>NW_006921541.1:1784990-2382745 GCF_000340215.1 Pseudocercospora fijiensis CIRAD86
AATCAGCTGATGCATCGGGTGCAGAATTATAACGACCCTTACCAATTTCCATTTCAGCCGATGATAGCCAACCCTCAGCGCATGTTCTCTAGGCGCCAAAGGCCACCAATGCCAGCGTTGCCGCGTATAGTCTTCGATCCAGCCTTTGACGAAATCTGCAATATTCGGATGGAAGCTAGAAAAGATTTCGGTCCTTTCGCAAGGAAGGCTTGCTAAAACCGTCGCGATAGCTGAGATCTGTGAAGTGGTCACTTGTGCGCCCCTGGAGAAAATAGGTCTTGCTGCCAAGATAGCAAATATGCTTTTCTTCCTCCGATCGCCATTTTGCTTGACTCCGAGGCTCTCAGATAGTGGCACTGTGGCGTGCTCTGCCATGCTCGCCTCAGCTTTCATGAATTGCACTTCCTGTGGGTTGAGTTTCTGACCTGTGCTCTCTCCAAGTCCCGTCGAAAAGTCACTTCCCACAGAGTCACTTGCATCTGCTTTCTGCTCTTCGTGCTCTTGTATCTGCTCTTGCGGCAAGTCGACATAAGAACGGTATCTGCGTTCGCTGAGAGTGGAGCTACTATGCCGGGTTGATACTGGTGTCCTGCGTTCGGGAATATTCGCTTTGGCATCTCTGAGTTCAGCCTGCTTACGTAGCCATTGGCGTTTTTGGTCTTCGAGCGCGTGTTGCAAGGTTGGAAGATCGAGTACTTCCAGCCAGCTTGAAGGTAATTCATCATTCCCAAAGTCCATTTGTTCTTTCGGGCTTGCTTCTCCTGGCTTAAGATGTATACGGTCTTCATCAGAAGCGTCCTTTGCCGCGGCCTCCTGACGCCTGATTTCTTCCTCTAACGGACGGACCCTTCGGTCCTTCTCACTGGGGTCACGTTCTTGGGAATATACCTTCGCTTGAAGCAATTCCAGCTCTCTTGCGCGTTCTGCCTCCAAGTTCGCCATGTTGACCTGCAATCTGTGGCGCTCCTCGACAATCCGCTCCATATCAATCTGTGACTGCTGCATCAGCCTAGAGATTTCCCTCTTCGCCTCTGAATCAACTTCGGCCATGTCCATCTTGAGCATGTCCAGCTCTTTTTGATATCTTTGCTGAAGTTCAATCAAATCCTTATTGACTTGCATACCAGCAGCTGTGTCGAGCAGTACCAGTCTTTGGTCAACCATCTCTTCCTGTATTTTTAGAGCAAATGGGTGACTATTACTGAGTATTGCCTTCACAATGCTCATTGCAGATTCTCGAGTGCGTGTATGTCGCATGACCTTACTGCCATGCTCGATCATCGCCCCCCAAAAGCCGTCTTCGCTGATCAGTTCCAGCTCCCGCTGCTCGCCGATCGTCACATACTCCAAATTGTCCCACTTAGTCGTGGCCAGTATTGTGCTATGCAAGCCTTCTCGTCCGACAAGCTTTTGGAACATGCGAAGATTGCGAGCTGCTGAGCCTCCGAGTCGACTGTTGTCGATCGCAAACAAATATATTAAGCCGCTGAGTCGGACATCGCTCTTGTAGGTGGCGACCATGTAGCTTGCAATTTCGCGGAGAATGTCGACATCCTTCCTCTGAGTATCGTCGAAACCAGGCGTGTCGATGAGATGTATAGTCAGCCTGTCGTTCCACTGGAATGCCCACTCCTGAACGCTGGCGGTCTCTGGGGTTTGTGATAGATCAGCATGTTGACCGTTGAGCTCACAAGTTGAATAGCACGACCGACCTGACCTGATTCCATGGCCAATACCGATGTCCTGCTCAACACATACACTAATGAATTCGCTTTTGCCAGCTCCTGTGATGCCCGTCACTGCGATGTATACATCTTCCCGTCTGCAAATGTCAGCTCAGAAGTTCTACCAGTGCTTTCCTCATACTCATCCTCATTTGTATCGCTCGAACCCATGCTGACGGAATGTTGAACACAAAGCGACCGCGAGATTGAGCTAAGCTGAACTCGAGCTCGAGCACAATGCAAGAGGGAGGTTGGTGAAAAGGCGTCTGACGATACGGTAGGGACCGCTCAGCCCCTCATGCCGTGCAACCCACGGAGTAGGCCTCTCAACGAATGCGAAAAGCCCATGCAAGCCGCTTTCGATATTGGGAGATGCTGATCAATCGCTGGACCTCGAGAACATGCCAGAGCGGCTTATGTCAAAAACAGGAAGAATTTATCAAACGCTATGCTATGCTATGCCTGCCACTCGTCGCTCCGTCATAGACCCATTGCTCTACACCACCGCCCAGCCATCCCACTCTCGCAGAGCGTGCAGTCCCATTCCAGCTCACTCGAGGACCTCCTCCAGGCAAACTCCTCTATCCGAATAAGGTCTTGACAGTATTTTGAGTCTCAGGAGGCAATGAGGCTAGTAGTTGGTTCGCATCGAGACCCGATATTTGAATAAGCTTCTTGCCCGCGCCAACAATTCGCTGGGCCATTTGACCTTGCAAAGTCTCTGCTTCGAGCGCTTGGGCAATGTATGTGAAGCACGCAGCAGCCTTGGACACCACAGTCTGGTTTTGTCTGCGGAAGCGAGTTAGCAAGTGTCGCTTCGTTGGAGGTGCTCTGGCTCGAGCGTGAAGGAAGGGTGCACTTACTCATCAATCAACTGCGCCAAAAAGCTATAAGCATACGGCGCGGCCTCCTCATCATTCGTCACAGGCAGAGTATCCACCCAGCCAGCGACAACATCCGACACGTTCTGCACCTTACTGTTGTTAAAATGAAGAATCTTTGCGATACTAGCACAAGCATTCTCCGTTGCGAAGGCATCGTCCTCACTTCGTGCATTCGGTCGCTGCGTCACTTCGAAGAGGATGGGAAGTGAGCCGGCAGCAAATTCGGACCATTGCTCGCCGCCCTTGTGCGCAGCGACACCAACACCATAGCAAGCTGCTTGTCGATTCGCAGCAGCGTCGTCTCGCATACCATCGACCAGCGGCTGTGCGATATGTGAGTAGTAGTGCCACGACGCGGGACCGCAGAACTCAAGGACATCGTCGAGGATGCAGAGAGCCCATTGCCTTTGTGTCGGGTCGGAGTTTGTGACGAAAATGTCGTAGTAGTTCAGAAGTCGCTCCCAGTGAGGCAGGAAGTTTTGACCTTGATGCTTGAAGATGGTGTGGAAAGCCTTGTTCATGTCCGACAGCAGGGTCTGGTCGTCTTCCACGGCAAATTCGTACTCCTCGCCCGGTTCTTCACCGTCTTCGCGCTGCTCGGCCTCCTCAGCACGTTCCTTGACACGCTGTTGATAGTCCTTGAGCACGGTCTCAGCGGATGTGATAAAGGTGGCCATGTGGGTGTTCGAGAGGCAGTCTTTGCCGGATACCTCGACAGATTCGTAGAAGCATTGATACATTTCAGCCAAGGTCTCGATGGCGGGTTCGGTGTCGAGGACCTCAAGCACCTTCTCGATGGTTCCCTTCCACAGCTGAAGATATTCGTTGGAGTTGACGCCGTACGCGATCTTGTAGGAGTTGAGGAGGTGTGGGACAGCCTTGGCAGATGCGACTCGAACCGGGTCATGGAAGAAGAAAGCAAGCCCAGGTAGGGCGACTTTCTCCATAATCTCTGCGACATACGGCGCGAAGCCAGCTACGAGATTCTGCGCGTAGACGGTAATAAGCTCGATAGCCATGAACTTGTCGTCGAGCGTGCTGGTTTTGATCCCGATGTATTTGCCCTTGAGAGGGACCAGCTCCCAGCCCTCTTCTTGCTCGATTTGCGCAACGTTCTCCTCGTCGTCCAGAAGCTGAATGTCAGCCTTGGCCTGCGCAAGCTTCATGAGCGGTGGCATGACCGTCTGCAGGTAAGGGACAAAGTCTTGGCCGAGAACACGGCACATTCGGCCCCAGCAGTGCAGCAGATAGCTTTCTTGCGGATCGTCATCATCTGTGATGCCCTGCTGTACGGAGCCAAGAATGTTGACCAACTGGATGGCGTCTGGTCCCATTCGCTCCTTCCCAACAGCAAGCGCGATCAAAGTTGCGCACTCCATAGCCTTGGCGCGGAGCAACCTCTTTTCGCGCTCGTTAGGCTCTTGCAGAACGCCAAATAGTGCTGGCATGAGCTCTGGGTACCACTTGCCGAATGTGCTCTCCGCGGAGTCGGCAACAGTGGCGATCGTGGAAAGGGCCTGCTCCTGAACGAAACGCTTCGGGCTTCTGAGCAGTTGCATCAGGTTGGTCAGCAGTCTGTCGAGGTATGGTTCCAGGACCTCCTTCTCGGCCTCTTCGCAGAAGTTGACCAGCGCAGCAGCAGCGTGCGACTGGACTCGTGGCTCAGGCGCGCCCAAAGTCTCAATCAGGGCTGGGAGGACAACGGAGTGGTACTTGGACTGCATCGTGCCCTTAAAGTCTGTGCTCATCTGGCCAAGCGCGTTGCAGGCAGCCCATCGAACACGCGGGTGCTCATCGCGGAGGGTTGGCATCAGCAGCTGGAGGACCTGGTTAAGCTCCCCTTCCATAATGTCGGCACAGCCCTCTGATATAGCACTGATGCACATCAGGGCAGCGTGCTTGTCCCTCCATGAGCCGGACTGGAGCATTCTAGGGAGCCAGGTGAAGGTTGGAGGAAGCAAGTCCTTGCCACCAATCTTGTTCGCGAGTCGATCCATGGTCTGCTCTCCCGCGATGTGGTTCGAGTCGCTCTCATCGAAGTCCACGTCCTCTTGCGCATTCCAATCCTCTGCATCGTCATCGTCGAGACCGACATCGGTCATCATCGACAGGCATTGAGTGACCATGTCGGTGATGTAATTCTTGTCCTGCTTGCACATCTTCGGGTTGTAGTCGGCAAAGGTAGCCATCAGCTCAAGCGCATTCTGGCGTGCCGTGTCTTCCAGCTCCTTGTCCGAGATCATTTGCACGCAGATCGTTACGAGCGGTCCAAAGACACCCTTGAAAGCCTTGCTGGCGACTTCAGCGAGCTCAATGACAGCCATAAGAGCCTTGGTCAAGCCCTCGGACTCGCGAGCGTCCTTCAGCGGCACAAGTGTACCTAGGATGTCTGGAATGAGAATGAAGTATTTCGGCTGCGCCTTCTTCGTCAAGCTCTGGAAGAAAGAGGAGAATGCAGTCATGGTGGCAATGCGCACATTGACATCCTCATCCTTGAGTCCCTTCTGGAACACAGCAATGATGACCTCCTCATGCTGCTTCTCAATGATGCCTGGTGTAGTCTCGAAGATGCGGAAGGCTGACTCTCTCAAGCTCGCATCGGGGCTTTGGCTGGCCTGGTAGAGAGCATTGAGCAGCTCTGGCCATGTGTCTCGCACGCCTTCGGGAGTGAGAATCTGCTCTTCGGTATATTGCCGTGCGATCTCGGCCACGGCATCGGCGATCTTGTGTCGGACAGTCTTGTTGGACTCGTTCGCGTAGTCTTCGAGGAGCTTGGCGCGGATGGCGGTCTTGGTTTGGTGGTTGAGTTGGAGGAAGATTTCTTTGCTCTCTTGTGTCGCGGCATCTTTGGCGGCACGCGTCGCTATTCGGCGAAAGATGATGGAGGCAAAGGAGCGTGTCTTGTACGTGTCAGTGCTTTGTCCTGCCTGCCAATACCACGCGTTTCCATGTCATGTGTACATACGCCATCATCGGTTGAGCCTCCCATCTGCTCGGCCAAGCCCATGAGCAGCACATCCGGACGCTTCTGCACCCATTCTATGTTGAGCTGCTCTTCCGCGTTTGCTCGCACAGTGTTGTCGGTACTCTGAAGAGCCTGCAACAGCTGCTGAAGTGCCGTGTGCAGCTCCGCCGGGAGGACAGACATGATGCTCTCGCGCTCGCAGTGTGCTCGTGCGTGTGTTGTTTATGTGGGGGTGACTCTGTGTTAATGGCGCGTAACCATGCGCCTGGGCTTCGCTTTCGGTCGCCGGCCGGCCTGAGTGAGTGTGTGTTCTGAGAGCGGTGCGCTCGAGAAGTTTTGCAACGTTGGTAATGCCAGGAAGTCGCTGGTGGGACTGATCTGAAGTTGCTAAGGTATGGACGCAAGCGTGAGCGCAAGCGCGTTGGCCAAATTATTTTCCAGCGCAGAGACCCTGGACGCTTCTCCAGAAGCAGAAGCAGGGGTCACGTCAACTCCGCGCTCGACCAATCACCGCCACCGCTGCACTCGAGTCGGCAACGTCTGTTTGTCCTCACTAATGTTGAGCTGGGCGCTTGCATGTGACAGACAAAGAGACATTGTAAAGAGAGGACACGAAAGCAATCGACCCATCGGCATGTGCTTCTCATTCCTGCTGATCGCCGAGCTCCCTTGCATCAATCCATCATGCTCTTCTCGGCACACCGAGACATCGTCATTAATAAGGCACACCACCATTTTGTACAATCTTTTTGTTCTTCCTCTGCTACTACCTGCTCCCCCTCCTCATCTCAGGCTCAAGATCTGACAGCGCCCAGCCACTATACAACCCTTCACTTTCTGGGCGAAATGAGATACTCCAAAAGAAAACAGAATCCTTGTCCCGCGTGGTCTGCTGGCCCGCATGAAATAAACCCCGCCCAATCCCTTCCATCCCGTGAATGCACCTCGCTGCGTGCTCCGTCAGACTGCTGGGGTATTTTCAAAAACAGATCCGTCCTCTCGTCAAACGCCATCCTGAACTGTATCAAGTGATATTGTGTTTCTGTCTTCAAAACTCTCGTCGCTCCTTCTTGAAGCGCATTTTCTCGTGTGCGAACGGGAGGCTGGCAAGTCGTTAGCATGTCAGCGTCCGGCTTCACCGCTCCTATGCAGCCACGCTTTCTGGACTGATCATGCCGTTGTTGTGCTCCTCGTTCTTTTCCGGATCTACACCATTCTCAACACGCTCTGGCATCTGCAGCCGTAAAGGAGGTATTGGCTTCTGCTTCTCCTTTTCCGCGTTCTCCTCCAGCTTCCTCTTCTTCTTGGCTGCCTGTGCTTGTTCGCGTAACGGCCGCTTTCGAGGTGATGTGATTTTGCCAGTTGGAGGCAGGCGAGGCT
Organism: Pseudocercospora fijiensis CIRAD86; assembly: GCF_000340215.1. Classification (NCBI taxonomy): domain Eukaryota; kingdom Fungi; phylum Ascomycota; class Dothideomycetes; order Mycosphaerellales; family Mycosphaerellaceae; genus Pseudocercospora; species Pseudocercospora fijiensis. The sequence continues at coordinate 1,791,944 of NW_006921541.1, forward strand.
TGGGGAACCGCTGCTTCTGAGGAAGTTCTTCGTCTTCGACAAGAGGCTCATTGCGGTTATTGCGCAGCTTGTTGGAGAAAAAGTCCTGCACCAGACCGATTTCTTGAGAAAGATTGTCGGCAGTGACTGGCTCATAAAGGGGTGGCGGCTCGAAGATGAGGCCGTTTGTGGAGACCGGTCCGGCATTCTGAGCCTGGTATTGAGCGTGCATGCGGTTCTGGAGCAGGTGAAGCGGCACAGAAAGCGATTCAAGCCCAAATTCATCGGCCAGGCCCAGTTCCCTAAAGCCAAAGAAGTCCTCATCAAGGTCTTCAGCAAAGTCACCTCCCACGAATTGCTCGCTGCCGTCGTTGAATGCGCCGACGCCGTCGGCCCCGGCATGATCGCCTAAAGCAGGCCGCTAGATGCTTGTCAGTCTTATCCCTCCGTCGCATCATAACAATCACTATACTTACCAAAAGATCTGCCAAGTGCGACTTCATCCGCTCATGCATTATTGTCAATTTCGAGCCTTGCCTTTCCACGTCGTCGCGAATGTAACTCTCCAGTGCCTCGAGGTCCATGCCATTTTCGTCCAGTGTGTGTAGAATCTGTTCCTCAAACGTGAAGGCGGGCATTTCTGGCTCTGGCTTAGGCTGTTCGTGAAAGCGCTTGAATCCTTCGCCAACCCGCTGCATAAATTCGGTGGCGAGATCCGTCATGGAGTCAAGCGCAGAAGGCTGGAAGTCCTCGAATCCAGCGTGGTAGAAGATCTTGCCAATCGAGCGCTGCAGAGCTGAGCGATTGACGTAAGGTGCCATCAGCGGCCCCTCCTCGGAAACCACCACGGCGCCCGGGTCTTGCTCAATGAGTGGTTCAGGCTCATATTTCTGGAACTGGTTCTGATACGTTTGCGCTTGAATCTGCATCTGCTTCACGATCCCGATCTTGGCGCAAATCTTCCTGGTCTCCTGCATTTGCCGGATGTTGCCGTCAATTTTCTTGTTGAGGGCTCCAGAGGTGACTTTATAAGTCGTCTTGGGGAACATTCGCATGAACTCTTCCGTCTGAGGCACGACGTGTCCCTCAGAGTCTGTCGTCCACTTCCAGCGTGCATTGAGCTCAGGTATGGCGCAGAGGGGGTCATAGTAGTCTGGCAATGTCGAGTCACCCTCTTTCTCAATGCCTTCTGCCAAAGTCTCGCCACCGGCGGTGACTTCACCTTCCCCGCCTTCTGTGCTTTCATGAGCTACAGCATCAACAGTAGACTGCTCGGTAAGCTCTTTTTGTTGTCGTACGAATCGTCGCATCTTTTGCTTGTTTCGCAGGAGTGCGTGCTCTTCCAGATTCAGCTTTCCTTCACGAAAGAGTCGATTCCTCTCTGCAGCTGCAGCAGCTCTGTCCTTTTTCGTCACATGCTTCCATGTCTTGAGCTCTGTGTCGTCCTCGTCTGCATCTTCTGTTGTCGCGCTAAGGACTGACGGCCTGTCCACCTCCATGAGATCCATTTGACTGCCTGCAAGACCACTGCCATGTATGCCATTTGGCATCGGTGTTGTGTATCCAGGCGGTGGAGTGTTAAAGCCCACTGAGCTGGCATCAGGTATTTCTGAATCTGCTCGCAAGAGGCCGTTCCTAAGATGGGACGGTTGATGCGACATCTGCGGGGGTTTCGTATCCGGCGCGGGCGTTGAGCTGCTATCATCTACAGCCACAGAAGGTGCGCCTGTGCCTTTCCTCGCAGACGTTGTGGGACCTCCTTTCTTTGGAGCTTTTCGACCTCGCGAGGCCATGATGGGCGCATCGTCCTCATCGTCATCATCATCTTCCGCTGCGTGTAGTCTCCTCTCTTCTGCTTCCACCTCTGCTCGATCTCTTACCGTGATCTCTGGGATGAGCGGAGTCAGTTTGTCAGCCTCCTTGCGCATGTACAGGGCCTTCTTCCTAAGAGGGTGCGCCGGATCCTGATTGTACTTCAAGCAGTTCGCCCAGATCAAATTGAGATCGTCACAGAAGTCACGCTTGCTCTTGTACCCGAATTGCTTCAGCTTCTTAATCATAGTACCAATGTCCATGGGCTTCATAATGATCTGGTAATAGTCCGGCGCTTCTCGTTTGCTGACGCGCTGCAGAAAGGGTTGTGCGTACTCGGTCATAGCCTTCAGCTCCATGAGCACTTTCTCCGCAGCTTCGTACAACTCTTCCTGCCCGACCTTGTCCTCGCTCGCCCACTTGCTTCGGCCTTTCCTAACTTCCGAGATGAGCGACCTGAGCTGGTTGTCTGAAGCTCGCACCATGTCGCGCTTAGCGTCGATTCGCGCTATGAGATGTTTGAGGGTCAAGCTGGAGGAGCCCAGATCCGCGCTTCCCAATGACCCTTGTGTAGCAACCGCAGCCCCATTGGTGCCAGGCATATTCGCAGACGCCGTGCCATTTGGCCCGCCCGAGGTCTCGGCTTCTACTTCTCGATCCAGCTCATCCAGCTTCTGCTGCTCCAGCATCGCGTCGCGGTCGTACTCGAATGTGTAGAACATGCTGCGGAAGCTCTGTGTCGCCGCATCCGCCGCGGCCTTCTTACTATCCTCCAACTCCTTGCGCACATCTTCGCTGCTCTTTCCCTGGTCGGAAGAGGTTGACGGTCCAGACTTGGGAGGGGTGGGCTTCACTGGCGGCGCCGGTGAGCGCACAAGGTGCGGCGAGAGTCCATTCAGCAGCGCGGCCTTGCCCTTGCCTTTCAACGGGCTCTCTTTACCTTCATCATCTTCATCGTCCTCGTCCTCGTCGTCCCCGTAGTCGTCGTCGATTTGCCGGGCGGCCTTCTTGGGTGGAGCGGAAGTCTTGGCACTATCATCCAGGCCGCTTTCGGTGGGAGCAGGATCGAGAGGTTTCTGGCTTGCGCGACGGTGCGCTCCATCGCCGCCGAAGAGCGCATCAATGCTCGCTTGCATCGAGTCCCAGCGGGCCTTGAGCATGGCGTGTATGGGGTCTTCGTCGCGCTCCTCCTCCTCCGATGCCGCGCCAAGGCCATGGCCGTGGCCGGCTGAATCAATAGTCGCCGTCCTGGTCATGCTTGCCGCGCGCTTCGCACTCGATCCATTGACGATGCCATTCGTATGGGCGGCGGCGGGGCGTGGGTAGCCATTGACTGCGGACAGGCGCGATGGTGTCGAACTCATGCCGCGGACCCGCACGTGGTGAACGTGTCCGCGACGTCGTCCTCCTCCAGCAGCGCCAGATGGGAAGGGTGTGCCGATATCAGTGTCATTGGACACCTGGACTCGCGGCGAACACGGTGAGCGTCAAATCGGGGGGACTGCGATGACTTCGGGTGGGAGTTTTGATGCACTTTGCGGGCGTCCTTTGAGAGATGATGTCGGCGTCGATCGGCAGTCGGAGCGTGTGCCAGTGCCAGTGCCAGCCAGACGTGTGGAGCGAAGCCCAAGGGCAAGCAACTCTGGCAGTGACGATGAGAACTCTAGTACTGTGCAGCGCTCGAACACTCCATGCGCATGGCCCAACACGCTCACCCTCACAATGGGCTGGCTGTGCAGGCGCAATAATGTCGGGTGTGTCTTGCAATACCATGTGCCGTGTGCGCAGACAATGAATGTGGTGTCGGCGCATGCTGGCTGGCCTCCGCGCTGCGCTCTCCCAGTAGTTCTTTCATAAGCCCTCGGCGCGCAAGGCACATCCGTCTGCTAGACACGCAGCTGCGACATCCATCCACCCTCCGTACAGCAACGTGCACACTGCTCTCCCTCCAACCACCCTTATACCTCCCCCCCCACCGACCATGTCGCGATGATGCCAGCCGGTCTGCACATTCGCAAGCCGTTTGCGGGTGAGTCTCGGACCCCCACGTCCTCCTGCAGTGACATACATACGAAGGCTAGTTCTAACCCAGCTGCCTGCCCGTAGCTTCGTTCGCCGGACTGCTCTTGGTCTCAGCATACTTGGACCTGTCGACGCCCAAGATTCCTCAATATGGGCAAAGCGACAAGGGCTTGCACTTGGTCACGTTTCTGCTGCTCACAGTACGTTGTACAGTCGTCCATTGACGCCATGCCTCCTGCGACCAACACTACCCTGCCCAGCCTCCATGCCTTCACCCAGCATCTTCTTACATATCTGTCTAGACTACGTTCTACTGGGCTGTAGAGCTACCACGACGAAGATGTATACATCTCACATTGCTTGGATGCACAGCTGGTCTCGGCATCGGGTCTGAGGTCCTGCAAGGTCTACTCCCCACTGGCCGCGACTTCGATCCTTATGACATTCTTGCGAATGTTGTAGGCTCAGGGTCCGCGCTTATTTTGTGCTCCTGGTATCACAAGCGCATGCTGGAGCGAAGACGGAAGAACAAGCATTATGACATTGTGCCTGGAGAGGAAGGAGATCTAGGAGATGAGGAGCGCGATGTCGAGCTCGGCGAAGGACCCGGTCTGGGAGCGCAGGAAAGTGGAACCATCTCCGCCGAGCATACGAATGGCCAGCCTACGACGGGTGAAGCAGCGAAGACCAATGTCACGGAAGAGCTAGATAATTGGGATGAAAATGAAGAAGACTGGGAGGAGGAAGGCGCCGAAGGGGCAAGAGTGACGGCTGGAGCTGGTGCCGAAGAGGAGCCTGCTAAGAAGCGAACGGATTGAGATGACATGATAGTAAGACACCAGGTATTGACATGACACGGACTATGATTGAGCTGAACTCGAGCGCTTTGCCGATGTTGCGCTACGCAAGTCCGACTCAAGCAAGCTATGCCTTCTGACAGGCTCAAGAAATCCCGTGGCCGCAGCGCACGACTCGACAATAATGATTCTTGCCGCATTTTTGACGATTTTACTCTGTCTGCAACCCAAATCATCATGGGAGCTCAGAATCTATGGTAGGCGCACGTTTGATGACGAGTTTCACGCCGAGTTTGGAGCTTACTTTACGATTGTAAGACTCTCCGTGCAAGGATAGTCCATCTTTTGAAGCTACCTGTTTTTAACGATAATGAACACTTGACAGCAGCAGATACACAAACCTAACACGAAGCGCAGCGCAGCGCAGCGATGTGGCAGAAGCTTCAATGTCATTTCATTTGCTACTCGAGCAGCTTCGCTCTCTGGAATACTGAAAGATTTCGACCGAAACTCGACGACTTCGTGCGACAGGCTCTCGAAGCGTCTTGAGAAAGACTAAAGTGTGACTCGGCTGGAGGTGGCTATGTGTTGCTGCTATGAAGATGGCACTTCACGCGACCCGTGGTCAAGAGAGGAGAGCGGGCTTACGCGGTAAGAAAGGCACTCACGAAGCATTTGGAGGGAGATACATTTTGAGTATGTAGTGACATTTTCCGTCCGTCTCTTAGGATAACACGATTAAGTAGATCAATCCAAGCCTGCAACACGCTGACGCCACCCACAACTCTAGTTGTGTCCAACTCCAAGTAGATTTCAAGCTTCCGACGCAGCGAAGAGCGTCTCAATTTTCTCCTCCAAACCCTCTTTTTGGATCCTAGCATTGTTCTCCTCCCGCCATGCCCTGAGAAACTCTTGGCCACGCTCGGCGTCATACGCACCTTCAATGAGATCCTGCTTCCGCTGCTTCGCAAGGGCTTCTCGAGCAGAAGCCTCCGCGTGAGCAAGAAGCAGCTCACGGATTGGCTTATCTTTGGGACGAATGACAGCGACAACATCAGCCTGCCCGGTCGATTCGCCTTCTCCCAAATCAATCACCTCCACATCATCGACATCCATGCCTGTGGTATCCGGCGTCGGCGTAACAAACAATCGACTTCTGATATCCTCGCTCAACGCGACAGAAGGACTCTTCGGACCCTGGCCCTCCTCAATCAACAACTTCGCCGCGGCGATAAAATCTTGCGGATTCGACAACCATCTCCATTCCCTTCCAGGACTCATCACAACTCGTCTCAAAGCCCTCTGTGCAGATTCCGGATCACCCTTTGAGATCTCCGACAACGCCTTCGCCGCCTCGAGAGAACAAGTCGCCCAATCCTGAGCTTGGGCAGGGACATTCTGCTTAGAACCTCCCACCGCCCGTCTCGGCCCAATATCTTCAGGAATCGCCAGCCTGATGTTTCCATTCCAGTTCCTGGTGATTGCTGCGAGGAGTTGATCACGCTGCTGGATCGATTTTGGAGACCTCAGAGTTTCGTATCGACGGTTTCGACTGCGGTAGCACTCCCGACGATCTTTTGATCTGGTTTTTTTCATTGGGGTCGATGAAGGCTCGGGATCTGGCGTTGGAGAGCGGCGTTTGGAGCCCAGACAGACGACTTCATCGTCGTGGTTGTTGTTGTCTTCCGAATCTGAAGATGTGTCCGTCCAGGAAGGATCTTGCTCGGCCTGACGAGCATAGACTTTCTCGGCTTCTTCGAGGGCCCATTGCTTGTCTGCCTGACTCGAAGGCGTTGTATGATGAATGTCAAAGGTTGGTTGTGCGTAGGCTTGTACAGGCTGAAGCTCAGGCGCTGCCGCAGATTCTGGCTCTGGCTCTCGGTGCACCGCTGGTTGCTTGCCTGCCGCCTTTGCGGACAGCACGGTAGCTTTGATGTTACTACCACCAGCGCGTCCATCGCCATTGGCAGTGTATCCGAGCGCAGCCGGCACACCCTTTGGGAACACATTCGTACACCAAGACGCCGGCAACGGCCCTTTCCCGAGGACATCAGACACCATATCGATTGAAGAATCTGAGCCAAAGTTCCGCGGTCTAACTTGCTGTGAATCAGGGAACCTCGCTTCAGATCTGCCCTCGACAGAAAGCCTTCGAGCTCCAAGAGGCACGGCACCGGCTCCGGTCCATACCGGTGCATACGACGGCTTCTTAGGCCCGTTCTTTGGTTGCACCAAAGCTGAATTGTACTGGTGCTTGCGACGAACAAGTGCTGTATCCGCAGCAGCAGATGCCATCATGCCTTGCAGTGGTATGATGTAGCACAGGTCCAGCGGTTGCCTTGACCAGCGTTTTATTTGTATAATAATAACAAAAATAGTATATTTATATCCTTAATGGTTCGACGACAGCAATGTGTCTTGATAAGAGACACTGTGCGACGTCTAGCTATGTCTATTTATTGTCTTGTTAGGCATATTCTCGTCGAGAGAGCCGTTGTATAGTGATAGAGAAAGTAATGTACCTTGAGGTATTACAGTATAGTGTAGAGGTAGTAGTAGAGTAGGCAGTGGTGTGAAAGGACGAGGGAAGCTCTATTCCTATTGTCGAAATCCACGGCGTTTATATACACGCATTGGGGCGGTCCGTGCTCAATTAACTCATCACACGATGACAAAGAAAGCGGAGGTTGCGTGCATTACTCCTCAATCTAGCCAGATTGAGAGCAGAAATATATGCGGTTAACCTGCTAGCTTTTGTTGCGACAGGGAAGCTATTGGATGGTGGAAGAAGCAGGATTGATGATTGGAGTGCTTGCGTGTGACCAACAGCTCTGCTTGCATGAGCTTCAGGCAGCACGGCATCTTAACCCGGCTTGGGAGAGGTAGTGATAATGTTATCATATTTGGATATCCTATTGCGGAAGCGATACCGAGCACAGCATCGCTACAGTATTCGACCTTCTTCGACTGTTATCAGAACAGATTTGCAACCGTGCCGCGATCGAACAGACCTCCATTGGCGAGCGTGGCGCCCTCCTAGAACACCGCGCCGCCAATGATGAAGACCCGCTCCTCTTCGCGTCTGATCCATTGGAGCACTTTATTGGCACCTTGCGCCAAAGCCGCTCTTGAAGCATTCGGCCCAGCAACACAGTACAGTTCGAAAAGCGGAGTTTCCCATGCCAGAGCCGTGGAGTCATTTGCAATGCTATGTTGCACTTTCAAGTGCGCCGTTCGGGAATGTATACTGTCGTGAAGCTGAGAGTAAAGATTCATGAGTCGACGTCTGGCCACGGTGCCGGTAAAATGTGGCTCGAAGGACGGCATGACGAATTGCACGTTTCCTCTTGATTTGTAGAGGAAGTGTCGCAATGCTGTCCCCGGTACGATTTCGGAGCAAGGAGCATGACCTTTCCGAATTTCAGTCTTGATTGCAGTCATGCTGCCGTTGGCTTCAAGCTGTGAAATGAGTCGGTCGCGCATCTTGCGTAACTCGTAGAAAGCTTCCTTGTTGGCACTTATGAGCACAATGGCGAGCTCGTCATCTTTTGCGGCGTCTGCTTGGCGCTCTTCGACTGCTTCCGTCGTGCTTTCGTTTGTCGCGAAGAAGCTGACGTACATGTAGAGGTAGCCGGTGTTGTTGAAGCCTGGTAGGCAAAGTGGAATCCAATTCTCACCACCTCCGGCTCTTACGCTGCGAGCTTCGAACAGCATGTTGAAGATCAATTGCAAATCTCCGGGATGTAAAGAATGCTTTTTTGGCCGCACTACACTCACAAGCCGGCCCGCAGCTACGATGAGTCCGTAAAGCAGATTCTGGGAACGGACTTTGAGGAGTGAATCGTTGATCGTTCGTCGCTGCGTCTTACGGAGACGAAGAGATTCCAGCGCAGAGAGTAGGGTGGAGGGTGAGCCTCGCGTGAAGCCATCGGCGAGACCATCAAGCAGAACATCGGTTCCTTGTAAGGGCCTACGCAGGTCTGTAGACGGTCGATTGCGAAACATCGTCTCCATACTCGGTAAGGTCAGAGTCGACAGAATCTGCATGTAGAGTGACTCTAGCTGGTTCCTGAGTTGCGCCTCGCTCTCTGGCAGCCTACTGATCGCAACAAGATTCAAAGGAGCTCGAGAAAGCATGACGAATTGAGTGCCACCAGCGTGAAAGCTGTTCAGCGAGTCCTTTTGATCCTGATACGTGGAGATCAAAGTCTGTGCTACGCCCACGTAGTGACTGATTTGCTGATCGTCGCCATGTCTGCTGTAGATTGGCTTGCCGGATGCAGAAAGGATGAAGAAGTGCTTGAGTTTTGACTTCCAGCTCCGCAAGAGATCCTCCTCCGTAGTGCCATCCTCCCCCAGAGAGGTGACGTCGTCGAACTCGTGCTGTATCTGATCGTCAAGAGCTTCATCTTCCGGGAGCACAGTGTCGAAGGGGTCGTCCGTTTCGGGGTGAAGGCCCGGCCAAGCTGGAGCACCTTCGGCGCCTGCGACATCACCGATGATACTCTCGGGGTCAAGGCGAGCGTCCAAAGAAGGAATGTAGGATTTGATGGAGGCCGAGTCATCGCCGTCACTAATGCCTCCATTGCTCACGAAGCGACCAAAGTGAGTAAAGGAGTGCTTGCGAGAGATGGCTCGACTAGCGGGAGATGAGCGCGGACTTGGGTCTCCGGCATGTGTCTGCGTGTGGACGTTGGTCGACGACAAGGCCGTCGTTGGTGTGGAAAGAAGCTGCGGTCTTGACGATTGCTTGGATAACCTGAGAGAGCCGGACTGCGACAAGGGAGGCCGCGGTGGAAGCGGCGGCGGCGGCGGCGGCGGTGTCAGCGCTCTCGATTGCGCACTGCCATTCTCGGTCGTGACGTCTGGCATTCTTCATTGATGGAGACATCGGCATTAGGGGTGTTCTGCAGCCGTTTTCAAGCGCAGAGTGGATACCTCAACGCAACCCGATTGAGAATGCCAAGTAGACGAATATAGCCTAGTATGTGAAGCCTTAGGTGTCTGTCTCGTGCACGTTCAATATCTCTTGGCGCCTGGCTCTTGCTGTGCTTGTAGGTGAATGCTATAGCGCGCTGCCGCTATAGACGACTCGGACGACGAATTAGTGCCTTTGTTAATAGTAATAGGTGTAGCTATTAAAGAGCGCCGGCGGAAGGCCTATCGCGAGCTAAACGAGTATATAAAGAAGGACTAGTATATTAATAATCGTAGTAATCGCTAGTACCGCCGGAATACGAGGTATGTCGCTATCGCTGTCGCTATAGAAGTTAATGTAGAAGATTAAGTTAGAAGCTTAACTTCTAACGACCTTACTATCGCTACTTAGCTAATTACTGCCTTAGGTTTATAAGAGCCGAGATTTCTCGTCTTATAATACTTCTTTAGATCGACACTATTATATACCGATATAGGTACTAACTAACACCTAAATTGGCTCTATATATTACTCTACGCCGCTTGTTATTTCTATATACCTAGTCGACGCTCTCGGATACGTTTAGACTATAGGTTTCGATATTGTTAGTAATCTTCGGGGATGTAATCGAATACCTAAAGAACACCTTCTTATACCTACTCGAGTGGCATCTACGCCTACGTAAATATAACAACCTTCGGTCCTTCGTACGATTATTAAAAGAGCAAGGATAGGTAGGAGGTTTCTAGGGATTTGTTAATAGTACGTTTAGAGGGACCTATAGACCGACATATAGTTAAAGAGTCTACTATACTAGCTATAAGAAGAAGCATAGTTACAAATTCTAAGGAATAATAACACCTAACGGTATACTGTCTAGTCTAATCGGTCTATACTAAGGCAAGGACAACGACTAGAAGATCTTTACTTAATCTAGTGTCTAACGCCGGATTAAACGAATAATAAGACAACCTAGTAGGCGGCTTCTTTACCTCTATAGCGATCTAGTATATAAGTGTTGTTATAGCGTTATAAGGCTATATAAGAACGACGATAAGTCGCGCTAGTTAAGTGCTAACAAGAAGGACTAGAACAAGCATATGTCTAGGGCAAGATTAGCAATAGAATACGGCTTTAGAAGGTCTTTCAACCTCTAGATATACGGCGTACTCGAATAGTAGCAGTTTATTAAGAAACAGCCTATTGCGGCATACTATATAGTCGCTATATTGCTTATAAACTGCATAACTTGTCTACGAGGGCGAAACTAGACGACTAATCAGTTCAAAACCGCACCTCCGAGTATCGAAGAGTACCTATACCTATACGGCGGTACGCCTAAGAGCTTAGAATAATTCAGAAACTATATAAAACTAGCATATATCTGCTCTAACCGTTACCTTCTAATAGGCTCTATGTCTCCTATCTTCCTCCTTCTGTATTTAATCCGAGTGCTAAGACCTAACCCTATAACCCCGCGTTCTCCGCTAAAATAAGTAACGCTTAATTCTTATTACCCTTACCCCCCCTCTATATTACTATATATATATAGCACCTATATATAATTATATATACGCTTGTTTACTATTATCAGGTCTATAACATATTAAAATTTAGAGCAAATCGGTTAAGAAATGAGTGTGCGATAACTATAGAAAGGAAAGTCTACCCTAGCTCCGTATATTACTGCGGAGTTACCCCGCTTATAGCTTAAATCCCTTAAATTCGAAGCCCTCCGGAGCTAACTCTCTCGCGAATTTAGCTATTTCTGCATTACTAAAGGTCGTATTCACTTACTAAGGCATATACTAAGGTGCGGATATACCTTATAGCCTTGCCTGCGCGAACATATACCCTAGATTGGTAATAGTAGCTAGCATAGCCGCATTCTGTACCTTAACTTTAGCTAACTCGGACTTTAAGCTAGCAACCTCCTTACTACTACGGCTACGCCTCTGCTTCTTAGTATAACCTCTCGCTATTAGCGCTATAGACTCCTCTATTGTTATCTTCTTCTTCTCCTTAATCGCTTTCTTCTTCCCTTGTTTCTTAGTAGAATTAGCTGTTTTACTAGCAATAGTAGAGGACGTTATAAAGGGAGCCGGAGAAGCCGTTTCCGCCGCAGGAGTTGCTAACGGCCTTCTAGTATACTTAATAGCAACCCTCTCGGCAGTAGCAGTGTCCTTATCGTCCGTTATATCGTCTACGGACTTCTTATAGTCTTTAGTGCCGCTAGTGTTATTACTATTACTACTAGTAGACATAGATACCCTGCGTTTGTTAGCTCTACGCTATATTAAGTTCTTCCGTCTACGCTTAGTCTCTATACGCTCTTTAATAGCCGCTTTTACGTCGATAGCGGCTTGCTTCTTAGCAGCGGTATACTTATTAACAACTCGCTCGGCTTCTTCTATTGCTTAGAAGTAGTCGTCCTTATTCTCGCCGCTAGAATATATCTAGTTGTCGTGCTTATATTAAGCGTAGTCCTTTAGTATGCGATCGAATACCCTCTATAGGTTGCTATACTTCTTACGAGTCTCTATTATCTAGGCATTGCCGACCTTCGCCTAGAAGTAAGGCTTGCTATACTAATCTTCTTTAGTAACTATATGTCTTATAAGGCAGAGCTTCTACGCTTCTATATAACCCTTCCGTCTAATATTAGTTATTAGCGTATCGTCGTCTTTAAGATTAGCTGCTATAACGCCCTCTCGCAACTAGCTCTACTAACGAGCCTACCTCGCACTTTAACTTAATCGCGGAGCTCTCGGGGGTACCGGCGGAGCTATATTACTATAGAAGTTAGCTATTGCTATTCGAATAGGTTTAGGTATTATAGTACGCTTAATTAACTGCTAGAAGAAGCTAGGTATCTATAAAGGACTCTAGCTAAACTCGCGCTTAGTTAGAGCTAGAGTAGGTAAAGAATTAAGCTAGAAAGAGCTCTTTATAGCTTCTATAGTAACGACTTCTTACTTACTCGGAAACTAACCGTTATAGGCTCTATTTAAACTGCTATATAGACTATTAACTATTATACAGCCGTAGCAAAAGTGGACTCGACAAGCAAGACTCTTATTCTATAAGGGTCTTATAAAGTTACTTACTTAACCTAAGGTAATAGCACTATACCCTATATAGCACCGACGATAACCTATTAAGCCTTAAGACAGGCGCTCTACGTGTAGAGCGCCTTCAACAAGACAGGGGTATGTAGAGCCTGCTTGCTAACCATAATCGTCACCTTAGCGGCCGTATTCGGTTGAGAGAGCGCTTTGCAAAGTGGCTGCAGAACACCTCTATTGGAGTTGGGACCCCATCATCAGCTTTCCATGGCGGAGGCGTCCAGGCCGACACGCTAAACCCAAAACAGACCCCCCGCGATGAACCGTGTCTTTCTTCATCATCAGGCTTCGCTGCATTGTTTTGTTTCGGGCCGACATCGACATCCCGCGACATGAAGACACGACACCCGTTACGTTACCGCTGCCGCTGAGGGGCGAGCGCTCACGATGAGCTTGAAAGCTGCCATCGGCCGCGCTTCCATTTCACCGCCAAGCTCTGGTCGGTCTTCACCAGTGCCGCGTCGCCAAGTACGCGTGGCAGCGGAGAAGGAGAAGGGTATGTGAGTTGGCCTGGACCATCTGATGACACATCTTGGACGGCATTGACCGATAGATCAGACCTGTTCAAAGCCGACAAAGCACTGCGAAGATATGCCTCGAACATCGACAGGGCCCTCGCTACGTGGGAGATATCTCCAGAGGAGTGGGCGGATTACATCGCCTTCTTGGCTCGACTCTTGAAGGCCGTTCAAACGCATCCGCAGAATGTGCCTCTTTTGCCTCACAGCAGTGCGATTGCCACCCGACTCGCTCAATGTCTGAACCCCGCACTGCCAGCTGGCGTTCATCAGAAGTCCTTGGACGTCTATTCATACATCTTCGACACATTTGGCACCGACTTCATCGCTGCTCATCTCCGTGAATTCCTGCCCGGTCTGACACCAGTCCTTTCATTCGCATCTTTGGCAGTGCGGCCTTTGCTTTACCATCTCTTCCAAAGCCATGTTGTCCACCTTCCAACGTCCGATCTGAGACCTGCTCTTAGATCGATCATATTAGGACTTTTGCCAGCGCTTGAGGAGGGTCAAGGGGAAGACTTTGAGCGCGCTTTTGCCATACTGAACACACTGCAGACCCGATTCGCTCCAACAGCTGAAGATGCAGTCGCAAGTAGAGACTCCGATGGCTATTTCTGGCAATGCCTTTTCCTTGCTGTTGTAACAAGCCCTTCCAGAAGACAGGGATCGCTCAAGTATCTCGCGCGTCAGCTTCCCACATTCGCGCGCTCTGCTGCTGCTGCTGCTGGGCAAGAATCGAAGACACGACTGTCCCGCGAAGCCGAATGTATCGTCGCTCCCGAGCCAGGCTTGTTGATCCGATGCTTTGTCTGCGCACTTTCGGACTCGCAGATCCTCGTGCAGCGGGATTTTCTTGACCTCATGGTTGCGAACCTGCCATTGGATTCTGTCGTGCTACAAGAGAAAGTAGTTTCCGAGGATCTCGATCGGCTGGTGCTAGCCGCGATACAGGTCATACTTCGAAGAGACATGAGTCTCAATCGTCGATTGTGGAGCTGGTTTCTTGGTCCAGAACCGAAGGAACAGCCTGAAAGTGCTCAACCATCCTCACCGCAACTCACGGTCAAGAATTCCGAAGAGTCTCATGCAAACCAGCAGCTGCGGTATTTCACAAGATATGGCAAGGACAGTCTGGAACGATGCATCATCCAGATGCTCCAAAGTGCTGGAGACGATGTAACACAAAAATCCCGGCCTTTTAGGATCTGCCTTGCCCTAATGGATCGATGGGAGATCGGAGGCCTGCTCGTTCCAAAGATTTTCCTTCCAGCTATGCGCAGCCTCCATGATTACAGCCTCGTCGCCAATTCTACGGCCTCGGCCGAAGTAATCAGAAGCGCCAGTGGATTCTTTGACGGCGTCGAAGCCAGCCTAATTTGGGAATGTCTCTTGGAAATTCTCCGCGAGGCGCTGGAGCAAGGCCGGTCACCAACACATAACCTCAAGCTTTTTCGCTGGATCATCGACACCTTCAATATTCGTGATGAAGAGATGTTGACGGTCCATATACCTTACTCAATGGCGTACATGGCAAGTCACTTCAACTCACAGCCACTCTTGAGCGCTTCACGCCTCGCCATGCTGAACATCACCACAAGGCTGCTCACCCTCATTCCAGCACGGGTGTTTCAATCTAGGCCCAGCTCGTCACATAATCGCGACTCTCTGACCGATTCGAAGATTCAGAAGCTTGTCAGAGACCTTTACGAGAATGCACAACACTTGAGCAACGACCAGGTGCCGCCACTCGTAAACTCGGCAGCAGAACTGTTATGCTCTCGAATCAGCCTTGTCGCCGCATCAGCGCTCGAACAGTCCGGTGCAGACTTGTACTCTGGTGCTGTCTCAGCGATGGCAGCACTACTATCAAAGACTGATGCCAGGACCTTGCAAGACCCAACACTGCGCAAGGCTCTTTTGAATGCTTTCAGATCGTCGACCACCGTATCCTGCAACGTATCATTTCCAATCTTGGCCTCTACGGTATCACTCCTGACGAGCTTACATCAGTTTGACACGGGAAATCTCATGGCCGAAGCGGATATTGTCCAGATTGAGCCTGCTCTGACAGCTGGCATCTGGCGATACATGTCTCCCTCATTGCCGAAGTACCATGTCGAAGCGGTCAAGGCTTTCTGGCAACTTGAGGATTTATTGGCCTCAAGCGATACCTTTCATGCCTCCGTTGCTAACCTCATAAGAAGCACTCGGAAGAATTCATCGGCTCGAAACGCAGTAAAGCCTGAGACGATTCAACGCTTTGCAGTACTATGGGCACATTCGATATCGCCGACCGTGGGAAGTGGAAGGCGAGGCAGCTCGATGACGGTCTTGGGTGATTCAAGGCAATTGATGCGAGCTCGTGAAATTCTCGACAAGCCCTTACTACTCGTTCTTGATGCGCTTGAGTATCCAAACGATCCTGCATTTGAGGTTGCGAAAACCTGGCTCGCCCATTTACCTTCGCTTGGCCGAGTATTCGAAGTGATCATGGAGCGACTCTCTAGCATCGATCGGTACATCGAACCAAACTTGGAGCCAGTCGAGCGTGTTCGCCAACGATGGGGCCATGACCGACTGCGGGAACTTGACTATTACTTGAGTCTCGTGCAGAATCTACTCACTCACGGGACACAGTGGACGTGGCAATGCATCTCAAATACGGTCGTTGCAGAGTCCAGCAAAAGCGAAGGCAATGCCATTGAGGCAGTGGTTAGACACTGCATGCGGATTATGTCTAGCGAAGAGCACCCTTCCGTCCAGCTCTATCAGCGAGCTATCTCCGTTATGGGCTTATTGCTCACAAGCTCCGCCGCCACAGAATTGCAAAGCACGAATCTTGACGCGCAGCTGCTCGATAACTTGATGAAGTGCATCAAAGGCGAGATGTACACCTTCCAAGGCGACATGTTAAACTTGATCCATCGTGCCTTGAAGCTAGGACTTGCAAGTGCGGCAGCACGAGACTCCAAGGAAATCTCACAACCTGTTCCGCCCGTTGCGAAACGGCCTTCGATAGCGGCGACATCTCGTCCGGACTCCCGCCCTGTTGCAAAAGAACCTATGGTCATCCCGCCGCCTCAGCTGTTCACGTGCCTACGAGCTGGCTTTGCAAGTCCCAAGGCTCGAAACTATCTCGACAAATGGCTTGCATTCCTCGCAGACATACTGCCTACCTTCGCAGATGCCATCTTCTCTAATCTACTTCCGCTCGTTGAGACCTTTCTAGGCGAGCTCACGAAATGTTATGATAGCTTAATCGCGCTGTCCACATCGACTGATTCAAACAGCATGGCCGCCCCGGAGACTGTCATCATGAGCCTCCTCGAAGGCTTGGAAATGATTCTCGACCGTGCCTACGACTGCCTCATGCAAGAGACAGTGAGCGAGCCGGCACCAAAACAAATCGAACCGCGTGCAGGTTTCCTTAGCAATGTCACTTCCGGAGTCTTCAAAAGTGAAGGACCGCCAAGTCGCGTGACGACAGCCAACAGCCGACTCACAGTCATCCTAGCATTCCACGACGCTATTCGAGTGACCTTGAGAATGTGGCTGTGGGCCAGCGATGTGTCTGACACTTCAGATCTCGATCAGCGCTGTTTGGCTACCACAGCCTACAACGCGCTAAAGGTCCGCAACAAGACTCGTCACTTGCTCCAGCACCTGTTCTCTCTTGAGCCATTAGAGAGCTTGGAAGTCATCATATTGCATTGGTGCACCGCTCCCACTGACAGAGAAGCTTCTTCGGCGCTGAGTCTTCTGCATGTCATGCAAGTTTCTACACCCAAGAGCATCGTCCCTGCTGTGCTCGATGCTTTATGCACGCGTACCAATCCGTCGGCGATATCACAGGATCGCCATTCCAGCTTGACACTTGACATCGAGCCTTCAAGGGTCGCTGCGTTCTTCTCCTCATATCTAGACTCGATTGAGGACGATGCACTGGACGAGGTATGGCCCGATTGCATTGCTTTTCTTCGTGATGTCCTTGCCAATCCATTGCCACATCGTCAAGTCTTACCTCATCTGCTGTCCACCATCTTGCTCCTGGCCGAGAAGCTGAACAATACGAACTTTGGAGAGCAACGCAAGATGCGAAAGGACCTTGGGGACATCTTCCAGAGGCTGCTGAGCGCGACGTTCACAACTTTGCCATCTGGATATGTAGCGGACCCGGTCGCAGACATGGCCCATAACGGCGACAGTGTGGCGAGGACCATCGCCCTAGAACGATCAATGACGCTCATTCCGGTCCTGAGCCGCGTCGCCGCCAAACTGGACGTCATCCTGGACAGCCCTGAGAAAATGACCTATGCGGTCAACAACATATCGCAGAACCTGGTGTCGCCAATGTTTCACGCCAAGTCCTATCCAAGAAATGTCACAAAAGAACTGCTCGAGCTCATCGTCAACTTGTCACGAAAGGTACCAACGGCCAAGGCGTGGAAGAAAGAGGTCACCGATAGTTTCAACGATCCCCGACTACTTGCAAATTCGCCAGCTCTAATGAAGGAAGCCTGGTTTCCAGTGCTTCATCAATGGTCGTTGCATGAGAAGGATCGTATCCCAGAGCTTCTGTCTCGACTGGCACCTCCTTCAAGTGCCGGGATCATGTTCGGAGTGGGTGCCAGCGCTGCCAGGTTAGAAGCAGACCGGAAGACGCAATTGAATCTGCGACGTATCTGCCTGCTGCTGCTTGCCTCTCCAGGGGACACATACGTTGCGCATGTGAGAATCATCGAGGAGAAGATGTCTGAGCTGTTCGAGGCGAGTCCCGCATCGTCGCCATCTTCAGCCATCAAGGCTGAGCTATTCACGCTGTGCAGAGCGCTCGCGGTCTCGGTCAGCACCTTCCAGCTCGCGCCACTCTGGCCAATCATCAACGACAAATTACAAACAGCTCTCAATTCACTTCTGCCTAATTCTACGACAGGCGATGAGTTCAACAACTTGACACTCTTACAGGCGTGCAAGCTCCTGGACCTGCTGATCACGCTATCGCCGGATGACTTCCAGCTCCATGAGTGGCTGTACATCAGCGATACCATTGATGCGGTCTATCAACCAGAAGACTGGACACCTACTGCCTTGGCTGACCAGGTTGCCGAAGTGCTTGGCTCATCGAGTATGGAAGACAGTTTGATGCCAAGTACGTCGAGTGCAAAATCTGCCAACCGGCGCAGAGCGCTTCTGGGTGATACAGTGGACAAAGAGGACATCAAGGCGATGCCCAAAGAAGATTTTGTGCGAGCATCTCTACGACCATTTCTCAGTCAATTGAGCATACACGCTTATGAGGGTGTCTACAGTCTTGATGTGCCAAGCACCGACGCTTTGAGAGATGACTTGCTCACGGACCTGCTTGATCTGGGCAGCATTGTAGAATAGATTATCTCAATGGGCGGGAGGGGAGCAGACAATGGATGCTGAAGAAGCAATCGAATGCAGATTTGTAAGACAGTCGAACTCACTTTTCACTGCTGATTCTCATCGATACATGTAGACTCCTTGAAGCTTTCACGTTGTTGCTCAGATGCTGTCCAACATTCGAGCAGGCACGAATCTGTCGAGACTGCAAGCACTCCATACCTCCCTCGTCTGGAATGATGTCCACGTCTTCCCAAAACTTCCTCGCCATTCCACGAATGACAATATTGAAGCAGCGAAAAGTATGCCGATGCCGATGCCGACCTCATCAGAAATCGCGGGTCTCGACGCCCCGTTCTACAAGGAAATAGCTAACGGCTCTGCAGAACAAGTTCCTCTGCGACAACGCATTGCCCATCACCGCAGTAACCGAAGGAATCATCCTGTGCATCGTCATCATCTACTTCCTCAACTACGACCGAATCCTCGAGAAAGATCTTCCGCCTCACTGTCGCGTCGCTGCCGACCCTGCACGTGAACTTTGAAGTCACCTCACAGTGAACTTAGGCTGCAGCAACTTTATCAAACTTCACCAGGATACAAAAAAGCAACCGCAACGGCACCGGCAACGCTCCACAAAAAAACATCAACAAACAACCACCCAACCAGCACGAACACATCTTCACCACCACCACCACCACCAAACATCGACATCGACAAAATGCCCCTCTCAGAAAAACAAATGAAATACCTAGCCCTCGCCTGGCAATGTTTCGACACCGAGCCCAAGGCAAGTCCTCCTCCTCCTCCTCCTCACCTTCCCTCCCTCCCATTTTTTTTTCTAACATCATTCATCCATAGATCGACTACGAAAAATTCGCCCAAGTCGCAGGCCTCAAAACCTCGGCATCCGCACGAGAACTCATGCGCGTGACGAAAAACAAACTGAAAGAAGAATACGGTGCGCTTTCGGGAGATGTGCAGATGACGAATGGCGGCACGCCGGGGAAGAAGGTGATTTTTTTCTTTCTATCACGCAGTACTCATAGATGAAGAGCGATTCGCTGACGCGCGTGTAGAGAGCGACTCCTTCTAAGCGCAAGGCTGGAACTGGATCTGGGGATGATGAGGAGGAACAGGAGACGGTGACGCCGGCTTCGAAGAAGAAGAAGAAAGTGAAGAAGAGTCCCACTAAGGCACTTCCCCCAGTGGTGAAGTCTGAGCCGACGCCGGATGATAGCGAGGAGGATGGATTGGGATTGCTTTAGACGTTCGGTTTGGGTTGATTATTCAGAATGGCGCGATGCGGTGCGGTGCGGTGCGAATCGATGCGAGATGATGAGTATCCGAGAAATGCGACTTGGTGATGCGAGCAATGCGACTTGTGCCGCGGCGAGGATGCGTGGCGCTTTGCCTGCGACTTCTACCAGCAGGCAGGCAAGCAAGGGAGTAGGGGATTGAATGTCTGTACACACTATGGCTTCTTCATGTCAAAAAAGCTTCACTTCATTCGACTATACGCACACATTCTCATCTCTACACTTCTCTCGGAGACGAGGACCGAAGAAGACGAGGCGATTTCTGCTTACTTCTTACAGTGGTGTCCTTCCTTCCCATATGCAACAGTCCAGTCCGGTAGTAGTGGTCATTCGTAGCTCCAACAGCTGCCTGCCCTGTCTTCTCCTCTGACTTATTCTATTTCTTGCGTGTCCAAAGAATTCGACTCCCACCAACGCCAGCGCTTCGGGTGCTTCTTCAATTATGTTGCATTGCCATTTCATGTAGGCCGCAGAGTAGTCCTAGAGCCACCTTGTCGGTGTTGGGCATCATCAGCGCGCCGAGGATTGCATGTCCTTGTGGTATGCCTTCCCACTTGGGATGTGATTTGAGCTCGGCCAAGTCGTCATCATTGTCTATAGGGTCCACGGCGTTGGTAATTCCATTCGTGGTTGCTGAAACGGCACCGTTGGCATTCGCAAATACTTTCTGCGCACTTCCCTTGCCCGCCTTCTCTGCAAGTCGCTTCATCATGGCAAGAGCACGGTGAGTGATGAGCTTGAAAGTCTCGGTGTCCATGCCAAGCTCTCGACCTTTCTGAGCGGCTGCTTGGTTGCGATCGACGGAGAGAAGAGCAGCAAGATTCAGAAGACCAACAGCCCAACCATCTTCAGATTCTATCCAAGATCGAGCCAGATCGGTGTCGTTCCCAGGCGCCAGAGTGGTCAAGATGTCCGCAGCGAGCATGCCTTGAGTCAGATAGGCTTTCCGTGCCTCGACAATACGGAGCTGAGCTGTGTTCCCGATCGAGCCTTTGGATCGGTCCGGTAGCACTGAGATGGAGAGTGCGAATGCTCTGGTCAGTAGATCCAACGAGGACTCAGCTCCAACAGCCGCGGAGCCGTTTGATGTGAAGATGCTCTTGTACAGTGTCCGATTAGGATCTTGCCGTGCAAGGAGCTTCGCAAGGCAGTCTATCGCAGGCGGCAAATACCTATGCAGCAGTGGCGAGAAGCTGGCAAAGCGAATCTTGCCGCCGCTCTCGCTGTAGCTCGGCGCTGGTTGTGGTGCGAAGGCGAGCAGGAAGTGGAGGATGTGCAGGGCGTCGTCTCGTGCGGGAAGCTCCAAGCTCTGCGTTACGTTCGAGAGGAAGATGATGACGTCCTTGAAGAAGTCCTGTGTGTTGTAGTACGTTCGTAAAAACATGTTTCGGGTTCCAAGTAGTCGTATCGTATTACTCAACCACTTGATGAGCGGCGGCGAGGTCAAGAGCCGGTGGTTGAACTCGTAGAAGGAGAAGTTCCGTAACACAGTGGTTATCGCTATCAGCTTGTCGGCAGCTCGATCGAGATCGTATTCGCGGGAGCCAAATTCGGGCACTTCTTGAAGTGTTTCGGCTTCCGCCTTCGCGCCACGCATCACGTCTTCGTAGGGAGGCAGATCCAGCGCATCGCTAACTTCGACGGCATCTTCCGACAGGAGTTCGGCCTGATCCTCGCCACAATCCACCAGCACATCTATAAGATCTTCGCATTGTTCGAGATTCAGCGCAACTCGTTGATCATGCGAGATGATTACGAGGGTATCCAGAGCATACCGCACTTCACCATGGATTCCGGATGCCAGACTCAAAGTGATGGCTTTCGTGTCTATCACTCCCATCTCGTCCACAGTAGGCATGTTTGGCATTGCTCTGGATATTGTCGATCCCAGATCGAACAGTGCTTGTATATCATGTCCACCATCTTGCTCAATTGATCGTACCTGCGGCACGTAATTTGTGCTCTGGGGTTCTTCGCTCTTCATTACAGCACCTGTTTCCTGCGTGACAGATGGCGTTCTTTGCTGCTTCGTGGCGAGAGGCGAGGCAGATGATGGTTGCACTGCGCCGGGCTGCGGCGTTATTTGCTCTGGTTTTCGCACGCTACTATTCCTCCGGTGATGCATTGCCGCTGCTGAATTCATCATCTGCTGGGGAGTTGACATGCCATTCTGCGGCAGAGAGGCATTCGCTTGCACTGGTGTGCCTTGTGTTTGCTGGTGAGTCTGTTGCATCTGCTGGAGTTGTTGCTGGTATTGATTTGCTTGACCTTGCCCGGGCATCATCTTCGGGGGCGATGGTTGCTGTTGCTGCTGAGGATTCGAAAAGCCGGCCATTTGCTGCGCGTGCATTCTCGCTGCTTCTTGTTTCTGCTGCATTTTCATCTGGAACCACATTCGCTCATACTGCGCAATCGCGCTCTGATGAATGTTTTTCAGCTCCTCGGCGGCTGAGGGAAACTGCTGTTGCGGAAAGCCCATCTTAAGAGCCACACTGGGCCATTGGCCATTACGGTCGACTTGCGCCGCTCCTCCAGCGGTAGTAACGATGGTCCAGAGCATGTACAAGTCCACGGGCTTGCTTCCAACCATGGGCGTAGGGTTGAAAGGTCTCCCGCTTTGCGCCGCATGGCCTTGAAGTGTCTTCATAAATTGCGCCCTTTTCGCTTGTGCTTGTTGCATTTGGGCATTTTGCTGCTGACCGCCTGGCATCATCTGGCCAGGCTGTCCTCCCATGGTGCGCGGAGGCACTACGCCTTGTTGCCTCAGCTGGGCCTGATGCGCAAGCAGTTTGGCCTGGTAGGCGCGCTGTGCACTGTTCGCATTGTTGGCCTGCATATTGCCCATACCGTTCATGGCCTGCATCGAGGGCATGCCAGCCATGGACATTGACGGATTCATGGCGTACTGCTGGCCATACTGAGCCATCTGGCCCATCTGGCCTTGTTGCATGGCATTGGGCGTTCCAGGCATGCTGTTGCCGAAATTTTGGCCCGGAAACGGACTCGGCGATGCTGCCATGCGCGGTTGCTGGCTCGGGGGGCGGAACTGCTGGTTCTGCATGGTCGGCGATGGGGTGGCATTGTTCGAGCCGGGCTGCTGCTGGAGATGTTGATAGGGCGTCGGGGCGGCGAAGGTGGTGGTGGTGGTGTTGTTGTTATTGCTGTTGTCGCCGTAGCCGGGTGTCTGCGATCTCGAGTGCGGCGGCGGTGATCCAGACATTCCGGAGCCATCGTGTTGTCGTTTCTGCGGGACGGTGGACTGGAGGTTAAAGGTCTGGGCCTGCTGGCCATTCATGTAGTTGGCCATGATGGCGCCTGGATTGGCGCCCCATTGGTTGTACTGATCCATCGCTGCTAGACATGGTCAGTGGGGGCGCGCATCAGGTGGTGTCACGCAAGCGCCAGGAGGACGGTGGACGAGGACGCGGTCATAGTCGTCGGGCAGGTAGGGCAGGTAGGGCAGGTAGGGCAGGTAGGGCAGGGCAGGCGCGAGGTGCGGTGTCGAAAGCTTAGTTGCTCGGGCCAAACAACACGGCGTGATGGGCGACGCGACTGTTGTCCTCTGGACGTACGTGAAACGGCAGCAGGCGTGCCAGGCTGGCTGGCGCTGGCGCTGGCGCTGGCGATGCGCTCGCGCTGACCTGCGCTGCGGCTGAGCTCGGAGATGACTGCCGCAAAACATACGGGGTTGAGGCAGCGAAGCAATGCTGCAGGCCGAGCCGAGATCGTGTGCCTCACGTGGCCGTGGCAGATGCGATGCGTGTGCGTGTGCGTGTGCGGATGGGGGAGATGGATGGGTGCAGTCACTCACCATTAGCCGGCTCGCCCGATGTCGCCTTTGCGCCTCTCGCCTCTCGTCGCTCGCATGCATGTGGGAGGTGATGGAGGTTCGACTGAGGCGGAACACGAGCGCTAAAGTGCAACCTTCCATCTTGGCTGACTTAATCGGCGGTCCTCGTCGAAAAGGCGGCCATGCGCCGTGAGGAAGCCCAGCGACGCCCCTCACACATACACACACTCAGAGGCAACGGCGAGACGAGCGGAACACGTCCCACACATGCTGGCGCATTCCCGAGCAGAGGAACGAAGCGAAGATGAAGATGGGAGCTATCAATGGCGTCAAAGCACGATCCACTACTTTGGCAAGCAAGTCACGCAACGCATTCAAGGTTGTAGCACACCTCAACCCCGATTCTCATTCGCGCGATACGTGGAACAGCACGCTTCACTTTCGCGTGTGCTCCGTCCCTTTGCTTGGTTGTGAGAAAGGCCTCCGCTACTTCTGGCAGATCCAGCCCACCTGCTCACCACTACCCGAATGCTTAAAGAGACTAACTAGCCTTCCTTGGAGAGTTTCTGTGAAGTTTCGTACACCTCAACTATCGCGGCCAATCATGCTGTCATGATGCTGATCGACGCGAGCTGCAGAGTGGTATGATGTATCGGCATGGAGCCTGTCCTTGACGTGGCCCTGCTTTGCGAAGCCTGGTCTGATAGAGTCGTGCCGTCTGACATGCCTGATTCGGGCCCATACTGAGTCGACAAAACTCTTCCCTTCAACAAGGAAGCTCAAGCCTACTTCTCTGCGCTATCTCACTTGTCGATACCTTGGAGGCTTTCCAAATTCCCCGCAGGCCTCACGCGAATAGGAGAACAACTACCTGGTGGCTTGTCACTTGTGCCTGCCCAGTCTTGGCAAGTCCTTCTTTAGATGGCCCATAAAGCTTCGTGCTGATGTAGCTGTCCAGAAGACCTCCGCTTCTCAGCTTCCTGCAAACTCGACAGAAATCACATTCCCACTCGTTCTGTTCTCCACCATTGCCGTCCAAGAAAAGGCGGTCTCGGTGACCGTGGCTGGTACGGCAAGTTGCGGCAGTGTTTGAGCTGCTACTTCGGGATCGACAGTGCCCTTGACTTGGTCCACCGGTTGTTTTATTAGGAGAGGCGCTTGGCGGCATGCAGAGTCATTGCCGGCACCCAGGCTCCCAGCGTTCTGTTGTGAAGCGTGCGAGCGACGATTCTCCAGTGCATGTGCCTTCCCAGGCTTCCCCGAACTGCTGTTTTTGCCCAGATTGACCACGACTATTGACTTTCGGGAGAGCAGGGTCTACGCCGACCCAAGACGCCATCTCAGTAGTAGATCCATTACGTCGTCCTTCACGCCATCAAACATTGCAAGACTATTAAATCCTTTCATTACTGCGAAAGTTAGCAGTGTTCTAGCAGACCCGCAGAAAATTGCTATCGACGGATCGAGCTATTAGAATTCCCACCGAGAGACTTCACCCAGATTGAGAATCAGGAACACTGTCATCATAGCAGGCTTCATCGCGTACATCCTCTCGGAAAATTCTCCAAGGATGGGGTGGTTCTCTTCATCGAATGCGGGGCAGAACACTCCTCCAGCTCCTGAGGCGTCCAAAGATGGGGGATACATTGCGCCAGATCGAACAGCAAGAGCAGCATGCTGGGAGGGCAGAGATTCATTCTTCCGATGCCTAGACCGACACGACATTATCGACAGTGCGAAGCCAGAGGGCGACAAGAAAGCTAGAGAGCTTTGTTCAAAAGAGTTGGCAGAATTCGAGAAAACTTGCGCAAGCAGTTGGGTGAGTGAGATGCATCCATAGTTGAGCAGAACACAGAGAACTGTTTGGCAGATCTACGGGGAGTCGAGGACGTGAACAGAGACTGACAAGAGATGTGCATAGGTCACGTATTTCAAGAAGCGAAGGGTCATGGAGTATCAGCGAGACCAGACTTTGAAGAAGCTGAATGCTGAAGGCGCGCAGCCAATGCAGATTACTGGAAGATGAGGGGACCAATACAACCATACCAACACTCCACTCACAAGCTACGATATCGCTATCGCTACGCACCAAGCCTCCTCTGCTCGGCCATCGCCGATCTAGTGCTATTAAAGCCTCCTCATCAAAGTCGTGATGTCGAGAGAACGATCAAAGCAGAGATGCATGGTTGCCAGACATGGTGTGCGGAGCAGGCTACTGGTCTAGAATTTTGCCCAGCACATCGGATCAGTGCCGCCCAGTAGAATTATTCTGGGCGTGGTGCTACAGAAGGAAGTTGATCTCGGAGCTTTCCGTTCTTCGAGGCGCTTTGAGAGAAGCTATATGAGCTGCAGCCAGCCACATGAGTCGGCTGGCATTTCGCGGGCCATCAGTTTATATGTAGATAATGTATAGAAATGTACAAAGAGTAGCTCAGCACAAGGACAAGCACATGCATATGATAACAGTATCTGTTCTGCAGCGCTGTACGGATCGTCCTCAGGCACCATTTTTAGGCGCTAGCCGCACAGCCGAAACCTTAAATCACGACCTCAACTTCAACTTACATCTGTAAATTGGTCCACCATCACCACTTCGGCCAGACCGCTCTGAACAGACATCGTCCAGTCTGATATCCTCTTCCGCTGCTCCATGTTGTCACGAAAGCGCAGACCGCTGACTGGAAACACAAGTGGCGGCTGAGCCGTGGAAATGGCTGCGATGGACAACAGCACGACGGAGCAGCGACCATTAGACGGCAATGATGGAGGATCAACACAGAGTACCCCATCACAAAGCAATGTCAGCGAGCCTGTGAAATCTCTGGGTCCTGTATGCGCGTTGTGCGCCAGGCTCAAAATTGCCTGCGATCGCGGCAGGCCTTGCAGTAACTGCGTCAAAAAGCAGTTTGAGTGCTTCTATTGGAATGAGGTAACCAAGCGGCCGGTTTTCAGTTCAAATGAGGCTTCTGGATCCAATCAATACGATGATAACGGCCCCCATCAGACTCTAGCGCGCACAGTTGGACATGGCCAGTATCCAGGACCGAGTCTAAACAGCCCTTCAGGATCGCAGCAACTTCCGGCGATTTTTGCGCCGTATGGCTCTTTCCAAGCAACGCAAGCACCACAGACAGCAACGGCGTTGCCTTCGACAAATCCACTTACCGAAGCTCAGCGAGCTGCCCGCGACTTTCACATGAGCCATGGTGATCCAGGTGCAAACACCACCAGTCTGTCCACCCTTGCAGGGTATTATGCAGATCAAAATGACGGTGGTCCTGGTCGCGATGGCGCACGACTCGCTTGGCGGCATGCCATCACATATAGCGGGGTTCATTCATACGACGATGATTTTGAACCAGACGATATAGAGGGGACAGACAAACTTCTCAGCGAAGCTGGACAAACGAAGACCAGAGGAAGCGGTTCTCGTGGTGGCCGAGGTCGACGCGGTTGGCGGCAGCTCCTCAAGGGAACCGAGCATGAAGATGTCGGCAAGACCCCATCCTCTCGCGGCGTGCCAAACATTCGTCGTGGTCGAGGTGTTCGTGGCGGTCGACGCAGTAAACCCATAGATCCAGGTCACAATTTCAAGATGTTCATGCAGGAGGCGACCAAGGCATTTTTCGACCTTGACTACGAAGCCGCTGCTGATTTCTGTCGACAAGCCATTGCGGTCAATCCTGAGATCTTTGGTGCTCACTCTCTTCTGTCCACTGTTTTGAATGCTCAAGGACGTCGACAGGATTCTATACAGGCTCTTGAGTATGGCGCGGTGACTGTGCGAAGTGCCGAAATCTGGGAAATGCTGGCCGCTAGGATTGTTGATGTTCCACCCGAGCAGCGTACGTATGGTCTTATTCACAAGGCTATCGAATGCTATTCCGAAGCAATCAAGATGACAAGGCCGGAGACCGCTCAATTCGAGCTTCGAGCTAAAAAGTACGAGCTTTACAAGGAGCTGAACGAGTCTAAGGGCTGTCGCATGGACCTGAGAAATATCCTCAGGATTTGGCCGCACAAGACCTACTATATGAGGGAGTATGCACAGCAATGTGCAGCTTGGCATGACAGGAGCGAGCTCAAGGTTGCCTTCGACAAATATGAAGCCGCTTTCGAACAATACAAAAATGAGGAGACCTTTGGCGACGCAGATGACCCAACTGATCCCTGGGAGCATCTGAACACATATCTGGAGTTGGCGGACATGGTTGCGAACCCTTGGACCAGCATTTACAAGGCGAAGCAAATATCCAGATGGCTACTTGGTCGTCAAAATGAGTCTTTCTGGGATAGGTTTAGCGGAGACGATCGTGAATTTGATATCACCAACGAACGACGAGCTTACGTTCCGGAATGGCAGATGGGCAAGGCCAGTGGCGACAGTACGGAATATGGTGAGGGTCTGCCGATCGAGATCCGAGTTCGGCTGGGCATGTTTCGCCTCAAGATGGGTCTCGCACATCATGAGGAAGCACTGAGGCATTTTAGGCCACTACTTGAATTGGAAGAAAACATTGGCGATTTCTGGGAGGTATTCGTCCAGGTTGCGCAGGCTCTTCGAGGTGCCGGCTTCTTGAAAGAGGCTGCTGAATTCTACGATCCACTTCGAAATTGGCCAGACGCCGTGAGCAAGATCTACGGGCTAGATGAAAAGACATGGATGGCATTGGCAACATGCTATCATGCACTACGGAGAAATGATGATGCCATTATTTGCTACGAAGTGGTCCAAGGTCGTCAGGAAGACAACTATGATCGAGCCAGTGCAGCGCTGGCAAAGCTGTACGAGGATAAAGGTGAGCTCGACAAGGCTCGCTACATCTGCGACGAATTCATCAATAGAGGTCGGCACGACCTTCTCATAGATTCAGGCGTGCAGATGGTGCCAGAGCATGTCAGAAATATGCCCGCGAGGATACCTCTCCCTCCGCATATACCGTCAGGGAAGGTCACCCCTGGCATCAAGCCTCGCATTGAAAGAGCTCCGCCAAGACCACTAATGCCTGTTGGTGCCGACCCTGGCCAAACTCCACTACTCTTGCCGGCTCCCTCAAATGGCACTCCGCGCAAGTCAGGTCCCCAAAAGGCTAAGACGGAAGCGAAGAAACAACTAGGGCCAACATCAAAGGAGGTCGAACTGCTTGCGGAACCAAAATCAAAAGTGCGAGCGGGCCGAGAGAGGAAGAAGAGGAAGAGAGATGAAATGAATATCTTGGAGGCAATTTGTGGACCAGTGGCAGACTCCGAGCTGGTTGAAGAGATCGACCAGGTCAAGCGACCAAGATTGACGAAGAGGCCAAAGGCTCCTTCGAAAGCTGAAGCCAAAGCGAAGGCCAGACAAGAGCAAATCAACGACAGCCAGGCACGAGTGCAGGCTTTCTATGCTACAGTCAAACTTCTATGGCCCCGTGCAAAGGACGGAAAGGATGAAAGCGTCGTCGAACAGTGGATTGACGCAGCCCTGGGCATGCTCGGCGACTTTGCCGCGCAGAAAGTCTTCTTTCCATATCGGGATAAAGGCGTGAACGTCAGGGTCTCGGACAAGACAGAAACCAGGCTGGTAGCTGACACGAAGAGTAGTGGTTCAGCCAGGGAATATCTCGGCATACCGTTTCCTGAATGGCACCGCGTCTTCGTCGATCTCGCGCTCTTCTACGCTCGGAATGCGGAGCAAGACAAATGCTATCGGATTCTGCAGGATGTCTTATTCGCGGCAAATGTGTTTTGTCTGAACAGGAAGCTGAAGTGGACACAGAATGCTGCAGCCATCTATTGTGGCCAGGTGTTCAACGACAGCCAATACCTCATCGAGCTCACTCGAGACATCATCAAAGACGGCCAATGCCGCAGTGGCGAATCATACCAGCTATTCGCGGCCCTCAACCGCTTTTCGTTTGGCAGCAACTGGTTCAGCGCTGGTCCTACGCAGAAATTCATGCTGCGACAAGTCAAAGCCCTCGACTTCTTGGCTATGAGCCCGGAAATGCGGAAAGGCTTTGACTGGTCAGCACAGGCACCCACGCTAGAGAAGAGGAGTGGAGAGCCCACTGACGATAATTCGGAGCTAAATGCTGGAGTCTTGTTGACGTATGGCCACATGGTCGCTGTGGCCAACCACTCCTTCAGCGCTTTGCCATACTACTATCGAGCTCTCGCGATACAACCAGAGAACATCTGCGTCAATCTCAGCATTGCGGCAATGTGGATCCAGAACTCGATGAAGCGACAAGTTTCAAATCGGCAATTTGGCATTACTCAAGGGTTGTCGTTCCTGTACCGATACTATGACCTGCGTGTCGCGAGTGGTAAAGTCTGCCATCTACAGGAGGCAGAGTACAATACAGCTCGTATGTGGCATTACCTTGGCTTGACTCACCTCGCCATGCCTGCTTACGAGAATGTGCTGGGCCTAAGTGAGCAGGTGCAGGAAGAGGCGAGACGAGATAGGGCAACTGGTGATGGAGAAGCCGACGGCCGTCTCGTGCTTGGGGATGACGGCTCCGTAGCTGAAGGCCGTGATATTGAAGACTTTGCTCAAGAGGCTGCATATGCCCTTCAAGGCTTGTATGCCCTGGTCGGCAACGACGAAGCCGCACGAGCCGTCACTGAGGACTGGTTGGTCATTTGATTTAGGCGGACGACATTGTGATTTTGAAGATACCCGCATGGTCAATACGCATAACATTACAAAGCAAAAGCTCATCTCCTCTACCCTTCCACTTTCTGATCAACCACACTCTTACACCGCATACTCCACTCTCCCTCCTGCACACTCAAACTCTCATTAATACACCGACTCCCGCCTGCAATCGCCCCCAATTTCGGCAAAAGTTCCTTCCCATCACCTTGACACCTCAAGCCCACAAAAATTTCACACGTCGCATTCGCTCGCAAATATTGCGATTTGGGCGTCGTGAAGGTGCCTTGTTCAGTGGGCTCTATATATCCCAACGCGTCTAGGAATACGATTTCGATTTCTGAGGTTGACGGGATTTGGTTGAGGACGATACAGGAGTTTTCTTCTGGGGAGTTGAGAGGCGTTTCTTCCGTTAGGTTGGTCCAGATTGAGTACTGGAGATGAGGAGGGTTAGGGGATGTGGATTGCACGAGGGATAGATGTGCGTGGAAGGTCTGAGTGAAGAGAGAGAGAGAGACGTACGTATGCTGCTTCCTGAATTCGGGCGCCGCAGTCGGGATCTGAATAGGCTGTGTAACGCCAGGCCGAGACTGTCGCGATGAGGGCGAAGAGCTCGGCGCGGATGTAAGGCATTTTTACCGTACAAGTGAAGTGACTGGTATACGGCAGGGATATGAGATTGAGGTCTTCTTCATGACATGATCGATAGAGTTTGCAGGGAAAGAGGCTGATTCCGTGCGCAACTTCTTCTCCTATCATCAGGACGCCATGCAACACAAGGTCGAGCCTCAAGCGTGGCCGGTAGTGGAAAAGGAGGCATTTGTGCGTCGGTATGCGATGCGATACAATAATACGTACTTCCTTCCATCGGCCTTGATCGAGTCCTGACCACAGCAGACGATAGGCCAACGATTCAACCCGATACAAAAGACCCGGCTACGACAATGGTCTGCGAGAAATGTCACGTATGGACCAAATACCCAAACATTGGCGAGTGGATGGATTCTGCGCCGAAAGAGATCAACTGACAGCAGCTCATCGAAGGCATACTTTTACACATATACATTACGGATACGCTACTGGTCTCATTTGAACGCCGGGAATTGTCAGCGGCACTGTGTGAAGTACATTCCACCGCGTCTACCCACAATAACATTCACAAAGATCGACAACATTGACACTGCAACCAGACACGCAGAATGTTGAGCAGATTGGCTAGAGGCGAGGGAACGAGGTTCCGTCTCTACGGGGTATGCCACATTCCACAATCTTCGCAGCCATGGCCCCGGTTGCAGCATATCAATCACCACTTGAAAGCCTTATATCGGGCATAGACTGCTCCTGGGTTGTCAATCCTACATTGCAGTCCGTTCCTTTGATCGAAGCCTGTCGTTACAATTGTGTTGTCCAACCTGCCTTCCGAATCGCCCGTTTCATCCACAAATCGAGTCGCGCAAACATGAGAGCTACTCTCGCTATCCTCGGCCTGATCGGTGCCACGAGCGCTACTCCTTTGAGAAAGCGTCAATCTCTCAAGGACTTCAACGATTGTGAGTACATCTGATGAGGATATGGGAAGTCTTCACTTGACTGACTAGTGATTTAGTCGATGTTCTGAACTACGCTCTCACCTTGGAGCACCTCGAAGACAAATTCTACCGCGAAGGATTGGCGAACTTCACCGAAGCTCAGTTCGCTGCAGCCGGCTACGACCGCACTTTCTACTCCAACCTCGTCGAAGTCAGCGCAGACGAAACTGCTCACGTCAAACTCCTCAGTGACGCCATCACCGCAGCTGGAGGCACGCCCGTGAAGGAGTGCACCTACGCTTTTGGAGTTACCTCCCCTGCCGGGTTCGTCGGGCTCGCCAGCGTCCTCGAAGGAGTCGGCGCCTCAGCCTACACTGGTGCGGCCTCTCAAATCGCCAACAAAGATTACCTCACCGTCGCCGCCAGCATTCTATCCATCGAGGCCCGTCACAGCTCCTACATCCGCTCTTCGCTCGCACAAGTACCATTCCCACAGTCACTCGAGAACCCACTGACTCCAAACGAAGTCTTCACCCTTGCATCTCCTTTCATCGTCTCTTGCCCATCGACCAACGGAGCTCTGCCAATCAGGGCTTACCCTGCCCTGGCTCTCACTACGACTGGCACGATCAGTACCGGACAAACAGTCTCCATCTCGAGCAGCCCGAACGTTTTGGCTCCAGCTAATGATAAGGCACACATCTATGCTGCTTTCATCACCGCTGGTGGACC
The DNA here is from genome assembly GCF_000340215.1 of Pseudocercospora fijiensis CIRAD86. Classification (NCBI taxonomy): domain Eukaryota; kingdom Fungi; phylum Ascomycota; class Dothideomycetes; order Mycosphaerellales; family Mycosphaerellaceae; genus Pseudocercospora; species Pseudocercospora fijiensis. The sequence continues at coordinate 1,824,492 of NW_006921541.1, forward strand.
TGTGTTCGCTAACATGACGGCTGCGGGAAATGGGTATGAGTTTGGAGTCACGATCCCAGAAGGTGTTTATGGTCAAAGCTATCTTATTTTCAACAACTGCAACGATACCGTTACCGATACGACGATCATTGCTGGTCCAGCTTTGCTTGAGGTATGTAAATCCTTCTTTCTGACAACGTCTACACAATGGCTGACTTGGGAAATTTAGATCGCTTCACCTTCTTCGACTTGATTCTTTTTTTTTTCCACAAGTTAGTCGTGTATTGAATTAAGGCGTTTAGTTGTACTTCATGTTTTTGATACCCTGGGGAATTGGAACAGCTCTTGCAGAGATCTGAAATGTGACATCAAGTTATCTTCCCGCCGCACACGCGTCGGTTTCCCAAGGCGGAACACCCGTCAGGCTAAACGACACGAAATGTGTCCCATGATGATGGAGTTTGTGGCACTCTTTGAGGATGCACGAAGATATGCTGCTGCTAGACATCTGGTGAAACTACGGCTCTTGAGTAGCTTAGGCAATGAAGTTGGGGAGAATATCATAGGGCGTTGGACTGAATTCTCTGGTCTGCTACTGCCCCTGATAAAGGACAAGCTTTAGGCACTCAGAGGTCAGCCTTCAAGCCTACTTCCACCCTCTGATACTCTGATTCCGGCTTGCCTTCATCCCAGTATCGATGATCGTACTCGTCAATGCGAGTAATCTTGCCCTCGTCATCAATCTTCAGGAAGAAGCCCACATGATTCGCAAAGGCTCTCCCACTGCCTTTCATGACCATCTTTCCATCTGGACGGACTATATCATTCTTGCATGTCCCAACCCAGAGTTGCTGAACAGCTGCGCCTGTGGCTGTCACTTCAAGACTCTATCCTACCATCAGCAACGACACCGACCAGTGCTGCAACAAGTAGACTGACCTTGATCTCCGCCTGGAATGGCCGGTTGCAATGCAGAAAGCTTTTGTGCAGCCCCAGAATCGCCTTGTGTCCCACCCTCACCACATGAAACCCATGGTCATACCATTCAACCTTTGGATCGAGGCATGAAAGTAGGATCTCGGGCGTGTTCTTGTCATCGAATGGCATGAAGCTCTGGGTCCAGCGACTCACAACTTCTGTGACTTGAGCTATTCTCTCGTCACTGATCGTGATCGGCATGGTGACTGTGATGGAGGCTTCTCGAGAAGGGATGAGATTGATTGAGGGCACGGCGAAGGCTCGCAAGGAGTGATGAGTGCAAGAATTCGTTTGTGGCCTACACACTTAGTAATCCGCTGGATCAACAGCTCTTGTACTTGCAGAAGAGCCGAGCGATGAATGATCAATAAATGCTGACAGCCTCGGCAGCAATACAATACTAGAGCTGAACTATGCTTGGTTGTTGCCAGACTGGGCGAACTCCAGCTCGCAGTAGGGCACAGCTGAAGCAGGAACCCACTTTCACGTTTTGTGGCGTTTCTTGAATCCAACGCTTCAACGCTAGCTGTTACGTGAGAAATGCGCCCAAACAGCAGAGACGAGAAAGGCTGATCGAGCGCCGCATGGAAGATAATTCCTACCTCCATTTAGGCGCTTCGTGTATTCCAATGTGTATGTGCCGATCCGATTTCCGATGCACGTGAGCTCCATATTAGGTTTAGCGTCGAGGTCTCCGTCTTGGCGAAGCGCCTAAAGCTAAACCGCTCGGGTTAGGTAAGGCTGCAGATAACTACACTATTACTAAGATAAAGTCGCATATATAGCTTAATAACTACTATAGATAGTGTTTGTATTATATAAGCTTAGTTCTAGATATTACGGTAAACAAAAACATCGCGCATTTTAATTATATTATCCCTTTATAATTATAAAAGTTATAAGCGGAAAACATAAATTGCTCTCTATAGATAAGTCGTTTATCTAGCCTCTAGCTTTATATAAAAATAAATACATGCCCCTACGTAACGCGAGCGTACGAGCCCCCTATCTTTGCGATACGCTCTCTAACCTCTACTTCTTCGTTTATTATTAAACTAAGGTATTCCTACCTTCTAGTAATATAATATCTAATCTACCGCTAATCTATCTAATCTACTACCGACCTATCTAATCTACTACCGACCTATCTAATCTACTACCGACCTATCTAATCTACTACCGACCTATCTAATCTACTAAGAACACCGACTCGAGTTTAATATATAATCTGCTACTAGCTAGTCGAAGAAGCAGCGGCGCAAGCAGCGTATAAAGGAAAAAGAGGCGCGCTAGAAGTAGAATTAACTCGCTCGTTAAGAACTAAACTAGGCGCTATTGCTAGGACGCTCTATAGTAACTCGAGAGGCTCTAGACTTCGGTATTACCCTAATTAAGCTACTAGATCTGCGTACCGACTATCTAAGACATTTCCGCCGCAGAGTTAATAAGATATTAGCCGATTCGCTAGCCCGTATCTAGGAGTTAGTTTAGTATGCTAGTTAATACCCCGAGGCGGTCTAGTTCTAGAAGGAAATTATCGAGAAAGGCCTAATTAAAGTCCTTAATCTGCTATACCTAGGAGAATAATACAAGCCTATACTATCTTAGCTTACTACTCTGTACGCCTTAATCTATAGCTTAAACGACGTCGTACTTATCGCCCGGACCGGAGAAGGGAAGAGCTTACTATATTAGAGCTTTATATTACTAACTAGTTTGGTTACTATCTAAATCGTCCCTCTTAATCGTTTAGGTACTAAACAAGCAGCCGCTATCGAGAGAATGTCTCGCGATACGTATAGTTTGATTCGTTTAGTCTATATCTCTACCGAGACTAAGAAAATCGATCTAGGCATATTCTAGAACATCCTTAATAGAAAGATTTAGCACATTCTCCTTAGTCTAGAGCAGGCGGCATTACTATAGTTCTACGTATTAATAAACGATCTACGTGTCCGCGAGCGTATTAGATTAATCGTTATTAATAAATGCTACTTAGTTTATAAATAGGGAGAGGACTTTCGGAAGGAGTATACTTAGCTCTATTAAATACGAGAGCATCTGCGTAATAATATAGCTATACTATATACTTCGGCGACTATGAACTAGGAAACTACCGACTACGTTATTAAGCATACTAGCTTACGTACGGTCGGCCCTAATCCTTTCTAAACTAAGATAATTCGTAGTAGTATCGATCGTCCGGAAGTTATATATATCTTTAGGTTTATCCCTAAGAATTACCTCGGTAACTATAATATGCTATATTGCGTAATCGAGTATATAGTATCTGTCTCCGCTAAAGACTAAGAGAACAAGGTATTTACTAATAGCATAGCTACGCTATAGAAGATTCGGAAGGCCTTAGTATTTATCGATAGGTGCAAATATATCTCTAAATTCGTCGATATTGCTCGTTCTTAGTTAATTTATCTAACTAAGGACAACCCGGATCCGACTAAGAGGTATACCTATAGTCTAAGCGAGGGCTTCGATGTAATCCGCATTATCTCTTTCTATACCGCCTTTGTTCCTAAGGCTAACTAGGACGATCGATACGAAGAGTACTATAAGCTAAACTCTACTATCCGCATTATAGCTGCGACTACTACATTTAGTGTCGGTCTTAATGTTCTAGATATCGCCGATATCTACTAGTAGAAGTTTAATATTACTCGTAACCCTAGCGATATACAATAGCGGCTTAGTCGTAGTACGTGTACGATTTAGCGGATTAGGGCTAGTTTAAAGAACCGTACTTCTACCGCCCTCGATGCTTTCTCTTCGTACTATACTACGCCGATAACTCCTTTAAGCGGATGCCGGATAGCACTAGTATGCCTTCTGTTCTTCCTATATTAATACCGGTACGTAGAGGTAGTATAGGTAGAGGTCGCGGCCGTCGTAGTCGTACCGCTCCTAGTCTAAGCAGATTGCGACAAGAGTTACCTAGCGAGGATGCTAGCGGCACTAGCGACTAAGAGCTAGATAGGCAAAGCGACGCTAATACTAATGCTAGCGGTAATAATATATAAGCAGGCTCGTCTCGCAGCTATAAAGGCAAAGGCAAAGCGAATAAGGTTAAATTCTAGAACTATAGTAAGCTCGAGGCTTGTAAGAAGATCCCGTATATATTCTTAGGTGCGCTAAATAATTACTATAAGATTCCTAGTCGCTGTTACCGCGTTGTAATAAACGAAGAGTATAGCGAGCATCTAGCTATCTTCCTATATCTATTAGGTCTAGTAGCTGACAAGGATTGTTACAACTAGTACAATCTAAGCCTAATAGCCGAATTGCTAATGCCTCCTATTAGGCGCGTTAAGCCAATAAACCTACTAGGTAATAGCACAAGACCTAGATACGCCCTAGCATATATTAAGAAGTAGTATTCTAGCAAGGTCGACATTTTATTCCTACGTAAGAACTAACTCTTCCGCGTACCGGGTACTCTATTTATAGAAGAGAGGCTAATATAGTCTATATCGGAAGTCTTTCTACTTACGCGATTAATAGAGGCGTAGGAGATTATCGAATTTAATAAAGACAAGTTAATAAAGACAGCACTAGGGTTAAATAATTAGGCGTAGAAAGCTTATATCGATAAGCTATATATCGCACTAGTCGATATAGCCGAAAAGGTGTACGCCGAATAGGAGGCTGCTAAGGCTATAAAGCAGGCAAAGCGGGCAAAGCAGAATGCTCTAGATAATGCCGACATTAAAGCTGCCGGTACTAGAGAGATTCAAGCCTAGAGGCTAGTGCAGATTACTCCTAAATAGTAATTATAAGGTCGTAAGGACTTGTTAAACTCGCTAAGAAGATCCGCTTATATAAATACTATTCGATAGAACGCTATAAATAGACAGGCTCGTAGCGTCGATCTAGCCCCTACTCCTACTTCTACTACTCTATCGGCTAGCGCCTCTGTTACGACTAAATCGGCTCTTCTAACTAGTTTAGCTTCGCGGCCTAAGCGTACTGTCTAGGTAGGCGGCTTAAGCAAGAGGCCGCGTCGTAGTGCGAACATAGAATAGGCGTTATTATCCGCGGTTGCCGGAGATACTACTATTGCTAACGACGAGGGAACTATTACCGCCGAGCAGGCCTAAGAATAGCTAAACCAAGCGTATACGAGTCGCAGTAGTCGCAATGTCCGAGTAACTAAGAGGGCAGAAGGCGTGTATAGCGAGGGAGCCTACGAGAGGAGCTATAGTAGAGCTAGCAGCCGCGGCAGTAATCTTAGTAACAATATCCTATCGAACTACCTACTAGGTAGATAGTAGATGTTGTCGTAAGAAGGTTATCGTCGTAGGGAAGAAGTCGGTCTATCTATAGCTATAGATAGTAGCCGATCGTATCTAATATAAGTCTTATATACTCCCTAAATCCTTCTATCTCCTAGCTCTTTCTCGTACTATATTACTATCGCTATATTGTTATTATAGGAAGCGTAAAGCCTTTGCTATTATTTCGAGAAGTCGCGACGCCTATCGGGCGTTGTTCCCGCTAATCGGCAGCTTTACTATAGTAAATCCGGGGCTTAGCGGGACTCGGTCCTTCTTCAAATCGACTTTACGCTTCTTATAATAATATAACTAACCTATACGATTAGGCCTATTTCTGCGGAATACATTAGCAAAAGCGATTAATACGAGAGCGGCGATTACTAAGGACGCAACGAGGTTTAGAAAGCGATATAAATGCGACATTGCGATATAAATGCGACATTGCGATATAAATACGATATTACGACATTGCGATACGCCTAAATAGGACTTATAGGAGACTAAAGAAGCGTTTGAAGATATAGCCGAGTTGCTAGCGGAATACTAGACCGCTAAGGGCAGCGAGAAGAAGGGCAACCTAGCCGCCGCCGGTACGGATAGATACGGCTACTACCGGCTTCTAATATTACCTAGTATTGCTATTATCGCCTATCGTTACTAACCTAACGCGTTTCCTACTATCTATTCGCTAAGGCTCGCTAAGGCAGCGCGCCCTATAGTGCCCTATCTACTGTCTATGCCTTCTTTAAGCAAAAATATATAGCTAGCGTATATAATACCGACTAAGGCAAAAAAGAAAAAGAAGAACGAGCTAGAGCAAAAAACTATAGACAGGCAATACCCGGAGTCACTCTAGCGGACACGATATAGCCCTCGAGCTTATAACCCTTTAAGATACGTTACGAATCGACTAAGCAAATATACCTACTAGACTTCGACCTTATACGCTTCCGAAGAAGCGCCGCTATAGAAAACCTGCCTAGGCGGACTGATTTTTTTAGTTAGACAATAGGCAGTCCCCTCCGCTGGTTTATTAGGCTGCTAGCTGCCTTAGAAAAGACTAATTAAATAGCCCGAGCCCCTCGTTCGGCGCAATAACAATACGACAAGATGCTGCAATATCTATATATCTAGTTATAGCTAGGCGGCGACTATTATTAGTTAGAGGGTGTAAATTATAGTAGTATAATATAGCCTTATTGTTGCTGCCTATAGTAATAGCGCAGTTAGAAGAAAGGCGTAAAAGCAGGTAGTAGGCAGGGAGGTAAGGTTTAGACACTATAGGGTAGTTAATAGTTCAATTCCCTAACAGTTAGTAACTAGAAGTAATATTATTAATATTAAGTCAGTCTTAATAATAACAGTATACCTATTAAGCGCCGCCTATCTATCTCGTACTGTCCGAAGCTATCTATCTAAGCTAAGTCGATTAAGCGCATTTCTAGCAAGCTACGCTAGCAAAGGTATCTAATACGATAACGACGGCGGCCCTAGGTAACTAATTAGTCTTAGTTAAGCCGCCTCTTAGTTAAGCTACCTCTTAGTTAAGCCGCCTCTTAGTTAAGCCGCCTCTTAGTTAAGCCGCCTCTTAGTTAAGCCGCCTCTTAGTTAAGCCGCCTCTTAGTTAAGCCGCCTCTTAGTTAAGCTCGTTAAGATAGGTAGTTGTTTGCGCCTCTTACGCCTCTCTATCTTCGCCCTCTTCTAACTATCTAGTACGACGATCGACGGCACTAGAAACCGGACTCGCAGGTCGATTAGAAGTTACTACTACCCTCTATACTACGGCTTCCTATACTGCCTATAAGATCTGCATTAGCATTGTTGCTAGTTAGGTCTTAAACTTCGATATCCTCGAATAGCTAAGCTATACTATCCGCTATCTACGCCTATATATTATTATACTCGTTAAGGACAGCATCCTGTGCTATACTATAATTAAGGCCTTATAGACGGTCGGCGGTATTAGGGCTATCTATCGGATCGGCTTCTAGTACTATAGTAAAGCCGCGGGTATAGCGTTAGTTAGCAGTATTAAACGTATCGACTATAGACTAGATAGACTCTATACCGAGTTGCTAGATATCGTCGGATAGGGCAAAGTCTCCGTACTACTACTTTGCGAACCTATCGATACGGATCTTATTAGCCCGATTAAATACGCTTATACTAATATCCTTCTTAGTACGGTAGCTAGTACGCTTAATACTAGAGCTCTCCTTAAATATATTCTTAATTAGCCGAGATAACTCCCTATTTATCGCGACCTTCTCGAATACCTAGGCAAGCTAATAAGTAGAGTTGCTAAGCTGCTTATAATCCTAAGAGTAGTCCGCATTATATAGCTTAATCTGCTTATTAGCTACGACGGCGTAGCCCTTCTTGCTAGACGGATTAATATAGGTAGTAGAGAGGATAGCCTTCTAGAGCTCTATAGTACTGCCCTCGTTTAACAGCTAATATATATATACTATAAGCCGGCTATAGTTGTACTGTCTAGCGCTAAGGAACCCTAGGATTATATAGTCGACGATACGGCGGAGATAACTAACGTCTTCTATACGGATAGCCTAGCGGATACGGAAGAAGATAGATATTTCCTTTAGCAATCTGCATATTAATATAAAGGCAGCATCCGGGCGACTCGGTAGACCGGCGGGCGCTATAGCACTAGCGGGCGAGTCTGTACTACTAGCGGGCGAGTCTATACCCTCCTACGCTTCCGGACTAAACACTAACTAGCGAATCTTACGTACAATCTCGAGGTACTCGGTAGTAGGGAGCTTATCTTCGATAGCCTATTTTATAACCTCTATACGAGTAAGATTGCCCTAGTCTGCTATATCGCTAGTAATGTATCTACGGGTAACTAGAATATCTAAGAAGATAGCGACAATGCGGGCGTTAAAGCTACGCTTTAAAAGACTCTACTAGCGGAAGAACTTCCTACTCTTCGGATCGACCTCCTTTATGCCCTAGAAATCAACATCTAACTATAATAAGTAGTTAAGCTTCTTACTAGCCTTATTCTTACTCTAATAAGTACGGAAAGGTTGTAGAGCCTAGTTTATAAAGATATAGAAGAAAGCCGGGACTAGGAGTATAAAGTCTTTCTTATCGTATATAGCTTAGTTCTTAACGCTTGCAAATATTATATAGATTATACGTTCTATAGTAAGCTAATCGCTAGTGTTAATAACAAGTCGATTACTAAATAGTAGGTTATTACGCTTAAAGCCTATATTGTCGAGGTATAGGTTATCGTAGACTAGGAGAGTACCCTTATTCGAGACCTTATCGTTCTAGGAGGGTAGCATCGATAGGATAGGAGTCCTGCCCTTAAAGCTACATTTAATCTCTAGAAATGCTAGTCGATTAATTAGGTTCTCTTCCTTATCTACTACGTTCCGGAATTTCCGCTTAAGCTTATTACTAAAGACATAAGCGATAGCCTAATCAATCTAGAATAGCTCGATATCTTCTATAGCATCGTCTTTATCGATATTATTAACGATATTCTCAACCTTAACTAGCTTTAAGCGGTCTAGTATGTCCTTAGTTAGGCTGCCTTCTAGAATGTTATTATATAGAGCGATATACGAGTTAGTAATATTAACTTGCTCGTTGTTGTCTGCAATGTCCTATAGATTTGTTATAAGGTTAGCAAATAGGGATCTCCTTATCGACGTCTCGGAAGCTAGATCTAACTTACCGGCTTACGACGCTTCGCCTAGCGGTTAAAGTTGTCGTATGCAATCTAAAAGCGTAGGTTTTGAGCCTATAGCTTAACCTCTAATCTCTAGTAATTGGCGTTCTTCTTTATAAGCCTCTAGATAGTCTTATACGAAGGCACTAATCCTATATTATTAAGGCTATCGATAATATATCCCGGCAAATTGCCTATAGACACTAATAACAAACTAAGGGCCTTTAGCATAAAAGATAAGCGCTTTGTAGCTATCGAGTATACTACTATATACGTAATCGTACAGATACGCTTCTAAATTATATTACGCTTATCCTTAAAGGACATTGCGTATTACTTATAGTCCCTACGGGTATTTAGAAGAATCTAGGTCTTAAGGAAGCTATACTAGGTTAGTGCGGCATTACGAATTACCTAATGCATGTCTATAAGGCTTCGTAGCGTTATACTTTCTTCTAGTCGATACTCGTCGAAGAATCGACGACCGATTAAGCTCTTTAGTTCGTCGCGCATCTCTCCTAGGCTAATAAGAGTCTCCGAAGGGAAGAGGCCTTAGATAACCTTTATACGGTTCTAGTAGGTCTTCGTACCCTTATTACTAGCCTATATAAAGATTACCTTCTTAAGTAGTAAGGTTAGACTCCTATAGAGATTTATAATAGTAGTATACTTCTCTTTTAGAGTTATACGTTAGCTACGCTAGCGGATGTTAGGGATAGCAATAGTAGTCTCTTTATCTTCTAAATCCTCTTTATCTATCTCTTAACAAGCTCGATTACTAGGCCGCTAGACTAGTTCTTCCTCTTCTAGTTCTTCCTTTTCTAGTTCTTCCTTTTCTAGTTCTTCCTCTTCTAGTCGATCCTTATCGCTCTTATTCTCGTCCTTATTAGTAGTTTAATTATTATTATTATTACTAGGACTGCTAGCTATATAGTTAACGGCCTTTCTAGCCCGAAGGGTTAGACGATTAGCGGCAGATATAGATAGACCGGCGGACGTAGGTAGAGTAGATAGCGGACTACCGCGGACGCTAATATCGGATTATAATTGCGGCTCTCTACCCTACTTATATTAGTCTAGCGCCTCGGAGTTATAGTAGTTGCTATAATATATACGCTAGCGCTGCCGATCTTCGAGGCCTAGCTAATTAGAATCGTTCTATTCTAGAAGTCTAGTCTACGTAGGATCGTCTTATAGAAGATCTATTTCTATCTCTTCGCTAGTAGTAAAGTCGAGGTTAGATAGAGGCTCTAATAGGCTAGACGACGATGCTATGTTTGCCTATGCCTATAACTAAGTAGCGACTAGACGACGATTAAGCTCTAATATTGTTAGGAAATCGTTAGACGATATAGTAGTATACTAGCTAGAAGTGCTATCTAGAAGTATTAGCTCGACTAGCGTTTAGAATAGGGGTATTTCTCGATAGAACAAGGCTATAGACTGTTACTTCTAATATAAAAGATGTTCGAAAATACTAAGCCTTAGAGCTAGTAGCGGTTTAGCGGGTATTCGGAGTAATAAGTTTAGTAACTTCTAGCTACCGGTAACTAGCGTTAGCGAAGTAACGAGAACTTAATACTACTACCTCGTAGAGACTTAGGTACCGCAAAGAAGTTAAAGATAATTACCTTACGAAGGGCCTCGAGGTAATCGTTGCTAATTCTAGGATATCGAATTTAGTAGTATAGCGAGCGGTCGTCGATAGGGTAATAAGAGATAGGGAAGGAGAGGTCGTACGGCAATGCCTTTACTAAAGAAGTTGTTCGAATAGGTCGCCTCTCGGACCTCCGAGTATTAGTAAGTCGATAGCTTAAGGTACGTTATTTAGTATATATTAGCGGTTAGATAGCTATATTAAGCTACGCGGAGTAGCTTTGCGAGATTTAGTATAACTTAACGCGTATACGTCGTACGAGCTTTATTTTTAGTGCGTTTAAGAGCGCATTATACGCGCTACAATCGCCTTACGCAAAGTATCTCTAAATACGTAGTATTGCAAATATCGTGTTTAGATAACTATAGCCGTACTAGATAGCAGCGGTTTAGCTTTAGACCTCTAGGCGAAGAATTATTAGGAGTGCTGTTTAATTGGCTATTCGGATGCTAAGCTAGACCCAAAACGAACCCGATCACGAGACTCGATGACGTATACGCAATTCGGGTGCAATTCTTCATCCTAGAGGTCTGAATGGAGATAGGATAATTCAACCTCATAACCGCTGACTTGTGGCCAAGGTGTTCTGCATTCATCACCTGGGCCTCGGACTCTTCACCTCATCAAAGCTGAACGAGGCACAGTCATTAGGGCGACCACTACAGCTTCCCGAACGGCAAATAGAACGTATCGGATGGACCTTCCATAGAGTCGCATCAATGACTGATCTCGACCCGTATCATATGGACGTCTTGATCAAGCTGTAGGACGATGCTCTTTTCCACACGAGAAGTTCGCACAATGTAAATTCGTGCGCGAATGTAAAGACCTCTTACCGAAGGCAATCGACACTGATCCAAGTCTAATGCTGTCCTTGCTGCATTCGAAGCCGAAGATAAGGCTGAGGATCAAAATCTACGACAGCTTTATCGACCTCTACATCTTCGGCGACCGTTTCGACATCATGAGTGAGCTCCAAGCCCATTCCATCTTCCTGAACTCACGCTACACCCAAACACTGGCTAGTCTCAGCCCCAGTTCGAGAGTATTATGAAAACATACGAGACTCTAAGAGAAGCGATGCCAATGCTTGAGAGCCAACGCCACAGATAAGCAGAAGCAGCGCTTGACTTGAATCGTGTTTGAAGCAGAGTCGATGCAACCAGCACACCGCTGGCGTCTGCAACTTCTGAGACAGTCGCCGAGAGCCTCAAGGAGATGGACATGACTTGGAAGTCAACGCACGCCGTTTTACGACAAGTGAGCCAAAACGTGCGACGCAGGAACCAGGTCCGTTGGCGCCATCCGGATCTTGCTACCGTTCTCGCGGACAGCGATTCCCGGTTACCCATCGTGGTTGAAGCGGTGCCATTTTGCGTTCGTCGGAGATCTTGAAACGATCGAATCTGTGGGTTCGCGAGGAAAGTCTAAGAGGGCTTTTTGACTCAAGAATTGCAACATCAGCGTAGCATATGCCAGAGCGATATCATGGCAACTAACTATGCGGCTCGCTCGCAATTTGAAGCTCTTTCTCACTTACTCGTAATTCAAGCGAGGATGTCGAAGAATCCGGTGCTTGAGATATACCACAGGACGGCCATCATGCTAGATAGGATACCGCGGTGGCTGCCGCGTGATAGTTTGGTGATGCGTTCGACATATCACAGGTGGAAAACAGCCGGCCGGTGCAAGAGTCGATCGAATGCCTGTGAGCGATAGCGTCGGGCCCGAACGTCTTCTTTTGGTGGCAGCGCTCTTACAAGGGCGGGTAGTCGGCTGAGCTCGGCGCTGAGAAGCTCCAGTAGTGAGGCAGAGCTGATTTGTCTTGACGTATCGATGTTCCTCATGTAGACGGTCTTGGGATCATAGTTTCCGAAAGACACCAGCAGCATCGGATATTGCTGATATTTGAACGGAGTCGACCTGATATCATTCCAAGGCATACTCCCATAACAAGACCAAGCAGGACATAAGTGCATCTAACTTTCGCTTCCGGCTCTCACCACGCTCCATGTAGAATAGCTGACAGAGCTGTCCGGAAGTTTGAGGTTGTGAAGCCTACCGAGACGTTCTCATCGCAAACGGTGACAGAAGACGCCGGCCAGATGCTGTGCCGTCGCCCGATGTGCTGGAGAAGGTCGGTGGCATACCCGACCAGACCAGCGCACACGCTACGCTACAACGGACAGCCGTCACACCCAGGTTCCCGGATGTCTGGTCTGTAGTGGAATCCTTCCGTGCTGTCATTCATAGTCAGTCATTCAGGTATTCTTGTATGTCAGGAAATTTAGCGTACCACTGTTTGCAACAGTGGTTTACTTCCGGAGGGCGTTATCCACTGACTTAGTATAGTTTGCCTAGTAATCGACGGTGCTTTTCCCATTCTAGTACCGTATTAACCTTCTCGGTTATACTTCTAGTTCTAACCTTATCTCTATAGCTCTTTCTTATATATAGATCTAGCTCTTTCTATAATAGCTTAAATACTATTTAATCGTTATTATTGTTATCGTCGCTATACTGCCTATCTTATCTAAACTAGTACCGCCGCCGTTTAGGCCTAACTATATACTATATAATATAATCGATATCTAAAAGTAGCTATTTAATATACTATAGGGGTTAACTTTCGAGCCTAAGCGCTTCGAGGTGCTAAAGGGCTATATAAGCAATATATATAAGGAGGCGAAGTCGCAAAGGACAAAGGATAGATTATAATAGCGGTCGTACTAGTATTATTATTATAGGCGCGATTAGTAGCGAAATAAGTCGCCCTCGGAGGGTATTCGCAAGGCTAAATATAATAAAGAGCCGTATAATACTATAATACTAGTTATCTCGTACTTCTAGAGCAAAGAAGAGGCTAATCTATATAAAATTAGTATCTACCGTTACCGAGTCGACCCTTCTATAGTAGGTAATAACCTATACTACTATAACCTAAAGCATATAGATATTAGGTCGGCTAGCAACGCCTTAAGGGTATTGCTCGAGGAGTTAATAGAATAGCGTAAATTTAACGTTACTAAGGTTATTAAATTTATTAAAAATAGCCTAATAAAGGACGAGTTTAGCAAGATTAGTAGGTAGTATATAAAGGCTAGTACTATCGGTTAGTTAAAGATTAGGCCGGACTTAAAGAAGGTGCGTAGTGCTAGACCCCGCAGTAGTTCGGTTTCCGAACTACTAAACGTATATAGTTTGGTTTCTTAGCGGCGAACTAGCTCCCTAGTTCTAGTTTGGTTTTTTCGAACTATATAGATTCCTAGTTTGAACTAGAGACTATATTAGTTTTACTATAAGGACACTCTTATTCGACTGCCGGCTACGATTGCCGGCTATAATAGTAACTCTGTTACATTTACTACGCTCTTTTACCGTTACTAGGGCGTAGTTGCCGTTACTAGGGCGTAGTTTTGCTATAAGGACACTCTTATTCGACTGCCGGCTACGATTGCCGGCTATAATAGTTACTAGGTTGTATTTACTACGCTTTATTACCGTTACTAGGGCGTAGTTGCCGTTGCTAGGGCGTAGTTGCTATTGCCGGGGCGTAGTTACCGTAGTTACGAAAGCTAACCTATATAACGTTACGTAGGCGGTAACAATTAGGGCTTCGCGATATTCTTACACTTTTAACTTCTTCCTCTATACCTATACCGACAATAACTACTATACGCTACGCCCCCGCCCCTTTCCCTTATAATAGTAAGAGAGAAGCGCGCCGCGCGCTAAACAGAAGATAGAACTAAAGACCGCGAGTTTGTTTTGCCTAAGCGTCTAACTAAAAAGCGTAAGACTAAAGAGGAGTACTCTACGAAGAAGAATTCCGTACGAGACTACGAGAGAAAGGACAAGATAGATAAGGATAAAAGAGCTAAGGATAAGAGAAGAAAGGCGCGGAATAAGGCATTCTATCGATAGCTAGCGCCTATAGAAAAAAGTAAAGGTTAGAATAAGAAGACAACCTAAGAGAAGGCTAAGAGGAGGAAAGAATTGCGGCTAGTTTTCGAGCGTAAAGTTCTAGTAGCGTAAGTTAATCTAGCTAGCGGCCGTAGCTAGCAGCTATAGCCGGTAGCCGTAGCCGGCAGCTATAGCCGGCATATTTTTCTTTAATACGTTAACTAATAGCATTTAGACCTATAGCCGCTACCTCTATCGATACGACCGATAGTAACGGAGATATTTAGATAGCCGAGAACAACAATACTAGAGTTTAGGATGCCGCGATAGAGCTTAATACTACGAATAAAGGAACTAAAAAAAGCGAGGAGATACTATACGTCGATCTAGTAATAGGTGCAGTCTTAGGGCCTAACGCTATAGACGATAAGCGCTAGGAGTAGATCGAGTATAGTCAAAGAGACGAGATACTAGTAAAGGGCTAAGGCATAAGTCCTATTAATCTAGAAAATCATAGTTAAAGCTACTACGAAAAGCTAGTAAGGATTGGAATCGAGACTAGTCGTCTTTATATCCTCGATATAGAGTAGAAGTTTCTTCGTTAGTATTAGAGCGAAGCCTTTACGTCTATAAAGGCAAAGTAGCTTGCGATTAATGCGATCGGGGCTAGGTATCTAGGGACGGTAGAAGTATTACTATAGGAGGAAGGGGTATAGGTAATTATTCTATACTCGGCATACACAGCCGGCGTTCGTAGCCGGCAGATACTAATAGTTAAATAGAAAGCGTTTCTCGAAGGCAGAGTGCTACTACTATATAAAATCTTTACTAAGGCAGAGAGGGCTTATATCCGGAATCTAAGCTGCTAGTAGGATAGGTTAGCGTTAGAATTCTCTAAATCTCTATATAAGCCTCCGAAGGATTACCTATTTTAGCGATACGGCTTTATCTCGACTACTCCGTAGGCACCCGAAGAAGCTCGAGCGCTCTTTAAGATCTTTACTAAGAAGCGGAAGGAGTTCGAGGATTAGGATTAGTTAATAGAGCTATTAGTTAGTCTTAGGTTTCGTAGTTAGACTCGGCCTAAGTATTTGCTTGTCGAGTGTCTTATACCGAAAGAGGATAGATTGAGACTAAAAACGAGCTTAGATTCGTTAGATATAGTAGCTCGGTTCCGTTAGTAGAAGAGAGCCGCCGTATAGAAGGCAAAATTTAGGTAGTTAGGGTAGCTAGGAAAGAAATTCTAGTAGTTAGGCTAGCTAGGGTAGCTAGGAAAAAAAATCTAGTAGTTAGGTAGCTAGGAAACAAAAAAAAAGATAGCTAGCTATTTACTACCTAGCTATTCCTAACGATACGATGCTATAAAAGAAAGGGTGTTTCCCTATAGCTACTAGTATACATCTACTACTCCTAAGTCCTTACCTTACCGTACGAAACCTTAAAACATACCGACCGACATTGTATATATACTAGGCGCTATACTAGGAAGGGTAACAACAAGACGATAGTCGAAACAGTCTAGTATACGAGCGAGATTGCGACAACGTCGAGAGGAGGTCGTATACTTACCTTCGAGCCTATCGAGTCCTAGACGACGATTAGGGCTAGATTTATCCTCTCCGAATCCTAGTAGTAGGAATTTATTATAGGGTACTACTACCTAGTCCTTACCTTTACGGAGTCTAAGTAGAAGGTTGTTCGGAGATATAAGAATATCGAGTATTAACCCGGAAATCTTCGAAAAGGCTAGCTAGGCGTATCTTTAGAAACCCGAGTATATAGAGCAGTTTAATTAATAGGTCTATAAGATATAGTTCCCTTTATACTTACGTTCGAAGGAGTATAAACTCCGGAAGTACTCGATGCGATAGGGGAGTAAGGAGCGAACGGACACATTCTAGAAGTTCTTTATAGAGGGGGCATTATACCGTTATACGACTTCTCGACTTAAAGGTTAACTAGTAATTGTCTGTAACTTCTACGGTTTAATCTTAAATACCGAAACTAGGGGATAGGAACTTATCGCCTACGAACTATCTCTATTCTAAACAGTATCGGGAATCTTAAGGAGAGAGGAGAGTTAATATAGATACAGCGTTCTAGAAAGAGGTACGTCTTCTAAAATGCCGGCTATAGCTGCCGGCTATAGCTGCCGGCTATAGCTGCCGGCTATAGATTCCGGCTACAGATTCCGGCTACTTGAATTAACCGTAGAGGTCTAGCTAATTATTATAGGCTACGCTTAAGGAAGCTCTAGGATTAAAGGCTACCGATTTCTCCCCCGAAGACTTTAAGCAACTAGCAAACGAAATGCTAGCTACAAACGGTCTTCCGGAAGACTTCTACGAAAGGGAGTCTATATAGAAGATATACCTATATCTTATAAACTACCCTCCCCTATTTCTTAGCGCGACAACCTAGCGTATTATATTCGAAAAGAACAAAGAGGCTGCGTTAGACGACATTCGGGAGATCCTCCGTAATACTCGCCGAGTAGCTATTGCTATCGATAGCTAGTTAAGCCGGACTATAAGAGCCTCCTTCCTCTCGATTATACTATACTTTATTAATTCGGATTAGAAACTCTAGGAACTTATAATCGGATTCCCTGAAATTCTAGGTTCCTATACTAGTAAGGATATAGCGAAGCTTGTCTATACGGTAATAGATAGGGTTAGCGTAATAACGAAACTAATCTCGATTACTACGGACAACGCTAGTAATAATCGAACATTATATAAGGCGTTGTATATACAATTCACTCGCATATGTCTTTAAAATTACTAATTATATCGATAGGGTCGAGTACGTAGAGGAGATTATAAGGTCTATAATCTAGCTTAATCTTCCGAATATTAAGCTCGCTACGATTCCGGATACGTACGACAATACGTACGATAATAACGATAAAGAGGAGCCTATTAATAGCCCTAGCTCTAACGAATCGGAGCCGACGTCGTTGCTAGTTACATCCCTATAGAAGTTTCCCTACCTCGCTTATATAGTTCAAATCGCGATCCGAGCCCTCTTTAAGACGCTTAAAATTGCACTATTAAACGACGACTAATAGAAGATCCTAGATAAGGATAAAGCAAAGTCGAAAGTCGAGAAACTTATTATAGTAATAAGACGGGATAAGGCAGAGAGCCTCGCTCTCGTTTTATATAAGGTATAACTTTTGTCCGTAGCTAGCACCTATAGCCGGCAACCTAGTATAGTTCTAACTCTTTTTCTCTAGCTTCGTCGTCTAGTAATATATACGAACTCGAGCTTATAGAGATATAACCGATTCGAGGCTATTTAAAAGAACCTAATCGAGCGCCCTAAAACCGATGCCTAGAATATCGTATAGAATAAGCGATAGCAAAAGCGGCCTCCTTAGCGCCTACTCCGTTTTACCTAAGACGTTAAGACTCGGTTCGATTCGACTTTCTATATAGTTATAAGGGGATGTACTTTATATACCGCTTTCGAGATCTATTAGAGTTCCGAGGGTATTAAGTAGCTCGGCCTTACCGCCGCCGAATAGCGCTAAGCAGAGTATCTCGTCGATATTAGTAAGTATTACGCGAAGGTTACTACTACGATTAGAAGAACCCGAGGACCGACGATCTACCTTGTCTTTGCGTACTATAACTAGCTCTTTAACGAGCTCGAGGAAACCGTAGCTAAGCTAGCTAAGAAGAGCGTTCCCTAGAAAGTAGCTATAACGAAAGCTATAGATACCTCCTTAGTCCTATACTAAGTTGCATAAATATTATAGTGCTACCTTTAACTTGTTCGGGGATATCTATAGCGTTACGTACTTGCTTAACCCGGTAGAAAAGGATATATACTAGTAGAGGCCGGAATAGAAGGCGGACGAGGTATAGCCGAAGCATTACTAGACTATTCTAGAAAAGATATTCTACGAGCGTCGGAAAGAAACTAGTCTAAATGCAGCTCCTATAAAGAAAAAGAAGGTTTAGAAGGCTCCGATATTATACCTGTTTCGTAGGTAGGAAGTAGAGGTAGAAGAGGAAGCAACTACTAAAGTAAATAAAGAAGAGTTCGATCTCTATCGGCGCGCGAGTAAGTATAAACCCGTAGGCTCGGAAAGAGGGCTAATAATCTCTAGATCTTACCGGTCTTCTAGACGAATTCGGAGACGATATTCTCGCTATATAGCAGCGGTTAGAGCCTAAGTTTCTAATAATAGCGTCGGTCGCTCGGGACGTCCTCGCTATCCCGAGCGTAGGTATAGGCTATAAGAGGTCTTTTAGTATCGCTCGTTACTAGGGCCGCTTTAATCGAACATGCTCGCCTACTACCTTCGAATCTATTATAGTATTCCGATACTATCTCCTCTACTAGAATCGCTAAGGTAGGTTACTAAAGATTATACTAAAGGAGTTGATCGAGGAATTAGAAAACCTTAAAATCGAAGAAACCTAGGAGCGCGAAGAGAATACGAAATTTAGTCTAAGCGAAACCCTAATTAGCAATAACGAAGAGGAGGAGGGCGGAGGTAGAAGGCGATACCGGGTCGAGAAGCGGAAACGTATATAGGCTTAGAGTAGCTTTAAGGAGACGAAGCGTTTACGTATAAGGTAATATAGCCGGCGTATATAGCCGGCATATATCCGAAATGTGTTTCGAATTCCTAGGACCTAAACAGACTAGTTACTATAGTAACCGACCCCGCTTACCTACGGACTATTTCTAATTCTCTATTCGCTCTTCCTCTCCTTCTTCCCTTTCCCTATATTCTTAAAAACAAACATACCTTAAGGATTCGGCTCTTCGGGCCTTCCTAAGCCGGCTACCTTCCCTTCCTTAAGCTACTATCCTTTATTCGAATCTAACGATAACCTAATAAGGCGGTTTAATAGAAGACTATTTGTTCTAGAAGGTAAGAAGTATTAATGTCTCCTTACGATTATATACTTATTAATTTTCTAGGTCCTACCGATATGCCCTCGTCGCCTAAACGCGCAGATAAATATCTTTAGAGGCTAAAGGGCAAGGGTAAAGCAAGCTAAGTATAGGGAGACCGTAGCGAGAACGAGATATCGGAAGAGTAAGGCTCTCCGTAGTATATACGAAGGAAGGGGGTTCCTCGGAAAACAGTACCGAAAAACAAGAAGGCTATAGGTAGATAGGAGAAGGCTAAAAAGAGTAGGCGGACGAAGACTATCGCGAAGAAAAGTTATCTTTCTATTAAAAGAAAGGGAATAAGGTAGGACTCGACGACAAAGAAGCGGCGCTTTAAACTAGGTACTATTGCCCTTCGCTAGATCCGGCTTTTCTAAAACAAAAGAGGGACCGAGCTTTTAATCCCTAAGACTCCCTTCTAGCGACTCGTCCGAGAAATTATATTAGATTTTCGGTCTAGTATACGATTTACGGCTAAGGCGATTAGTACTCTTTAGGAAGCTACGGAGGCATTTCTCGTAACCGAGCTTAAGCTTTTAAACCTCCTTACTATCTATACGAAGCGGGTTACTCTTTAAAATAAAGATATATAGCTTCTAGCTAAAATTCGGCGTCGGTTTATAGCGGATTAATTGGAAATTGTATTTAGTCGTTAGATTAACCTAGGAGGAGGCCCATTTTCGCATCCTTTTACCGGCTATAGGTGCCGGCTATATTTCTGATTTTATCTCCGCGCCGTCTCTAAATCTAAGGTACGAAGTAGAAACCTAGCGCTCTATATTTACCCGGCTATTATAGAGACGAGCTATATTTAGATTAGTTTCTTCGCATATCGCGACCTAGCGGGTAGTAAGCGAAAGGGCGATAGAACGTTTATAATACGTCTCTATTTAGACCTAAAACATAAAGGTCCTAAGTGTAAGGGTTAGTAGCTGAGCAGTAAGAATGTGTACGAAACTTTGAACTGAACTGAAGGGAGCACTAAATTAATATAGCTACTATCTGTATAAGACGAACTACGAAGAAAGGAAGAAGGGTGCCTTAGAGGGAGAGCCCCTTCCTTAGTATTCCGCCCTACGGCCGTCTAGCGCGTCCGACGCGTAAGCGTAAGTACGTATATCCTGCTTGTCCGCTGTCTCGTAGCGCCTTTGTCTCCTAGCTAACTAGCGTAGCGCGCGTACGCGAACTCGTTTAACCGCTCTTAAGCAAACATGTTTCTCCTAGCTCTTCCCTACCTTCCGGTTCCTTCCTACTACTCGGATCTATTCTACGACTCTATATATCTCGCTTACTATCGTCCGTATGTGCGTACGCGTAGTTTAGTGCAGTCCCGTCGTTCGTGTGTTAATGTATAACGTATTGTTCTGCTGTATACGGCCTCCGCGGGAGTCCCTAAGATGTTACGTTATACGGCTAAGTAGGCGACCTAGGCGTACTAGGCGTACTAGGCGTACCGGGCGTACTAGGCGTACTAGGCGTACTAGGCGTACTAGGCGTACTAGGCGACCTAGGCTAGCTAGGCGACCTGCTTCGCTAGGGGCCCCTGCTACTAAGGCAACTCAAATCCGATATTACTTTATAGTATAGCGGCTAGCTTATAGGACTTGTCGGTGCTTTCTAGGCAGCTACTATAACAGTAGCCCCCCCCTCGTTCTGCGCGGAGTTCCTACGACGCTAAAGGAGGTCCGTATACAATAGGTGCTAGTGTTCTTGTCCTAGTTCGGGTCGGAGACCTTAATCTAAATTCTATTCGTACGCTTCTCGGAGAAAATGTTCCGGGACAGCTCCTTCTATTGTCGTATAGTCGGTATAGTCTCGTAGGAATTCCTCGATTGCTTCGCGGGCGAAGATAATGTAGCGTAGAGGTTCCTAGGTCGTGTCCTCGTCTAAGTACCCCTCCTATTGTACCTCTCCCTACGGCCCGGGAGGGTTAAGATTTCCGAAATTTGTATTACTAAAGCTCTATCCGATAATCGCCCGTACTATACCTAAGGCAGATTCCGGCTCGTCTTCGGCCTAATCGGTAGCCTCGGTAGCTTCCGGTATCGGCGGGATGTCTTCGGGGTCCGCGATTTCTCCGGCGGTTCTTAGGTTAACAACGTATTTGACCGGGTAAATGTTGAGATTTTCTAGGAGATCTAGTTCGTATGCGTATATGCCGATTTTCTTTACAATTCGGAAGGGTCCTAGATTTTTCTAGTCGAGCTTTTTCGAAGGTCGGTTAGTTCTAATATATCGTAAGTCGAGGTAGACGTAATCTCCGACTTAGTAATCTAGCGCGGCGCGTCTGCGCTAATTAGTATAGTGCTCGTACACTTCTTAGGTATACCTTATCTCGTCCTAGAGCTCTTAGTAGGTCTAGGCTATTTAAAGAGCGAAGGCATTAGCGTCTCTTTCCGGATCGTTTACCGGGGGCTCTAGTTCGATCTCTATCGGTTCTATACCGGTTCGAGGGTGAAATCTAGTAGAGGCGTAGAACGGCGTAGTCTAAGTTGTAGCCGACTCCTAATTGTTAATAGCAAATTCAATAGAAGGCGTTAATCTTAGCTAGTCGTTTTAGTAGTAATTGTAGAAGCACCTAATAATTTGCTCGATCTGCGCGTTAGCCCGTTCGGTTTACCCGTCGGTCTACGGGTAGTAAGCCGTTAAAAGGCGCGCTTGAATTTTCAATCGTTCGTAGAGGCGCTTCTAGAAACGGGCAACGAAATTCGGGCCGCGATCAGATACAATTAATTCAGGTAGGCCTATATCTTTCTATACGTCCCGGTAGAAGACCTAAGCCGTATTCTTTGCGGTTAGGCTGCGGGCATTCAATACCTTCTTACGTTTCGTAAGGCGGCAAACTACGACTAGCATGTTTTGAAACTAGAGGCCGTTAAAATCGGATCCTTTCGGTAGGCCTATAATGAAATCTATTAAAATGTATTACTATAGTCGTAGAGGGACTTTAAGAGGTTTTAGTAGCCCTTGCGGCTTACGCGTGTCTGCTTTCGCCCTACGGTATACTACGTAGTTCTTAACGAATCGGTCGACATCTCGGTATAGATTGGGCTAGTAGTACCACTTCCGGAGCTAAGACAATATCTTAGCTCGACCGGGATATACTATTCCGAGAGGGTTATAAGCGGAACGCATAATCTAGTCGCGTAAATCTTCGAAGTCCGGGACGTAGAGGGCATTTCTGAATATTGTACGGGGTGCTCGCGGTAGAGTTCTACGGAGCTCGTACTCCGAGAGAGAAACGTTCTCGTACAACCGCTCCTCGTTCTATAAAGCTTAAATTAGACCTTTAGTAAAAGCGTCTTCGGCGTATACTGTCGTAAGCTGCTGTTCGAGCTAGGTAGGTTCGAGGAGGTCCTATGCTTCCTCTTCGCTTTCCTAGTCGCTATCTAAGCTTTCTAAACTCGTATCTTCGTCGTCCGAGCTATCGTCGTCTCTAAGAAAGGCGGGAGCGGCTATTAGTACAAAGGATGCTACGAGAGGCTCTAGGCCGGTAAAGTCGTCTCCGAGGAGCTCGTATAGTTCCTAGCTAAGGTTGTACTCCTTAAGGATAGACTATTCTTTACGCTACGGACCTCGATCTAAAGGCGAGTCTCCGTTGCGCCTCGTAAGTACGTCGGCCTATAAGTTTGCTTTACCGGGCGTATACTGAATAACGAAGTTAAACCGGGAAAGAAACTCACTCTAGCGTACCTGCCTACGGCTAAGGATTTTGCTCTTAAGAAAGTAGATGAGGTTCTTATAATCCGAGCTAACCTAGATCGGTAACTTAGAACCTTCGAGTTCCGGACGCTATTCTTCGAAAGCCTTAACGATTACGAGGAGCTCCTTGTCGTAGATGTCGTAATTGCATTCCGCGGAGGATATTTTCTTAGAGAGGTAGGCTACGGGCAGCTACGTATCTTCCGGGGTCGTTCGTTAAAGGAGAACGGCGCTAGTTATACCGTCGGAAGCATCGGTTTCTAGGCGCGTTTCTTTATCGAAGTCGAAGTACTATAGGATCGGTGCGGTCGTAAAACTTTGCCGTAACTAGTCGAAGGCTTCTTAATAGGCCGGTAACTATTCAAATTTAACGTCTTTCCGCGTAAGTGCCGTAAGTAGACGGGCGATTCCGCTAAAATTCCGTATAAATCTCCGGTAGAAGTTAGCAAAACCGAGGAAGCCCTAGACTTCTTTTACGTTTCGTAGCACTCCCTAGTTTAGAACGGCTTCGATCTTGCCGGGATCTATTCAAATACCTTCTAAAGAGACAATAAGGCCGAGGAATTTCACCTCTTACTTATAGAATTCGCACTTATCGATATCGATATACAGTCCGGCTTCTACGAGCTTCTTAAGTACCTTTTCGATATATTCGTAGTATTCCGCTTTCGTTTTGCTATAAATTAGGATATCGTCTATATACGCCGAGACGAAGGCGTCTAGGAATTCTTTAAGCGTATCGTTGATATATAATTAGAACGTGCTAGGTCCGTTACAGAGTCCGAACGGCAAGACTAGGTATTCAAAAAGGCCGTAACGGGTTCGGAAGGCTATTAACTATTCGTCTCCCTCGGCAATACGGATTGCGTTAAAGGCGGCGATTACGTCGAGCTTAGTAAACTAGCGAGCCTTCGAAAGGCGTTCGAGCGTTTCGTTTACGAGAGGGATTAGGTAGCGGTTCTTTTTCGTTAACGCGTTAAGGCCCCGGTAGTCTACGTAGAAACGGAGACCTCCGCCGGGTTTCCGGGCAAATATAACTAGTGCGGCTGCTTCGGAGGAACTAGGGCGGATAAAGCCCTTTTATAGGTTGTCTTCTAGGTATTTCTTTAGTACGAGGAGCTTATCTCGAGACATCGAGTAGAGAGGGCCGTACGGCGGCGGCTTGCCGTCGATTAGCTTAATTTTGTAGTCGACACCTAGCCGGTACGGTAGTAGAATGTCGGCGTTCTTCTTCGAAAACTAGTAGAGTCGGTGCTAATGCTCCTTCGGTAGTTTCGTTCTTAGATCCGTTAGTTCTTCGTCGAACTTTCGGATAGCCTTCTCGATATCCTATATTATTATAGCGAAGATCTAAGTGCGTTTATCGCGGGCAAGACGCGAGAAGGCAGCCGCGCTAATAGCGAATACGGTACGATCTCGGGGAGTATCGGAGGTAGAACTAGATTCGTTGAAGTAGTACTTAGCGTAATACTTGCTTATAAAGGATAGAGATTCGGAGGCCTAGTCGATAACCGGGTTATGCTTTTTAAGCTAAGGAAGACTAAGAATAACGGGGTAAGTCTTCGGGAGTTTCGTAAGGAAAAACATAATGTGTTCGGTATACGGGCCGATAGTAATAGATAAGTAGCAGATCTGGGTTACCTTGCCGGCGGCCGCGGTCGTACCGTTAAACATTTCCAACTCCCGAGCGTACGTAAGGTCTTAGAACGTTAAGCCGAGCTCTCTCGTATAGTCGTAATCTATAAACGAGTAGCCGGTTACGCCGTTATTAATAAGAGCTACAGTTTTTAATAATTTCTTTTAGTTTCCTATTAACGTTTCTACTACGAAAGGCTAGTAGACCAACTCTTTCTCTATAGCCGAGCTAGAGAAAGGGAAGGTAGCAGTAGATACTCTTAGTTTTAGAACGAATAAACCTTGTAAGCGACTATATATAAGGTTCAAGCTTTTCCCTAGCCGCTCGGAGTAGCGCTAGCCGGTAAAGGCGTATCTAGAGTCGTAACATTCGCGGCGGCGACTCGCTATATCGTTAGCGTATTTAGCCGGCCGACGAGAGACGGGTAGAGGCGAGCAATGTATCCTTTTACTCTATAGTAGATGCATTCTCCTACCGTACGGCGACGCTGCTTCTCTTCTTCCGAAAGCTTGCTATTCACTAGGGGCGCGCGTAGACGGGCGCTAAGCGAGGCAGCGCTTAAATCTATCGGATCGGCGGCAGGCTAGGCGCCTAGCGGTATTAGGGCTATAGCCGGAGCTAGTGCTAAGGCCGGCGTCTAAGCTATCTATAACTTCGACGGTAGCGTAGCGAACGGCGACGTAAAGCGACCGGTATTCGTACGGGCGCCTCCGCGGTTAGCGATGATTTTCGCGAAGTTTCGAGTCGTATTGTCGATACGCGTAAGCAAGGCGTACAGTTCGGTAATGTTTAGATTCTCCGTATCCTTATCGCGGACTTATAGCATTATTTCTTCGCTAAGGCCGCGCACTAAGATCCACTTAGCGACGTCCGGGGGGTATTCGGCGTACCTAATCTCGTATTAGAAGGCGGTATAGTACTCTTAGTAGGTCTTGTTTGCTTGCTTAAGTTTGTCTAAGTTTAGGCGCGCAGTTTGCTTACGGTCGGGGTCGCCGAAACTAGCGTCGAGGGCCTTCTAGATAGTAGCCGTTATAGTTGTTTCTACATTTTCTAAGAGGCTGCGGTAGGAATCGAGGGCGGAGCTACCGAGTAGAGAAAACATAAATCCGGTCTTTGAAGCTTTAGTCGGATAGTAGTCGGCGTTAGCGAGAAAGCGGATCTTAACCTATATCTTGAATTCTTCGTATACTTTACGCTTACCGGTAAAGCGTTCGGGGTCGCTTAGCTTCTTACTCTTATTCGAAGTAGGTATAAATAGGTAAGAAGCGGGTACCGCGGCGCCTAGGCGAGCAGAGGCGAGCTACGACTAGAGGCGGCCTACCTCGTCTTCTTTTTCCGCGATAGAAGCATTCGCGTCGCTAAGAGCCGTACTAAGGCTAGTACGGGAGACCGAGAGGAAACGAGTAGCATCTTTATAAGCCTTAAGCAGGTTAACGAGCAGTTCCGGGTCGGTAGCGTAGGCGTGATCTAGCTGTTCGCGCGTAGCGGGGATTTCATTCTATACTAAGCTTAAAAAATCGGGTACGTCGTTAGGTCTTGTGTTTTGAATCCATTCGTCGGGCGTATCTATCTTAATAGAGGCGTTTTTTTAAGGCAGTTCGTAATATAAGGGTTAGTAGCTAAGCAGTGAGAATGTATACGAAACTTTAAACTAAACTAAAGGGAGTACTGAATTAATATAGCTGCTATCTATATAAGACGAACTGCGAAGAAAGGAAGAAGGGTGCCTTAGAGAGAGAGCCCCTTCCTTAGTATTCCGCCCTGCGGCCGTCTAGCGCGTCCGACGCGTAAGCGCAAGTACGTATATCCTGCTTATCCGCTGTCTCGTAGCGCCTTTATCTCCTAGCTAACTAGCGTAGCGCGCGTACGCGAACTCGTTTAACCGCTCTTAAGCAAATATGTTTCTCCTAGCTCTTCCCTGCCTTCCGGTTCCTTCCTACTACTCGGATCTGTCCTACGACTCTGTATATCTCGCTTGCTGTCGTCCGTATATACGTGCGCGTAGTTTAGTGCAGTCCCGTCGTTCGTATATTAATATGTAACGTATTGTTCTACTATATGCGGCCTCTGCGGGAGTCCCTAAGATGTTACGTTATGCGGCTAAGTGGGCGACCTAGGCGTACTAGGCGTACTAGGCGTACCGGGCGTACTAGGCGTACTAGGCGTACTAGGCGTACTAGGCGTACTAGGCGACCTAGGCTAGCTAGGCGACCTGCTTCGCTAGGGGCCCCTGCTGCTAAGGCAACTCAAATCCGATATTACTTTATGGCATAGCGGCTAGCTTGTAGGACTTGTCGGTGCTTTCTAGGCAGCCACTATAACACTAAGGAGCCCTAGCATCCTAACTATAAGGAGATTCTTTAGTATTAGTACTTTAATCCTCTATACTGCGAGGTAGATAGCAAGCCTACGAGAGAGAAACTTTAACGAGAAATTCTCTATAATACGTAGCGCTATTATATAGCTATAGATGCGCACTAAGTCCGGCAACTCGAAGAAGAATTAAGATAGCGTATTAGCGACCGAGGAAGAGATCGATAGTATACTAGTAGAGTCGAGGTCTTATAAGCGAAGTATAAGATAATATAGGCTCTTAGTCGTATAGAGTAACGTACTATATAAATAACTAGGCGTACTACTCTTATTTACTTACGACCTATATCCTAGGATACTCTTCTCGTACTTTTTATACTCTTTTCTAATATCTTACCTATAAGCGCTCCGCGACAACCGAGTAAATATAAGCTATAGGGTTTCCGCTCGGTACCTTAGCCTCCGAGATAGGGCGGAGTTGAATTTAGAGCGATAGCCGGCACTCGTAGCCGGTATATAGAGACGGTAGTAGGCCTTTTCCTACTAAATAACTAGCTTGTTTAGTATAGCCTACCTAATATTTCTTATATTTACTAGTAATAGGCCTAGGTTACTTATAAGATTACTATAGCTAGTAAAGGCATTACTAAAGAATATCTATACTATAGTAAGATACTATTATTACGCCGGCTATTTATTAAAAGGAGGCTTTCGCCTATTACTATGCCGGCTATATATGCCGGCTATATTTCAAAGTCTCCCGTACCTGCCTTTTTTAGCCGTACCTACCTTTTTTAGCCGTACCTGCCTTCTTTCCTTACTCTAACGTTACTATAATATAGGCTTGCGCGAAGCTTACTCTATTGCCTAGCGATACCGCGATACTACCGCTATATTCAACCTTCGCATCGATACCTATACCTCTACGCTCTATATCTACTACCTCCGTAATACCCTCGCTCCGCGCGCGCCTTCGTATACCTTCGTAACGCACTTTTTTCCTCAATTCGACGACTTTTATAATAGCGAGTCTACTTAACTAAGTTACGACGCCTCGCAAGAAGGGACCTAGTACTTCTGCGGGTCGCAATAAGACCGGAAATAGTAGAACGAGTATAGTATATTAACGTAAGAGGGCTGCTGCTACTACCGCTAGCTCCGGTACTAGAAAGGGCGTCGCGAGTAAGGCTCCGCGTAAGACAACGGCGGGTAAGGCTCTACGTAAGACGACAACTAGCGCTTCTACTACTAGTAGCAATCGTACGAAGCGTCGATAGCGCCTAGGAAGTAAGTCCTATTTATAGCCGGCAGCGTAGCCGGTAGCGTAGCCGGTAGCGTAGCCGGCATTCTTACTGTCTTTTTACTAATCCTTCTTTAGCCGTAGCCCTCCGTAAGATTCGGTAGTATTAGAAGAGTTCTTAGCTCCTAATCCGTAAAACTCCTTTCTAACGACTTATTCGCGAAATTGCCTAGGATTATAGAACGGACCTTCGCTTCTAAGCCTCCGCGATAGGCGCCCTTTAAGAGGCTATAGAAGCCTACCTAGTTCGTATCTTCGAATGTATATTTCTCTTCTACCTCTTTTCGGACTATACTAATACTATTTTAGCGGTTAACCTTATAGCTATCTACGCGAAGCGTATAACGATTATAGACAAGGATTTTAAAGCACTCGATCAGATTCTAAAAGGCTAGAATGTCTATATTCGAGACGGTACTAGGTAGGATAGATATTCTAGTAGAAAGGATGTTCGTAGTATTATCTATAAGCTTTTCTATATACGAAATAAGCCGCTATTATACGGCGCTGCATACCGCGCTCTAAATACTCTCTAAGCATATATATATAGTATAGTATGCTTTATTAGCCGTACGGAATAGAAGTCTCCTAAAATCCCGTTAGTACTAAGGAGTAAAAAGGCCGGCTACGCTGCCGGCTACGCTGCCGGCTACGCTACTAGCTACGCTGCTAGGTTTTTTAAAGAACTAAAAGAAGATAGACATTCCGGTTGATTTATATTAGTTTAGATTTTTATAAAAAGAAAACAGGGAAAAATAAGGAAGGTTGAAGAGCCTAATAGTTATAGTTATAGGCACTATCCCTGTTTTCTAGAGCATATTATATACCTGCCTTCGCAACTCTACCTAATACTCCCTCTAAATATCCTTATACTCTACCTACTAAAAATTTAACTAGGTACCTAGACCTGTAGCTGCCTCTATATCTTTTACTATCTTCTACAGGTTGAAGGCCTCTTCTATAGCAGCCTCTACCTCCTTATACAATACGAAGTTACTACCTGCCCTACCCTTTATATCTCCTAAATAACTAAGAGTTCTAAGGAACGAACTAGCATTCGGCCTTAGTATAGCGAGTAACTAGTAGAACGTTCTATAGAGCTGCCTTATAGCTCTTTTATATACTATACCGATACCGAGGGAGGAGCTATCCTAGTACTTAATATTGTCGAATAGTTCGGTAGGAAAGTGTATAAACTTCTTAAGGAGGAAGACTTCTAGGGAAATCGATAAGTTCTGCCTAGATCTAGATAAAGACATTCTACTAAGCAGTTAGGGAATTGAACTATAAACGAAAGGATGAAATTTATACCTAAGGAGTATAGTTTCCGAACTAAACTATAATGCCTTATATATATGTGTGTATGCTTTTAATTAGTTAGTACCCTTAGCTAATTGTCTATAGATTTGAGGTTATATAAGTATCTTTATATAACTACGTAGCCTAAGTAGGATTCGAAAATTCTATAAGTACTAAGGACTAAAAATGCCGGCTACGCTGCCGGCTATACTGCTAAGTCTTATAAAGGGCTTGCTTGAAGCTACGTATACATTCGTACACTTCTTAAAAACCGATAAATTATATAGTTCGAACTAGCTACTTATATAGTTGCTTAGCAAACCAACCTAAACTAAACTAGAGTTTCGGCTTAGCAAACTAAACTAAACCAACCCGAACTACTACGGGGTCTACGTAGTGCTAAGCGTAGAAATGCGAATATCTAGCTAGGCGACCTTCCTGCTATCCTTAATAGCCTTTATAATAATATAGACGGCAAAGAGCTTAAATACTAGGTAATATCGAAGAGATTGAAGGGCAAGGAAGAGCGTAGTATTGTATTTTAGACCGACTAGTAGCGAGAGTTATTAAATACTAAGGTAGGAGATGTAAGTGCAGGTATTGTTATTATTACTATAGAAGGCAGGTATATAACTAAGCTTCTAAGCTTGCGTTCTACAGTTCTTACGACTAACTTTAAAAATTCAAAACATTACTAACTTATATACTATATAGTTATTCTTACTAGACGCAACTTATAAGACTACCAACCTTAGCTAGAGCCTTTTTACTATATATGTTTGTAACAGGTTAGGGTACTAGTTGCTAGTAGGATATATGTTGCTAGAATCTTAGAAAGCTAAGCTAGTAGAAGCCGGTCTCTAAGTCCTTAAAGGGTAGTTACTACTATAGAATGCTATTATAGCTATAGTAGACGACTCGGCCTCTAAGCAGGCCGTAATTAACCTCTCTTAGAAGGAGAAACAGGTGCTTATCTACCTTTGCTAGCGGTACGTTAAAGAGACCTTCCTTCGCTTATTTCTAGAGGCCTAATTTCTAGAGGTTGTTAAGCGATTCTACTACGTAATCTATTACGCCCGTAGCGCTAGCGAGGTCGCTAACGATATAGTTTAGATCTAGGAGTAGTTATAAGAGAAGAAGCCTACAGACTAGCAAAACAAGGTCTAATATATACGCTATAATTAGAATAGTTAGACTTTACGAATATAGGCTATATAGGTACGGCTTTATAGTCTATTATTGCTGCAAATACGGACAACTTCGCCTCTCGAGGGCTATTACTATGCTATTAAGTATAACCGGAACAAGCGGAACCTCGTGTTCTATAACCTCTATAGTACGATTCTCGAGGTTCTTAAGGTAGACGACAGGCTAGCTTATAAGGCACAACTCGCTAGCTATAGGGTTAGCAAAGGCATACAATACTAGTATAAAAAGCGCCTTCTAAGCTTCGAGAGTCTGTAACCGCTAGCGGCTTAAGATCGACTACGAGAATAGATAGATATCGCTATTAAGATAGAAGCTAAGGCGGCGCCTATTTATAAGGATATACTACGTAGTTACGACTATATAACTCCGGCTCGTTATAATTGCCTCTCGTAGTTTTAAACCCGGCTACCTTGTTACTATATTCTACGAGACTACCTATTTAATAGACTAGAAATTAGTAAGCTATAATAGCAACGATATATCGAGCTGTTTCTAGGCCTTAACGTAATGTTTGCTTACGAATACTAGCGCGTTCTCGATACTTAGTAACTCGTAATCGAAGGTTACGAAGAAGACGCCGTTGCCTTAGTATAAACACCTCAATTAAGAGACCTTCGAGGCTACTTTAAGGAGGCAGTAGAAACGCTAAATCTAAAATATTAGTATATAGTAGACGACCCTACTATTAACGCTTCTATAAAGGACTTATTCTACGCCTTCTACGTGTAGAAGGTTAAGGACTTCTCGGATAGTTGCTACGTACTAAATGTTAACTATTTTATCGCTAATCTATAGGAAGTCCTATTTATAGGCGAGACCGAGCGACGGTAGACAACTTAACTACCTTCTAAACTAGCGATACTAACTCTAGCGATACTAACTCTAGCGATACTAACTCTAGCAATACTAACTCGCACTCGATTGCTACTAACTATACTAGAAACGTACTATGTCTATGCTAATATAATACTACGACCGTTACCTTTAAAACGGCGCATTTAATCGTTACCTATTCGCTAACCTATATTCTTATTACTACCTCCGCTAGGTAACCTTACTCCGAGGCTAATTCCGCGCCTACCGCCGCCCTCCTTCGATACGCCGCGCCGCGAGACAACGCTAGAAATACAGTCCTTATAACTACTCGATTTAGACGATATAGAAGAGGTAGATTTAATAGAAGACATAGAACCGCCGCCGCTAGTGCGAGGTCTACCTACGCCGCTAGGTACTTGCTATTTAACTAACTACTAGCATTAGGGTAAGCTATTATAGCTTTATATATATAGTATTCGCGAGATTAATAGTATTACTATAGACGACCGCTACTTTA
Organism: Pseudocercospora fijiensis CIRAD86; assembly: GCF_000340215.1. Taxonomy (NCBI): domain Eukaryota; kingdom Fungi; phylum Ascomycota; class Dothideomycetes; order Mycosphaerellales; family Mycosphaerellaceae; genus Pseudocercospora; species Pseudocercospora fijiensis. The sequence continues at coordinate 1,856,707 of NW_006921541.1, forward strand.
CAGATTCTAGCCTCTCGTCCTTTAACGAGCTTCTTATCTTCTATAACGTAGACTAGTATACTATAGATAGGATAATAAGCTATATCCGAGACGAGGATTACAAACGAGCGAATAGGCGACTAAATAGATAGATAATAGATAACTCGGAAGACGACGCCGCTAATAACTTACCTAGCGATAAGCGAGTTAGACGAGAGATAAGAGGTTTAAGAATATATAGTAACCGCTAGTTAACCGCTAGTAAGCTAGCAATACGTACGAGACTACGTACTAAGTAATAACGAGGTCGAAGAGATAGCTATTAGCGTAGATAAGCCTTCTACTATAGTCGTAGAAGGTAGTAAAGGCAATAATAGTATTTTATAGTAATAGTATGTATTTAATCTTAGTCTATATATTAGTCTATAATAGTCTCTTCTACTATAAAAGCGCCGCTTCTATAATAGTTAAATAGCCGCTTTAATAATAGTTAACCGATAGGCTCGAGAGAGGCGCCCTTCTTAACCTAATCCGTTACTACGCCGAGTGGTTCCAAACAGCACTAAACCAGAGGATTGCGGGTAGCTTATTGCCTAGTAAACGCTAGTAAAAGACTGTGCCCCTAACTCCGCTCTAGGTTCAGCTAAAACTCCTGACATCCAAGAGTAACCAGTTATTCGTCATCGTCATCATCATCATCATCATCAGACGGTGAGTACATGTAGCGCATCGCATCGCATCGCACGAGGCGCTTAACCTTCCACGCCACAGATTTTGAAACGCTGGTTGTGCGAAGCGGAGCAACAAGAGGGAGCTTTTTCCGGCTTCCCAGCCTCAGAGAGTAGTGTGCGGCTCATCAGGAACTTATCCGCATTGTCCCGAATAGGGCGAGAGGCTAGAACTAACCATCAACCCGGCAGGTGGAATAATTGCACAAGGCCACGCATGCATGCTGCACCTTCTCGTTCTCGCCCCCTTCGAACTCTGCTTTTGCACAGCCACACTTGCTCTTCGACGATCACCCTTTTTTTTCCTCGCTAGTACCCTCTCAGAAGGGATCATCAAGTCAGGCGTCAAGGAGCCCTCGAACATGCTCGTCTATCTACATCACACCATAGCACATTCTTTCAGCTTCATGCAGGCCGCGTATAGACTCGAGAAACAAACAGCTACAGTATGCCTGTAGAATACGTACCGACAGACACGCCAAGGTTCTAGAATAATCACGAGGCGCTCTCGAGGCGGACAGTCTGACAAACTCAAGAATACAGAATTGGGCGGCAATACAGTATTCTACAGCAGTAACTTAGTAGAACCCCAGACCCCAAAAAAATAAATCCGTACATATGCAGCCCAGACCGGTACACACACACATCTAAGAAAAAAGCTCGTATCGATAAGAATCACCCAAGCAAACAGCAAAGCAAAGCAAAGCAATGAATGCAGTTTCACCTTCCCATCACCTCAAAGCGATGACAGGCCATTCCAACTCCACCTCCTCCAGCGTTCGGGAATAGAGTTCGCCTAGGGATACCTGTACATACGCATGTGAGAAGGGTTCTTCCATGGATGTGCGGGAGGGAGCTAATAAGATGATTGGGTTCGATGTACTTACGGTACAGTACAGTAGAACCCGCTCTGTTTAGCGTACCAAGAATAAAAAAGAATTTCTCTAAGCCACGCCACTTCACCCGGGGAGAGTACGTATCTGATGGTGGTCTGTGGACGGGATGCTCAACCCCACCCTACGAACAACAACCTACTACTACCTTGCACATGGGACGGACGATTGAGCAATGAGCATGGCTGCAATCCTGCCGCCTTGCGCCTGGGAAGTGTCACGTCACGGGACGCCGTGCATCAGCAAAGCAACGACACATCATCGCCTCGGGATGGACTATAGACACACACGATACCCTGAGAAGCAATGATGAACGTATGACTCGTAACATTTGATGATGTGCCGAGTGCTACTCTGTGCGTGCGCAAGTGGCCATCTGAGGCCTTCCTCCTCGCAGCTTGTCAGGGCCCGCGCCCGATTGTCGTTGCAAGTCTCTGTGCTATTTACTGATGGAACCGATCAGGAAACAACCATGATCCATTCTGAGGCTCCAGAAAGTCAGATTTCTGCCTGTATTGCGAGCAGGAGGCCTGCTACGCTGCTGCTACATGGCTTTCCGTATAAGTGACTTTGTGAGGAAAACCGTGAGCCCAACACCCGTCCGTGTCCGTACACCCATGTATTAAAAGTAGAAAAGTATGCTTCCTGCAAATGATTCGTCCATCCCAATCTTCGCTGTAGTGGGTATCATCAAAAAGAGAAAAAAGTGCAGCCCGATATCAAAGGCTTGGTATCTCAAAATGCCCAAGTTTCGAGGCGCGATATCTTGGAGTTGTTCCGTTCATGTACACGGCTGAGGGTTTGCATGATAGGTAGGAGAAGCGTGATCCGTCGTTTTGCTCGTGGTTCGTGATATTAAGGAGTGGTCTGTGCTCTCTTCATGGGAGAGCCATGGTGGTAGCATCAAAATAGCAACTTCAGCTCATAACCGGTGGAGCTGACATTCTCGATGGTCGGCAAGTCGCCATCGCACTGGATATCGGTGGGTCCGGCGTCCCACTCTCGCTTTGGTTTTACTGGGGTGTCTGGCTGGACCTCGCAGAATTCGGCCGTCATGTCCTGTCCTTCTGGGAGTTCGCGGATGCATTCGTCGTCGAAAAGTACGGTTAGGCCATCCCTGTTGATGCGGTACGTTCGCAATACCTGCGTAGGTTCGATGCCGCATTTCATGGCCAAGGTGTTGTTGAACTCTTTCAGTGACCGCTTCATCAAGTAGATGGCGCGGTAGTAGTTGTCACATGTCTTTCCAGCCACGCGAGGCTGGATGAAAAAGCATGCGACTGGCTTGACCGGTCTTTCGGGAGGAGGTCGGTAGCTGTGATCCACACCGACTGCCTCAATCCAGCCAGCAGATGTGCCGTCGTCTGAGGTTCTAGTGTGGACCTTCATAGGCTGATTGTCTGGCGGGCTTTGCAATTGCTCCGAAATCGTGGGCTGAATGTCCATCGTCGCGGTCTGGGGATTATTGCGCCATTCACTCGAATTCACTCGTGAAGGGCCATTGATCGGAGTCGGCTGCTGCATCGTGGAGTCTTTTCTGCTGCCGATCAACGAATTGTTGCTTGGAGTGGGCGAGACGACGGAGGATCCCTTTTCATCGCTGTTTCTCTCCCAACTCGTGTCTGCAGAATCGGTCCTGACCAGCTCAATTTCTCCCGAGAGCTTGACCGGTTGAAGATCTGGATCATCACCATCTTCACCGCGCAGATAGAGCACACTTGCAGGTCTGGTAGAAGTGAACATATCTTGCAGTGTCATGAGTTTCATGTGCAAATCTTCTTCGGCGCTGCCTCTGCCGCCGTTCGAGGTCCCTGAAGTCATTGACCAGGTCCTTCTGTGTTTCGGAACCTTTCCAGGTCGGTTGTCAAGGCCTTTCGCGACGGAACCTGCGCGTTTTCGCTTGCCAAGGTCGCGCATTCCAGATTCGATCTGCGCAATCTGTTGGTTGAGTTTGTCAATGGTCTTCTTGACGTGGGCCACGTCGTTGGACAATTTTCGTTCGGCGCCATGATCTCTGAAAAGCTTGACTTTGCAGTAGCAGACTTCCGGACCGGTAGGCGTCGTCGACTCCTCGATGGCTTCCGTCTTCGCGCAAAGTCGAACGGGAATGCCCTTGACGCCTTTTGAATGGCTGAAATCGGTCGACAAGAAGTTGAATCGAACAGAAATCGGGCACTCAGATGCGCCCGCGGCTGGACTCCACGTCACGCAGAAGCCATCGAAAGAGGAGCATTCGAGGTCGACTCTTGGTTTCGTGGGATCTTCTGCACCTCCCATGTGACCGGAGTCGACATATTCGACGGCTTGCAGACGGCCACCTCTTTGATGCGCCTCATTCGTTCCGCGGCCTTCTTTCCACAGCTGCCAGCAAGCTGCAGGCTTCTGCCGTTGCTGCTCGTCTTCAAAGGATACGCGTACAAAGGTGCGGTATTTTGTGGCTGGTGCAGTCGGTTGAGCATGGGTATCGACGACGTTAAGTGTGTACGCCTGGCCCTTATTCAGGTATGTCACGGGAATTTCGTCTGCATGCTTGATCATCGCCGTCGGCGCGTTCAGCGTGACATGGTATCGAAATCTGTTCAAAATTAGCACCGGAGGTTCGTCAACAGTGGCTGTGAACGATACGTACTTCTCGGCGGACGGATGTAGCGGAGGTGGCCGCATCGTGTTTGGAAGGTTTGGAGGGCGAAATAGAAGGTCCGGCGATTGGTGCTGGGGTGGCAAGCCCATGTCCAGACCCATGTCGTCGATGGGCGATTCTCCGACCGGGCCCTCGATCGACTCAAAGGACGGTTGATGGGTAAAGTGCGCTGGAGGAAAGGCTTGTTGTTGATGCATGTGGAAGGGATTGACATTTTGGAATTGGTGAGGTTGCATGTGTTGCGGGAGATGTGCGTGGAAGGCATCGAAGGGTGCGGTCTGCTGGCCAGCATGCAAGGCACCTTCCGAGGTGGGCATGGACAGAGGGGTGCCCAGTCCCATGGCGAAGGTGGGTGTATGAAGGTCGCCGGCTTGGTTGTGATAGAGAGGATTGGAGGCACCGGGCGTGGGCGTGTAGTAGGCCGACATGGGGTTGGCGAACATGTTGAAGTTGGGATTGTTTGGATCCATTAGTGATGGTGTGAGGCCTGAAGTTCCAAAATTCCACGGCTCGTTGGAAGGGCGTGGAGTGGGGTCTGCATCGTTGATATCGTGCGGCTGAGTGTCGAGAGAGCTGGGCAGCGATGTCAGTGCTCGTTCCAAACACGCAGTTGCCTGCGAAGCAAATGGGGTTGATCTGTGCTGGGGATATTATCAGAACAGACAGGGAAAGGCCTACCGCGGCTTCGGCGGGACATCGAGGGCTTCTGCGAGCGGCTGTGCCTGAGCGTGCGCCGGCGCCGGTGCACTGGAGGCTGGAGAGGTGGTGGCGGCGGACAGTTCGGGGAAGTTGGCCTTGAAGTCGCGATACAGCTCGTCGCTGGGCTTTTGCGATGTTCTCCTGTGCGCACAGAGATTATTGTCAGCAGGCGCAGGCGCAGGCGTGGGGATTGATGGCGAGGGCGATGGCGATAGCGATAGAGTTCCAGCGTTGCGCAACGCGGAGCCTGGAGCCTGGAAGCCGATCGTGTGGCTGTCCCGTCCAGCGCTCTCAGAACAGCGCTGCGCTGGCTGAAGGGCGGACATTGCGTCTCGTCGCGACATTCTGCTTACCGATTTCGAAACATGGCCGGTCCAGCGAGGAATGCGTCGGCAACAGCAGCGCTGGGACACGCAGAGCTGGAGGGGGCATGAAAGAAACACGCACAAGGCGGAGGCGAGAAGTAGTAGAGCTGCTCTGCTGCGTGTGCGCCTGCGCCGTGGTGAAACTGCGAGAGAGAGAGAGAGAGAGATTGTGTTCCAGCCACAGCAGATGGCTTGAACATATTCTTGACACCGACACGGCAGAGCTGGCCAGGGGCTGCTGGTGGCGCTAGCGCCTAACCCAACCCCCGCGGCTGCAGAATAGAACCATCACTCTCCGCCTCGTTCAACACCACGATCGATGGGGGAACGCTGCTATGCTGCCAGCAAATGGCATGCACACACCGCTCGCGTCCCTCCTCCATCCAATGCTCCGTTGTCTTCGCTTTCCCCTCAGCAAATGAGCATTGCACACTCTTAGCGAGGCAAGGCTTCTCCCTTCTCCCCCACCAGCACCGCCACAACGATGCTGCGCCACATCCACATCGAGCTTTCGCTTTCGAGACACTAGCCACAGTGCAGGGATGGCAGAAGCTACGGTGAAAGCTGTGGCACTCGTGCTCCACCTTGCCGCGACACTCATGCACACCCCGGCCTAGCGCTGTCGCTGTCGCTGGACGATGCCCTGTGGCTCGTTTCGTATCGTGCTCCGCCGCCAGTCTCCGCAGTACGAAGCGTCGAAGCGTCGTATAGGTGCTTCATCTTTTAGCTCAGCGTATGAGAGCTCGCAGGCCTACTCAAACATTGTTGCATCCTCAGTCCTTTCATGTCCTTCCACCAGCCCATTTCGCGCCTTCCCGTGCTGGCCAGCAGTAATGTCCTCAACAACACTGGACCCACTACGGAGCGAATGAACGAGAAGGCCGGCCTGCGTGGGACCCCCCGCCCGTTGCTGCCCTTCGCCGTCATCGTCACGCCTCTGCGTGGCACAGACGTCTCGCAAGGTGCACATCGCGGTCTGGAGTTGCGTGCGCGTGTCAGTGACGTGCTGTGACTGCTGTCCTTCATCAAAATTTCTCCTTCGCCCTACTACAAAGCGCTGCTGAGAATGGATCATCCCGGCTACACATCCCGCCTGCCGCCCAACGACCTGTCGTCCGGCACGTACAGCCCGATCGCGCGGATCGGCAATGATTTCAGTTGCTTGTGCTCGCTCACCACTACTGCTGTAGGTCTATCCTGTATCCGAAACGTTCAACTGTGGTCCAGAATTGCTTCACTGTCCTTTCCATATGATGCCCCTGTGCCACATGCCTCTTGTGGTTCAGTATACTGCACTAGCCGAAATGAGCACTGGAAATGGTACTGAGCACCCTTTCCTATAGGAGCTATATCAGCAGCAGCATCCGTTGCCACTGCTCGCCCACTGCCTCCCCGCTTGTGCTATTCAGGGCACACAGGCTCACACAGCGGTGAGGGTTCCGCTGAAAGCTGTAATGTCGGTCATTTCAGTACAGATTATGGTCTCATATCGGATAATAATGATTGCCAGCAAGAACAGCGGACTGCCCTTCTCCTCTTCCCTCGTAATTTGGCGTGGACGGCGCTATCAAAAGCACAGGCGCCAAGGCAATATGGTGAACAAGACCCACTGCTTCTGTGAATCGTCGATGCCCTTAACATCTGCGACCGTCGAAACACGGCGATAATTTCAGCTCCTAGTGCTTCGTTCCGGCTGCATATGCGGCCGAGATGATGTTAGACAGCTCCTATGTGCCCCGAGACGTGATCGCGTTATGCAGATGCCCAGTCACGCGCGCGCATTCGCTTCCGCGCGAAGCTGCTTCGCGAAGGTAGAAGTATGTAGTAGATCGTGTCGCCTACGCCTTCTGCAAGACATGCAGACATCCAGCGTGGAAGCCATTTCTTGCACAAATCCCTCGACCATCGTCCATCAACAGCCATTATTACGAATTCTCGAATGATTCAGCAAGTGTGGAAGCAACGCTGAACGCTTCGCTCCCGCTCCCGTCCTGTGGCATTATTGTGGGCGTGGCACTACTCACACGCTGTGGCATCCGGAGATTTTAGCCGATGGATTGTGGCATTTTGGCAGGGCTGCTGATCGAGCTCGTGCGAGAAGCTTGAGTGCAGCAAGCAGTCGTGGCAGTGGAGTTGACGACAACATCCTGTCCCAGTATCTGCCGAGTAGGTGGTAGAAATTGGCGCTGGTATTGGAATTGGAATTGGCGCTGGCATTGGCATTGGCTGTTGATATTCTGCGAGAGCATGCCTAGTTGAGCTGCTTCTGCGAGAGCTGGCGCTGGAATTGGCGGTGAAATAGCGCTGGAATTGGCACTGGAATTGGCATTTGATAAGGTCCTTCCTTACCACCCTTCCATTATGTTCTTGCAAGCTCGCTGAGTCCTTGTCCCATCCCCGGAAAAGTGAGCCGTAACACCACGCTCGATCGCGTTGCTTCTGTGAGAGCTGGCGTGTAATGTGGGATGCCTGGTTGAGTTGCTTCTGCGAGAGCCGGTGTGTAATGTGGGATGCCTGGTTCAGCTGCTTCTGCGAGAGCTGGCCTGGTTCAGCTGCTTCTGCGAGAGCTGGCCTGGTTCAGCTGCTTCTGCGAGAGCTGGCCTGGTTCAGCTGCTTCTGCGAGAGCTGGCCTGGTTCAGCTGCTTCTGCGAGAGCCGGTGTGTAATGTAGGATGCCTGGTTCAGCTGCTTCTGCGAGAGCTGGCCTAGTTCAGCTGCTTCTGCGAGAGCTGGCCTAGTTCAGCTGCTTCTGCGAGAGCTGGCCTGGTTCAGCTGCTTCTGCGAGAGCTGGCCTGGTTCAGCTGCTTCTGCGAGAGCTGGCCTGGTTCAGCTGCTTCTGCGAGAGCTGGCCTGGTTCAGCTGCTTCTGCGAGAGCTGGCCTGGTTCAGCTGCTTCTGCGAGAGCTGGCGTGTGGTGGTGCCTGGTTCAGCTGCTTCTGCGAGAGCTGGCGTGTGGTGGTGCCTGGTTCAGCTGCTTCTGCGAGAGCTAGCGCTGGAATTGGCGGTGAAATGGCGCTGGAATTGGCAATGGAGATAGCACTGGAATTGGGATTTGATAAGGTCCTTCCTGACTACCCTTCCATTATGTTCTTGCAAGCTCGCTGAGCAGGCTTTTCCATCATGTCCTTGTAAGCTCGCTAAGTAGGCTCTTCCATCGTGTCCTTGTAGGCTTGCCCTCGTAGTTGAGCACATTGAATTGGCTGTTGACGCGCTTGCCGAGAAGGGCTTGTAAATGGTCGTGGGTGTCGTGGTCGTAGGTGTCGTGAAAATCGTATACAAGAGCTGGTCGAGAAGCGTGAATTCGAGGAAGCGACAAGGATGCCGAGTCCCGCCAAGACCCCGGATTTAGTATAGTAGAGCGCTTGATTGGTGGGATTAAACGTTATAGCTGCTTCCTTCCGCGCATTCACAACACGACTTTCACGACTTTCACAACAGCACATCACCAATGCAGCGAGATACGTCGATTAAGCGCATTTCTAGCAAATGGCGCTAACAAAAGTGTCTAACACGATAACGACGGCCGCCTTAGGCACTAAGAACCGCCTCCGAAACCCGAGAAGTTACCGACACTAGCGACACTAGCGACACTAGCGATACTAGCACTATACTCATTGCACCGCAGCCATTGGCACTACAACATATACGGCAAGGATAGATACGTAGGGCGATAACATATATCGAGCGTAAGCACTCTTCGAGAAGCTACGATAGCCCTCTTACGTTAACGCCCTCTATTACTTAGACTCTCCTAGAACGATTATTCCGATAACTAGTTACTATACAAGGCAGAGAAGAACGAGTAGTAGCGTCCGGGGATCTAATCAACTAGCGGCACTAAGCGGCTATAGAAGCATATACTCCGAAGCATACTAGTATTATATATAGCCTATATACTACGCGTAATGCGTAACAATTAACGCATTCTATTACTAACTATAGCACGTATAGCCGAAGACAAGGTGTATAGGACGGGACTTATTAAGCGAAACAATAATAGCTTATTCGCTAAAGCGACACTTATTAGTACCTAGACAATAATAGAGTATAACCGCGCCCTTAGTATTAGAGACACCGTAGAAAAGGGTTGTCGAGCGCGTTATAGTCGTATAGTAATGTTAATACGCTTGCTAGAAGAGGAGGCGTACTATAGTCGGATAATAGTCTTAATACGCTTTCGATCGGTTCGGTTCGGTACGTACTATAGTCGAATAGCAGTCTTAATGCGCAAAGGGCTATAGTCGTATAGTAGTGCTATAGTCGTATAGCAGTAAAGACTAAGACTAAGCGCCTTCGGGCTTAATAAGTACACTAGAGGCTCTTACGCACTAAGGTTATTATAACTAACAGTCCTAACGAAGGCGTTACGCCGACTTAACTAGATGCGCGTATGTTATCCTATAAAGAATCCGAACGTAGGAAGCCTGTAGCCGCTACTTAAGGTATACCTTACTAAAGAGTTTTTACCGAGTTAGGCCTAGCCGCTACTTAAGGTGTACCTTACTAAAGAGTTTTTACCGAGTTAGGCCTATAGCAATGCTACGAACCTATTAACCTACTTAGTCTATTAACCTACTTAGTCTATTAACCTACTTAGTCTATTAACCTACTTAGTCTATTAACCTACTTAGTAGGAGAGTCGCTATCGAGTCGCTACTTAAGGTGTACCTTACTAAAGAGTTTTTACCGAGTTAGACCGTTAGCCGCATTATAGGTATACCTTACTAAAGAGTTTTTACCTCCGCCAATCTATCTAAGACCTCTATAGTTTATACTAAGACTGCGATATTCTAACAAAAACTATACTCTTTCGGTTAAATACGTAGTCGACGCCCGCTAAAGCTATAGTATACCTACTCGCTAGGAGAGTCGCCTCGTAACGTCTTACGTCGGCAAAGCCTATCGGAGACTAAACCTCGAAGAGAAAGGACTAAACAAACTCTACCTGTCGAGGAACCTTAACTATTAGACAAGCGGCTCTATCGGTAGCAAGCCGCAGAACTAGTAAGGAATAGTGTTAATCGCTATAGAGCTATCTATATACGACAAAGAGGTATCGACACTGTTACTATTAGAAGCCGATAGCTAGTGTATTACTAGGGGTGTTAGTGTATTAGTGTATATAGAAGAAGAAGAAGAAGAAGTTGAACTAGGAAGCGTAGGTCTATATTAGCGTATCGTAGGTAAGGTTTGCCTCTACTAATAGGATTGCGCTATTTAGCTATAATAGCAAGGCAACAATAACGGCTATATATTATCGCACTTTCAACGTAACGTAATAGCCGCCGACTGCTGCTAGTCGAATGCCTAAGGCGAGAATGCCTAAGGCTAGAATTGCTAGCGACTAGAGGCATAGGTAAGGACTTCGCATTAGGCTATAGCTAGTTTAAAAAGCTCTTCGGCACGATAACAGAATGTACTCTACGCTCGTTAGCCGACGTAGCTCTTTACTCGAGTTGTCGCACGCCCGCATCCCCGACAAGATACGCACTCTAGTCTACCGCTACTACTTCGCCGCTAACCCCCTAGTCTACGGAGCTATTAGCTATTAAACCATTATCGTACGCCTAGCCAAACCCTTCGTAGCCGGCTATCAAACTATTATCGTACGCCTAGCCAAACCCTTCGTAGCCGGCTATTAAGCTATTATTATATGCATAGCCTAGCTAGCTATTAAGCTATTATCGTACGCCTAGCCTAGCCTAGCCGGCTATTATCGTACGCCTAGCTAAACCCTTCGTAGCCGGCTATTAAGCTATTATTATACGCATAGCCTAGCCTAGCTAGCTATTAAGCCATTATTATACGCATAGCCTAGCCTAGCTATTAAGCTATTATCGTACGCCTAGCCTAGCCTAGCCGGCTATTATCGTACGCCTAGCTAAACCCTTCGTAGCCGGCTATTAAGCTATTATTATACGCATAGCCTAGCCTAGCTAGCTATTAAGCCATTATTATACGCATAGCCTAGCCTAGCTAGCTATTAAGCCATTATTATACGCCTAGCCTAGCCTAGCTAGCTATTAAGCTATTATCGTACGCATAGCCTAGCCTAGCCGGCTATCAAGCTATTATCGTACGCCTAGCTAAACCCTTCGACTTTACAAACACCCCCGACGAGGCACGCACTCTAGTCTACTAGGCGCGCACTCTAGTCTACCGCTACTACTTCGCCGCTAACCGCCTAGTTAACGGGGCTATCGTTGTCGGCGGTAAGCGCACTTAGAAGATAAAGCTAGTACCTAAGAGATAAAGCTAGTAAGGAAGGCCTAAATAGTAGTATAGCAGGTTAGATTACTATAAACGAATACAAAAGCTATATTTATTTATTCCTTAGTCGCTACAACCGCTACCCTTATCTATATCTTAGTTACCGCCTATCGTATCGACTACTTTAACCTCCGCATCGATAAGCTAAGCCTATCTATAAGCACGTTAGATAGCATCGACCTACTTAGAATCGGTCTTATCGATAGTAGCACCCTATATATTGCTACGATTAGTCGTAGCCTTACGACTAGCCTTAGTAGCCTCTATGTCCTCTACGACCGCATCCGTAACGGTAGAACGACCTTCGAAGTACTCCTTATATAGAGTATATCGGCAATGCTACTATCTGTCTAGGAAGAGGTAGACCGACTAGAGCGTGCTAATAACCTAGCTAGCCTAGAAGTAGCGCATTATCTGAATCCTAGTCTATTAGATCGCCGCTATCGTCTTGCTACTAAGGCGGAAGGATTAGATTGCCTTTATCGTCGTAATTATATACCGTTATCTTACTAGAAGGTTCGTTAGACATCTTAAAGGACTCGAGGCCTAGCAGCGGTAGTGGCAGCGGTAGTAGCAGCGGTAGTAGCAGCGGTCTGCTAGCGGTAGTAGCAGCGGTAGTAGCAGCGGTAGTAGCAGCGGTCTGCTAGCGGTAGTAGCAGCGGTAGTAGCAGCGGTAGTGGCAGCGGTCTGCTAGCGGTAGTAGCAGCGGTGGTGCTAGCGGTAGTAGTAGCGGTACTAGCAGCTATAGTGGCAGCGGTAGTGCTAGCGGTCTACTAGCTATAGTAGCAGCTATAGTAGTAGTACTAGCAGCGACTTTTAGGTGTTTTAACCTTAGCTTTAGAGTCGCGTTTGCTATATAGCAGCAACTCAACAACTATACCTCGGATAGACTTATGCTATATACAAAAGGTGTTTAGAAATGGTCTACGAAGGACCTCGAAGTATCGAGTCGGCTATAGGAAGGTTGTCGATTGCCCTCGAAGGCTATAGAGCGGTTAGTAGGCGTCGGACGGAATTTTCGCCTACCTAAATAATAATTACCGGCGTTAGGAGAAGGACCTCTAAGTGTTAGCTAGGCGATGCGGTATGTTATATATTAAGGTGTTTCTAGCAGTATAGCTAGCCGCCTAGCAATCCGGACAGCTATAGTCGAGTCGGCTTAGTAGAATAGCGAAAACTTAACGCGCTAACGTCGCATAGACTTTTTTAATAGGTAGAATAAAGCGCAATTAGTAGGGCTATAACCTCCGCTATTTAGAATGTCTTATATACGTTGTAGTGTTATATTAGTGTTTAGTAGGCTAGTTTCGTACGGGTTTATATTAGGCTCGTAGGCGAAGAATTAGGTAGAGTACTCGTAATTAGTTGTCGGTAAGTTCGGAAGCTAGCCCTAATTACTAATCTATTACGTACACTCGGTCGCAATATAATCCCTATCTACTATATATCTACGCAACTTAATTCTTTATTATGCCTACGAGCCTAAATAGAGGTAGAGTATAGCTAGAAGATTGTATTATTAAAAAAAAACCCGAGTAGAAGAAACTGCTCGTATAGTAATTTAATGTTTAAAAGAGCCGTCAATTTCGTATATTACGTGGATTTTAGGCGCGCGGATAATACCTAAAGGTGCAGAAATAGTAGATTAGACTTAGTCGTTTTAATGTTAGTAATGTAAAGGAGAATAAAGAGGATGCTACGTAAATTCGAGGAAAGGATAGGGATATCGAGTCCCGCTAAGACCCCGGATTTACTATAGTAGGGTGCCTGATTAGTAGGAAGTAGCATCGCGACTTCTTCCTTCTCTATATCGCGACCTCGACTTTTACTCTACCTAGTAAATTCGATAACACATTGCAATACGAACGACGAACATAGTCTCTAGAGTCTCGAATCTATATAACTACGATATAGTCTACGTATACCGAGAGCATAGCTTATATCGACGCGTCCGGGAGTTCTACCTAGACGAGGAAGATATAACGACGAAAAAGATAAGACGAAGACGGGTATAAAACGGATACGTACGAGGTATGCGTATAAGAGCGACATAGTAGAAGTGCTATATATTATAAGAGCGATCACTAGCATCCCTTACGGCCCTTATAAATCTACTAGTCTTCCTCCGATATAACTAGCATATCTACTTAGCGACTATAACCTAGAGAGCTAGGTAGAGAGAGACCTATTATTCGCATACTAGCTAGCGTTAAGGAACGATTATAGCGAAGGACACGACTACTAGTCTCCTTAGCTATACGAGAGACAGTGCTTAGAATGTACTCTGCTTCGTTAGTAGCTCTCTCTAATATAGGATCTATACGACGACGACCTTTACCGCGGCGGTTGCTCTAGCTTATAGCTAGCGACCTAGATATAGCACGCTTGTCTCGTATATTGCTTGCCTCTCCTATTACAATATTATCGCTACTAGTAGCGGCGATTGCGGTACTAGCGATAGCACTAGCGGTAATCGGGGCTATTAGTTAAGTCGGGAAGGCTTGCACTTGTTAGTTAAGTCGATAACTGCGACGGCTAGTCTTTGCTCGAGTAGAGCTAGTAATGCCGTCTCTTAGAGCCTAGTATACCGTAGCTTGCTCTTCTAGTAATAGCGCTAGTACGGTCGGTAGAGTAGACGGTTGCATTTGGCCTTACTAGTTATTATTATTGCGAGCGGCATCTAGTACTACTTAAGCAGCTTCCTCTACGGCCTTTTCCGTAGTAGCCTTTTCCGCCTTACGCTTGTTCTCTATATCGATACGCGCTCGCTACTTTGCAATAATATCTAGACCGATACGCTTAATCTCGGCAATTAGGTCGTTAAGCTAAAATAGCTACTCGTGCTACGCGATGTCCTTCGAGAACTAGTCTATAAATTCTAGCGACTTCTACTATAGCAGCGCTTAACTAACGGTTATATTCTCCTCCTACGCCTCTAGCGAGTTTATAGTAGTAAAGACGTTGCAGATACTCTAAAGCTTGCGGTCCTCTAAGGTATACATCGAAGGCAGGTCGAATATATACCGGTTAGACTAGCCTAGCTACTTTCTCTAAGTACTATAGGAGCCGCACTAAGCTTAAAGTATAGAGAATCCGAGAGCTTAACGAGTCTTCTTACTAGGAGGCTTAAACTTATTAGACTCTACGCCTACTAGTAGCTCTTAGCGATATATATCGTTAAGCTTAGGATTGTAGGCGTTATAGCAGTCCTTCTTATCGACTAGAGGCTAAGGGTATATAACCTTATATTCGCCTAGGTACCGAAGCAGGACTTAACGTAGACACAATCTATCTTAGCGATAGCGATTATTCTATACTTCGAACTAGATACGAGGAACCTTGTTACGCTTCTTTATCTTATCGACTGTCTAGTAGTCTAGGTTTTCCTCTCCTTTATCTTCTTCTTCGTCTTTATCTTCGGGGTACGTAGCATCCTCTCCTAGTAGCTTAGATTAGCGGAGGCCTAATAGTCGGAATAGTATATACGAGCCTCGACGACGAAGCATACGGATTGCCGGGTAGTTAGACTATAGCTTTAGCTACTTAATGCTATCGTTAATATAGTACGGTAAGAAGATAAAAGCTATACTTCGCTTACCGATCTGCGTAAGAGCGCGACTAATACGACCGAGGCGCTAGACTACATCCTCGATATCCTTAGTAATAGGAAATTCGATCTAGCTATACAACTTAATGTCTAGGACATTCAGACCGACGCTAAAGGCAGTAGTAGCGATTATAATACGGATCCGAGATAGGCCTTCTATATAATCTGCAGTCTTTATAAACTAGTTATATCGACGCTTCTAGTCGCGCTTAGCTACACCGCTAGTGTAGAAAGACACGGCCGTATATACGTTATACCTAGTGTTGTCCTAAGTGTATCGCTTCTTAGGATCCTAGCACTCCGTAGTAGCGGCAACTAACTAGTGTCGGATAACATTAGCTACTTCTTAAACAGCCTTCCGACTATCGATAAAGAACAGTGCCTTCTTAATATTCTATAGTATAGCCGCTTTAGTTACAGGATCGACTACGCCCTCGGTAAGGAAGTAGAGATACTAATACGGCGTCTTTAGCTTTAGCGGTATCGTACGGAGGATATATATAGTATCCGGGCGATTAATACTGCTACGGAGGATCTTAGTATAGTATAGCTCGTTGCTAATCGGACGGAAGCTACCGTACTTAAGAACGAAGTCTTTAGTCTCTTTAGACATAGTTGCAGAGTATCCGAGCTAGACTATATCGGTACGGAGGAGCTTACGTAGAGAGAAGATTTGCGTATACTCCTTGCGAAAGTCTTTCTACTTGCTAATTAAGTGCGCTTTATTAATTACAACTAGGCCTACAAGGTGTTAGCTAGATACTATAAGAAGTAACTAGATAAGGATACATACCAATTCGCGCGCGAACCTTAGGATTACGTATAGCCTCGCGAAATTCCGGGCTCGCACTAGTCTCTAGACTTAGTATTAAATAATGGAATTTGCCGTCCGTAATGTGCTTATACAGGTTCGGATCTAAGCTCTTTGTATCGCTAGTAATGTTAATAGCGTTTACTAACATCTTTAGCTTATCGGAGGTATTAAAGCTGTCTGCCTACTCCTTACTAAGGCGATTAAGCGGTATGAATTAGAGAGTAATCTAGCCTATAGCTTGTTAGTACGAGGTCTCCGACAATCTAGCATATAGTAGCAATATATACCTATTAGTAAGGTGAAGCCCTAGAAAGTTAGACTCTTGCCCTCTCTAGTCTTAGAGATCTACACTATATCGGAGCATCCGAATACTAGAGTATAAAGCGAGTCGGTCTAAACCTTACGCGGCTTAAAGCCTTTTCCTAGATGCAACTTGTCGAGGACCTTAATTAGGCCTTATTCGATAATGTCTCGATAAATAGGGACAGCTTCTAGATAGGTAGCGGCATCGTAAACGAGTTAGCGGAGCTGTTCGATACTTAGCGGATCGGTAGCATCGTTAATCTACCTATAGCGCTACTTAAAGAAGGCCTTGTATTGCGACTTCCTATTAGGCTACTAGATCGGGGGTAAGTAGCTAAAATCTAGGCGCTCTCGAGTAACTGCGGCACGGCTAGGTAATTGAGCTAGGAAGACTTACGCTTTATTAGATTTGCTAGCATTCTGTCGAGTCTTGCGTCTCTTATTAGCCCTAACATTCTTCTGCTTACGCGCCTTCTTATAGGAATTCTTAGGAAGTACTATCTTAGGCGCTAGTATAGAATAAGCAGAGATAGCGGAGGTCGAGTAGTAGCGGCGATACTGCTTTATACCGGAGGTCGAGTATTAAGAAGGACAGCGATAGCGATTACCGAACAACGAAGGCGGAGGCTGAAGTATAGAAGTTAAGCAAGAACTTAAGAAGTTAAGAAGTATAGAATATTAGGAGCGCGGACTAAACGAAGCTAAAGAACGCGTCGCGTTTATATATAAAGGAGTACGGACGTATAGGCGGGAGTATACACTAGTCGCTTGTTAATACCCGTACCGCTTCTTTAATCTTCTTCTAGAAGGCGGCGACGGTGAGGTCGGCTGCCCTCTGTCCGATATATACATTACGATACCTAGCAACACTACGTCTATAACGCCGTGCGAGAGTGTGTTAGTATATGCTTTATAGTGCTACTAGAACGTATATAAGAGAAAGGGTGCTTTTTATAGATTTGCTAGCCCTAGTCCGCTCGCAGGTAGCAAAGGAAGGTGTTTTTAGACATTCTAAATACTAGCGGTTCTCGAGATAACCTGTACGATGCGCCGCATATGTTTTGTTTAATACCTTTAGCGTAGTTGGACATTAAGTAGTATAAGGGAGGGTAGAAGTATACAGTATAAGCAATCTCAAACCTTAGAATATCGCTCGTATACCTCGCATTCGTTAAATTAATATATACTTTGTATAGACGAAACGATAGATCGTAATTTTCCGCAGGACCCTTTTTTTTGGTTTGTTATATTAATCTGTAGTTGTATGTATACAAAATGTCTTCTGCGTTATATAAGTATACTGCCTGCTACCCTATACGGTTTGGTTTTAGGCGCTTCGCTATAGGCTCGCGTAGACAACCTAAGGCACTAATATTATATAAGACCTAGCAAGAATAGTAACAAGCACGTGCAGTAGATACAAAGAAAGAACACGTCGTTACAATGTCTACGTAAGAGACTTAGCAAGCGCCTATATAGAGGTAGGCTATACTACTTAAAACGACTAAAAATCTAGATCCCGAAGATCTCGGAAATCGAAAAAATCGGCTAAATAAGGCGCGCGGATAATACCTAGGTAGCAAAAATCGGCTAAACAAGGCGCGCGGATTATACTATATTAGTATGCTATTATAGAATCGACAGATTATAGCGCGCGGATCTTACTACAATAGCGTACTATTATAGAATCGACAGATTAAGGCGCGCGGATCTTACTATAATACTATGTCCTATAACTAAGCGTTAACTCCGATCTACGAGCGACATTACTAAGCGACAGGATTCATATACTAAGGATAGAGGATCTATAGGACAAGAGATAGAAGACAAAAGCATATTAAAGGTAGGCAGAGATAGTAGTATTATTTCAATATCTTAAGAATCTATATACTTATAGTTAGCGACTCTGCGATATCGATAGCGGCCGCACTTCTTGTTTAGCGTACTACTATTATATGCTGCCTTGCCCTCCTTAGTATAGATACGACAAGTATACCCTAAGCGGATATAGCGCTTGTAGGTAGGAATACGTAGCTCTCTATTATCTGTTTCTTCGATCCGGCCGATATACGTCAATCTAATCTACGTCTCGTTTAAGCTCTGCGCCTATAGCTTTGCAGACTTAGAATAGTAGGCATTTTTAGCCTCTAGGCAGCGTAGCGCAATACGTGGTCTACTTAGACCCTTCTTCTTCTTCTTCTTCTTCGTCGTAGCCTAAGTTAGTAGTACTAGTACTAGAGCAGGAGCAGGTACTAGCGGTAGTAGTGCCCTAGTTATAGTTGCTAAAGTCGAAGTTAGAGGCGGCGGAGTAGGCAGAGAGATAGGAGGCAGACCTTAGCGAGAGCGATCTTGCTACCGACGTGCCTACGTACTTAGACTAGAGCGGCGAGATAGTACTGCTAGAGCTAGAGCCGGAGCTGCATTAACGATACTAAGATATATTAGCTACTACTTAAATAGAGCGACACTCGAAAGCATACAAGTCTAGTACGTTAATATCCTAAACCGAGAAGTCTTGCTATTACTATTGCTACTATTGTAGTAGTTATAGAGGCGCCTACGCCTTAGAAGATAGGAAGTCGATCGCAAAGTCTGCGATATTATCAAATTCTTAGTTAGATATAGTAGCGACGGCGAGGTATTAAAGGCAGGATAGTGTCTGTATCGCTAAAGAAGAAAGGAAAGAAGGAAGAAGAACGAGTACGAAGTTATATATATTCGGCTGCTATTGTTAGACCGAGTATTATAATAACCTCACTTTGCTATTATTATAGCCCTCAATCTAGCTTAGTATACTAGCTTACAATAGCTTTGCTTCCTATTATTAAGCACTCTATATAGCCTTAGGCTAATATAATCTCGCTATATCGTCAACATTATATTAGCCGCTAAGATCTAGGACCTCTGCCTCAATTAGCTCGTACTAGCTATCTCTACGCTTAATCGCACCCTCCTAGGTAGTGCTAGGCTTATTAATAGCCGCATCTTCGGGATCTCTAATATCGTTAGCTTAACGGAATACAGCGGCAGCCTCTATATCCGGTACTAGCGTATCGGAGATAGTAGTGCGGCCCTCGAAGAAGTTCTTATTACTCTCGTTAAAGTTAGCTACCTTCTCTAAGATCTAAAGGCCTCTAATCTGCTAAATATTATCGGATACATTGCCGCCTAGGTTGCCGAATAGTCGAATAACACCGTCTGAATACAACTTCTTAGCCCGGCTAAAGACATTAATAGATGTGTCCTTATAGGTATAGTAGCTACTAGGCTTAATGCTACTAAAATTGGTTATTATACTACGGAGCACTCGCGACGGCTCGCGGTTAAGAGCAACCTTTCTAAAAGTCGCATTAAGGTTATAAGTCGAGTTTGCTAGGCGGTTAATATCTTAGGTATACTCGTAGTTATAGAGCTCGAGGGCTTTATTAGCCTTAATAGTATAAGCCTTATTGCCGTTCAAAGACACTACACTCGATGTAAGTAGAGCATCTTGTGCTTCTTAGTCTAAGCCGGGACCTAGTAGCTAGCGCTTATAAATTATTATTCGACCGTAATTGCCCTAGCGGGCACTAAAGAAGTGCGGGATTAGGAAGTCTATAATACGGCGAAGATGTCTAGTATCTATATTACGGATCGATAAGCGGAGGGTAAGGAATAGCTCGATTTCCTTTATTATTCGATATATAGTAACATACTATAGGTTAGGCTCTTAACCGCGGATAGGTCTACTACGCTACGCCGCTATAGATAGGGTCTCTTCGTAGATCTTCTCGACTATACTAAGGTACTACTTCGGAGTTAGCTACCTAAGAGCATCGCTAACGATCTCTATACGGTTGTCCTTCCCTACTAACACTATACGGTCCTTATCTTTAAGCTAGTCGATTACTTGCTACCGACCCGCGAACGGAAGCCTGCTTTTAGTAAGTTCTAGATCTCGAAGAACTTTAGATTGTCCCTACTAACCTTATTCTCGCCGTACTAGAAGGCAGTATCGTTCTTTGTAGTCTATAGAGGTAGGAGTAGCTCGCCCTTACTATTCTTCTCCTAGTAGGTCTTCGTAACAGTATAGGCTAGGTTTATAAGCGTATAGAACTATACTAGAGAGCTTAGGATTGAATCGTACTTGTCGTATAGATCCTCGTTCTTAACGCTCTCGTTACGAATACTATAAGTACGTAGGACGGTTATATTGTTACCGTTAGCAATAAGTAGCGGTCCTTCTAGTCTACTATTGAAGTCCTTCTCGCGATCTAGATCTATAAAGTCGAGTAGCAAGTTGTCTAGGACTAAGCGAGTGCCCTTAGTCGTCGACTCGTCGTTAAAAGATATAGGTATAGAGAAGAGTTCAGTCCGCTCCGGATCTATCTTATCTAACACTAGCTAAGTAGGCCGCAGTATAGGATCCGGACTATCTCCGCTATCGTCTGCGGTAGCAGTAGCCTCTTCCTCCTTAAAGATTGCCTTTATAATATCCGGCTAGATATATACGATAGCCTAATCGATATAGTATATTGCGGTCTTCTTGCTAATGTCCGTAACCTTACTATTTAGACCGAATGCCTTATCCTCGAAGATATTGTTAAAGATTTCGTCTAGGTTTAGAGGTCTATCGTAATAGATCATCTTCTTCTTTAAGCCGCCCTTAGGGATACGCTTGTTCTTAGCAATATATAAGGTTGTTATACTTATTATCTTATTCGTATCGCTAGTGCGCTAGACGGTCTTCTTCTATATCTTATTGTAATTATCCTAGGTAATATAATACTGCCTACTTAGATTATTAGCTAATTCTACAATATAGAGCATCGATACCTCCGTATTCTTTACTATAAGGATCTAGATAGTCTTATACGTAGGCACTAGACCGAGGACATTTAGACACTCAACCTGCCTACGACTCGCTCCGTTACTAACTAAGAAGATACCTAGATTCTTAGGAAAGTATAAGGCTCGAACGTGCGCAATAGAATATAGTACCTGCGAGGTTATTATCGTCGTACGCTTACGGATAGTGTCTCTCTTATCCTAGAACCTAGCCTAGTAATCCTTATAGTTGCGACGGCTATTCGGCAATAGCTCTTTAGTTACTAGGCGATACTAATTCGGGGCGGTTGTACGGATCGTATTATCTATCTTATCTAGATCGAACTCCTTGTCGCTAAAGTCTAGATTATAGGTACCGAAGAAGTCCTTACTAATTAGGTCTTTTAACTTATTCCGAACGACTCGAGCGCTAAATAGACGGTCGTATAGCAGAGCATTAAAGATCGCTTATAGACCCTTCTTATACTTCTTCGAGCGTTACGTTGTCTTTAGAGCTATACTAGCACTAGCATTAGCTCCGCTACGCCTGCCTACTAAAGAAGCCCGACCTAGTAGGCGACCGCGGCTACGAGGACGACTACGTCCTATGCTAGAGCCTTCTCTAGGATCGTTAGCGGTACGCTTCTTGCTAGGCTTACCGAGAATGTGCTAGATTAGCTAAGCGAGGCTAACCTTATCCTTCGTTATTTAAGCTTTAATAGCTTTATACTTCTTAGCGATAGAACGCTTAGTAGCTCTAGTAGCGAACGAGTCTCCTATCTATCGCCCTCTATACTGCGGTATTAAATCCTTTAATAGTATCCTAGACTACCCTTTAATCTCGACTAGTTAGTTAATCTCGACTAGTTAACTGATCTTTATTAGCCTCTTGCTCTCCTTCTCGTTCCTCAACCTTAATATAAACATTCGTTGCTGCCTTTGCCTTTGCCCTTACCTTTCCCCTTGCCTTTCCCCTTGCCTTTGCCTTTGCCTTTGCATCTATCTTCGTATACTTCTATATAAGTCGATAAATATACTGTACTATAGTATGCTAGCTCCTAGGCGGCTATCTAGGCTCTCTAGTAGTATTATATATCTCTACAATCTCCTGCTATGTTATACTAGTGCTACGCTTCGTACCTAGAACAACCGCAGCCCTTATCTCTTCGCTAAGGTAGTCGTCTAAGTCTAAGGATAAAGAGTCGTCTCGTAATAAAGATGCTATATAGGCTCGTAATAAGGATGCTATATCGCTGTCGCCTTGTAATGTTACAGAGACAGAGATGTTGCTAGCTCGAGAATAATAATAAGGAAGAGGTCGCGATCCGTAAAAGGAAGAAGTCGCGATGCCTATTCCCGCTAATCGGGCGCTTTACCGTACTAAAACCGGAGTCTTAGCGGGATCCGAATCCTAGTTCCTTCTAACTCGAGACTACGAGCTTTCATAATACGATACTGCTAACAACAACACGACGCGCTAGCTCGCTAGCTAGCTAGTACGAGATACGTCGATTAAGCGCGTTTCTAGTAAAGCGCGCTAGCAAAAGTGTCTAATACGATAACGACGGTCGCCTTAGGCATACCGATGTCCTATCTCGAGAAGTCCTCGCTTACTATACCTTCTAACATTAACACGACGCGCTAGCTAGCTAGCTAGCTAGTACGAGATACGTCGATTAAGCGCGTTTCTAGCAAAGCGCGCTATAAAGAAGTCGACGGTTGTTTAGGTTATATCGAAGCGAAGAGGCTAGAGTTAGCTATAAAGAAGTCGACAACTAACTAGAATACTATACTTATTGTACTATATGCTCTAGTTAGCAGGCACTACAATATATACGGTAGAATAGAAGCGTAGGGCGATAACATATAACGAGCGCTATAAATAGCATCTCTTCGAGAACCGCTAAAGCGACCTCTTACGTCCTCGCCCTCCTTTAAACCTCTCCCTAAAACTAGAGGCCTTAGTTGCTATATAAGGCAGAGAAATGAACAATAGCGTTCACAGGGATCTGATATAACTAGCGGTTTAAGGGCCTACTAGGAGCATACTATAAGAAGCATACTAGAAGCATACATTGCCTATAAGCTTACTCTCTCGCTAGCTATTAACGTATTCTATTACTAACTATAGCACCGAAGTAAGTAGAACAGGCATTATTAAGCGTGTAACACTAGCGAACTTAAAGAGTTAGAAACTAGGTACCGACTAAAGCTACCTAGAGAACAATAGTCGAACCGCGCCTAAAGTTATTAAAAAGACAGTGTTAAAAAGATATGCCCCTAGAAGCCTAACACGTGCTACGCACTGCTTCGAGCAGTCTTAATACGCTCGGTCTCGCGGATAGGGATGCGTACTATAGGTATATAATAGTCTTAATACGCTCGGAGGGAGGGGGGGGTACGCACTATAGTTGTCTAGCAGAGTCGATACGCTTACTATAGTCGTATAGCAGTACCCTTATAAAGACGTCTTGCTTAAGGACGCCTGTTCGTACTGCGGAACTATAGCATTGACAGCTCGCTACCTAGAGGCTATGTCCGACATCGTACGCTCCTAATCGCCGAAGTTGTAAAGGCTACGTTATACTAAGCTTAACTAGATATGCGTATAGTATCCCGAGAAGAGCCTAATATAGAAAGCCTGTTATAGCAATAGACAAGAAGACTATCTAATGCGGAATCACCTAACAGCAATGCTACTATAGAATAGCTATACTAAGACTGCGATTGATTCCTAAACCTACTCGCTAGGAGAGTTACCTTTCGGTAAAGCCTATCGGAGACTAAGAAGGACTAAACAAACAACACCTATTAAGGGACCTCGACTAATTCTAAGCGGTTCTGTCGGTAGCAAGTCGCAGAACTAGCAAGGAATAGTATTAATCGTAGTAGAGAGCTACTTCTACTTGCGATAAAGAGGTATCGACACTATTAATATCGACGCCGAAGCGAATACATAGACAGCTAGTATATTAACAGGGGTAGAGGTGTTTACTATCGCTAGTTACGCGCAAGGCGGATACCGGCATATAGTATAGTTGATGTAAAGAAGAAGAAGAAGAAGAAGAAGAAGAAGAAGAAGTTGAAGTTAGAAAGCGAAGGTCTATCTACGTAGGTAAGGTTAAGCTACGTAGTCGACAATAGGTAGCAATAACGGCTATACATTACCTTGCTAACTAACCCGCTCCTTTACGGCAAGAGCGACATTATTTACTAGACGCTAGCATATAATAGATTGTGCCTAAGGCCGCTCCGTCGTCCTAAGTAGCGTAATAGGCCCTAGGTCGAGTATAGTGTATAGTAGCAGGAACAAGCTGCGATAGCTATAAGACAGCAAACTCCAATTAGCACTATCTCTTTAGATGCACCTTATCCTACTATAGGTTATCTAGCGGCCTAGCCGAAGCCGCGATCTTATCTAGGAACCTATATAAGAACTATCTTTCTACGACCTTCCTTCCTAGAGCTATTACTAACCTACTAGAGCTATCTTTCTACGACCTTCCTAGAGCTAGCTAGCTAGAAGGACGCCTATCTAGTTGACTTTATCGAGAAGCTACTTGCTATCTAGGGCTAGCTAGTACAAGATACGTCGATTAAGCGCGTTTCTAGCAATTAGCGCTAGCAAAAGTGATTAATACGATAACGACGGAGACTAGAAGTAGAGAAACATTATCTCAATCTACTAATCTATACTCGCTGTCTATTGTTCTAACGTCGTCCTTCTAGTATAGTATTCGATGCGAATTTTCTAATTGTATCCTCTATAAACCCTATTCTATTGCTAACGCCGTAGTAAGAGCTTCGTCTTTATCTAAGTCTAGATCCTAGAAGTCGGCATAATCGAAATAGCTAGCAGTAGCGGCGGTCTCTTAGATAGCGCTATAGATAATTGTTAGGTCGTTCTCGTTATCGCTAGGTGCTATATCGCGAACTAGGTTACGCGCGGCGTTATTAGACTAAAGGATATCTGAATTCGCGAGTGCTACGTTGTATAGCATAGCGCTAGCTATAGTGAAGAAGCCGAGATTGCTACTGTCAATATCACCGTTATTGCTACTACTACTGCTACTGCTATTGCTATTGCCATCTCCGCCTAAGGCCTAGACATATCCTACTAGAGGTAGAGCATCGCCTAGCTAAGCAAAGCTATTAGCATCTATGTATAGCTCGTCTGCCCGGTTAATAGCGCTAGCACTAAGTGGCCCGTAATCTCCGCTATGCCTACGAGCATCTACGCTATCGATACTATCTACACTATTACTAGCTGCCTCGCTTATACTAAGTGTTACGTATAGCGAGCGCGTACGGTGTGCTTCGTTTAGAGCCTTGATTGCTAGTACTAGTTTCTAGATCCCTATCTGCTAGATGTTATCTAAGAGGGTACGGTTGTCCTTATCGATATTATTACTAACCGGCTGTCGCTCCGCAAGCCTATCTCGGAATAGCTTGTCTGCTATGCTTATTATATCAGTTACGGCGTTCTTGTTAGTATAGTAATTGGTGCCTTCTACGCCAATCGCGGACGTGAACATCTTCTTTAGGGTACGAGTAGCACGTCGGTTTCTAGCCTTCTTGCGAGCGACAGCGGCTATATTATAGGTCGAGTTGCTAAAGTAGTTCAGGTCTAGCGTAAGGTCGTTGTTAATGAGCTTAATTTCCTTATCTGCAGCGATGCCCTTACCTCTCTTACTAGATAGATTGACGACAGATATAGCTATTAACGAGTACCCTAACATATAATCCTATTGTAGTAACTATCGGAATTCTAGCATATACTTAGCGTAATTGGTCTAGTTAGTACTAAGGAATAGAACGATTAGGTAGTCGACTATCCGCTTAAGATAACCGACGTCTATCTTCCGAATAGCGGTACGTATAGTTATTAGTTCCTCGATCTGCATTAGTAAGCGGCACATCGTAGTATAGTCGGCATCTTGTACAAGCACCTCATCCTTATTAGCATACTTGTTCTGCTATGCCTCCTTAGTAAACGCCTTCTTCTAGATATTCTTAACTAACCGAAAATACTAATCTAGATCTAGATTCGAAACAGTAGTCTTTAACACCTCGATGCGGCTCTTTGATTTATTAGTATAGTCTAGCAAACCCTCTAAGTCTAGCTCGTGCTAGAATAAGGCAACAATGCGGCTACGGAATATGCGATATAGCAGGTTTAAGATAAGGAAGTACTTCGGGTTGTCTTTACTAATGCCTTTTATCGTATAGAACAAAGCATCGTCGACTAGACAATAAGCAAGCCGCGCTTCTTCGGAGTTCTTGTCGAAATAGGTCTTAATAATGCCGAATGCCTTATTTATGTAGATATGTAACTAACTAGGCATAATAACGCCCTAGTCGTATCGATCGTACGGACGCTCTAACTTAATACCCTCTAATTAATAACTATTGAAGCGAGCGCATATTATCTAGTCTCTAACGATTAGATATAGACGACTCTTCCTATCTCGAATAGGATCTGGATTGCCGAAGTCCTTATCCTTATTAAGCTATATATTATTAAGGAAGATATCCTTTAGTACCTCCTTAGATCCGGCAATTAATACCTCGTCATTTATCGACAGCTTTATTGGCACTAGATCGTTAGCATCTTCCGGATCCATTATATCTATTTCTAGCTATACAAAGCGCTTAATGTTAGTGCCTTGCTAGACGTACTAAGTACTAAGCCTAATAGCTGCATTAACATTACGCATTACGATAGAACGGTATCGTTCGTCGAAGTCGTAGTTCTCGAATACCGCCTTTAGCTCCGGTCCGAATACAACACCTAATGCCTAGTCTATATAATACAGCGAGAGGTATTTACGAGTCCTATCCTTCGCATTATCGGCAAGGTTGTCTAGTATATGCTTATAGCTAAGCTATAGGTCCAGATTTAGTATATCCTTAGTTAGACCTTCTTCTAGGATGCGCTTATTAATACCAATATATAATATAGTTATGTTTAGTATCTCCGTGCAATCGCCTTGTTTCTAGACACCCTTACGATTCTTCTGCTTTACGAGATTGTCGTATACCGAGAAACTCCGCTTATTACGAGCTATTATAATAACGCGCTAGTCCTAAACCGCCTTAGTCTTCCGCATTAGCACCTAGATCGTGCGAGCGGCGCTAGACAAGCCTATGTTGTTAATAATACTAATAATATAGTATAGCATACCGCTAGTAACTAAATACAGGCCGAATTGCTTGCTAAATACGGACGCCTTCTTTAGCGAGATCGAACGAATAGCTATCTGTATTATTACCGCGATGCGCTTACGGAGGCGATCCTGCTTGTATAGAAGCTATGTATCTTCCTTGTCGATCGAGACCTTCTTATTTAGAAGTAGCTTGCGTAGAAGGTTAACCTAGGTTAGCGCTACCTCTTCGATAATACCGTATATCTCCCGCAAGTCAACCTCCTATATCGAATCCTCTAGCTTATACTAGTTAAAGAATCGCTTGCTAATAAGCTTCTTCAGCTTATTACGAATAACCCGAGCTAAGACGACATGCTTATGTTTTAGTGCGGCTATAGACTAGCGAATATAGTTGCGATAGGTCTTATTTAGCTTCTCGCTATACCTATTAAATATCATTATCTACTGCTTTAGCGGCAACCTAGCGCGCTTTATCTCTCCGAAGATATTAGTATACTTCTGCTCGCGGGTACGACGATAGCTACAGATACGCTAAGTGCCTCGAGTCGTCCGATTGCCGCGATCTCCGCCTTGCTGTATTTTCTAATAACGACAATAGTGCTCACTCGGATATGTAAATTGTGTACTCCTCTTAGTAGCTCTATAGGCAGAGTGTTAAGCTCTTATACTACGTTAAGGTAGAAGCACTTTATAAGAGTCCCGAAGGAGTTTTTTTAACTAGCTTTGCTACTGCTTTTCTTTTTTTTATAGGTTTCTTTGTTCAATTCCCGCCCCGACTATCGCGAGAGAATCGTATAGCCTAGCCTTGCGGTAAGTAGCCCTCTAGACAGTAGTTTTAATACCGTCGAACAAATACGCCTACGAATAAGTGACCTAAAAAAAAAGATAGTTTGATTAGTTTCTATCGTTAGCAAAAGGGGAGCGGGGGATACTTAGCCGATTATAATCTAGTATCGTCTATAGTAGAGTCCTCTGCCCCGTCTTACGTAGTAACGCGAGATTAGGTAATACCTATAGTGCGCTTGCCGTTAGCGTTGCGCGAATCTAGAGGCTACGTATACGAGGTATCTCTCTTCTTAGGTACGGGCGGGAAGGTACGCTATAGTAGAGGCTAAGGGGTATATATAGGTGCTTTCCCGAATTTTGGGGTTAGTACTAGCTTCTTTCGGATATTATACGCTAGGTCTAGATCTTAACTATTAATTAGCGATAGTATATAGCTCGCTAATACTACCTCTTACTTTATACGGAAATCGGATACAATCTAGGCAAATATACTAAATTTTCCTCGCTTTTGCGTCAATTGAGGCGCGTAATTAAGCTACGCGACTATCTATACAAGCCAATTGCTAAAGGGCACAAGATAGCGTATTAGACGAGACAAGTTAACGCAAAGCTATCGAGCATCGGTTATAAATCCTAGAAGTAGGGCATTATCCTTATTATAGCGGACGAGAGAGATAAGGCTAATAGTAGCTTCTCGTCCTTAGACCTTAGCAGACGTCTTAACCTATAGCTAATTCGCTAACTCCGTATTCTGCAAGTACGCTAATAAGTAGCTCTTAATAATACCGGCCTACTCCTTGTACGGCGTAATAATAAGGAAGTCCGAAGGCAAAATCTTACGACTACCTTTAGGGACTTCGGCACCGAGCAAGTACTTTATATAGAAGGCGACCGCCTAAGCCTCCGCTATATTATACGACGAGCCGGAGGCCGATTTCACCTTATAGGCGCTATTAATCCTAGAAACGTCGATAGCAAATCGCAAGCTTCGATTACCGGCTTCTAGAGCGTAGTATAGCTTTAACTTAGCTAGCGCGTGCTCTAGCGTAATATCGATAGCGTACTACTAAACTACGGTAGAATAATCGACTAACTTACCGTCGTAGAAGACTTCCGAGATTATCCGAGAGATCTAAGGAGCTATACGACGCTACTCCGTTAGCATATCTTTCTTAGTAAAGTCGGGATTCTTATAGAGCTTCTAGAAGATCGACGTTAGCGAGCATCGTATACTCTTATTAGCACCGCGTAAGATCGGTAGTAGGCCCTACTACTTATAATTACTAGCAAAGACCGCGGCGAGAAGGGTCTCTCTAAAGAAGGCCGTACTAGTAATAGTATCCTCGAATTGTCCTATCGCAACCTTATCCTAGTATAATAGCGTAGGTCTAGCTCCCTCTACTATCTTATTATAGGCGGACGCGTTGTTCGTATAGAATATAATATCTATAGTCTCTAATACTCGACCTTCCTAGACTCGGCGATTATTCCTTAGCTACTAAGTGCGTTCCTTTAGATCGTCTAGAGATAGACTCGCGCGATACTTCTTACTAACCGATCGCGCAACGTCTTAATATTCTAAGGCCTCCGTATAGTACGGGCTGTCCGCATTCTTAACGCAATCCTTAATAAACGGTATAGTCTAATTATATAGGTAGAAGTCCTATAGCTCTAAATTAGTATACGTGCTCCTTACGAGAGAGTCTACGATAGCCTATAGTAACCGCTAATGCTTATTATAGATGTCGTCGCGTATAGTCGCCGATTCCTTAGCCTTACGAGTATACCTACCTTAGAATAGAACAACTCGAAGCTTGCCCTTAGCGTTGTAGGTCTTATTAAAGTTCTTATATAGATTCTATACGGCCGGGTTAGTAGGCGCGCACGAGAGTACTTAGCACTTTAGAGCCCCTAGAGCCTTACTAGCTATAATATAGCTATAAGAGATAGCGTTTATAGTATACGACTTGCCCGTACTAGGCGGACCCTAAATTAAGGTTAGGCTATCTCGAGAATAGAAACTCCTTAATATAGATTCTATCTAGCCTACGTTTAAGCTGAATCTCGCGATCGTATTCCTAAACGACGTCTCGGCCGTCGGACTATGCTAGCGGCTAAGCGCAAGCCCGTTCTACTACTAGATGCTTAGTATAGCGCCTAGAAGCTAACGAGCGAAGTCGACTCCGGTCGTACGCTTAACGCCCTTCCCGAGCTCGACTTAGCGCCTAGTTCTAGCGTACCGCGCTTGTAGGATCTTGCTTAAACTTTATCGAGATCGTATAAGCCGCCTAAGGTAGGTTAGCGCTACCGCGCTTAGGCTACGCAAGAATATACGCCGTAGGATGCGTAGCGAAGATGTCGGTAGAGATCTCTCCGATAAGCTTTATGCCCTTAAACGGACCCTCTTCGTAGATAAATACCTCTACTCGCGTTCTAGTAGCGGGCTAGTATCGCTTGCTCTTCTTAACCTAACCGCCTACTTCTTTCTCTTCCTTATCTTTAAGGAAGATCTTAAGCTATAAGCTAGCGTTAGTGTCGCTCGTCTATAATAGCGTAATACGAGCCGATAGCGTCTTAGTCTCGTTAATTCCTTCGAATGTATCTTTTAGGAGATACCCCTCGTAGGCGTATATACGCTAGGCCGCGATCCGAGCCTCGATAGACTTAGTCTCTACGTCTAGGCAATGCTCGATATCCGTAAACGATGCCTAGCCCTCTAGAGTAAAGTTCGCGATCTAGCCTTAAGCATCGTACTTAAGTCTCTACGTCTTAACGAGCTAACGTAGTAGTAGTACTTAGACGAACGGAAACTTTAGATTTATAATGTCGGTATTAAGAAGTCGTGCCTATCGACGATAGTATAGGAAGTTGCCGTTAGTAGCTGTATCTTTTATAGCCTTACCCTACTAGTCCGAGAAGTTTTAAAATACCCGGAAACACGAGTTATTCTTAGGCCAATAGCGGAAGATAGAGAACTCTTTACTATAATAGAGCCGAGCGATAAGCTAATCCGTACGACAGATATAGTTACGATCTTCTTCTCTCTTATGCATTTGCTAGTAACCTACTAGTTCCGGCAGGTTTAGGCTTAGATCGCCGTAAAATTTAGGGCGGCGAGGAGATATACCGAATAGCACGTCCTTATTAACGACGACTGCGTATTAACTAGTAATCGTAGCAGGATTAAGTCTAAAATGAATCTTACTAACGCTATTCTCCTTATAGTTATCGCGGAAGGACTTATAAGCTTACGCCTAACGCGTAACTATATCGGGATCTTCGCCCTAGTATATCTTAAACCCGATCGCGTCGATATCGTTCGTTCCCTAGATCTAACGAGCGATATCGTTAGTATATACGAAGACTGTAACTAAAGGCTTCTTCGCTCCGGTATAATTAATACGGCTATTAATCTTTAGCTTGAACCCGGGCACCTACGAGTATATAATAGGCGTAAAGGAGATAATCGGCTCGCTATTATCTAGGTAATCTTTGCGCGGCGGCGCAAGTAAACTAAAGAAGTCTAGCGGGCAGTCTCTAGTACCTAATAATCCGTATAAAGAAAGATCGCCGACTACAACCGCTGCTTGCGCTTTATTAGTATACAGGATCTGCTTGCTATCGGCTTTACCTTAGGCCTTCTTGCGAGTATTACGCTTTCTAGCCTTACGTAGCTAAGCTAAAGACCCCTATATAGCCTTGCCTAGCTAAGCTAAAGACGCCTAAGGTAAAGGTGCACTCGCCGTTGCCTCTAGTCCTATTATAGGGTCTAGAGCATCGACCTTCTATATATTAGCCGACAGTGCCGGGAGCGGCACAAATTCAGCTGCAAACTTAGAGGTATCGGGTCGTACGGCCTTCCAGTATCTGCCGTAGATGTATCCGAGATATAGCGGATATAATCTGTCGCTATAGGACTCTACGCCCTACTTATCTACCGGCAAGTTCTTAACGATGCGATAGTTTTCCTCGAGCGGCGTAATCTAGGTACTCTTTACTTTAACCTCCTCTTTCTTATTCTCTTCTATTTCCGAATTAGTCTCTAACTAATCGTTATTAGACTTCTCGCCGGGACGGAGGTGCGGCGTATTACCCTATCCCGCGTTACTTATATTAATATTAGTAGCGCCGAACGCTATAACAGCTAATCCTGCGATAGCGGGAGAGCTTAGGTCTATTTCTAAAGCTATTTTATGTTTGTATATAGGCGAAGCATATACGCGGTGCCTTAAGCCGGGTAGAAAGGGAAGAGGGGGTATATAAAAAGCGAAAAAAAAGCGGTAGAAGTCGCGAAAAGTCGCGAAAAGTCGCGGAAACTTAGGGCTATAAAGAGGTTAGTAAATAAAGCGCCTCCTATCGCTCGCTAGACGACAACGTACCTAGTTCGCAGCTAAAAGAGGTGTGCGTAGAGGTCGTACTCTGCTAGCTAAAGAGAGATTAAGCGCGCGTAGCAAATTTTCAAAACACACTAAACGTATACCGGGACTTCCCGCTCGGTAATACTACAACTCATAGACGCAAACGGCTATAAGTTACGGCCGAATAGTCTACGTCCGTAGGAAGCTCGATACCTTAATTAACAAACTCGCGAACAGGACTGCCGAGAAAAGGCTGCTAGCGCCTATCGTAGGCCGAATAGTTGTTATATAGTAGAGCGAATAGTCTAGCAGTATCCTTTATTGTTATTTTACCTAAGACGGTAGTTACGACACTTCTACAGCGCGGTTATTAGCAGTCTTCGATTACGATTCACTTACTAGCTACTCGTACTCTAGACATAATCTCGCTAGATTAATTCGGTTATCGATATACATTTCGCAGCTATAGTAAATCTGTCCTACCTGCTATACTATCCGTCTAAACAGCCTTCGAAGTGCGATATAGATTAACCGTAAAGAGCCTATAGCTAGCGTTAGTAAGATGTTTAAAAACGATGTTGTTTGCCTAGATATACTTCCTAGCTAATATAGAACTACTATTGTTATCTCCGGCCTTCCCTAGGCTAGACTTGTCTATTCTATATACGTTCTTTGCCTTATCCCGACTTCTCCTTCGATATCTCTTTCCTTTTTAGATATACAAATCTGCCTACTCCTCCAACTTTGCTACTTATGCAAATAAAGATCCTATATATCTCTTGTATCTCGCGCTACTACGACTAACGTCCGATTGTTAGAGTTCTTACCGGTCTATACGAGAAGGTCTTTAAACTCGATTAGTATATAGAGTCGGCTCTACGGAACGTTTGTAGATTACTAGGAGTCCTTAGTAAAGATACTATACGACTCTCCGGTAGACTGTAAATCATAGTGTTAGTGCAGATTACTATTACATCCTCGACTAACAACGGTAGTATGCGTTGAGCCTCGGATAGGACGCTAAGCATATATATATGCTAGTAAGGAGGAAGGTGAAGTCGGAAATATATACTAGCTATAGCTAAGCGCGCCCGGATAAGTCAGCTAGCGATGTTAGCCGCCTAACCGCCCTTTCTTCCTTATATATACACAAACACTATAGACGATACGCCTAAGGCTGCTATCGAGCCGTATAACTTACTACGAGATTACGGGTCGGAGAATGCTATAAATTTTGCCGCGACTCGTAGTACTACGGATGTCGGAAATCTTACGGCATTTTGTACGCGGACAACGAAATTATACTAAGGAAGCTGAATATTACTCAAGTATATAGCGATAAGTAATAGTAAAGTATAGCGTAATAGAAATTTGTTAAGGGTACCGTTAACCGCTCGAGATAGCTACGTATAGTATTAGTTTAGGATGTCGAGCATCTATAAAGAGCTATAGAACGATAGCCGAAAGAGCTTAAGGATGTTAAAAATCGCTTAGAATTCTTAGAAGAGGAGGATACTAAGGATCTCTCGAGTTAGCTATAGACGGAGCCGGCGTTATACTTAAGCATAAGGATAGCGAATATCTCTTATAGCGGCTTTTAGCCTAGAGGGATTCGTAAGATACCTATTGTCGAATCTTATAAGTAGCAACAGCGGCGTACTAAAGTTAGTAATAGCGTAATATTATTCAAACCTATACCGATCGCTAGCAATTGAGGAAGCTGCGGGTTTATCGTAGGTAAGGATTCTTAGTAAACCAATCGGGCGGTAGGCATAAATTGGATCGGCTATATTATAAGGATACAAAAATCACTTAGACTAGGTTCGAAAGACGTCTACGATCTAAGAAGCATCCCTAAGGATGTCGTATATCGCTTAGTCTAGCTATCGGAGGTCGTAGCGGTAAAATAAGGAAGTCGATTATTACCTAAACTAGTATTCGTACAAGCGAGGGCCGTTAGTACTAGACGGAGTAATACGGCAAAACACTTATAAGGATGTCGAATATCGCTCGAGCGGTATAGCGGACGAAGGAAGACTTATAAGGATATCGAATATCGCTCGAGCGGTATAGCGGACGAAGGAACACTTATAAGGATATCGAATATCGCTTAAGTAGTATAGCGGACGAAGGAATACTTATAAGGATATCGAATATCGCTCGAGCGGTATAGCGGACGAAGGAATACTTATAAGGATATCGAATATCGCTCGAGCGGTATAGCGGACGAAGGAATACTTATAAGGATGTCGAATATCGCTCGAGCGGTATAGCGGACGAAGGAATACTTATAAGGATATCGAATATCGCTCGAGCGGTATACCGGACGAAGAGCGTTAGCTAAGAAGAAAGAATATAGGGTTGTCTAATACAATAGAAAGAAGGAAAGACTATACGCCTAGCTAGATAGAGATTCTACTTATACGATTAGCACACTCTATTAATTAAAGGAGACTTTATAATACGTAAGCGCCTAAGAGTAGGAGGTCTATATTCTTTTATTATCTAGACCTATTGTACTTATTGCTAACATTAGCTGCTATTATAAGCTACTAGCCGATAGTCGCGCGGAAACATACTTCTAATAGAATCGAAGAAAAGATAATACGCGTAACTACGCGACGCAAATAGTACACTATACCGATTAAAGGAGACTTTATACTACGCGAGTATATTAGAGCTAAGTATACTTTGCATTAAAGTATATCAAATGACTAATACGACACTATTAGTAAACGTAACTTTCTCGTAGTCTAAAGGGCAGTTACTAGATTTGCTACTTTGTCGAGCGATAGAGGAAGGTGCCTTCCTAAGAAGAGGCTTAGCAGAATTCGACTTTATATAGTATTAGGCTAGGCCTAAACGTCCTTTCTCCTTATATCCGACACGCTTTTATAAGTGTATTATTGATTTCAATTCCTATAAGAGGCGTTACGCCTCTATTTACTTACTCTTTTCTCTACCGCTTACGCGGTTTTACTATTCCCGGCTTAAGGCGCTACGTGCGCGCCTCGCCTATATCTAAATTAGACAATGTTATCTTCGTATAGATACGCAGACGCTTCTAGGCGGACTCGTAGTCCTACTAGCCGGACGGCTAGGCGAGGAGATAGTAGAGTTAAGTCCTTATCTCGATATAAAGGCTCTAGGCTATCGCGTCGTACGGACGCGAGCTTAAGAACGTCTAGGAGGTCTCGTTCGCTATACGACTCTCGATTAGACCGTCGATAGAGGCGAGGGTCTCTAGTAGCGGTACGTAGAAATAACCGTTCTCGAGAGAGACGGTTAGGTAAGTATACTAGTAGTCGTATAAGATTACTAAGACGGTTGCCGGACTCTATTTATTATAGTGCCCGACGAGATAATCGCGGCCGTAGACGAGGTCGTTCTCTAAGTCCTGCTAATAAGAATTACAGGTTCGATCGATACGTGCCTTTACGAGCTAACGATAGTAGATACTATCGAAGCGGATACGACAAGTACGTTCCTTTACGTACTAGTAGCGATAGACATCGCAACGATTCTAGAGACAGATCGTACCGGCGGAGATCTCTAAGTACTAGACGCGATATAGGGCGAGCTTAGCGGCGTAAACGCTCTCTAGTTCGTAGGCGAGGCTCGTAGAAGACGTTAGGTCCGGGTCGAAACGGATCTCTAGATGCTAGCCCTAGACCTAATCGGCCTGTATGTTAGAAACGCGCTAAGATTATATAGGGATAGGATGCTACTACGGAGAAAGGTAGAGTATAGCGAGAATAGAAGATCCGTAAAGGAGAGGTTAATACAGTGTCGAAGGGACCTACTACTCTACTAATCTCTAAGTTTGCTAATACGAAAGCTTTACTAACGCTAAAAGCAGCTAGCGTAACGGTTGTATAGCTCCCGCCCGTTACTACTACGTAGATACCGGCAGTACTACTAGCGGCATTACCGGTAGTTAACGAGATAGAGACAAGTGCCGACGTCTTCTATATAGACGATAGAGACTCGCTTATATAAGAAGATGTCGCAGTATCGAATCCTAATA
Source organism: Pseudocercospora fijiensis CIRAD86 (assembly GCF_000340215.1). Lineage (NCBI taxonomy): Eukaryota > Fungi > Ascomycota > Dothideomycetes > Mycosphaerellales > Mycosphaerellaceae > Pseudocercospora > Pseudocercospora fijiensis. Next base: position 1,893,148 of record NW_006921541.1, read on the forward strand.
ATAAGTTGTTTATAACGGATAATAACGAGGAGGCTAAGTTAAGCACTCTATTAACTATATAGAAGAGCGTACTAGTCGTAGGATTATCGCAGAAGGATACTATAGTCCTAGACTATAAACTAGAGGATCTAGCTCTTACTAGGAAAAGGTAGAATAAGTACAACTTAGACTTCGCCTACTAGAATATACGCTAGATCTCCTTCGAGTAAGGACTAAATCCTAACTCGAAGCAGGATAAGGACGGACTATTACTGCCGATTACGAGACCGCTCGCTCGCATTATCGCGACTTACCTTAAGCAGAACAAAAAGGATAACGGACTCCGGAACTAGGGCGATCTATCGTTTCCTAAGAATACGGTCTTTTTAATAGACTATCTATAGAACGACTATCGTCTTAGCGGGCTAAGTTTGCGCACCTAGAGTAAATAGTATCCGCTAATAGGTAACTATAACAGTAGCGACTACTAGCTAGATAATATAACGATTTCGGACTTTATCTTGCTCGATAGTTACAACTTCGTACCGGGAATCGTCTACTTCTCGCCCGTTAAGTTACTCCGCTAGCTTCTAGACGATAAGATAGAAGTCCGTTAAAATCAATTATAGGACACGCTCGCGCTCATCGACCGAGAAGGCTAGGATAAGCAGCAGAATTACGCCGTATACATCCTAGATGTGCCCGCAAACAGTAAGGCTATAGCAGGTACTATGTTAAGTAACAGCTATTAGAGCTCCTTTAATGTCGACTTTGTAAATAAAGTTATTATCTTAGCTAATTCGCTTAGAGGTATAAAGCGTAGCGGAAAGTTAGAACAAGCTATTCGGATTATACTCGAGCTTGCTTCGAAGAAGCTAGACTTTCTATTTAAGGATGCTTATACCTAGCCTTCTCGAGAGGTACTATACACTCTATAGCCGAATAACTACGAGTGCGGCTTCGCTACGATCGACAATATACGACACTTTATACGCGAGGAGCCGATTATAGTAAAGATAGGGCAGTAGGTAAGGTAGCACTTCGTCGAGCTACGTATATACTTAATACAAGAAGGTAGAAGACAGTAGCCTGCGCTATAGCATATCTTTGAAAGCATATCAAGTTAGTAGCCTTCGTCTAAGAGCAACTCGGCTAGTAAAGGTGCTTTATTCGCGAAGTAGCCTATCGGTAAGAGTGCTCTATCTACTAAGAAGGATCTACTAAGCAAGGGTAATGCTATTAAGGCGTTGTCCTAGCCTCTACTTAATAGCAAGCCGAAAGAATATACTCCCCGGTAGAACGCTAAGTTCTATGCCTCGGCAGATTTACCTGCGGCTAACTTTTAGAGGGCAATTAAGAGGATTTATAAGACTAGGAAGGTATTGTCGACAAAGTCTATCTCGGATTAGACTTTAATAGTGCTTCGCTAGATCCTTAATACCTACTTTTCGGGCGATACGACCCGATTAGATGCCTCTAAGACAATTAGTGTCGTAGTTAATGATACAGCCCTAGATAAGATAATCTAACTTACGGCTAGAGGAGTTGTTAGTCTAGCACCTATATTCTAGTTAGTCGACGACTTAGTTTTAGCTTTAGTCCGAATATACGTACTAGACCGAGTAAGAGGAAAGCTCGCCGTTAGAGTTCTAACTAAAGTCGCTTATTAGATAATGTCTAAAGATGCCGTTAAGCAGATTATAGAATACGGCTTTAGATTTCCGTTCGCACTAACGGAAGACACAACTGAAGCCGCTTTAGTCCTAAACGAGGCTAATATATACTAGGAGTTCTTTATAGCTCGTCGAGAGTTATATAAGATCGTAGTCTTCGACTTATAGCACTTCGATCGTTCTAAAGTAGAATAAAAAGCATTCTATCGTCGGTAGGTCGAAACGATTTTAACTACTCTATTCGAGAAGTTATACGGGTCGGCCTTCTGCTCGCCGTCTTAGATAAGTACAGTCGGTCGTTAGAAGTATATATAGGCCGATACTGCTTTTTAGAAGAATTATAACGACTATGCTATTTACGGAGTGCAAAATCTCGTAGAGTACGTCTATCTCGATATAGTAAGGACTTCCTAATTACGACTAGACGCCGCGGCGTATCGAGCTGTATACGCTCGTCGCGTAGAGAAGATGCTCGTATAAGGCAATACGAGCGGCTATAGTTAGCTAGATTACGACGAGACGCTTATAGCGCTTTATAAGACTAGGGATATTAACTACTCTCCCGACTCCTCTTTAGAATCCGGCAACGGGAGCGATAACGCAAATAAAGACGTAAAGATAGACGATAGATCGTAGAATAGCGAGGGTAAGGACGATAGTACCCCTTAGTAGGAACGTATCTTCTTCGCAGATATTTAGCTATATAACGGAGAAGTCCTACTCTTAGAGCTAAGGCGAATTGCATACGATATCTTGCTTCGCGACTTATAGGGCGAAGCGACGCTCGAAGCCGACATTATCGCTAGAGTTATCGAAGAGATCCGATATTCCGTAGACATCGAAGACGAGAACTCCTTAAGAGATCGAATTAGCACGGTACTATTAAAGAGTGTTCAGACCTTTCTAAGGTATATAGATAGTTAAAATACTTTCTATAGCCTCTATCCTAGCGTCGGCAGACAAGTAGGTATATCTACTCTCTAGTACTTGCTATCCGACCTAAGAGAAGCGCTAGATCTTTAAGACGCTATCGACTATACGCTACGACTAATTATCTCCTAAGTACGGAAAAGTACGGTACTTAGAAAGATTAAAGATTTCGAAGATCTAGAAGGCCGTACGTTCGATTAAGTTCGCGCGTTTTATAGGAACTTTAGTACGACTAGTAGACTCCCTAAGAAAGTTACATCCTAGGTAGAGCTACGTAACAATATAGACTAAGTCTCGTAGATTCCGTATACGTATTTAGGCAGTTCTAGAAAATAGTTCCTAGACCCCGAGGACGAAGGACAATCCGGACGTAGCGGCAATCTAGTACGTAGTTTACTGTCCTAACTCGCGGACTCCGTCGAATAGTATAACCGCCCTATCGAGATTATGCTACTTTAGTCCGGACTAGACGGAGGTTCAACTAACAACGATATATAGTAGTATCTTTGTAGCACTTATCCGATACTTAAATTCCGTCTTACTATCGTCTATAGCACTTCCCGCGTCTAGAATTCTAACCTCTTTCGGATAGATAGAGAGGAAGCATAGGCATCCTTCGATATTAATAAATTAGCTAGGCTGTACACTAATGCTTTAACCGACAATAGTACAGATCCTAACTAGCCGGAGTACTATTTCCTCCTTGCCGTAACAGTCTGCGATTACGTGCGATAGGATTACTATAGGTTAGTAGGCGACAAAGTTGCTATACTTTTAATAGGACGTATACGAAAGATATTCCCGCTAAACACTAGCGAGCAAGAATACGAGATCTATTACTAGAAGCAAACAGAGGGCAATATTGCTATTAAGACAATGCCGTTAGATAGAATTTAGTCTCGAGGGATATTAAAGCTATTAGCTCTTCGCTATAACGCGCACTTAGAAGCGGAAGTTGTAGCCTTCGACGGATACGAATTATTTAACGGATTCCTATACCTAGCGTATCGACGTCGATTTAATACCGAAGGAGACCTAAAGACATATAAGAGGTTAGCTTATAAGAAGTGCGAAAACTGCCCTATAACATTTACGATCTAAAGCAATCTAAAGAGGTATATAGTAACAATTTACAAAGGAATTAAAAGGGAAGCCGGCCTTAACCTAAAACCTTTTAAGTGCGAGAACTACCTTAAGGCATTTACGTTAAAAGGAAATCTAACGAAGTATATAGTAGCAAGTTACAAAGGAACAACGAGGGAAGCCGGCTTTAACCTAAAACCTTTTAAGTACGAGAACTGCCCTACGGTATTTACGTTAAAAGCAACTCTAAAGAGGTATATAACAATAAGTTGCAAAGGAATTAAAAGAGAAGCCGGCTTTAACCTACAACCTTTTAAGTACGAGAACTGCACTAGTGCATTTAAGTACAAACACGACATAAAAAGGTATATAGCAACTTATAAGGGAGCAAAGAGGGAAGCCGATATTAGCCTAGAGACTTAGAAGTGCAGATATTACGCTCGAGGATGTATACAGAGTTAGTATATAAAAAGACACGAAGAATTATACAAAGCAAAGAGGTAATACAGACTCTGTACGCATCGGAGATTCGGAGTGATAGTAGATACTCTGGTATCCCTGCATTTTCATAGATTTGAACGAATAGCGCTGCTCAGAATCGACGGTCCGCGTTTAGTGACTAGCACTCCGATGCGTTCATACGCTGTATCTCGTGATAATGATCACCACCGCACGCCCGCGCACTACCTTGCTCGGTTGTGTGCAGACACCGTCGCGATCCTGCACAGCCACAATGTGCCGCGGCGGCTTGTTCCGTTTCCGTCCTGTTTGGTTCTGGGCACTGCTCCTCACCCCAAGCTGACGTGGTCTTGCAGTGAGTCTTCTGACCGGGAGTCGATCTCACAAGAGCATACGGCAGCTCTCACGAACACTCTGCCTGACCATAGCTTGTCCCACAATATCCATGAGACTCGCGCCAGCCACACCGTGGGCGTCATCACTGCCCACGGGCCGTTCGAGCCCGGAGTTGGCGTTCCGGCGGTTGAGTTGGCGTGCTCTTCAAACCACAAACTCCACGCCAACACCAAACACCCTGTCCCAACCGGAGCTGGAACCGACGGTTTGGAACAATTCCTTCATGCCTACGGCGAGACTTCGTAGCGACAAGGCATAACGACGAATGACGATCGAATCCATCTGCAAGACGTTGAGCAAAACTACCAGTGCAAGAATAGTGAGCTTGCGAAGCAGTTGATGTTACTCTCCAGGTACCGTTGTCAGTGCCTGTATCAAAGCACTTGAAACGCGCTTGGAAAGTATGATCCCTACCCATACCTACAACACCCATGTCAATAACTGTGCAGTGAGCTCAGAGTTTGCCACAGACTGATGGCTGCCGTGCTGCCAGCACAGCTCGCTCACGCACACCGTCGGCATCGGCACTGTTGTGAGAGGAACCGATCAATGAATTTCCGCCATTGGAGACTACATGACTCGTTGGCTTTCATGTGAGGCAGCAGGCTGCATGACAACCTCTTGCAACGCTTCATGTACGTCTTGGCTGTGAGGTGTGTCACGATTAGCCTGCGAACAGTGTGACAACGCTGGGCATCCCGGCCCGTGTTGTCGTATACATAGGGGAGGTAGACCGACTGCTGCCTTTCGTTCGGCAGCCGAGTGGCAAAGACTGCTGCCAACGCTTTCAACCCTCACAGCCTCAAACATTCCGTAGCCTCCGAATGCACAATGATGATCCCATCACGAAGCGCACGTTCGCGAGGACCATCACGGGAGCACCTTTCGTAGTCGAGAGCGTGGACTGACATCTCTCAGCAGGAAGGTCATGCCAGCGACGACGGCAGGCAGGCGCGTACAGATGCACTTCGCCAGCCTCTCAATTTGTAAAGTCAAGATACTGTCTCAAGATGCCACGCTTAGAGGCTAAAAGTCTTCATCCATTGGGCGAATGTTCTCCTGCCGAGGAGCATACATTTCGGAAAGCTGGCTGCATCCGGGCTGGTTGCGAACGGACGTCTGTTGACCATGAACCTTGGACTCGAAGCTCACTTCGTTGGCAGCGCTAGCGCTTCTCGCTGGCGTCGCGTTTCTGGAGCCCGTGCGCAAGATGTTCGTGTGCTCGAGGAGATTCTTGCTGCTGCTTGTTCTCCACACTGCAGGCGGAAATCCTCCAGCAGAAGCAGGATAAGACGCTCTTGCGGGGTCAGCTATGCTTCCTGGTGGCGAGTTACAGGTCGAGCTGGTGATCGAGTTGCTTCGATTGGAGCCGTCGGCCACTTTGATAGCAGTGAGCAGACTAGAGGCCGAGTCTTCCCTTTCCTGCCTTGGTCTAGCCTTCGAATTGAAGACAGGAGTCGGAATCCTCGATGGAGGCCGTCCATCTGTGGGAGGAAGTGAAGCTGAGCCAGGAGCTGAAGCTGGCGGGCTCTGAGCGACTGGAGAAAGAGGTTGCTGCATGGTGGGCGAAACAGAGCGATCTAGAGCTGCTGTCTTTGCGGCTTGTTCATTTAGTGCAGCAAGGGAGACACTCTTCTTGAGGATTCTGTCTTTCACAGCTTGGGGAAGGTCGTGCTGTCGTCTCGAAGCATCAGTGTCATCTTGGACAGCTCTCGAATCATCGCCTGGCTCGAACGAGAAGCGCCTTGTCGGCGCTGGAAACGATGCTGCCAACGTATCCACCGTCAACTGCGGCTTCAATCGATGGAAAAATCCGGATGCTTTCGACATGACCGTCTTCTGCTTTGAACTGCTTCTTTCCGGCCACTTTGCGGAGCCTGCAGGCTTTGGTGATGCTAAATCGAAATTGACGGGCATACTCGCGTTTCTTCTGCCAGCTTCTCCATTCGCGTCGAACATGTCCAATAGTTGTGGTAGCACATTGGATGGGTCAACATTGCGACGTCTTGCCACAGCGTAGGCAATTTGCTCAATGGAAGAGAAGTCGTCTGCGTTTGCTGACCGCGGCGGGCCAAACGTGATTGTCTCATCGGGAAGCGAAACTCCCTCGCAGCTGAATGTTGAAAATGTGTCATCCGAGGTCGATATGGTGGAAGAGGTCACTGCTCGCTTCCGTCCCTGTCGTCTAGCTTGTTTCTCTAACTCAGACGCATTTGTTAGCGAAAATCTGGTATCAACTGGTGGTGTTCCGAAGGGAAGATCCGCGTGGATATTGGTCGTTGATTTCTTTGGAGCCAAGCGCAACGACATCCGCTTGTCCTTGTCCGATGGCGATTGCAAGATCGGTGCCTTCATCATAGCTATTTTGGCGTCAGCTGGAGAAAGTCGAGGATGCCATTAGGCTCACCTCTCTGACCGCTCCACGCGGCATCTTCGAAGCATTTCGTCTTCTCGAGGAATTCGAATACTGTTTCTTTCTGGCTGCCCACCCGCGAACTACGAGTGCGAAGCTTGCTATCCTGTCTGGCGAGCGTCACCTCTGCGACGCCACGTTTACTGTTTTTGGCAAGCAGGACCTCGAGGCGCTTAACTTCCTCTCTGTAATCATTTCGTTCTTCGATCCAGTCATGTTCGGCCGCGTTGAATTTCGCAATGAGGTCCTGGGCAGAGTCGAGCTCAGCCTCTAGCTGTCGCTGCAGCTGAACTTTCTCGTCTCTAAGGCTAAGGTATTCTTCAAAAATGGCCATGAGCGAGCTGTTGTGCTGGACATCGAGTGGCGCGTAGGGGTCTGCCATAACACGACTCATTACAGAGTCTATCATTTGCTCCGCCTTTGGGTCCGGATACAGCTGCTCTAGAGGCCATGACGGCAGTTCCGCGCCAATAGGCCCAAAAGCCCCCTGCAAAGACGATTTCTGATTGTGTCCAAAGTAGGACGATAGTTTCGGCTTCAGCTTGCGCTTTGGCGTGGTTGGCGAGAAGTAGTCATCCGACTCATCTGGCTCGTGTGGGGTGTATGGAGTCCGAGATCTGGTCGGCTGTATTCTGCGCCGCCATTGCTGTATGTCGGCCATGGTGGCGCTGCTTGTGGGTGCAGATTTGCATTCTGGTGGTGGACGAACGGGACTGGGAGGTGAGGCTGGAATTGGCTTTGTTTACGACTAGCCTAGCGTGCTTGCCGCCGAAGTTGAGTGAAGGCAGGAGCAAAACGGGCATCGGACCGACATGGCAACGACATGACAAGAGGCCGTCGTTCTTGTGAACATACAGCTGTCATCTCCCAGCACTAATCAGACTACATCATATCATTCATGGGTATCTCGTGTGTACAAAATCAAAAACCACCACCTCTCACGCCTTCCTTCCACTCTCGCGCGATGGCCTCTTCTTATCACTCTCTTTGGCCTCCCGCTCAGCAGACCACAGCTTGAAATGATTCCAGGCAAACTCGCCCTCGCCCGATGCCATCCCTGTATTTGCCCTTGCCTCCTCAGCTTGGCTCTGCATTACACGATCCATCTTCTCTCTCCCACGATCCACCAGCACCAGCAGCTGTTGCTGATGCTCAGAGAGGTCTCGATTTTGAGCCTCGGCACGGGCCTTCTCCGCGTATGCTCTCTTTCGAGCGGATTGGTAATGCATGAGACTTTCAGCGCCATTATCTTCCCTCCAGAGCACGAAGACTCTACCGGTGGGAGACACAACAACGCCGTCAGCCGCCTTCGCCATCCTGATGAGCTCTTTTCGTGGAATAGGCGCAGCCACTGGGATTGCAGAGTTCTTGAGGGCCGAATGTCGACGGTTGTTAGGCGGGACACCCTGCCGTATTGGCTGCGTGACTACTAGTTCTCGTGCGCCGTTGTCATCATATGTGCGATGGAATTTACGGAAAAGTGTAGGCTCGTCGCTAGTGGTGGCCAATAAGGTCGCCTCTGCATGCGCATGTGCATCGATTGCATCTTGAGATGATGTCGACGAGCGTTCCTGTGGCTCGCTGCTGACTGGGGGAAGACCCTCCACAAGCTTGAAATTAGCAATCGTGCTAGTCTGTGCATCACAATCGCAAGGCGGATGATCATCTGATTTCACTTTCTTCTTGATCGCTCTGTTGAAGCGTTCTGCGGCGCGGACAGGCGCTGCATCTGAGGAAGAGACGTCGGCGGTAGTATAACCCAGTCCAATTCGAGCCACCGTTATTGATGCGGAGGAGCTACTTGACTGGTCATGTTGCTGAGGCATGATTGACTGCTTCACTGTCCAGCTATTCGTGCCGTCACCTAAAAGGATTGAGTCGGCACCCGAAGTCGGCCCGGAGTCGTCAGTCAAGGCCTCTGTCTCCCCTATAAAGGACTCACGAGCACGTGATATGCGCGTTTTAGGGTTCGCTGGCATCGTCGCAGAGACCGTGGACGACGCAAGCTCAGCCATGCTTTGAACTGGAGTAAATTGAACTTGGTCCTGCCCACATGCATCTTCGGATTTCGAGCTTCGGAGGGTCCAGTACCTCTCTCGACGTGCCATACTCCATCGCTTGAGGCGATACATGGCAGACGCTTTCTGATCATGTGCATCGATGGATGGCAGCGCAGAATGTATGTCAGCTCGAAGTTGTCTCCGAAGACGAATCCTCGGTAGCGTTCTGCTTTGCCACAACGTCCAAACCGCTCGGTCCAGCTTCATCGCCACCTCCTCGCCTTCAATTCGTCTCACTAGTGAGAGAATATACTGAAACTGTGTTGTGGAAGGTCGCTTGAAGCCTTTCAACGGCCTTAGCACTCCGGAAATTACCATGGCTCGGGTGAGAAGAGGAGCGAGTGGTGCACCGCGATCTTGGAGGAAACGATAACACTCCCAAACTCTTCTGAAGGCCACTCTTGGCCGCAGGTGGGACGACTTTGCATACTCATGGGCAACCAAATGGACCAGATCGATGTGCGGTTGAGAAAGTCGATTTTTCTCATTGCAAATTCTGTCTTCCCGCTTCCAGACGACATCGTCTGCAGTCTGCCGACCGAGAATGTCCCATATCGTAGATGACGGAATGTTGCACCTGCGAGCTAGTTGCAGAGGCAAAGAGTAGCATGTACTCAGAGGCAGCGAAGGGATCTGGAGGAAGATTTTGTGGGCAAAAGCCGTTGATCGTGCGCTATCACACTTCAAGAAGTGTCTGATAAGTCTGTTAGCCAGGCCAGCAGGTACGCCGAGTGTCGGATGTTGCTGAAGCTTCCGAAAGGTAAGATACACGACGAGGGCTCCATGATTACCACGCTCTGCTTTTGCGGTAAGGATAGTGAACAGATTGTGCGCAAATTCCGCATGGGGAATGCCATGATCTTGCAGAACACTGAGCATGGAGACGAATGGACTCTTTGACGAAAGTCGTCCTCGCCGAGTAGTTGGCCGACGTTCGTTGAATGCAGCGATTAGATCGCTTGAAGCGGTCTTGGGCCGCACGAAAGTAAGACGTTTTTGGCTTCCGAGTGTCGTGAACTGCATTGTTCGCTCCTGTGCAGTTGACGCAAAGTATGGGGCCCAGAATCTGAGAAGGACCAGGCACAATTCTAGTCTTTTCAGATGATATAGATGAGAAGCCGCTGCTGCAGGGCTAGACGTCCTTGAGGCGAGAACCTCGTAAACACTTTCCCAGATGGGGTCTTCAGAATGGTAGACCTGGAGATGCCGACACTTTCGAAGATCACATAGCCACATCTCAATTTGCTCAGGCAATTGTTTGACTCTCACAAGACCCGCGAAGGTATACTTGAACAAGATCTGTGTGGTCCTCGCACATGTCGCTTGGAGTGCTTCCCTCGATAATGCATCCAAGACTCGTAGAGCAGGAGACTCATGAGAGCCTGACATGAGGATAGCGGCCAGAACATCGGGCAGCTCTTTCTCGTCCATAGTGCCGAGCCGTATTTTTTCCAGGACGACTTCTGTCAAGGGACGGATTGTAACGTTCTTTAACGACTTAGACACCAGCCATTTGCTCAGTCGTTTTATGTTATGGGCCTTGGGCTCATCCTTGCTGCTTTGCAAGAACTCGAGGATGCTGTGTAGACCGTCCTGCTCGATCACCTTCATATGCTGCTTGCTCCCAAGCAGACTTTCAAAAGATTTCTTGCTCTCGTCCACAGGATTGACGGAAGGTTTAGGTACATCCGAGATATGTTCGAACACATTCTTCCTTTTCGCCATTTTCGGAAACATCCAGTGCTCTTCTTTCTTGACTTTTTCCCGTCCTGGAGGCCTCCATTTCAAGTCTCTAGCCGGGTCAAAGACATGAGCTCCATAACCTCCAAAGCCAAACAGAGCTCCCAACTCAGCGCCACCAGGCTGTATACCAGCTCCCGAAGCTGTCATACCCATACGCCGCCTAGACAGACGACGATGTGCCTCCAGCGGGCCTGGGACATTGCTGCCATACCGTCGACCTCCACTCTGTCGCTTGCAATGGGCATTGGATACGCGTAAGAAGCGATTGAAGGCCTCATTGAGGACATGGTCCGTGATCCAGAGACATTGTTGGCTTTGCGCTGCCTGTAGCGCTCGGCGACATGGCATAAGTTGTAATAGCTCTTATCGAGGCATTGGTGAATGCGAGTGGGAGGAGTGAGTGCTTGAGCGGGAGTGGTCAGCAGCTTTGCGGACTTGCGGACATTTGCTTGGCATTCGGCGGAAGATCTTCCTTCGATGCGCCAGCGACATTCGATGTCTACAGCTCACGCACAATGATAATACGATCGCTACGACTGCGGCATGGTATCAATGGAAGACCTAGCCAGATATCGATCTACATACTGATGACTGGCAGGCCGAATAGCCCTCCCTCGAAAACTCCCACTGCGACGATACCAGTCCACCCTAGAACACAGCACGCAGGAAACACAAGCACCAGCTGGAGTTCCGGTCTTCAGCGCGCCTTCATCACAGCAAGATGCCAGCGTGCAAGCGATAGTGCGTGAAGTGCCATTGAATGATCCCAACCACCCAGTGGCACAAGACTATGCATTCTACAAACACCAGAAAAGAGTTACGCAGAATGTTGGATCTGCCATTGCGCCCCATTATAGACCTCACGAGCTCCTTACCAACCCACCGCGACCCAGCGATATCACTCTAGAACTTCTCATTGCCTCACAAGCGCATATTGGACACAGCACGTCCTTATGGAATCCAGCCAACGCCAGATATATCTTTGGCATCAGGGGTGAATACGATCCGATCCACATCATTTCGCCTGATGTCACCGCCGCGCATCTGCGGAGGGCATGTAAAGTGGTCAGTGGCGTTGCAGAACGAGGTGGTCTGGTCTTGTTCGTGGGCACGAGAGAAGGCCAAGCTAGAGCTGTGGTCAAAGCAGCAGAATTAACAAAAGGCTGCCATTTGTTCACCAAGTGGATACCTGGTACTATCACAAACGGCCAGCAGATTTTGGGACGATGCGAAAAGAAAGTTGTGGACGAACAGGATCGGGATGTGCCAGGGTTCGAAGACCAGCTCGGCGCGAAAGCTGCCATTAAGCCAGACCTGGTGGTCTGCTTGAATCCTCTCGAGAACTACGTCTTGCTTCACGAATGCGGGCTCAACAATATCCCAACAATCGGCATAATCGACACAGACGCCAATCCAACATGGGTGACATATCCTATCCCAGCCAACGACGACAGTTTGCGTGCCGTTCAAGTTGTCGCAGGCGTGCTCGGTCGTGCAGGTGAAGCTGGTCAGGCGGCACGATTGAGTAGAGCGGCACGGGATGGATTTGTGGTATATCCTGCAATTCATGGTCTGATGGCACCAGGAAGTCACGACTCGGACGTTCGGAGAGCCAGAGAGCCCAGGCGTCGAACAGTCCGGCAGCCCAGCGCCATTGCTGAGCAGGTCTCCGCCGTGTCAAGAGCCGCGGCAGTCGGCTCAGCAGCTGAGGAAGCGGTGTTCCCGGAGGACTACGAAAGCGTGGATGTCAGACAAAGCGAGGAAGATCAGAAGCTTCTGAGCGAAGCCGAGAAGACCATGGCTGCAACACACGAAGACTTTCCTTCGGCGGCTAGAGATGGTGTAGAGGGCGCAGCTGCCGTACCTTCAGCAGAAGAAATGGCCGACATGGATGCAACAGAGGACGATGGAGTGGTGGACCAAGTCGATCCATCTCTGACAGATGAGAACTTTGCAAACGCGGAAGCGACGGCTATGGATCAAGACCTCGCTCAATTCGGCATCCACATGGCATCAACAAGCGACCAAGTCGACGATGTACAGAAAGAGTTGCATCAAGAACCAGAAGGTGAAAGCACGTTTGAGCAGGTGGCCGATGTCAAGCAAGAGCTAGCAGAAGAGGCGCCTGAACCAGAAGTCCCTGGCGGCACTAGCAATCTTAACGCAAAAGATGTGGATAACGAGAGTCAGAAAGAGGTTGATGCCGCGAGTGATGCTGTGAAGCCTGAGCAGCAGGGCAAGGATGAGAAGATATAGAGGCCATATCCCAAGGCTTGAATTGTACAGATATGATAAATATGCATAGCGTAGAAGCGAAATATCTTTTCGTGTCAGTCTCCACTTCATTCGGCACCCACGCCATGGAGTCTTGCAGGCCCGATAGATCGCATTGTTTATCGGATTCGAAAGCAGCACAAGAGTGTGTCGGGAGCAAAACACATCGCCCGCAGCACAATCGTCAAACGCACATGAAGGCTTGTAAAAGACACCACAGGAGAGTAGGAACACAATGTGTAATGCACATTTTCGGTAGCAAAAGCGATCATTCCATTCCTCGCTCTGGTCGGCTTACAGCTATTCGTCTAAGTATACACATACACGCTCTCCAAACACCCATGCAACTGAAGGTGGTATCATGCAAAGGAACAGCAATAAATGAAAAAAAGAGCTAACTCTTGTGTGGCCCTGACCTTGGCCCTCGCCGATTCCGAGAACGCTTGAAGTTTGGAGGAGGCTCCGCGGCGCTCTTGGCCGGCGGTGATGTTTCAGCCATTTTTCTATAGCTTGAGGGCCGTTTGCTCCACTGGTTAGGCTGCGGCGCCGTCGTCGGATTAGGAGGAACTGTAGTGGATGGGCGAACAGGTTGAGCCGCCGAGGAATTGCTATGGACCGCTGTGCGGTCGCCACGCTGAAACATAGACAGGAGTGTGTCTGCCTCTTCAGATCCGGAGAGCGTTGGCGAGTCACGTCGGATTTTGGATGCGTCGTCTTGGTAATTCGTGAAGTTCGTTTCTGCTTGATGTATTCGAGGCGTTGGTTGGGACCGATAATTGTTCAGGCGAGTCCCATCCCCACGTACTGCCTCTTTCTCTCCTGCATGATTTGTTTCTGCTTCGTTACTGCGAGTTATCGTGAGCGGCTCAATGCGCCGGAGTTGGTCACTCTGTGCAGGCCTCTAGCCCGGGACGAAAGTAGGGTCATTCATGAATATGGGAACCTGTTGCTGCTGTTGAGCCAGCTGTCCCGACATCTAGTTTGGGACGAGGGTCGCTCCATTCGTGAACATGGGCAGCTGTTGCTGAGCCAGCTGTCCAAGATTCGGCGGCGTGACGGTATTCGTTGGTGCGAGCTGAAGCGGTGGAGGGTTGGTATGATTTGCAATACGCTCGCGTTCCGCCTTCTCTGCCTCCATACGCTCTCGGTCGGCCTTGGTGATGCGCGGCTTACGAGGCGCTCCAGCAGTACGGCCTCCTCTACTGCCGCGACCTCTTGTTGGTGCATTAGGATCCTTGGTCTTCTCTGCGTCCGCGCGACCACTTGCGTTGGCGTCTTTAGCACCACGACCGCGGCCTCGGCCTCTCCCGCCACCTCTACCGCGACCCGACGATGTGGAGGACTCGACTTGTGCAGTTTGTCCTTCTGGAACCAGAGGACCCGAGTAGACAAAGAAGCCATCCTTGGCTACAGCGGCTTTCTCCTGCCATGCCAGCTCTGTATCGTCAATGAAATCATCTTCCTTGTCATACTCTTCTTCCTTGCGTCTGCGCTTTCTCTTGGGCTTATCGTCATCAGCTCCGGTAGCGGTGTTACCTCCGTCGTCCATGCCACCCATCTCGACGTTGCTATCGCCATCGACTTCCGACATGAGATCAACAGATATATCATCACCAGTTCCACCCTCGAGTCGATTTGCAGCAGCAGCGACCTGGAGTAGGCGTTCTCGGTGCGCCGCTGCGCGAGGGTTGATGGCGTCACGTCCATACTTCTTCGCGATTTCCTGTGCGATGTTGATCGTGTTGCCGCCAGCCGGATTCAGCTTGATCTGAATGCATATATCGACGCCACGTGGTTCGACATTCTGCTTGGAACCAGGTCCACCAAAGAGGTCACTACTAGCTAAGAGTCCAGTTCCAGCTGCTTTTGGTGGCGATGCGGTCTTCTTCTCTTTTTGAAGCTGTGGCGTGGGTGCAGAAGAAGAGGATTTCGATTGCTTGATCTCGAGGCCTGACTGCAAGGCAGGCTGCTTCGGGGGAGCGTCAACATCCATTGCTCCATCCATGTTGGGCAATGAAGGTTGTTGAGGGTTCGGTTTTGGTGGTTGTTGTTGTACAGGTGCAGATTGAGAGGGCAACATCGAAGCAGATATTGATGCTCTTTGCGGTGTAGGTGAATGCTGATTCGAACCAATAAAAGGCGGCAGCGGTCCGTGCGTTTGCTGAGGCGCTTGTGATGAGTATGACAGAGGGATCAAAGGCTTTGTTGCTGGAGGGTCGATCAAACTTGTGATCGATGGCGATGCCTAGCATATATATTAGCAATGCTGGTAGGACAAGATGCTCAAGAGCGCAGATAAGAATCTCATGACAGCTATGCCACAGGATATACTGTCTCCACGGCCCTGCATCGACGGCAGACTCGACTTACAGATGCTCGATTGATCAACGGGGACGCATGGGCTGAGCCATTTGAAACGACTGTTCGTGGCGGCGGTGGCGGAGGTTGCTGCGGCGCTGAATCGATTGTCGCGCCGCGTATAGGGTCGTAGTTCTGTCCACTCGAATATGGCCGCGGTGTTGGTGGTTTGGATGCAGGCGGCGGTAGACTGTCGCGCATCACCGTATCTGGTACTTGGTGAGGCTGTTGAGGTTGTGACGGGAGGATTAATGGGGGATAGTTCTGCTGGGGCGGTGGTTGTGGTGCACTCGCGGGCAGTCCAGGTGCTTGGAACTGCGTGACCATTTGATCAAGGGTCTTTTGCGTGTCTGCAGCTGCAGCCTTTGCGCGTTTGCGCTGTGGGGCAGGGACGGACCCATCCTCGTTCTTCACTTTGGGCTCACGCGGTTTCCGAGGTTTCTTTGCGGGCTTGTCTTTTTCTTCGCCGTCGGGCTTTGGCTCTTTTGGCTTGCGTGTGCGCTTTTTGGGTGCTGCAGCGGTGGTGGTTGAGGCGGCGGTGGGGTCGGCGGAATGGGGAGTGGCGACACCTCCGCTCGATCGGGCACCAACAACGCGAATTTCATCAGCGGGTTGCAGTGCAGGAAGAACGCCAGAAACGTGGTTGTGTGGAGAATCCGGGCCGGGAGAGGACAATGAAGAACTCGAATCTCGATCGGCCATGGTGCATTGGGCGGTATACAGCAAATACACCGCCAAGAAGGACTACAATGCGACGGAGGCGACAGCAAGGTGTTCCGACAACTGCAGATGTGTTCCGACACTGACCGAGCCGAAAGACAAACGACTGCTGTTATTTGGCAGCGCGAGCCTCAATCCATCTTCGAGTCGAAGCGACTTGGGGCTGCGGGATATGAGCCAATCAGGCGCGGGCCAGCAAACGTCGCAGAGGACGACAGCGTCGACGTCTCTGCTTTTCGATATTGCGGGCGGTTCTTGACGAGGCAGGATAGCGAAAGGGGCGTCGAGTTGCAGCGGTGGACTGCAAGATTGCCGTGGTGCAATTTTTGTGCGGCAAACTGATGGCTCGGGGCGACAGGAGATGAAAGATCGGAATGACGATCAACGATTATGAGGGCGAGAACAGAAGGAAGGGGAGGGAAAAGACGTGATGGACGGAAGCTGCAATTAAGAGGGACGGCGAGAGCAAAAGCGCAGACCCACGACCGCGACGCCCACAGCTTCGAGCAGAATAGAGCGGGCCGCACGCACCAGGAGCGAGGAGACGAGCCTGAGCACGAGTGGTTAATAAGGGACACGGTCAACGGTGACAGCACAGGCGTCCGGTCAGATGTCCAGCGATTCGAATGCTCACTCCCAGCGCGCCAAACAGCCGTAGGTTACCTAGCCGAGTCCGATATGCCTACTCTCTACCCTACGCTTGACATCCCTGCAGCTTGCTTTGCTTTTCGCCCTCCATCTTCACACTAACACTAATCTTCCGATTCTCCTAATATGAACGACCGGATATGTCTTCCATCCTCCGCACCAGCTGACATCTCTGTGCCCTCTTCATGCATTGTCATGGTCCTGACCGTGCCCTCATGATCGCTGGCGTCTCCCTCAGCCGAATCTTGGAAGGGATTCACTTTGCGAGATCACGAATGCCCATGCAAGCGACGCATCGGGAGCCCACAGCAGCACAACTTCCATGCCGCCCTCGTTAGTCACTTTGACCTCACTTTCGTATCAAGACGTTCATCGCCATCGTGGCATTCGAGCATGCACATGCGTCGAATGTGAATGGAGTGATCTCAGCTAACGGAAGCGCCCGCGTCTAACGCACGCTAGGATAGCGCGCTTTTCTCCCGAATTAGTGGGTCAACCTTAAAACCTTAGATCTTTCGTCAGGGTCTTCCGTCGAGGCTTCAACAACACCACACAACAATCTGCCGACATGATCAGGGGTGAGCGGATAGAGCTGGATCTGGGTTCGGACAGCGAAAATGATGCATCAAATCTGAGTGCGCCTCTTCCGGGTGCCTTCGTGAATGATGTGCTCGAGCGCAAGCCGAAAGCTCCCAAGCCTCCGTCTGCGCCGGTGGTGAAAACGAAAACGGGATTTCCAGAGCACAAAAAGCGGCCGATAGTGAGCAGATTCAAGCAGCAGAAGTCTGAGAGCCTTCAACATGATCTCAATTGGGGTAGCTCGAGATCAGCTCCATCTACACAAGCTCCGGTGAAGCCCAGCACTGTACCTTCTCACGACCATGCTAGTGGCCACGCCAAAACCTGGGAAGAAGAGGAGAAAGAGCGGATAGATCAAGAAAATCGCCAAAAGCTCGCCTCCATGTCTGCAGAAGAGATCGAGGAAGAGCGCCGAGAACTAATGAACAGCCTCAGCCCAGCGTTCCTACAGCGACTCTTCGCGAAATCTGATGTCGGAAGTGGGAGTAACGAAGTAGACCTTTCGTCTCATGTCCCTGCTCAAGAACCTGCAATCGCAGATGCAACGCAGCCCAAGCCCAAGACCAACAAATCTGTGAAGTTCGAAGAGCAACCCAAGCTAGGAGACCCAGATGAGGATGAAGAAGAACGCCTCGCGACAGCGACAAAGGACGATTCTGAGGCACCAGCAGTCGACGAGCTACCGCACGACACAGTTCACTTCCCCCGCGCACCACAGCCTCCAGAGCTGGACCCCTCATCAGACAGCTTCCTCGAGGATCTGCACCAGAAATACTTTCCTTCCCTACCTTCAGACCCAGACAAGCTAGAATGGATGCAAACATCAAAATCCAAAAATACATACGACCCTTCATCCTCAGCTCTCAACGCCAGCGATATTCGCTTCTCTTTCAAAGGCGAGATCATTCCGCCTTCAAAAGCATCAGTACTACCAGTCACGCTCGGCCTGCATCACCATGGCGACGCACCCGATGCAGCAGGCTACACTGTCGCTGAACTAGCACATTTGTCACGATCGAGCTATCCTGCGCAGCGATGTATAGCTTTCCAGACTTTGGGACGTGTGCTGTATAGATTGAGCAAAGGCGAATTTGGAGATCCAGGAGAACCAGAGCAGTTGCTGAATGAGGGTGTGGTGGAAGGGCCGGAGGATACGTTTGGTGAGCTGGCGAGAGGATTGTGGAGGGAAGTGGAGAGACTGCAAGTGATCCAGACTCTTGTCGATGAGAGCGAGGGCAAAGGTGTGGATGGAGGAAAGCATGTCAGTGCCAAAGCATATGCGACTGAGGCTGTATGGTTGTGGAGGAAGGGAGGTGGGAGGAGATGGAAAGCAGCGTAGCCGTAAAGAAGGGACATCATACTTCTCATATCAGCGCAGCTGGCTACACTGCTGATACCGCATAACCAATGCAGAATGGAATGCATCCTCACAACGCCGCCTTCCCAGCAACCAACCCCCAACTCCCATCCCGAAACTTCACAACCTTCCCCTCCCCCTCCAACTTAGCAAGAACCTGCTTAACCCCACCCTCCGCCGGCCCCCAAAGATTCTCCGGATACTTCCTATAAATCACCTTCACCAACTCCATACTCGTCCAACCCTCCGTCTCCCCGGGTTTCTCCCCCTTCAGCGTCTCCAGCACCTCCTCCTCCCTCATTCTCCGATGCTCGAGATACTCCCTCACCTTCCCAGGCCCATCCTCAACAACATCTCCATGCGCCGGATACGCCCTCCCCTTGAACGCCCTCTCCATAACCCTCAACGACTCAACATACATCCCAAGATCCTCAAAAACCGCCGTCCCATGCCCCAAAACATTATCCCCCGTAAACATCGCATCCTCCTCTTCCAGAAAAAAAGCCATATGATCAACCGTATGTCCCGGAGAATGCAACGCGTGAATCCTCGCCCCTTCAACTTCAAAAACCTCTCCATTTTGAAAATCCACTTCGTCTTTCCGTCCGGGTTTCCTTTGATTTTTGTAAATCTTCACATTCCCATTCCCGCTACCGCCGCCGCCACCGCTACAAATTTCCTTCACGTCTTCCACTCCACCAACGTGATCCGGATGCCAATGCGTAAGAATCACCTTCTCGATACTAGCATTTTCCTCTTTCAAGACTTTCTGTAAAGAGGTTTTCCAGATGTTTTTGCCCTCGGCTGTGTCGAGGAGTAGACGTTTGGGTCCGGTGCCGAGGAGGTATGTGTTTGTGCCTTGGAGGGTGAATTTGCTGGGATTGCCGCCTAAGATTCTTATGACGCGAGGACTGAGGCGTTCGATGGCGGGGAGGTGGGGGAGTTGCTCCATGATTTTTGTGGTTGTCAATGAGTGAGATTTGACTTGGAGTGTGTGTCCAGGTGTTAGGGTCCATCACGTGCCTGATGCCTGAGGCTGCAACTGCCGCACTTCTTCTTCCGACTTTCTCGTAGATAGTCTCTCTCGAATACATTAGTTACATCAAGTGGTTATGAGCCCCCCTGCGTTTCTAATGTACATAACACGTTTACTACGTATTCTAATAGTTACTCCGACAGCTACGTAGCTAGCGCTTGTTACTAAAAATTGCGCCGACACTATTATCGTCGCCGCTATCCTCGCTGCCCTTCGAGTGTTCTAGTAGGTACTAGTCCGACTCGAGTCGGTTACATAATAACAGTATTAGCTATCCGCTATACTAGAACATAGGCGCGCCTATCGGCTGCCCCTTAAGATAAGTCTAAAGTCTCTTTCTATATTATCGCCGTCGCTATCTATAATAGCTCTCTCTATAACTTCTGCTAGCGCTTACATAAGCAACATCCCTAAGCTAAAGAATAAGGAGAATTATCTATTATAGTCTTATACCGCTAAGGGTGCCCTTAAAGGTATATAGGTATAGCGCTATATCTAGGGGACCCGCCTAAAGCCTAATATTAAGTTGTCTTCTAAAACTTAGTTAGAGTTTAAAGACCGATAAGATAAATAGGAAGCAAAAGATCAATTAGCGCGTACGTGGATCTTTGCTAACTATATCGCCGAGGTTTAGCAGTCGTTACTTAGTCTCGCTATATCGCAGGAAGTATAGACTTACCTATATAAGAAATATACTAGTAAAGGTAGGTCTACTAAATTTATACTCTACTAGGAATATATTACCCTTCGGTATAATAGCAAGGACATTAAGAAGTTCTGTAATAAGTATAAGAAGAAGCTTAGTGCCTTAAAGGATACTAAATTAGCTATTAGCTAATACTAGGCTGTCTATATGTTTATTATACAGATCTCTCTATTCTACGAGGCCTTCGTACAGATACGCCGAGAGCAGATACGCGCCTCCGAATATACTATTAACGATAATATACTTAACAACATTATTAGCGCGTTGCTTAATAAGAATATAGCTTAATTAAACTAGGCCTAATATAATAGCTTCTTTAGTCTTTAGCGCTAACTATAATAGTAAGGTAGCAATAGTAATAATAACAGCGGTCGAGGTAACTCGAGCTATAGCGGTCGTAGTAGCCGCGGAAACAATAACAATAGTCGAGGCCGCGGTAGAAGCAACTAGAACTAGAATAGTTATTAGTCTAACCGTAAGAAGTGCGCCTATTATTAGGGGTTATACCCTTCTAACCGCTGCTATACTAAGTACCCTTATCTAAAGGAGGAAGACCGACTGCGTCGTAAACAGCAGAAGGCTAAGAAGAAGAGGGTATAGTAGCAATAGCAGCAGCGTAGACTAACTGCATAGCAACAACCGCTATCTAGTTAGAATAGTACTTAGGGGCTGTATACGGCTAATGCTACCCCGGGGGTGTTATTAGACCTAAGCTACAATTACGCCTTTACTGCAAATACTATAGTTACTATTAGCGACTAGGTGTCTACGGCTCTTACTACTAATACTCGAACTACTAACTAGGTTGTCGACTTAGGTACTAGTATATACATAGTTAACGACCCTTTATTGCTTATTAAATACGAAGGCTGTTACATTCCTATCCGGTTTAGAGGCAATACGAAGCACGCTACGATAGTTAGTATAGCTTAGACAGAGGTTGTTAATAAGCGTAGTATAAGCAATATAAAGTTGTCTAATACACTGTATATGCCTAGTCTAGCAGCTAACCTTCTGTCTACTAAGAAGCTTGCCGATAAGGGTTGTTTCTACCGTAATAACAAGCGTATGCTATTTACGATAGTTGAAGGCAATAAGGTTACTATCGCTTAGATATACCGTAAGAATAGTCTTCCCTACCTCTATATACTAACCTCTAGTCTAGATAGTGAGATAGTTGCCCTTATGTTAAAGAAGGGGGTGCCTAAGAAGGGGGTGCCTATAGGCACTATAGATAAATGGCATCTACGATATAGCTATATTTATTACCGCAAGCTACTAAGGATAGAATCCGAGGGTCAAATTGTTATTACTAGTACTAAGAAGGACTTCCGCAACTGCATTGCCTATCGCATAGCTATATTATACAAGGAATACAATCGGCTGCTATGCGTACGACTATCTACGATCTATTACATTGTCTATGTAGATATAGTTACTATTACTAACCCTAGTCTGTTACAGAAGCGCTATTTTATACTGTTTATATGCGCCAAGTTAGGCTATCGACACGAATATGCTAGCACGCTTAAGTTAGGGGCTGTAGTAGCTATTTAGGACTATCGTATATATATCCGTATATAGACTAGCTATTCGATCCTAATCTACTACCTCGATAGAGGGGGGGAATACGGCGGAAATCAGCTGTTAAGCTAGGCTCGTAATTAGGGCATTATACTGTAGGTTACAGCTCCTTATTCTTCTACTTAGAATAGCCTTGCTAAGGTTAGCAATTATATCGTGTATACGACTGCGAGAAAGATAATACTGCAGGCTAACCTTCCGAAGTCTCTATAGCCGTATGCTGTTGCCTCCGCTATATAGGTCCTTAATATTACACCTAGAACCCTAGAAGGTCTTAGCCCCTATGCTATTATAGCTAGGGAGCTCAATTGGTCTCGAAAGCAGCTACGCCTTTAGCACCTTCGAGCCTATAGCTATACTGCTATTGCATACGATTACAGTATAGCTCGTAGAAAGAAGATAGATAGCAGAGGCCTAGTTAGCAAGCTAGTTAGCTATGCTAAAGGCTCTATAGACTCCGGAAAATACATAATTTACCTGCCTAATTAGCATAAGGTTATCGCTTCTAAGGACGTCTAGTTTATTAAGTTAGGGGGTAACCTTAACCTCCTACTTCCGGATGGCATAAAGCTATATACTAACACTAACGACTTAGCTAAGAACGAGTTTGTTATACTCGAGTCTATTATGCCGGCTTTGTTTAATTCTATAAGCAACGAGGCTCTGTTGCCTACCGAGGCTGCTAGTATAGTCTAGCGGCTTCTAGCTTAGCAAGAAGAATAGCCTATATAAGGACCTGTATAGGAAATAGCCGATAAGGTCGCTAATCTGTTGCTAATCGAGGACGACCTTCTAGACGTTCAACTACTAGCTTCGAGTAATAAAGATAGCTTCTAATTAGCTAAGGAAGATCAAGCTCTGCCCTTTAATCTAAATGCGAAGAAGGGTAAGCCTAGCTGGTTGCTAGAGTTTAAGCGACCTAACACGATAGGCGCTCGTTCTATCCGTATAACCCGTAGCAACAAGTTAGCTCGTAACCTGTTGCGTAGCTATCTAGCTAATTATAGTATTAAGCGGTCGACTCGACGTATAATAGCTAATATGCCGATAGCCTATATAAAGGGTTTTATAGCTTCCTGTTACATTGCTAAACAGTTAGATAAAGACACTATTCCTATTCTAAAGAGCTATAAGGAGGCGACTTAGTCGCTATACTAGCTATAATAGAAGGAGGCCTATAAGGCTAAATATAAGTTACTAATCGACAACTATATATAGGTCTATATATCTCGGTTAGAGGTACTAGAAGGTCGCAAGGTTGTTCGTAGCCGATAGGTGTTTACTATTAAGCGTGACGCTAATAGCAAGGTTAGCCGGTTTAAGGCTCGTTAGGTCGTCCGTAGCTTTATATAGATCGAAGGATAGGATTATAATAAGACCTATACGGCTATTACTAAGCCTTGCACGCTTCGAGCCTTGTTTAGTCTAATTGCATACTATAACCTAGAGGCTAAGCAGTACGACATTCTAACTGCCTTCCTTAACGCGCTTATCGGGGATAAGTATAAGATCTACGTCGAGCAACTATATAGCTTTAAAGACCGTAGTAGCAAGGGCATAGTTTGCCTACTGCTAAAGGCCCTATATAGTCTAAAGCAGTTACTAATACTATAGTATAAAGAGCTTCGGAAGTACTTAAAGAGCCTAGACTTTATTCTAATAATGTCCGACGTCTGTGTATTTAAGTACGTTAGCGGCTCGATTATCGTTATCTACGTCGATAATATAATTATTATCGCCTATAGCCTATCTATACTAGAAGCCGTTACTTAGATGCTAAAGGACCGATTTAATATGCAGGAACTTAGTAACCTACACTACTATCTCGGTATGCGCATTATCCGCGACTGTAACAAGCGCACTATCTACGTCGTTTAGGACGCCTACTTAAATAGGCTCTACGAGAAGTATAGTATACGTAGCCGTATCGGACTAGCTACTCTAATAGCGCCTCGTTACGTTAAGACATCTATTTAACGCGCACCTAAAGGCTATATAGCTAGTGCCGCCTTTAAGACTTAGTATTAGGAGGGTGTTAGTAAAGCCCTCTAGCTAGCAATAATTACTCGGCCGGATGCTTGCTATACTGCCGGCCTATTATTACGATTTATTTCTAACCCGACCGAGGAGTATTATACCGCGCTTCTTTAGCTAATTAAGTACCTAGTTAGCACCCTTAGCCGTAGTATGCGCTTCTAAGGTAACCTAAACGAAGACGACCTCAAGTTCGCTAGTTACTATAACGCCTTATAGGCTAACGATCTAGTTACCCGCCGCTCTATAGGCAGCTTCTACTTTACTATCGTAGGCGGACCTCTATTATATAAGTCCGGCCGCTAGACGCTTATTACACTATCGTTAACTAAAGCTAAGTATGTCTAACTTACTATAGGGGCTAAGGAAGCAGTTGCCTTAGCTCGTTTATTAAAGGAAATTAGCTATAAGGGCTATATTCTTCTAGTTACGCTCTACGAGAATAATTAGTCCGCTATTGCTATTACTAAGTCGACTAGCATTAATAGCTATACGAAGTATATAGATGCTCGAGTCTACTATATCCGAGAGAAGATTGCTAATAGTTCTATTATAGTCTAATAGGTTAGTATATATAATTAGATAGCCGATAGCTTTACTAAGCTGCTTAATAAGATTAAGTATAGCCGCTTTGTTAAATAACTAAACCTAGTAGATTGCAAGGCCGCTATTAAGAGCGCTATAAAGCTAGCTACTAAGTACTAAGAAGAAAGGGCCTTTATTTGCTTTGTCTGTTTAACCTAAGAGTAGTCTAGTTTGTTTACCTGCTTCTGCTTACCTAATACCCCTGTTTGCTTTGCTAACTAAATAGCTATTGTGTTTGGTTTGCTTCATTCTATAGCGATATGCACGTGCTAAGGGGGTGACTTAGAGTGTATATCCAGGTGTCAGGGTCCATTACGTGCCTAATGCCTGAGGCTGCAACTGCCGCACTTCTTCTTCCGACTTTCTCGTAGATAGTCTCTCTCGAATACATCAGTTACATCAAGTATTTGATGATGCTTTGTGTTGCTGAGCTTGTTGAGAATGGGAGGCGGAGGAAGGGGCGGGCGAGAAGGGTCATCTATTTATTACTGGGCATTCTTGAGTTGAAGTTGTAGAGGCGAATGGGCTTTATCTTGAGTGCCAGATCCTGCTATTCAGTTCCTGCGATGTGATGCTTTCATCGGAGGTGATTGCGAAGTTGGGAAGTACTGGTGGTGAGCACGCCACAGAGCCGAGGTCCGGCAAAGAATGGGCCAAAAACGCTGCCAAGACATGAGAGTCGAAGGCAGGAGCGGTCTCGTGGGCAGCGCAGTGCATGAAAACTAACCCTGCTAGATCACGATAAACGCGATAATCAGCAACACGCTTTGATCGCAGTGAGAAGTTCGAAGACGGGCGTCGATCTCGAGCAAGTGCTTGGTAGACAGAGTTGATCTGTATAAGTATACCAGCCTTGAGCTTTCCGTGTCAAGGCCACCGAAATGCTTATTTACAGTCCTTACTAAATATCCTTTCCTCGTGGCATGGCCATTCCATCATGCCGCTACAATCGCATCAGCTTACTTACCGTTGCGATATGGGAACGCTGTGCTCCTTGCTTCATTGTCCCATCTATAATTTTCCTAACTCCCTTCCCGATTCCCGCGTAAATGCTGATTCAATGCTGCTACTACTGCCGATAAGTGCTAAGACGTGCGAGGATGTCTTGCATGTTCTGCGGAGCTTGGCCGGGTGGTGGCTGTTGCGGTGCGCTCGCTGCGTTTGGTGTTGGAGGATAATGCTGTCCTTGATATGGCTGCGCAGGTGGATACCCTGGTTGTGGAGGCATACCATAAGGCTGTTGCGGAGGTGCAGCTGGAGAAGCTGTATTGAGCGTCGAGAGCAGGTTCTGCAGATTGTTGGAGTCTACTCTCGGCGGCTGAGGTGGATACCCAGGCGGCGGCATAGCAGGAGGTTGAGCACCGTAGTGACCTGCTGAAGGTGGTTGTCCGTATCCAGGAGGATAGCCAGTCGGAGGAGCAGGATATGGTGCTGGTGCTGGCGCTGGCGCTTGCTGGTAACCGTACTGCTGAGGTGGCGCGGGGGTCGAGTATTGCTGTCCAGAATATCCGCCGTATGATGGCTGAGGTGCATTCATACCCAGACTCTGCCTCTCTCTTATCACGAGTTCCGCGCAAATATGAGGGTCGAGGTTGTCGTAATCCTCGAATTGTACATCCCTCGTGCCGCCTCGGCGCTTGAATATCGTGAGACCTATCTTTGATGTATCTTGGTTGATGTGCCTGAGCTTGCAGATGGCGATGACACCTTCCATGATCTGACGACGAACGACAGCCTCCTCGCTCAATCTCGGAGAGATCGTAAGGACGTCCACGCGTACGTTACGCGAAGAGAAGGCCTTCTCCACCCAAGACAAGAAGTCGCGATTGAGAGGCTCAAGTGCGATGACCTGCACGTCCGGCACGTCTCTGGGCTCGCGCCGTGGCAGATTGAGTTTGTCATCTGGCTCGCGCCGGGGACTATTGCCCCGATAACCTCTGCCGTAGCCTGGAGAACGCGACCTCGTCCGATATCGATCATTGTAGCGATCTCGCGGAGAAGGCGAGCGATACGATGGTCGATATTCTCTGCTATTCCTATCGTCTCTCGGATCTCGACCATCTCTTCTCCCACCTCTGCCGCCATCGTATCGACCGCCATTTGGACGATTTCTGTTATCTGGCGAGCGCGAGCGCCGATTCTGGTTCTGCTGCTGGTTTCGTGATGGTTTCTGGGGTTTGCTTATCTCCAAATCTGCCACTCGTCAGTATGTGTACGGAGTGAAATGTGATTATCGACTAATCCCCATAGATCGCATCATAGTACTTGGTACTTACGTATGCGCTTATCGCGAATTTGGCGACCCTGCTCAGCATTCAGAGCTCGCATGCAATCCTCCGTTCGAAGAAATTGCACGAAGCCATATGCCTGCTTGATGGAGATCTGTGCCAGCTCGCCATAGGTGTGGAAGACGTGAAATATGTCTCGCTTCGTAACCTTCTCGCTGGAAAGGTTGCCTGAGGCCCCATTAGTCGCGCTGCTGGTCTTTTCTTGTTGTGAGCGAGGCATACCGACGAAAAGGCGGGATCCGTTCGGGAACTGGTCCCAACGTGCCTCGTTCACGTATCTTCGCTCCTCCTCCATGAAGTGATCGTATTTGCGTTGAATGTCTGCAGTCCATGGCTGATCTTCTGGTGTCGGTGTCTCGCCCGCAGCAATTTTGTACTCTCTGCGCGACTCTATCGTAGTGTTAGTCGTCGAGTATTGCTGTTGGAATTGCTGCGCTTGGCCTTGGTTGACCGACTGAGTGGCGGAGAAGCCGAGGGTTGGCGATGGTTGGGTTGCGTAGTTGGCTCCATTTGCGAATTGAGGCGCAAAGCTGTTCGAGAGCGCTTCAGCAGGATTTCCAGAACTTTGCGATTGAGGCGGCTGTGATGCATGCGTCGCTTGGGTAGCCGGGTTGGCTGCATGCGGATGATAGTCGCGAATGTGCTGCGAGTGGACATAATTTGGGTTCATCAATGGCTGTTCCTGCGGTGGAGGACGCGGTGGCAGACCACTGGGTGATGCAACTACACCTGACACTGGAGAAGAGGCATTCGCCTCTGGAGCAGAAGCTGGAGGTGGCTGCTGGGCTTGGGGTTGTGAAGGCGTCATGGACGTTTGCAGCGTCTCCAAAAGGGCTTGTACATTCACAGCGCTTGGGAGTGGCGTTGGCTGCGTTTGCTCAACTGCTTGGACTTGAGTGGCATCTGGAGCTTCAGTGGGCACGCTTGGACCTGACGAGGCTGAGGGCGCTTCGGTGGCAGTAGCGAGAGCGCTGGCAATGCAGTTCGCGGCATAGGAGAGGTCGTTGGAAGACTGGGCTGGAGCAGCATCATCATGTCCGTTCGACAGTGGTTCTTGAGTGCTATGTGCTGCGTCGTCGTTCTGAGATGACTCTGTAATTTGGGCCGAGCCATCCTCTTTGTTGGTGCTCTCGGCGGCGTCGCCTCCAGTGGAGAATGGAGAGGGCTGGTCGGCAGATTCGTTGGGATCTCGCCATGCGCCTGGCCGTAGCTCAGTGTCGCGGGCGGCGTGCATGTGCGCTTCAGTCTGGTTGAAGCCTACATCCATCATATTATCCAGGACGGGGATATTGCTGGGCTGTGAGAAGTGTATGGGCTTTGGTGAGGCGGGAGACAGTATATTCGGTTCCGCCTTGAGATACGCTTCCTCAATGTCGGCGTTTGGATTGAAGGCATTCATCGGTGCGCATCAGATTCTGACAGGGCTCTCAGTCTATCCGCTCATACTCTCGACGGGGATGAGAGATGAGACACACGGTGGGCTCAGGTTGGTTGGGCTGCATATACTGGACGATGGGCAAGGTGAGGCGAGACAGTTCACGAGCGGGCAAACAACTGCGCCGTGCTGCTGCTGCCGTGTTGCCGTGCGCAAAGCCAGAGACTCAAAGACGAGCACAACGACCAGGAGCCGGAGGAGTAGAAGGGATGTTGGTTACCTTGAGGAGCTGACAAGCTGCAGATGGGCGTGCGCGTGCGCGAGATGCGATGGTATTTGCGAAGTCGGCAAAGGCGCGCGGTTTGCGCGGCAGAAGGTATGCTCCGCTGCGTAGGCGTAGGCGTAGGCGTAGGCGAAAACAAATGCAAGAAGGAGGGCAGCGTGCGCAGGCGAAAGTGCTGAGGCCGGCCGCGCTATTTGTAGTGGATGTGATGACGGGCGTGTGGCACGGGGTCGATGGACGTGTGGATGATGCGACAAGAAGAACGACTTTGGCGCTCGCGATGTTGTGCGCGAGGGCAGTCTTGCGCAGAGGCGAGTGAGTTTGCGCTAAAGTGAGGTGCGCACTGGCCGCGCTTTCCTAATTAGGCTGTGCTATCCAGAGCCTCACTGCAGCAGTACTGGCAGATGTCGCAATACGACTTTCTGCGACTCTAGAGCAACGCAACGCCTTATGCTCCTCTCGTCCAGTCGCACCATTCTCCCTGGCCGCACTGGTTTGCAGCTTACGAGATGCTTCGCGACCAGACGCGGCGGCGGCGGCGATGTGGACGAGGCCGAATTGCAGGCAGCACGCAAGTGGCTGAAAGCTCTCAACCCCGACACCATTCCTCGCGAGCTGTGTGAGATCAGCTTCTCTCGCTCGTCCGGGCCAGGCGGGCAGAATGTCAACAAGTGAGATCCTCACATCAAATCCATTCTCACGCCACCGACACTGATAGCTACGTGATAGAGTGTCTTCGAAGGCCACCCTGCGCATTCCTATGTCCGTGCTACGCCAGCGCCTTCCCAGATTGATGCATCCCACAATCCAGAGCAGTCGCTACCATGCTGCCAAGTCGGATGATCTAGTCATCCAGGCAGACGACTCTCGCAAGCAGAGTGACAATGTCAATGCCTGCTTTCGCAAGCTTCATGACCTGATAGTGCAGGCTGGCAGAGACAATGTGCCCGGCGAGACGAGCAAAGAGCAGGTCGAAAGGGTTGAGAAGCTACAGAAGGCAGAGGCTGCCGGCAGGCGCAAGATGAAGGAGTTCCAGAGCAAGAAGAAAAGTGCTCGACGTGGTGCAGGACGAGGCGATGATTGAGCGACTGCGTTTGCCGGCAGCACCAATTTCGCCGTGGCGCACAATGAGTCGAACCACAGCAAGGATTTGCTCTCGACGAGGCTCTCTGTATAGCATTCAGCTGTTCCATCTGACACCCTGCAAGTCTGGTCCGCGCTCCTGGGGCGACGTGAGCTTCCGCGACGCTATACACATTCTCGTAACGAAGGGCCAGGGAAGAAGAAATACCAGTACTCGGATCAGGGCGAAGATGAATTGTTCGCAAACTGGTCACAACGGAAGAAGAGAAGGGCTATCATCGAGCCATCTGTGATAGCATCGACCAGTCATGAACTTTTCCATGGCAATTACTACATGTACGGCTGCCAGCGACCTCACGCGTCATCCTGCCAAATGCGGATGATCACAGAGAGCTGAGAACCCAGAGGTCGCAGTACTGGGTTGGAGCTCACACATCTATCAGTCTTAGATTCTGTGACAGGTGGGTGGATCTCGAGGCAATCTGCAAGAGGGCGGCGTTCATCGAGAGGAGCGTTGGCGTGTTCTTATTGCTGGTCGTTTTCGTTATCATTGCCTTTTTTCCTCAAGGACGAATGCTCGACGACTGGATGAGGCTACCTTTACTTCACGAGGAAAGAACGCCGGTCGTGGTATCACGAAGGAGGCAATGGATTTGGAAAGGAATCGAAGGGAGCTGGGGAACGAGGTCGCAAACGCCGCAGAAGTGAGCATCAAAGGCTTTGGCCTCTGAAGTCGACTGTGCGGAGACATGGTCGCTCGAGACTGAACGACACGCATCGAGTGCCTGTAGAAAGCTCGAGCATAGCGTCGAAGTGAAGGTTTGCGAGAACTGCAAACAACTTCGCTTTTGTTGACACATGCCGCCATTACATATCATCTCTCTGGCTTGACCACTAACTTGGTCACTAACTTAGTCACACTGGACTACAGACAGATTTGCCACTATGTCGGCAAGCTTCGCCTTCGATATCAAATCCCCATCAGGATACAATACCGATCTCAAGATCAAACTCGACCATGAAGCCAACGGCTGGAAGAAGTGGCAGCAATTCAGCCGTGACCTGAAAGAAGACTACCCAGACGAGAGCAAAGTCAGCTGGCAGATCATAATGGAGAGCGTCAATAACCACGACGAATATTCTCATCACGCTTACTTGTCAGCAAGTGGCGTGGAGCAGAACAAGGTACCAAGGCTTCGTTTCGGCTGCCTACTCTATTACCCTGGCCCAACACAAGCCATCGGAATAATGCAAGATCTCAGTAAGCGAGCGGTCAAACATTTCGATGTCGAAACGCTGTTGTATACGGCTCCGGGTGTTCTACCGGCGCAGTTGTTGGAGGCGTTGGTCCAGACCATGAAGACCAAATGCGAAGGTTCCAGCAAGCAAAATTGTGAAGATTCTAGAGTACAGATGCACAAGCTACACGTAGCTACCAAACAAGTTCTGATGTTTGCTCTGATAGCTCTTCTGAAGTATGGGTCCGCGCTTTTGGCGTGCTTTTGGTCTGAACCTCACATCGTGCCAATCATGATTCTGGTCATGATTGCGTCCGAGATTCTGAGTCTTCGCCTTCTCGTTGGGCGGGATTCTTCCAGGAAGAAGGATTGAGGGGTGAAGGGTGTTGTGCGTATGTCGTAGAAGGACAATTGGTGTTACGGAACAAGGAAGGAACAGTCAGGGGTGGCTGACTAATGGAGCGACGGCTCTACCTCTGTAATTAACCTTCCTCCTTTTACATAACCATCCACAATGAGAACTTCATAACAATTGGGTACGGCCTTGAATGCAAACGCGATTATCGTTCAATTGTGTGTGTTGACTGCCAGATATGCTAGTGGCCTGGAGCTTCCATCCAGTACATTTCGATCATGATATTCTGTGCCCGTTCAACGAGCTGGCTCCAGCAGTCATGAGAGAGCAAATCCGGCGATCGTCAATTCTGTGCAGGTGTCTTGATGCGAGCTGGTGGATCATCTTGATGGTAGAAGGCTCAGCGGTGTACTGGCAAGTCCACAACCCGACAGGAGTGGCCTCCGCAGCCATGCCATATATGCATTCTGATGAGGAACTCGATGGACATGTGGAAATGGATGAAGAAGGCGTGATTGCATTTCTATGGGGCAGTCTGTTCCGTCTGCGACTTCCTGGTTCAGCAACCGTTGCAGCTGCAGTTCGCCACCCGATATGCACATCTCTCGTCACAAGACAAGCCTTTCGGAACAAGATAGGCAGCAAATCCAAACGCGCCATCCGTGGCGAACTAGAGACCTGCGGGAATGCTCATGATTGCAGTGGCGTCCCGAGCTCAGAAAAATCTCCGGGCATTGAGGGGCAAGCCATTATTATTTCCAGGCGAGTTCAGCAGTGACGTTGCTGTGCTTCCTGAGGAATTGTGCCATTGTGAGAGTTGGAGAAAAGGATTACAAAATAACTCACGGTCAGAAGTCCCTTGCTTTGCAACACACGGCAGAGCCCCAGATCTGAAGTTTTCGAGCCCGTTCTGCTGGTGTTCCTCGTGGAGCGTGAGCCTGAAAGAAATGCAGCATGGGCTTCAGTGTATGCTGCTTCGTCAGATGAAGTAGATCTTATGTGATAGTGTAGCTCGGGAACAATTAAGCGAGCGTACTCATGGCTCTTGCATGACATGGTGTAGAGAAATCTGATGAGACAATTCGGGCGCCAATCTCGAGCAGCTGAGATCTGTGAGATTGGCGAGATGTACCGCCGAAGTTTATGACTAAGGCTAGACCATGGAAGGCATGGTCAGAGCGAGGCTATCCCACATACAGCACGCCGATAGACCGTGAACCGCAAACTTCAAAGCAAATCTCGGCGTATCTCGCAGAAATCCGAGCTTGCAAAGCACGTCCGACAAAGTTGAGAAGCGCGATCACAGCCAGCCGCGACCGCAGAATACAGAATACAGAATACAGAATACAGACAGGTAGCGGTCAGAGTGTGATACAGTATACACAGTGTACGGAGGACTGTTGTAAGAGACTCGGCGCCCTCAGCGTGTGGAGACAGTTGCAGCGTCTTCCGCCATTGTATACTTTGGTCCAACTCCACTCAAATGCCGCGCCGCCTAAACAGGCAGGTCAGAAAGGCGCAGCCACTTCGTCCCCATGTCTGCCTCGATGCCACCAGAATCATAATGCAGGCGGTCTGCAGAGGATAGCATTGTGGTGTGGGTTCACAGCCTCACTCGTAGCTGGCCACGGTCATAGAGTGGTTGAGAATGAACATCCCATGTTACACCGCTGACTGACAATATCTGCATCGTTGCTCATGCTTTCGTGATCACCCGCAAAGCTCGCTTGGATACGACGGAGCTGGGCCCGGCAGGGGCGGGCAGGGGCGGGCAGGGCAGGGCAGGCGGAACGGGAGACGGGAGACGGGAGACGGGAGACGGGAGACGGGAGACGGGAGACGACTGGTCGCTGGACGTGTCACTAATGCAAGATGTCTGGGATGTCGTCGACTCGGTGTGCGTCTGTCGCTGTTTCCTGCTGTATAAGGAGTTTTGGGGTGCACAGCTGATGATGGCTGGACGGAGACCGTGGAGGTCGTGCATTGCAGTTCGCTTGCGAGCTAATCTACGAGCGACGGCGCTAAGATCTTGCTCGTCTGTTCCGCCGGTGGCGATCGTCGATTTCGAAGACTCGCGATGCACATTAAACATTCCTGGGGGCAACTCTAAATCGCCGGGTGCGCGCTGCCTCCCTCCCACGAGAAGAAGTCGATGTTGGAGGCTTGGCCGCTTGGACGTGGAGCTCTCTATCGCATCCTGGCCTGCTGGTCCTTCCTTCCCAAGTCCATTCCGCTGCCCGACGCTTGTCCATATCTGTTCCCGCCGCCCACGCACATCCTCGCTGCCAATCTGCCTCTCCAGTCGCCACTCCTGACAACCTCACTGGACAGCACACGCCAGAAACATTTGTTATTAGACAAATCCGAGGCAGCATATCGAACCAACAGACATCGGCCACTCGGCCACTCGAAATCAAACATCCCTCTCGCCACAGCTTCTCCCCGCACGCATCGACAGGCCTCCCTTGGAATCGGGGAACGAACCATCGCAAGCTCACCCAAGAACCTCCCACGAGTAAGTCCCTCTTCCTCCGACATGTTGACAGCACGCAAAATCCATCGCGTCAGACATTTGATCCTACTCCACTCAGTCGTCTGGTTCCACGCGCTTCATTTTGGTTGACTTGGTACGACAGACGCGTTGACTGGTGCAACCAGCACGCTACCATGCCTCCCATTCGAACAATGCCGACCGTCAAGCCGGTGAGGACCGAGCGTACTCACGAGGAGAACCAGGAAAGGTATCCAATACCATCACCATCGCTCTCACACCTTATCATTGACACAAGTCGCAGAGCATACATCGCTGCCTCGCGAAGAAGTGATCGTAGTCTCGAGGCGCGAGTCGAATCTGCCCGGCGCGCGTCAGAAATCCACAAGAAGAGAACCGGGCGATCTCTTCGAGTACGAGAGGAAGATGTTATGAATGAGGAAATGTATGAGGAGGAAGACGACGACTTGCCAATGCAGTTCCGACGGATAAACGCCCTCCATCCAGGTCTTGCGTTCAACCCAGCCTTTAGCGACAGAGTTAACAGCTATCTTGCCGGCCAGATTGGCGTTAGGAATTATCTCCACCAGGCCATATACCAGGCCAACCAGAGTCAATACAACAATCACTTCCTGAATCCCATGATGCAGCAAAACGCCTTTCAAAACCCAATAATGCAACCTCAAGCAATGAACGCCGCACCTCAGTCCCCGTGGCCAATGAATATGCAAAACGTGCAGCCAAGTAGCCATGGTCGCTCTGCATCGATCGCAACACCACAAGGCTTTGCGAGTCAGCAGCAGTCAGGCATGCCGACCGGCTTAGATACTCGGCGCATGTCGCTGAACCCAACATCACCAGGCGCTGCATCTCCTGCCATCTCGCACCCTCGAAGCACACACTCAAGTCAACCGCCGACGCCTCACGCACTGGTCAACTCCGGTCAATCGCCAAAGCAAGTGCCGACACCACCACAATGCAACCAGACGGCTACGTCGCCAGTGCCATCGACGGCACCTACTGATCAAAATATCTACCCGTTGACCACCAAGCTGCCCATCGAGTCACAACAGCTACTGGATGGCCACCCAGGCTTTAACGTGCCATCTTACCAGATGACTCCAGGGTTGCCGATGCCATCCATGGCAGCCTACAGTTACAACCCCAACGGCAAACCGGTAAAGGGAGACTCGGGAAGTGGCTCACAAGGGGGCTTGAATCAAACGCTCACGTCATTCTATCAGCAAAACACCAGCCCTCATTCGCCTTTCGATGAACCCCAGTCTGCAGCAAGCGCACCCGCAAACTTGGACTTCAACTATAACCAGAATATTTACGGCGATATGGATATGAGCGACTCCAAGTACGCATTTAACATGGACTTTGGCAGTGGCACCAATAGCGGCCAAATTACTCCTGCTGCAGGTCTTGACTCTTCGTGGAACCCAGACGACTTTTTCAACTACTCCGCAGCATCCGACTGAAGTCGCATCAGGGCGAGGGAAGCTTTGGCGTTCGCTCAAATTTGAACCACGTCACATCATGACACACTCATGCCTGAACAGCTGACCGATTGTTGGCTACTGGCTAAATATTCGAAACCCTATGGAATGGCTGCAAATCTGAGTAGCCGGCTCAGTGATGTTCGGACCGCTCTCGCTGAAAGTACAAAAGGTCGTTTTTTCTACATGGCAGGGCACCGACAGGGGTGTGCGAAGATCGGCGACCGAAAAGTCGCAAAAACTGGATTGATTTCAGCAATCGAAAACCTAATGCAAACGGCCTGCTTCGACTGGACTGGTGCCTTGGCGCCACGTAAAATACGATTTTGTTCGATTCCAGACTCCAGTTGTAAGTTGTAACTTGTAACATTTCCGACGCTTTTTAGCGGAACCTTTACGGGGGAATTCTGGAAGCGGAATGACGGTGGAAACATCAGTATTCTGCGCACTGAGACGAGGACACGAATTTTTCTTCGAGATACCATGATTTTTGAAAGGTGTTGTGGATTACGGGTAATCTAAGCACGAGACGGCAGCTGCAGGCATGGGAGATCTTGGGAGATCTTGGAGGATTTGAAAACCGAGATCTGGAGGCCTAGGCGGAAAAGCACACAAACTGGGGATTTGAGCTTGAGAGACCTGGAAGCTCGGTGTGAAGAGATGAGAAAATTATTAGTGATCGGTGTAGTCAGTCCGCTTAGCAACAAGAGACTCTCCACTACCCAAACTATGATCGCCCATCATCTTCTCGTACCCATCCCTAGACCACAAGACAAATACTCAAATAACTTCTCGGCACGCGCCAGACCGAGCAGTGTAAAGCATGACATCTTCACGCCGGTACGCGAAGTTTCGTCGTGCGTGAAGGCTATTACCTACCTCATAAGGCTGGACCTTCGGTATAGAGTCGTACCTCGCCATCGCGCGAGCTGACCAGACCAGACAATTTTGTGATTCAGTCAGCTAATACACAAGGGCTATATCACCACTCTGCGAAGTTTGACAAGGAACCTGACTTTCCCTTTTTATTTTGTGCGGTTGCTTACATAGTTGTCAGAAATGCCAATGGTGTGGGTTGGACGGTTGTCAGTTCATAGTCCCTTCAAAACAGAAAAACAGCCACAACCGAAAGTTTCGTAGGTGTACTGTATGTACCTGAAATTTTTATACGGGTATTGACCGTATCTCGTGGTCGTAATAAAGCGGACGTCAGAGGGACAATTTTTGGCATTTGCGCGATCGAAAGTGGAAAGAGATGAGACTCATTTTGATGGAGGCAGGGCAGGGATTTGCGGTGGTGCCACTACTGGAATAGGAAGTTGCGTTCTTTTGATGCTATCCTGGGATTTTCTTTTTGTGATAATGTGACAGGGGAGGTGGGTTGGGGTTGTAGGCCGGAATGTTGGTTGTGATGAGGATCTTGTTGTGTTCGTGGAGATTTACTGGAGTAGGTAGGGTTTCGAGCGTCTGTTGTGGTAAGGCTTGCTTGGTAGTCGTGAGGACGATTTTCTCGAGTGCCGAGATCTGCCGAAGAAATTGGCTGTGGACAATGGGAGATCCAGCTTCGCGAGAGGTTGTTGAAGCAGCGACCATGCTGGCTGCGGAAATCGAACGTCTTCGTAGGTCGTGTCATTGTTGATACCGAGATTGGCAGCAGATGGAGGTCGGACACACGTCGAAATATGGAAAGTGGTCAGTAAGCAGAATTGTGTGCAAGTACCGTTGCCAGCGTTGTGGAGATGTCCTCAAGTCCTCAGCGATGTTGATATATATTTTTCCCGATGCTCGCTACTGCTATCACTTCAATAATCAACAGTTTCACATATCAAGACGTCGTGCTCGCCAGAGAAAATCGTTTGAGTCAGAACACCACCGATCAAAATGTCCGGAAATCGACAGAACAAGCGCGCCCAAGGCAAAGAGGCTGTCAGACTGGCAGCCACCAGAAATCGCCAGGGAGACGGCATCGACAGGAACAGGTTGCAATTATCCAAAAAGCAATGGGGCACGATTATTTTCCTGCTCCTTTTGTTCGCAGGTTCTATCTTCGAAGTCGTTCTAAGACTATCAGACGCTCTTGGGCCATGGGTCGGGCCTATGGCATTCATTTCGGTAGCTGGAACCGCCGCGTTCTTTGCGTGGCAAGGAAAGCGCAGAGACTTGCAATCCCGCCTCCAGATCAGACCCGGCAAAGAAATCAAGGCAGAGTGGCAATGGCCAAACCAGTCTGCTCGTGAGGATGGGGTCCTTAGAAAACCACGGGACCAGAAGAGAGCGGACCGAGAAATTAGAAAGGCGAGCCCAAATGCAAAGAAGGATGACGGGCGCAGGGACAGTGTTCTTGCAGAAGGCGAGCCGAAGCGCGAGCAGGAGCCAGAATCAATCCTGACCAACAGTAACCTGTGAAGGGTGGCGGACAGTTCTCGATTGCATGGCAGAATCTCTGGGAGGATCTGGAAGCATGGACCGGTATGGCTCAATGACCGCGAAAAAGTTTGCGAAGCTCTTAAGTGGCGCAGAATGTACGGAGCGAGTTGCAGCTCCTAATCCTAAGGTTGCAATCTCGTTGCACGGTTATCTCGAAGTGTCGAGCAAGTCTCCGAGAAGGCTTATGGGCATCCGCTCCGATTTGCTGAGAGTCCATGGCCGCTGAAGCTCACCAAGTAATCTTCCATGTAGGTAGAATCGACCTAGAGAGTTTCTGAGGTCAACAGAAATGTGTCTCCATGACATATTCCACGTCGCGTGGATTGTAAACACGTGCGAATGTGTAAGTGTGGCATATTGGAGCCACTCCAAGTCGAAGGCCCCGTGAAGGGCTGCTGCGGACGAAGCTGCGGCCGGAGCTGGCCTCATTTGGCAGAAGCACTTCTGTATCATTTCGTCAATGGTGGCGCAAAAAATCTCATACTTCTGGTTCGCCGATTGTGAGGAAGCCTGTTCTTTGAGCGTCCGACAGCAATAGATACTCTGATCACCAATTCCGGACGAAGCTCACTCCGTGGCGCACTCCTGAGGTAGTGCTGTCGTCTCCGACACTGACGCCTCAGCCTCCCTCAGTCGTGAATTTCCGGCTGCAGTCATGGCTTGTCCACAAGGTAGAACCATCATTAGCTCTTACCCGTCTACCCATGAGCATCGCGCGCTTTCGTCCTTGAATTTCGCGTGCCTTCCACGTCAGTTAGACCGTCAGTGAATGACACAGCGATGCATGTGAAACGGTCGCACGTGTCGCTTGCGTCACTTCTGCGCATTCATAAATCCAGCCTCACTTCGAAATAATGTTTCCGAAAACATAGCCATCCAAACCACTGCCATCCGCCGCCACCACCACCACCACCACCACCATGGATCCACTCGAGAAGGCTCTCGTTATCGCACTGCTGCTGACACTCGCAATCATCACAGCCCTCACGCTCCTCGCCGGAGTGCCAGAATCGCATCTGCAGCGCATACTCGCAGAGCGACCAAAGATCAACGTAAGTGAGAATGAGCCATTCACCTTTCGTTCCAACAGCGCGACTGACCGCAGCTCCACTCTACACTGTGGTCCACGCATCTCACGTCGCGTCTGGCGCTCGCAGAAAGCATATGTGGCACGGAGCGACCATTTCTTGAAGCACTCTTCTGACCTCGATTTCAGGCTCCCAAAATCAATCAAGACCCTCTCGCAGCACATACACACGACTCTGCCGAGGACCAGAAAGCCAGACGTTCCGCAAACATCGCCAAGATTCGAGAAGAATGGGCCGCCAAGAAACACAAGATGTACCAGCGCTTGAAGACAGCGTACGAGATGTACGACCCCAGCACGGACTCAGAGGCAGACAGGATTGAGGCTGAGTGGGATCAGATACCGAAGCAGAATGTATCTTTCGAATGAGCCAGAGACGATGCCACAGTAAGGGAAGCAGGAATAGGAGCGATGAGAACAGGAGTCCATCAACGCTCGCTCCGTGGGCAAGGCACTACAAAGCAATCGAGTCGCCTAGGTATTCTCGCAGACGAAATCGGTGGAGTTGCAGCGGAGCAAAGATGTGTCCTCAGGAACGGGCAATGAAGATTCTGGCTAGCAATGGAGGGTTTGCATAGCATCCGGCGGTCGCTCGCAAATATGGTCATAGGGGGTTCGGCCTAGGATTCAACAAGTTCTCTCTCACATCCTCCTCACTCTCCTTTACCATCTCCATCGCGATATACGTGCACACCCCAGATCTTCTCGACAGCCCAGCTGTGCCCTGCAACACTGATCGGTCCTCCTCTCCACAGTGGTAGCACCTGACTCCGATCTTTCCTCCTTCGTTCCAGTTCCCGAAATACTGTGCCCTGTTTGAACCCTTCCACATCACCACCTCTCAACAATCCCGTGTTCACATCTGCCGCCAAACTCCACAGTCCAACAGCTTCCACAACGCCCACGACCCCAAGCCTCTCCCTCGCCAATCCAGCAATCTCACTGCAAGTATACCCTTTCTTTTCATCCACATCCAATCCCTCTAACGGAGTCGTCTTCCACGACACGCTGGGGACATGAATCTGCAAGCTGAAGAACCCATTATTCTTCAAGAAGAGATGTCGACCAATAGCCACAGCCAATGCGACAGGAAAGTCCAGGCCAAGCGCAAGATTTCCAGCTATGGAGTCCTGGAGTCGGATTGTTTGTGAGTCGTGGGGATTGCGGTTCGAGTAGAAGGAAAGGAGGCGGTGGAAGGGCGGGACGTTCGAGGAAGCCATGACAGGCTATATTCTAACGTGCGAGGAGGGACGGCAGGGTTGGCATACAATTTTGATCAGTGCTTCCACGGTCGTTGACATCACGATGTTGATAGAGAGCGTACTGACATCTCAGCACGGAGGATCTGGTTGGTGCGGAGCTCAGTCCTATTGACATAACAAGGCTTTGCACCGAAAGCAACCACGACTTGCACACGGGTTACACTAACTGCCGACATCCCGGCTAAATAGGTGACCAACTATGGCCTAACT
Source organism: Pseudocercospora fijiensis CIRAD86 (assembly GCF_000340215.1). Taxonomy (NCBI): domain Eukaryota; kingdom Fungi; phylum Ascomycota; class Dothideomycetes; order Mycosphaerellales; family Mycosphaerellaceae; genus Pseudocercospora; species Pseudocercospora fijiensis. The sequence continues at coordinate 1,933,366 of NW_006921541.1, forward strand.
ACGCGTGTAAAGATGCTTGCAGATTACTATGTGATTGCAGCTGTACGACGTGGAAGCAGCACGCGTTAAACAACGAAAGACTAATCGCATAGCGAAATGAAGAGAAAGTGCAAGCGTCGGAGACAAATGAGTGCGTATATTCTATTGAATTTCGTTTCGATAGTGCACAGCTCCTGCCCTCTCAGGACGTCGCTGAAGTTGCAATTGCAAGGTGCTCTTTGGCTCCCGAACCTCAATCCACCAAACACCCACACCCACACCCACGATCACCTCTCCCAAGACCGCTTACAACCACCATAAGAGATTCGACCATGCAGTCTACCACCCCACTCTCCCAAGGCTTGCTCGACCTTCCGGCTGAAATACGAATCATCATCTACTCCTTCCTCCTCATTTGCCGTAGCAACAGCCACGTCTCCATCTATCACAACTCCACGCTTACCCGGAATTACACCAGCCACATTACCGGTCTCAGTCGCAGCATTGCCATCCTCCGCGTCTGCAAGTTGATTCAAAAGGAAGCAGCGCCCGTGCTCTATGGCAGCAACAAATTTGTGTTCTGCTCCATGTTCTTTCCCAATTTCTTGGCGCAGATTGGCATCAAGTCGGTATCGCTTCTGCGCGAAGTCGAGCTAAATTGCATCATATATCAGGAAGGGCTCGGTCGTGGTGCCCGCATGCTTGGCTCAGCCGTGTCGATGAAGAAGTTGACGTTGGGAAACGACTTGTGGTCGCCTGAACGTCCAAAACTCATGGCATATACACTGTGGCCAATGGTGAAGAGTCTCGATGCTGCGCGGAAGTCGAAGTCGTGCCCGACGCAAACTCAGACCGACGTTCTGGAAATCTTGGAATTTGTGCAGCAGGTCTTCTCGGAGGATCAATTGCGACTACCAAAGGAACAGGCGAGAGACGAGGCTGTCAACTTTACCAGTCAAGTCAGGGAGATTCTACGAGAGAATCTGCTCCTCGGCGCTTAGCCGCAGCTGCAGTACTGTATTGTTGAAGCCGGAACAAGCCACCGCACAAATCAACGTCCTGCGTTCGATCAGGCTTAATTATCATGGAGAGCAGCTCAGACTCAGGACTTGGCAGGCTCGAGAGATGAGTTAGCGCTGAAATGTTTTGGCTGTTCTGCTCTTCGTATTGCGGCCTCGGGGGATGAGGCGCTGCCTCACTCATCTACATGGCTCTCAATTTACAACTGCATTCTACGCCGGACAATTATTCAATGCTGTGCCAGATTCTCACGTGGCATTCCTAGCAGCTGGAGCACAAAGTTGCGCAAACTTGCTCAAGGCTGAATCCTTCAGGCTCTGCTAGCCAAGAACAGCTTAGCTCGTGATATTTGCCTACCTTCTCTGCAGACACTCCACAGGCCAGACTCTTCTAAAACGTTCTCAAGCACGCGAGGCATTGCGCTAACGTTACGCCTTCCAATCCTTGACCACAATGTGCGCTGCTTATTAACCCTTCAAATCTTCTTGGAGATGCAACCCTGGCTCCGTTCTTAGCTCTTTCCTGTTGAACCACCAGCGGAAGACCAGCCCGAGTGAACCAGATTGATTCGCGAAGACTATCGAGAAATCGAGTACTATGGACTCCATGAAGATGGGAACTCCATGGCTGGACAAGCCCTTGTCCGAGACCTACCGAGACTTCACCTGTCAGTTCAACGACACAGCTTTGTGCGAGTATGAGTCTGGATACTGGAGATTCTGGTGAGCAATGTGCAACGATAAACGCTTCATATTAAACGATGCTAATAAACACTACAGGTACGAAGCCGACCATCGTTATGCTCTCCCAACAATCGCTTTCTTCCTCGCCACGATTCTCGTCTTCGCGATAGCAAGCATCTTCAACCAATTCGCTTCAACCTCCATACACCACAATGCATACATCAGGCAAGCAACAGCCTACTCTCGCTTCCTCAGCTACAAGACCTTCCGAATCTCATCCCTCAACTGGAACTCAGCACCAATCGGCATCCTCGCCCTAGGCGCGATCGGAGCGATTTATTTCTTCTGCATGACACTCGCCCCAAGACCATACTACTGGCCCAACACAGAAACGATCAATTTTGGTAGCTCACCGCCAATCGCCACAAGATCGGGCTGGCTATCGTTAGCATGTATGCCATTCGTATTCGCAACAGCAGGCAAGAGTAATTTCGTCACTGCTGTGACGGGAGTCAGTCATGAGAAGCTACAAGTGTTCCATCGATGGATCTCCTATGCGTTCTTGGTGACTGCGTTGATACATACTTTCCCTTTTATTGTTTATAATATCAAGACTGGGACAATGAAGGAGAGCTGGGATACTTTGGTATTCTACTGGACTGGAGTCGTGGCGCTTATTGCTCAGGCATGGTTGACTTTTGCGTCTTTTGGACCTTTGAGGTAAGAAACCCGTCCTGAACAGCGAGTGGAAAGGTATGCTGATGGTGAAACAGAACGTTGTGCTACGAATGGTTCAAGTTCTCGCATTTTGTCGCAGCTTTGGTCTTCGTGCTTTTCCTGTTCTTCCACTGCGATCATACGCTTTCGTCATGGTAAGTTCTCTCTCTCGCCACACTCACGCCGAAAATAAAGCTAACCTCACCCTCAAAGGGACTACTTCATCGCAACCGGCGTCCTCTTTTCATTATCATGGCTTCATCGCCAAATCCGAATCTACTTCCAACACGGCATCAGCCATCGTGCATCCGTCAGCATCGCATCGAACGGCTTCATCTGTGCACGAATCCCCACGCAAGCATCTTGGACCGTCGGACAACATTTCTTCATACGATTCATGTCTCTGGGACTACATGCCTGCACGATCCATCCTTTCACCGCATGCTCGCTTCCAACAAGAACAAGCTACCTCGCAAAAACGGATTCCGAGCTCGTCTTGTACATCCGACCACGAGGCGGCTTCACAAGCAGACTTGCCCGGCACGCAGAAGCTCATCCCAACAGTCCCATCAGAGTCCTCCTGGACGGACCATACGGAGGTGTCGATATGCAGAGACTCGTCACAGGCCAGCGTCAATTGATCGTAGCGGGAGGCTCAGGTGCTGGTTGGCTCTTGCCGATGATCAGTGCTTTCCTTAGAAGACAAGAACTTTCTGGCCCAGATGTCGTGCCCTCAAGTGCCAAAGTTGTGCTTGCGACACGAGATCTCGCTACATGCTCGTGGTTTGAAGAGACTGTTCGAGAACTTCTGGCCTCGGAGGAAGGAAAGTTACCAGCAAATCTTGAAGTCGAGGTGTACTATACCGGTTCCGAAGCGGCGGTAGAAACTGGTCAGCTCCTGCACAGCACTGAGAAGCCAGAGAAAGCTGAAAACGTCCAGCGAACCCTCGAGCGGGGAGATTCTGGGTCTGATTCCTCTGATTCTCGACCGATGGATATTTCAGGTATCAAGCACTTTCAAGCGAGACCTGACCTGCGAGCCATGATTCGGGCAGAAGCGACCTCGTCAAGTCTAACGGATGAGCTTGGCGTCTTCGTTTGCGGTCCTTTGAGTATGCAGAGTGATGTCTCGAATGCGGTTGCGCAGGAGCAGTTGCCGGTTATGAAGAATGGGGCCAAGAGTATTTATCTTCACATGGAGCACTTTTCTTGGGCTTGATCGCTTCGTAGAGTGGAGTAAGAACTACGAACTTTATGGGTCCGTGTTTTCCAGTACGCTGATGCCAAGTATGACGATGGTATGGTATTGCTGCTGCGATCCTAAACGTTGAGTAGCTTCGTCTAGAGTCGTTGCTAGAGGGTGTGGTACGCATTCGAGGAGAGCTTCCGTGGACATGCTGCTGAAGGCCGAATTTGAGTTCGTGCCAGTATTGGTGCGAGAGCGAATCCTATCGTGCTGCTATCAAGCGTCTCGCCGAAAGGATCAATCATGAATCCCTCGGATCCCTCAAACCCCTCGAATCCCTCGCCAGCTTCGATGAAGGCCAAAGCATCGTTCGCACCAGTAAAAGCCCTAGACAAGAATATTCCTCTTCTTCCTCCGCTCTTCGCCAAGGTCAGCGCTGACTGCTTCGGAATTGCTCTCAAAAATTTCAGATCAGGCGACCTCGGATCCGGAGGAAGGTCGTCGAGCTACGAACCAGTTACGAGAAGCAATGATGACCAAGATCAAGAATATTGCAACGACCCAGATATAAAGCTTTGCCCAATAAGCGCAGTATTCGTCTCTCTGGGGTTGTCGCATCGTGCTTCTGGGGACGAACATGTTGTGTGATGGCATCGATGGCAGGGGTGCTTGTTGGGATTCGCTACATCTATTCTATGGCATCTCACCAGTAGTAGGAAGTCTTCTGCATCGCGGAAGATTCAGAAGAGGTTCGCTTGGAGGAAGAAGTGTTCTTCATCATCAAACCCGAAGCCGGAAGGTCCGGATGCTTACATGTCGGGTGTGTAGAGGTTCCTCGGATGGGGGGACTCAGAAATCCTGACCACCGAAATCACCGACCTGACCACCGAATTGACCAATCGGATAGAGCCGTAGTAGTCCGTACGGTGGGCCGTGCGTAGCCTCGGCTTAAGTTAGCCCTACTTGCCGAAAGTTAATCGGAATCGACTAGGAATCGAATAGGAATCGAATAGGAATCGAATAGGAATCGAATAGGAATCGAATAGAAATCGAATAGGAATCGAATAGGAATCGAATAGGAATCGAATAGGAATCGGATAGGAATCGAAAAGGAATAGGAAAGGAATAAGAAAGGAATAGGAAAGGAATAGGAAAGGAATAAAAGATAAAGTAGATTTCTATAGCTTTAGATAACTTTAATAACTAAAAAACTTATAAATCTAAAACTAGATACGGCTAGTAAGTATAAAAGTAGAAGTATATGTAAGTTAAGGCCTAGCGCTATAATTTTATAAGCTATAACTAAGTAAATAAATTACTTTAATAAGACTCTTAAAGAATTCTAGTACAATTTAATTAGAAGTTATATAGAAACTAAATAGGTCTAGAAGGCAAATATAGTCCTAGCTTTACTTCTAACTAGATACTACTAGAGTAGTTCTAGGTAGAACTAAGTAGTATATCTAATTCTAGGTATAATAATATCTAGTAGTGTTTTCATATAGGTATATATCTAGTATATAGGGCTATATTATTAGTAATCTATATTCGTTTGTTATAGGAGTATATTTTAGTACTATCTATATCCTACTTATATTCTAATTAAACTCGCTACTAGAATTAGTGCTATTATTAAAGTAGATTTTTCTTCTAATTAAACTAAGTCTTATTATTTTAATATAATAATATTTTCTATATAGGTAAGCTATTTAGTTATTTCATTTAGTACTTAGCTAAGTTTTTCTAAAATTCTATATAAATCCTTTCTAAATTCTTTCTATTCTGTTTTCTTTATATTCTATTCGTATTAGCTACTATAATTATTTTTTATTATCTAAATAGTTAATAGTCTCTAAGTCTAGTTAGAGAAAGTCTTAGTAATTAACTAATATAATTTTTAAATATAGCTAATCTACTAGCTAATTAGTTATTTTAGTATTTAGCTAAACTATTTCTAAAATTCTATCCGAATCCTATCCGAATCCTATCCGATTCCTATCCGATTCCTATCCGATTCCTATCCGATTCCTATCCGATTCCTATCTAATTCCTTTCTAAAATCTTTCTAAGTCCTTTCTATATTCTATTTTAATCCTAGTTAAATTCTTTTCGAGTCCTATTAAATTAAATCCTATTCGAATCTAATTCGAATCCTATTTATTTAGATTTCATTTAGATTTAATTTAGATTTAATTAAGTTCTATTTGAATTTTATTTAATTTCTATCTAAATCTACCCCTAAAACTCTTAAACTCCTTTATATTTTTAAAATTATATTCTATTTACTTTCTATTCTATTTATATTCTATTTGTATTCTTAATATTTTCTATTTATATTAGCTACTATAATTATTTTTATTATTTTAATAGTATTTTATAGTCTCTAAGTCTAATTAGAGAGAATCTTAGTAATTAGCTAATATAATTTTAAAATATAGCTAATTTAGTAGTTAGCTAAACTATAATTTAACTATTTCTTAGATTCTATTTAAATTCTATCTAATTCCTATCCGATTCCTATCCGATTCCTATCCGATTCCTATCCGATTCCTATCCGATTCCTATCCGATTCCTATCCGATTCCTATCCGATTCCTATCCGATTCCTATCCGATTCCTATCTAATTCCTATCTAATTCCTATCCGATTCCTATCCGATTCCTATCCGATTCCTATCTAATTCCTATCCGATTCCTATCCGATTCCTATCCGATTCCTATCCGATTCCTAGCTAATCCCTATCTAATTCCTATCCGATTTCTATTTTATTCCTATCCGCTTTCTATCTAATTATTATCTAATTCCTTTCTAAATTGTTTTTTAAGAGTACTATATTAATTCTATTTAAATTGTATTTAATTCCTATTTAATTCCTATCTAAATCCTTTCCGAATCCTTTCTTAATCCTTTCCGAATCCTTCCCGAATCCTTTCCGAATCCTTTCCGAATCCTTTCCGAATCCTTTCCGAATCCTTTCCGAATCCTTTTAAAAAATCTTTACCCTATAGTAATTATTATAGAAGTAAAAAAATAAAAGATTATTTATTTCTTATTGAAATTTCATTTAAATTCTATTAAAAATATAATAAACTTACTCAATGGTTTCGCATTCCAATTAGCTTAACCTCGGCTAACCCCCTGTCATTTTAGAGTTCCTGACCACCGCGGTGGTCAGCTCGGCGATTTTGGTGGTCAGACCGGCGCTGCGCTCCTCGGATGGATACATGCATGCTAGTTGTAACGCCTTCACGGAAGAGGAGAAGCCCAGGAGCAGGGGTATGCCAGTGTTGCAAAACGAGCTCTGGCAGCGAGAGCAGCAGTCCAGCCTGTCCAGGATACTCAAGGCTTTTGAGGGGGTACATATATACATACATACGGAGTTCCAGACTTCCAGTACAGTAATTCAGCCTTTCGTTGTCTCTGTGCACAGACCACTCGCTTAGCTACCCAATAGCTCCTTCCTCACGCTGTCCAAGCTATACGCAAGCCTTCCGCATATCAGATCAACATCAATAAAACCTCACAATCCTCCCACGATATTGCCTCAACAAACCCTCCGTCTCCGCATCCAACAATCCACTCCAATCTCCTCGACTCTTAGCATCCTCAATCTCACTTTCCTTACGTTTCGCAAAACAGCCCTTGACTGCTTTACAAACGGCCACGATTTCGCCAAGCCTGCAGTGACCCAGTGTGACAAGTACGTCTCCGCCGCAGGCTTTCGTCGTGGAACGGGAGATGCGCAAGTCGATCGTGCAGGGCTGCTCTGTGAGGTACATGCGCATTGCGGAAGTGTCTTCGAGGCGGAGGAATTCTGTTGTGGAGTTTTGATAGATGAGAGGGAGAGGGTGTTTGGCCGTGGGTTTTGATGAGGTGCCGTGTGGCCAGAGCTGGTTCGAAACTAATGGATTGAGATCTATTGCGTCGGTAGTCGTTCGGCCTTTTGGAGTGTTGTGTCGCCAAGGTATGATGCTCCTCTTGTACGCGGTATCCTGAAGGTCTTGGTGGTGTTTTGCATAGTTCGCGTCGAGATCGGTTAGGAGAAAGATCTTTTTCTGCAGTGGCTTTGATCCATAGATTGTGTCGCGGAAAGTCGAGCTGACGCGAATGCAGGTTAAAATCGTTCTCGATGGAGTATCGAGAAGTATTTCTTCAAGAAGCTCAACGGTGGTGAAAAGAGGGCTCGTGGCTGCGCTCATTGAGATCCTGTGATCTGATATTCAACCTATCTAGATTCGCCGCTTTGCTTACAGAAACATGTCTCCTTGGGAGAGGACTTCCATCGAGGACTTTAAGGGTTGCGACATGTAAGACTACCTTTGGCATGTCCCTTGCTCATGGTCGAGAAATCAACTTGTCACGAGGTCAGCACGCTTTGTATTATGTATTAGAAACCCAATGTGAACATGAAGTGCGGTGCATCTGATCGCAGGAGCACGAGCTGAGACGATTTCTGTGCAACAGCCATGTTTTTATAACGTAAAACGTGAGGGGTTGCCAATTGCCGGAAAGGGTATTTTCTGTGGCTCATAGTCTCATAGTTGTACTCATGAAACTGCAACGGCATGGCAAATACTGTAGAAAGCACCAGAAGTGGGCGCTCGAATGTCTCGTCCCCAAGTCGTCCAGTCGTGCTGAATGGCCTGGGTCTCTCATGAGAAATGTCAGCAGCGCCAGGTAGGAGAGGCAATGCCAAACCAGGCCTTTCCACGAACGGCCCATCGGGCATTTGAATTGTGGGTTTAACTTTACAGTATGGTCGGGATGGTCATGTTGAGACACAGCTCTGACGTTTTGACACGCTCTGAGGCCATTGAAGCGTTGGTCTAGTCCCCAGTATAGCCCGCAGCAGTAAGTTCCTTCCTCACCTGCTCCTCAGTACCGATCTTGAGCACCTGCGTGCCTTCGAGTTTCTCGCCCCCAGCCTGTCTCATCTTTAGGTCATCAATTGCTCGCAGCTTCTTCAGTAGTGATCGGATCTTCTTCTCTTCAGGCGTGCCCGCACCTGGAGATGTAACACTCAGCTCGGGGGCCTCGACGGCAGCAGCGGCAGGAGCGACCGTGGCACCGTTGGCGCGACCCTTAGTCGCGGCAGGTGCGCCAGAGTGAGGCTGCTGGGTGTTGACCGGCGGTGGTGCGTCGCGCCGTCTCGAATGAGGTCGGGAGCCGTGCTGTTGATTGCCTCTCTGTGTGTTCGAGCGGCTTCGAGAGCGTTGGTTGCGATCGTGGGGGCCTTCACCGTTCTGTCCTGGAGCCTGCAGGCCTTGCGACTTCGCCTCTGCCTCCTTCGCTTTCTTAGCCTCACGCTTCTTCTTGTTCTTGAGAGCTGCCTTGCTCAGATTCTCGTCGCCATCTTGAGCAAGAGACACACCTCCGCCTGGCGCAGCGCCAGGAGGGAGATCGCCACTGACCGTCTCAGCACCAGGTACGTGACGTGGTCTAGGCGCCCTAGGCCCGAACCCGTTCGTTGCTGGCTCTTTACCAGACATCATCTCCCTCACAAAGGCAGCACCGCCTTCGTCTTCACGCTTGAAGGCCAATGGCGTGGCAGTGCCGCGGGCACCAGGTGGTCGGTAAGCACCAGCAGGCTTTGAAGGCGTCTTTCGAGTGCCAAGGTAAGCTAAAGCTGATGGGTGTGGAGTTGGGACTGGGTGAAGTGCGTTCTCGACAGGGTGCAGCGTAGCAGACTGAGGGCGCCAAGTGACTTGGTATAGCTCCGTCATATCCTCGTTGTACATCAAACCACCTCCAACATGCCAGATACGAATCCCGTTGTCCACACGAAGGCGCGGGCTCGTGGTCGCCGTCAAAATGTGCTTGCCATCGGGGCTCCACTCGCAAACGGAAGCGTTGCTGGCCTCAATCGTGCACACCTTCTCGTAATTCTTCGACAAGTCGTAGATGTCCATCTGTCCCGCCAAGTTTCCAAAGCCGGCAACAATAACGAATCGACCGTGAGGAGAGAACAGAATCGTGTTCCTGGGTCCAAGGTTGAAGCTGTGCTGAGCGATAGCACGGTGGTTGAAGATTGTCGTCTTGGCTGGCATGTAGCCGTATACGACACCAAACTCCTTCGAGTTTGGAGACCACGTCACGTCGTGGATGGGACCCTCTTTATCGAGTGTGATACGAGAGTCAAACCCGCCATTAGCGCTCAGGATGTACATGTTTGTCTCTCCGTAGTAACTCTTGTTGCTCTTATCAACCTCAGTCTGCGCGAGTACAATCAGGCTGGTACCCTCCTGGTTCCACTTAAGCTGAACCTTGTCGCCCTTGAAAAATGTCTTCTGCGACACGGGCTGCGTGAACTGCGGAACGTTGAAGACCTTGACGGCGGCAGGCTGACCATTGCGCTCAGGCACGAAGACCGCCACAGAGTTGGTCTTGCCAGGCGATAGCGCAAAGTCGGTGACGCCCTCGACGCGCAGCTTGGTCCAGACAGTGCCAAGATCTTTGCTCTCGTAAAATTGCACCTCGTTGTTTACACAACGAGCACAGAACTGTTCGTCCTGCGTGTATTGCAAGTTCCAGCCAGTCTGATTCTTCTGCACAAATTTGCCTACAACGGCGCGCTCGCCATCTTCGCCGGCATTTTCGTCGATTGTACGCCACACCTTCAAATTCTTCGTCGCATTTCCCTCCTCGTCCTTGGACGGGCGTTGCCAGGTAATGATGAAGGTGCCAGCGGGTGAGAAGCCGAGCTCGAAGACATTATCGGCGGGCAGCGTAGTGACAACATGGCCCGTGGAGGCATCAACGACGGTTACGTGTTCTGGCGAGGCCCAGGCAAAGAATCGGCCGTCTGGAGAGTAGACGCTACACCGGAGATTGCCCTCTGGACGCTGAAAGCCAGGAAGAGCCTCGTAGACGGGAGCTGCGTCGAACACGCCGATGTGCTTGGAAGTGCGGTCTGTAGCGGTCAGCGTCCATTACTATTACGTGCAGGAAGACATCGGGGACTTACAGGCAAGCTGAGTCGGTTGTGCCATGGCGACGATGGGCTCTGCGGGATTGAGCCTTGCTGTCGCACCGCGTAGCTGTCGACCCGAAACTTGCGTTGTCGTTGCCTGACGTGCGCGCGTGCTCGTGCGCTTGGACTGCAGTTCAAGTTTGTGGCTCTTTGTTGATGCGCTTGTTTTGGAAGTCTTTATTTGGCAGTGGCTGGTGCTTGTGGCCTGAGTTGAATAGTTAAATCCACCTCAGTGAAGGGCAATTCTCAGCAGTTCAGTCAACTGGAGCGCAACAAGAAGCGGCGTGGCCTCGAGAGCGAGCTTGGAGTGGGATGCAGGTGAGAAGGAGGCTCAGAGTGATCATTTCGAGTTCTGCCGGACGCAGACGCAACAGCTGGCGGCGGGACGGATCGCTGTTCGCGGGATCTGCCGAGGAAACCTTGTCTGCTGGCGTCCGGCGTCCGCGACTTTGACACTTTGTGCAAGCAGCGAGACTGCTTACTGTCACAGTAGCGACAATGCCTCCTGCGACGCCGCTGCCGGCAGCCGCGCCTTCGCCAGAGGTGCCGCCTGCATGCCCCCTGCTCGCCCTTCCTGCCGAATTGAAGGATGAGATATATCGACTAGCTCTCATGGAGAAGAATGCGCTTGAAGTCACTGCGGACGGTTACAGACGGCCAGCTCTCCTGAATACATGCAGAGAGATTCGATCAGAGACCTTGAAAATCTGGTACTACGGGAGCCGTTTCAAAATCTCTGTGTATGACTTCAACTCGGACACGATATTCCGCTTTACTAGCTCAGTGCGAGCCTTCGGCATCAGGCTGAGCCTAGTGAATTGTCGGTGCAACTACTACCACAACCCTCCCTCGTGGACGAATCTAGTCTGTTGGCTAAGACGGTATCATGCAAAGGAAATCCACTTGGCGTGTTTTCGAATTGCAAGATTAAATGTACTGCAGCGTAAACCCCACCTCGCCTCACCACACATGGTTGCAGGGATGTTTGCTACTGTGAAGGCGATGCGGGACAAGCCCTGGAAAGATGTCGAGGAGTTGATGAAGACTCTCAGACCATGTTTGGCTGTCCAAGATCGGAGGTGGAAAGAGGACTAGGCTCGCGTCGTGGCCGGAATGCATGAGTGTTCGGAAGCTCCTGTTGAGGCACCCGGCCAAGAGTACAGGACCAAAGTTCCTTTTCATGAGCCTGTGCCGGGAGTCCAACCAGCTCATGATCGGGGAGGAGTGATTGAGCGTCACCAGCGGATCAGAGGAGCTCGTTTGAATACCGAGTGGCTGAATTTACATCTTGAGAAGGCGCTGATGAAGAGTTGCAGCAGCCTCGCGTTTCCGCTAACCAAAGTACTTACATTTCCCAAGACTCCTACTCCTTTTGTCTCCTTTTGGTATCAGCACCATTGAGCCACCATTGTTCTATTCCCTTGACGAATTCCTGGGTGAAGTCCGACAAGCTGAAGTGGAGCAAGAATTGCTGTCAAATGCTGCGTACGGCTTAAATCTGATCGTTTCCTACAATTAGCAGATTCTGAGGAAGACGATGAGAGCACAGCTATCCATCAAGGTGTTGTAAAGCATAATTTGACCTCAGCTCGTCCAGTCCGGCAGCAATACCTTTCTTCCTTCGATCTTACCATCGTCTAAATCTTTCAACACTTGTAGCAGTCCATTGACGCTGGCAGTACTCAATTCCGGCCGAATCACGCCATCCGCTAACAGATCCAGACATTCTTTCAGCCCTTCGATCTCGCCAGCAAAAGTCCCTTTAATGGCGTAGCATTTTGAGACCATCAGTGCCGGGAGCAGTGGCGTCTGCATACTCAGAAGTCCGACCACGACAATCGTTCCCGCTGGCCTCACAACCATCTGAGCCGCGATATGCGTCTGATCATGACCAACAAAATCAATCACCTTATCAATACCCACACCTCTCTCAGCCAGCACCTCATGCATCGGCTTCTTCTCATAATGCTCCTCCCCAGAACAAAAAGCATTCTCCTTCCTAACACCCAATCTAACCGCCGCCTTCACAGCCTCGGGTTTCTTATCAAGAACATAAAGATTATCCTCCTTGACACCAAGATACTTCACAATCTGCACACCATTCAACCCCAAGCCCCCAAGCCCAACTATCGCCACCGTATCCTCCGGCCCAACCTCACCCGTATACTTGATCGCATGATACGCTGTCAAAATCGCATCCGGAGCAATCGCCGCATCCTCAATCCTCACACCTTCCGGAACTTTCACACAAGCATCAGCCCTCGCAGCTACAATTTCCTGCATGAACCCATCTTTCTCTAAACCATAACCGCCGTTATTGGGTTCTCTACACAATCTTCTAAATCCGAGTTTACATTCTCGACATGAACCACAACCGGGTACGATATGGATGGAGACTTTATCTCCGACTTGGAGACTGGAGACTTCTGAGCCGATTTCCAAAATTTCTCCGGCGCCTTCGTGGCCTAGAGTGAATTCTGTGTTGCCTGGCAGAGGTTCTGGACGGGCTATGATGAGGCAATCGGAGTGGCAGACGCCCATTGCTAGCATTTTTACTAGGACGCCGTTCGAGGCACATTTTGGGACTTGGATTCGTTTTTTGCAGAGGACGTCTGGTTTTCGGCCTTGATGACAGCGCCAGGCCCATTGGAGATTCTGGTCGTTTGTGTCTGAGGCCATTTTGGGCTTGCCTGTGTTCCTCAAGGTTTCTGAAGGTATGTAAGAACTGAAGATGTATAGACGAAGGCTTTGGAGCAGACCTGTTCTTGACGAGTGCCTTCCCCAGCTTTCCTTGAAGTATACAGCTTCTGACTCACGTTATGCTACTCAAATTGCTTACCTGAGAATCTCCGCATCAAGTCATCTCGGGGTATGATGCCGGATCGTGCAGAACGTGTAGGCGAGCTCAGCTCCTGAGACTTGGGGATCGAGGCCGAGGTTGCGAAGCGCCTTGATTTCAGCCGTCAAATTTTGATGGTTGAATTGAGGGCTTCAAACTTGCCCAGTGGGCCAGTGGAAGCCGCTTTCGCGCTCAACTCTCAACATCGAGCAATAAGATTGTTTTTATTTCAGCAGCTAACTACATGGCAGCTAGCTACTACCTTGTCTGCCATTCATTAACTGCTATAGAGGAGTTACCCGGCACCGGCAGCTCGTTAAGGGAGTCGAACCCTTCTACTATCGCTCCCCTATATACTATCTTCCGTCGATAGTAATTAGTACCGCACCTACTTAATTCAAGGGAAGAGCGTACGAGGACTGGAATACTACGCTACCTTAATCCTATATAATCCTTTCTAAATCTAATAACACTAAAGCCTAGAAGGGCCCTTTAGTAATATATACCTACTAAAGGATCCGAGGCTCCTATCGGATCCTAACCTGCTTCGGTTCCTACCCCTAGAGTTGCTTAAAGGTCCTCGCGTTATACTTCTTTCCTATATACTTATTAGTTAAGCAGGCTATCCGATTAACGTAGACCTGTTTCCTAATTAATGTTCTAAAAAACTTAACTACTGTATCGATACGCTAATAGTTAACCGGCTTAGTAAAGGAGTATAATAGGTAACACTTCTACAAACCCTATACTAGAGCCTAGCTTAGTACGAGCTAGCGCCTTCTATCTAATCTACGGAGGTTTAGTAAAAAGGCGGTTAAGACTACTAGCCCGTCTAACGTCCTTACCTCTAGAACTTAGACCGAGGAGACTCTATACTACATTAAGTAGAACTCCTCCTAAACCGCCTTAGAGACCTTATAGTCTAGCTAAATATGGTTTAGGGAGAGATCCCTCCCGTCTACTAGGCATATCTGCTATACCGGTTCGATCTAGGTAAGCTAAGAGCCCGATTAGACCTTTCTATATACGATCCGCTAGAGTAGGTTACCTGCCTTTAGCGTACCGTATAGGAGGCGGAGTGATTTCTAGAGGTCCTCTAGGTCTATTTTATATCCCGTTATTAACTTATATGCCTAGAGATACCTCTAGGTTAGCCTATTAAAGCTATGTCCCTTTAGGCGCCTCGTAACGAAAGTCCTATACGCCGTAGCGAAGCCGACTTTGCTAAGCTTAGCCGGGTCGCTATAGGTTCTAAACTGGTATTTATAACGAGGCCGAGATCTCTAAGGTCTATCCCTCTTATTAAGTAGGGCCCGCTAGTCCGTCGGTAGGGCTTTAATTAAGCCCCTAATAGCCTTACGGGCCCTATTAATGTTACTTCTGCTAACAATTGTAGCAGGAATATTAGGGGCTCTTTTATTAGGGTCCTATACGTCCCCTAATAGTCGAGCCCCTATATTCTAGAGTAGCTTCTATCCCTTACTATTCTACCGCCTTGCCCCCGCCCCTAGTCCTAGAGAGATTAGGGGGTAGTAGAACAATACGGTAGATAGTATATTATTGCGAGTCTTCGGCGGGTCTATTACGATAATATAGTCCTCCTTAGTAAAGTTATAGAGTAAACTCTACCTTCTCTAGAGGTAACCTACCGAACCTAGAACCGCCTAAACTCGCGAGGAGAAGGCCTAGATCTAGGGGTTAGTAACTGTATTATTAATAGACTAGGTACTAGCGCATCCTACTAATACCTCGTTCGCTAGAGAGGCCTATACTAGACTAGGTCTAGTAGTAGCTCGCATTATAGTAGCAGTAATACTACTATTAATAATAGAGTTAATATCTATATAGCCTAAGCCGCCTTCCTTTCTCGCGTA
The DNA here is from genome assembly GCF_000340215.1 of Pseudocercospora fijiensis CIRAD86. Taxonomy (NCBI): domain Eukaryota; kingdom Fungi; phylum Ascomycota; class Dothideomycetes; order Mycosphaerellales; family Mycosphaerellaceae; genus Pseudocercospora; species Pseudocercospora fijiensis. The sequence continues at coordinate 1,948,633 of NW_006921541.1, forward strand.
GCAGGCTTTTAGGTTAGTAATCGTGTGTCTCCGGCTATCCTATACTAGGCGATAGTACTCCTTTTCTAACGCCTTTCTCGTCGATATAGGGACTTTAAGGAACCTTATCGCGTATCGGGGCAAAGACATTATTAGGGCATTCGCTACTAACACTCTCCCTTTTAAAGATAGGTAATATTTCAACTATTAGGAGGCTACCGTTTCGAACTTGTCCTAGATTTTCACCTAGAAGTCCCTTAATTGTATATCGATGTCTATCCCTACTAGGATCCCTAAGTGTTTATAGGGGTGCTCCGGAGAGACTACCTAGACATTAGGTAAAGCTAATAGTTGGATATTACCGATATAGAGGATGTATAATTTATCCTAGTTAACCTTTGTACCTAATACTGCGGAGTATATATTAAGCGCTTTTATTAGGGCGTTTACCTCTAATTAATTACGTAGAACTACCGCCGTATTATCTATATACATTATTAGCTTAATAACCTGTCCCTTCGTAAAGACCCTAGAAATCTCTAGGTCCCTTAGGATAAGTTAGGCTAATCCCTTAATAGCTGCGATATAGAGAGGATAACTTATAGGGTTACCTTAGCGTACGCTATAGTAAACCTAAATCGAATCTCTAAGGAAGCCGTTTAAGTAAACCCGAGTACGTGCATTAGAGTACAATAGCTTGATCTACCTAATAAACTAGTCTAGGAAGCCGAGTTTACGCAATACCGCCTAAAGGAAAGTATAGCTAACTCTATCGTAGGCTTTCTCCTAATCTAGGAAGAGGATAGCGATAGGCTCTTTATTAATCGGGGGTCTATTACCTCGAGGTCGATATCGGTCGATTAGGAACTAAACTGTCCTAATATTATCGTTAATTAAGCGCCCTAGTAAAAAGGCACTTTAATAGGGGCCGATAACATCCTTTAATACGTATACTATCCTTTGTATAAGAACCTTAGTAAAGATCTTATAATCAACGTTTATTATAGATAGCGGTCGGTAATTCTTTAGCTCCTCGGGAGAGCCCTTTTCCTTATAGAGAAGGGTAAGGATACCGTCTGTCTATCCCTCTAGGAGCTCGTTCCTAACTATTATTTGCTTACTAACCTTAGCGATCCGGTAGGCAATTAGTAGCGGTTCTTGTTCTACTTTCCTATTAGTCCTAATTCGTACGGTACTCGGTTCTACGCGGATAAGAGCTTTGTAATACTTAGTAGGTAAGCTATTAAACCCCGGCGACCTCCCTACGGCCGCTCTTTTAAGCGATAACTAAACCTTATCTATATAGTTAAGGTCGATATAGTCCTCTACCGATTTCGTACTAATCCTTTTATCTAAACAGTTTAAGATCCTATCGCGGGCCTACCTAGCCGATAGCTTTTTAGCATATAGCTCCGTATAAAACTGTCCGGCAATAGCTAAGAGTTCCTTAGGTTTAGTTCGAACTATACCTTTATTGTCTAATAGGCTAGAGATATAGGTGTACGTTATTGCCTTATATAAAGAGAAGAACCACTTAGTAGGCCGCTCTCCTAATAGCAAGTGCTTAGCTAGGGCGCAGTAAGAGTAGTTCTTAAATTGCTACTTAGCGAGGTAACTTTCCTTTACCTCTATAGCCTCGATCCTAAGCTCTAGGTCTCGATCTACTACTTTAGACCTTTGCTTACTTATTAAAGTCGAGCGCTGCCTCGTCAAATTCCTAGAGAGCTTGCGTAATCGCTTATACCGCTCCTCTATTATTAGGCGAAGGCCGGCTTGAATGCCCGCTTTGTACTTAGGCCATTTACTAATAAGGTCCTTATAGGGTAATAGGATAAGAGCTTAGTAGTAGCTAGCTACTACCTATCTTTTGTCTAGTATTAATAGGTATAACCGCTATCTTCCTAGTCTACGTTTATTAGATTTAGGCCGTCCAATTTTAATAGATACCGCCTTATAGTCGGAAATCCCGCTATTTAATAGTATTCGCTATTAAGCTATCCTACTAAACTAGTTAGCCCGTACGTAAATACGGTCAATCCTCGATATTCCGGAGGATAGAACAAAATACGTAAATTTAATGCAGTTAGGATAGAGCTCTCTCTATCTATTAATAAAGTTAGTATTATTAGATCGCAGTTTACCTATAAATTGCTTTATAGCTAAGACTACCGAAACCCGACTAGGAGCCCCGCTCCTTCTATTAATGCCTAGGGAGCACTAGTTCTAGTCCCCTCTAACTATATTACAGTTAATAGGTTCTGCTAACTTACTTAATCTTATCGACGCTTAGTTAAAGTACTTAAGCCTCGGTCTAATGTTCGCTAGGGCGTATATATAGGAGACAGTGAATACGACCTCTTTGCAGATTAACCTATAAACTAAAAGCCTCCTATCTAGGTCCGCGTAAAGGGGTAAGCCTTTAGCAAACGCAGTAGTAAAGCTATTAACTAGGATGCCTACGCCTCCTCTATCCGCAACCGACGGGTTATTAAGGAAGAGGATGCCTAGGAACATTAGCTTATAATACAAAGACATTTTATTACTTAGGCGTATATCCTAAAGTAACATAATATCAAACTAGCGGCTTCTTATAAACTTATAGACCGTACGAAATCTAGCGGGATTGCGTACCGAGTTAACATTCAAAGAGCAAATACGTACAATAAGTCCCTTTATAACTTAGGTTTAAAAGGTAGTATCGACTCGACCCCCTATTTATTTATAAAAATAACTGTTTCTACCTCTAGACAGGCTAGGGTAGGGTAAGCCTTATTACAAACGTTACAGGACTGGTTAAGCTTTGCCGCTACAAAGAGAGCTATAAATAGTTTAGTGTGTCCTAAGTTAGCCTTCCCTAGGGGGATCTTAACCTATTAGATACTACAAACCCTATTAAAATAAAGAACAAATTAGCCTATACGGGCACTAAAGCCGACTTGCTAACCTAACTAAAAGGAGATATCCTTTAGACGCTCTTTAAGGCTAGCAATTGTAGTAGCAATTAGGTAACTACTCGAGGGCGGGGCGTTCTTATAGTAGAATACCCTAGGTCCGCTAGTCCGAAATAGACTAACCTCTATTCGATAACTATTATAGTTAAAGTCTTTCCCTAACGCTCTCCGGGCGTCCTTAATTTGGTATAAACTAATAACAAAGCCCCCTACCTAGTATACCGCCTCCTCGATCCTACCGACTAGTACTATACTAGATCGAAAAGCCGCCTTAATAAAAGGGTGTAATCGTTTAGGCGGGTCGTCCGATAGAGCGGACGGCTACCTAATAAACAGGTGCCTTCTATTAGCGTACTAATAAGCCGTATTATCTAAAAGACTACTCGAAACGTTCTTCGCCCTTATAGACGTTTTAGTAAGAGTAGCCTTTAGCTTATAAATAGCCGGTGTTAGTCGGGCCGTAGTAGAGCTAGCGGCCCTAGAGGAGCTCGATCCTAAGATAGACGTCTCTAATAAGGACTACGTAACGTCCTTAACATTTGAAGAGCGACCGCGGCTCTTAGAGTAGGCCTTCTAGGGCCTATCCTTCGGTACTTTACTCTTCTTCCTTAGTACTTCTACTTAAGGGGAGCCTACTATTAAAGGCGTAGTTCCCCTCTTTCGTCTAATTAGTAATAGCTTAAAAGCAGAAGCGTTAGGGGTTAACGGGCGCGGTATTAGTTAGGTAGTAGCTTAATTATTAACCTCTATTTTACTAGAGATTAGTTTACTACTAGGGCAATCGGCCGGGAGATGCTTAAGGCTCGTATACCTATTGCGTCTATATAGCCGAGTTAGAGCCTTACTATTAGAGCCTTCGGCAGTAATAGTTTTAGCTCTCTTAGCCTTATTAGCCTCCCGCTTCTCCTTCTTCTTACTCTTCCGTTCCTTCTTTGCGGTACGTTAGTCCTCGACCTTTTAGGGCTTATCGGCCTAATCCTCTAGATCTTAGCGCGCTATCCTTAGGAAACTTGCTACGAAGGCATTAGTCTCTAACTATTTACTCGGACTTAAAGTAGCGTCTAAGTCGTTCGCGGACTTACTATTACTAGTAATATCTAGCTAATTCTCGCGTAAGCGTCTACTAGCTTCCTTAGACAGACTAGTAACTAACAAATTCGATAAAGATTGTTAAATACTCGAAGGCGGGCGTAAAGTGTAGCTAAGGCTAGGTCTTACGTTACGAGAGTATTCTATTATCTTTATTAATATAACTTTAGAGGCTTTTAGGCGATTCTACCGTCGCTAAGGGGCACTACTAACCCCTATTTCGGTACCCCTTTCGGACGCCCCTGAAAATCTCTTTACTAGGCCCCTTCCGTTCTAGCCGGTATTGCCGCTACCGCCGCTATACCCGCACCGCGGAGGAGGAGAAAAGGGAAGGAGAGTAGGCCTTAAAGGGCCTCTAGACGCTCCTAAGGGCTCCAGTCTAGTAGGCTTCCGTCGGGGGGTTTATATATAAAGAGCCATTTAGCTAGCGTGTTATCCGACCCTCTTAGACAGGCCTAGAGGTTGTAAGAAGGTCCGCTATATATCCCTTAGGTTCTCCGCGCAAAGGCGCTCTTCGTGAAACCGATTACAATAGCAGTATATAGTCTGCTATTGTCCTCTCGGCGCTACTAAATAGTGAAGAATCACTAAAGGTGCCCACCGAAGGGTGCTCAACTCTCAACATCTTACTCGCGCCACGGACAAACTGGTGTGTCGAAGCGAGCTTCTTTGTTCACTCGCTCGACTGCTCAGTGGTACTGTGTCCGAGCAGATTAAATGCGTGTTCGACTCATCAACTTGCAGACTGGTTAGACACTGATCTGATAGCCGCCAGTCCACGATGCCGATAGCTGAGAACGAGGCAATGCTGAAGCGCGTGCTAGGGCTGCGAGGCTGGGCTGTCTTGAGCAGCGCCAAAAGGCGAGCATCTTGTCATCATCCTGATTGATAGCAGTTTTCAATGTAGTCCAATATGCCGAATGCACAGCTCGATGTCGCGTCGTATCGGGTTGGCATCCTGTGTGCCCTTTCTCACGAACGAGCCGCGGTGGAGGCAGCGCTCGACGAAGAACACGAATGGCCCAAAGATTACAATGAGGACGACGGAAATGTTTACTCGTTTGGAAAGATTGGCGAACACAATGTGGTGATAGCAAGCCTTCCGGAAGTCAGACTCCTGGTCGGTATCGGAGGCGGTGTACCAAGCAAGCAGCATGATATTCGCCTGGGAGATGTTGTCTTTAGCCAGCCATCTGGTGATCATGGCGGTGTCATATAGTGGGACTTCGGAAAAGCAGAGGTTGGTGGTTTTCGGCGAACCGGCACGCTCAACAAGCCGCCTAGAGATCTCTTGAGCGCCTTATCAGCTCTCAAGGCACGCCATGGGAACCCCAAGCGGAGCAAAGTTGGCGAGCATCTGGCTAAGATCACCGAAGAGCTGAGCGAGCGATATGGCTATCAAGGAGCCGAGAACGACGACCTGTTTCCACCAGATTATGCCCATGTTGCCGGCTCTGAGCCTTGCCATAATACCAATCCGTTTCGAAGGTGCGATATAAAGAGACACATCAAACGAGAAGTACGCTCAAATCCTGGGTCGCCACGGCTGCATTACGGCAATATTGCGTCTGGCGACGAAGTTATCAAGAATGGCCTCGAACGTGACCGCATTGCAAGCGGCCTCGGCGCTCTGTGTTTCGAGATGGAGGCCGCAGGTCTAGAGGACAGTTTCCCGTGCTTGGTCGTACGGGGAATCTGCGACTACTCTGATTCTCACAAGAACAAAGACTGGCAGCGATATGCTGCCGCGACCGCTGCAGCTTTTGCCAGAGAATTTCTGAGCTTCGTACGAGTTCAAACTGCTGACGATCCAACATCGAAGCAGCGCACGAGCGTCGTGCGAGTCGACGGATCGTCATCCTACACTGACAACAATGTCTCAGGTGGCCAAGCACATTTCGGTCATGTATTCAACTTCGGCACGTCATGATCTTGTACGTAGCTACCAGACGGCGTAACCATTTTCAAGCCAGGAATCCCGAAACTTTCCATTTGCGGTGCCCTTCAACGTATCCCAAATGCCCTTAAGTTGCAGTTTTGTTCCGCGACAAGGCTACCTCTCGCTCTAGTCCAGGCGGATTCTTATCTTGGTCGAACCAGGAAGCCCGTTGCGAAATACCTGGACGATCATGACAGATTGTGGACTAAACTCATGGAGGTTCAGCGCCGCTACTCCCCAGCATCTGACGGGCATCGTAGCATTCTCACTATCTGGGAGTTGTCGTACGAGCAAATAGCATCAGAGAGCGCTGCAGCAAGTGGTCTGCTCTGGATGAGCTGGCTGTCGATGATGCGTTTGCCATTCCAATAGACTAATCCACTCCATGGTTTCCGTATGGCCAGCTGGAGACGCCTACTCCATACACCCATTCGTACATAAGTGGAACCGGCATTCCAAAGGTCATAATCGAGAGCAGGTGCAAATATCCACCATGTCTGTGACAGCTATTGCTTCACTTGCTCCAGACTTCATGTCATCCAAAGGAGCCATTTACCACCCCGACTCTCAGGAGCCAGGCCATCTTATCCCGCACGCGAGGCACCAGGTCGTCAGCTATCGCGTGGGTTGCGGCGAGAAGGCAGCCCATCACTTGATCGTCATCGCTGAGCTTCTCAAGAGCTGGTCGTTCTGGTCGGAGAGTCAAGTCTTGTTTGGGTATGCACTAGAGATTTTAGGCTGGGCTTCCCAGCTTTATCATAAATCCAGCATAGAAGCAAATCAACACCACATCAAATTCAATCTACTCACCTACCCGACTGTCGAGAACTGTGGTGCACAGACGAGTGGAGCTTGAGAGAGAGTTATACAGTTGAGCGCCTTTTATGGGCAAAAGAATCTTTTGCGATTATGTACACGGTCGTCTCTGGGTCGTGACAGTCCAGATCTCTATTACCCATTGCCAGCCAAAGACGCTTGGGATGTCAAGATCAGTCCTTCGATGATGCTTCGGCGTAGTATCGTGCGCGAGCAGCTCCACTTTGCGCCAAACAATGGTCTCTTTCTCTCCTTATCCAAACCCAAACGCCTCGCCATGCATCAATGAAGAAGACATATGCTCGCCGTCCTGCGAGATACGCTCTCTGCGGCACACGAGATGTGTCGTTGCATCTCACCGCTTTCCTTGGGACGTGCTGAACTTGCCGCGCGAGAAGGGATCTAGGCTCTGGAGGCCCGGCGCGGTCACTGTGACTTCGCAGTATCTGTCCACTTTCGTCCTCGTCGCCATGGCCGCGGCAGCATGATAGTACTTTGTGTTGCGGACTGGTCCCGGCTTAATACCTTCAGCTCCTTGCAGATATCTCCAATATTCCGAAACAGTTTCATGACTCTTCATTCACGCGGATAAAGTACGCCTTTGCAAGCTCGTATGCTGACCAGCAGACTGCTGTACTCGGCGCGGCAGTGATCACGCGTGGCTTCATTCCTCGGAAGAAACCCTTCGCACCTTCCCTCCGCCATAGTATGCTCGCAGCGGGAAAGAGGCCACGGCATGATCGGATCTCGGCGTCGGTGGAAGTTCCTCGTGTTTGAAGCAAGGTCTTGATCACATCAAGCGGTGTAGTGGCAGCAGCAGCGAGACCACCAGCAAGACCTCCAGCAGTGCAGTGAGTGAGCGGATCGTACCCAGGCGCACGTCGTCGTTGCATGACCTTCGTGAGTGATTCGTAGGCGGTGAACTGTAAAGCAGTGAAGGGCACTGTCATGGTGAGCGTAGTCGGGTAGGATACGTAGAAAGCGCGAAGTCCTTCATGCCTCCAGACCTGAGATGCGCAGTCGACAATGGAACGGTAGGTAGAGCCATGCAGCTGCATTCGCTGCTTAATGACATCGAATGGGTTCATGAAGGCGTCACTGGCAATCGTCGCGCAGGCTCCACTAGAGGCTTCGGGATGTCAGTACGAAATACGGCGAGAGCTGGGTGGATGCGCTGACCTGCGGCGATGGGGTGATGCCCGGAGGCATTGCCGCCCATGGCTTGCTTCACGACCTCGTAGGTGGCGAAGTATACTGCGTGCGCAGGTCCTGTCATTTTCCGTCAGTCTTTCCTATGCATCTGTGATGTCCGTATGTGCGCGCACCTGCTCCCACTATTACCGAGGACAACCCTCGCCATAATGACATGTAGCCTTCCACTCTCGAAATTGTTGCAATGGCATTGCCGATGCCGCTGTATATGGCTGCCGGGTTTGCGTTGACGACTTGCATGCGTGTCTGATAAATTCATTAGCATTTGGGCGTAGCTGGCAAATCCGAGGTCTCCGAGCACACCTTGAGCAGGTCGATGGGATACATGACCGAGTGTTCCTATGTCTGCGTCAGCATTGTCCGCCCGCTTCCATACTCGATGTCCATACCGCAATGCCAGCGAAGGCACCAGCAGCCATGTTCGCGGCGAGGGAGAAATTGGGCGGGAGAGACTCATAGCTGCCATGCCATCAGCGATTAGCCATCAGATGCTGTCTCCTATACCGCGCGCGTCTCTGCGGGTGCACATACTCGTATTCCTGTGCTTCTTCCAGCACAAGCTTGTCATGCGCGGCCATTGCGCGCGGCTGCGCTGCAATCGTCTCCACGGTTGCGGTTGCGAGCGGTGTGGACGTGGTCGACATGCGAAAAAGTGTATGATGTCGTCGAAGGCTGGGCGAGCGGTGCAGTGCTCTCGAATATTATCTGATGGGGACGGGAAGATCAGATAAGTCGCCTGCCAAAACGTCACGCCCGCGGTTCCTTCTGTCGCCCGATCCCGATACCCCGAACACAGCAAGAGTACAAAGGGCCTTTCCCGCCGCTGGTGTCGTTGTCTTGGATTCAGTTAGAGTCAAGGAGAAGTAGCAAGTTGGCGATCAGCAGTGACAGTAAAAGTGACAGAACGCTTTCGACCTGGACTTGCACAGCGCGAAAGTTTATTCTACTTTTGCCCGCCGAGGAACTCTGATGAACTCTGCAGCGGATCCAGAAAGCTCCTCCTTTCTCCGGACCACAGCAGCTCGGCCCTGGTCAGTAGTCAGAGATGTTAGACACAACATCACAAGCTTCGTGTATACGGTGATATCACGGTGTATACGGCCGTTCTGAGGTCCCTCCTTATGAACACGGCGGTTAATATAGCCGGATACAACGGATAACTATACCGGAGGGTGGATATCCTCCGTGATGAATCGTATCTAATGTGGGTCCGTACTTGCCCCGCAGCTGATTAATCTGTGTCTCGTATATTCTCTATCAGTATTCTGATTTGCACTGCATCGGCGGCACGCTATTTTCTACGCTGCTCTTCGCCATTATTGGTTCAATCTTTCAACGACTAGCACTCTTTGTGTCATTGCCGAGAGCCTCTGCAACCTCCCGCTCCCCGAATGCATCGACAAGAAAGACAAAATTGCTTCTTCTTCGGAATTCGTACTACTAGTAACTTGTCTTCTTGTCTCCCGCCTCTTTGTGCCAAACACTCGGGATGCATCTGTTTTCTCAGATCGGCTTCCGACCCACCTAGCTCTGCCGTGGGCCAGCATAAGACAGATCCCCGGGCACCCGAAATCCGAATCGCTGCACAGAGCGTTATGCATGGAAAATAGAGACGACTCGGTCTAGTCGCAAACTGGCAGGAGCGAGTGTAGCTCGTGTTTGATGACCCTTTTCTGCTGATCATTCATGCCGAAGGACCTCACCTTTGCCAGACTTCGCGTTCTCAAGCTCGCAACCCACATATCTTCGCTGTAGCATGCAGCGTGGACGGACATTGCTGCAAAGAGTTGAACAACTGGGGAGCGTGTGATAGTGTGCATTTGTATCGCCATTTCACACTGAAGTTTTGCCATTCGACTCACAAGGACTCCAGCAGAGTCGGCACTATCAAAAGTCCTCCCTACGTTTGCTCGGACAAGCCTGACCATCCTGCAGCTTCGCATGTCGATGCAGCTGACAGGTGTCCTGGTTCAATCTCGGTCTCGTGTCGCTCTGATCAGCGAGCGCCACGAACGCTTGGAGAAGCTCGAACAAGCATTGCGATGAGACGCCACAAAAGCCCTGTATCTGCTCCATAGTGCAACAGCTGATGATAGTATCGACAAAGAACGTTCGCGCTTTAGATCCAGGCGCGGTCATCCGGTAGGCGGTATCGACAAGCTCAGTAATGTTGCTCCAGAATGCCTCAATCGACGCAGGATCACTTCCACCCTGGTCTTTCGAAGTAGCTGCCTTGATGATGACGTTCATGACAGCGTCACAGAAGGTGAGTTCTGCAAGCGCCTCTCCCATGAAGTAGCACTCCCAAATGAAGCGCCACTTCTTCTCCCACGGCAGATCTCTCACATCTGGTGGAAATCGAAAGGTCTCGTGATACAGCCATTGGACGTAAGTCTCGAAGCAGTCTGGGTTTTGTTCTGGCAGATTAACCCTTTGGTTGAGTGGCGGTGCAGGTGGCCGAAATGTGTCTGAACGCTCCCAGAGAACGTGACAGTGAATGCGGAAAGCCTTTCTGTCGACATGGCCCACAGGTCCCACTTCAAACGCCTGCAAAGCACACCAGCTTCACAGCGTCAGCATATTGCGAACTGTTCTGGGCTCTATTCCACTCACTTGAAGCCTGACGGTGGAGGGCTAACAGTTGGCGTCGTTGTCTTTCTGCGCTTCGAATCGCGATCATGCTGTTGAGCTGTCATGTTGTGCTGCTTAGTAGTGGCAGCACCAGGCGACTTCAGAGTCAAGTGCAGCAATGTCGTGCCAAGGAAAGTTGCTGACGCTTTTGAACTAAGGTGGGTGGTATCATAATCCAGGATCCTTTGAATTGAGTGAGGGAGAGGCACATCTCGTGTTTGCTGCTTGCGAGATGCAGAGCGCCGTTCACTCCTGCCATGCTGCAGACGCTCGTTGCCAACCGATCGAGCACACATAAATGGCAAGACCGACCCATCCGCAGAAGTTTGTACTAAAACGAGGAGATCCATGTATCACAGCTACGGTCTCCACAAAGACCTGATTGCATCCTTTCGCTTTCTCAGCCTGCATGGTAGAGCTGCATTCGATTGCTCATCCAATGCTATCTCCGTTGTTCTTTGCCTTCGCAAGAAGCTCTTTAGCTTCTTGTATGAGCTCGGCCTCTTTCTCAGCTCCGACCTTGTTACCGCGACTATTCAACCAGCCGACATCAAAATTGCCTAGCCCACCATTCTTGATGCGCTCTGGATTCAACTGTTGTGTCGGCGGTATCTTTGGAGCATTGTTGTTCCCCCGGTTCTGTGCCTGCATCTGTTGCTGTGCTTTGGACAGACCTTCACTACCAGCAGCATAAGGATCTGGAGTGATAATGCCAGCCTCTTCCAAGGCATATGCTTGTCGTCGCAGACGCGCCATGACGCCCTGCAAAGCTTCGAGAAAATCTGTGTTGCTAGCTTCGAAAGCCTGCTTGCGATCGTCGACCGAGGCGGAAGTGTCATCGTCCATCTCATCGTCGTCGCGGTGAAGTGGCCGGTTCGTCAGTGCATGGACTGCTTGGCCTGCTGAAGCGAGCATAGCCGCAACATCTTTGTTGATATCTGACAGCTCGCGAATGCGCTCCGCCGGCGTGATCTTTTGCGCCGGCGCCATTGCGAGTGATGCTCATGTCATTGCACTTGTAGAACCACCTTTGCGAGCTTTCCAGGTGGGCTGTCGCGTCGCGCTAAGGTATGCAAGGTACGCTAATCAAGAAGCTTAACCTTGTCACGTGACTGTATTTAGCCACATCTGTCTTCTCACGGTTCGATTTCTGGACTACATCTCCTAGCCTTTGCGACGGCGAGCCTTATCTATCTTTCATCTAATTCATGTAAACAAGCACAATTTTCAATATGGCCTCGCAGCCTCTGCCGCCGTCGCGGACGACGAGCGTTGGCCCGCCCACCGCGAGCGGTTTGAACGCGCAGGCCGCGACAACACCCGGAGGCGGACAGCAAAATTCACAGCAGAATCTGAATCAAATCGTGAGTCCATCGAACACTCCCACTCCTTTACGCCCCTTCGGTCGTTGTTGTGGATTCCGTGGTACACAGCAGCAAGTTCTGGATTTCCCAAATTCCTAGGCGCGCAAGTCGGCTGCGAGTGAAGCTCAAAAACCGTTGCCTCCAAAAAGCCAGGACTCCAAATTCATCAAGCTCATCGGAAATTCCTTCGTACCGGGCGCAAGGACGACCAGACACACATCGCGACTGCTTTTCACAAAACCAAACAAGCCGACTTCTCCATATCGACTGCGGATTCGGGGCACACGAATGTCAGTATCATCTTGTCGACTCGCATTCTCCAATCAAGCAGTACTCGACTGGCCTCACTTTGAAGACGTGCGACAATGTCACAACAACGCAGATTACTGCCAAAAGGCATCCAGCCTTCCGAAGACATGCCATCCGAAGAACTCCGGTGGCATCGCTGGGTAGATTCTAGTGGCCTTCACATTCACATTCTGCTTTGTCACCTGCGTCCTTCATCATTCATTTGCGCGCATCCTTCATAAGCACTTCGACTTCTTCATTGCAACTCATTTGCCCAAATGACCATGATAATGGACAATGCTAACATGCGCTGGAAGGTGTTAGAATACCTGTCTAAGAAAGGCTATACCCGCACCGAACAGACGCTTCGAAAGGAGAGTCAAAACCTGGACGCCAATGGTAACCCTATCGCAACCACAATCGACGAAATGGGCTCCAAGAAATTTGGAAGAGCGTTCGAGTTGACACAAAACTGGGTTGACAACGTGCTCGACATCTACAAGCCAGAGCTCAAACGACTGTTATGGCCCTTTTTTGTTTATTCATATCTGAAATGCGTGGCTGAATTTGCTGCGCGCGACGCCGATGAGTTCTACCACCGCTTCAAAGAACCATTTGAAGCAGAACATGAAGATGATCTGCGCGCAATGCGAGGCCTTCACGATCCGCATGAGCTGGAACAAAACAACATCGCGAAACTATACCGCTCCAACAAGTACCGAGTGTCGCTCAGCACGATGGCGTTTCAGACACTGATCATGCATTTGGAGGCGAAGGAGAACGAGGGGGGCAAAATCATAACAGGCATCATCTCCGACAACATGGATATCAAAGTGGTGGATAGAGCAGCTGCTGGTGGGGAGCGCAATCTTTCTAAGCTTCTCTCGCAAAGGAATGAGCAGCAAGACTTCCCAGCAGAAGACGAGGGAATACCTGGTCACAATCCTGGATCGGCCAATCTTGCTCCGAATGCACCTGCGGTACTTTCCAAGCTTTCGCTCGGACCGTTGCCCATGGAGACAGATTTGATGGAAGACGTCAAGGCCGATCTGCGAGACATCGATGCCTCGCACCCTCCAGCACCTGGTCAAGCACTCCTTGAAGACACATTCGACCAGCATATCAAGCGCGAGCCCAATGAGGAGGCTCCTCGAGATCCTCTACCATATCCACCGTCCACTGCGCGAGACGTGGCGATGGAGGTGCAAAAGGTAAAGGAGAATCGCGACAGATTTCGGATTGAAGGCCGAACAGGCGGTGTAGGTCCTGGCATCAGCGTGACCATGTTCACGTTCCACAACACCTTCGACTGCATCAACTGTATTGAATTCGCAGGCGACAACAATCTCGTTGCAGCCGGAACAGCCGAGTCGTACATCAGGGTCTGGTCGCTGGACAATCGACCTCTAACGTCACCAATTGATCCGCCGTCGTCCCAGCCATCATCGTCTCGAAGACTAGTTGGCCATTCCGGGCCAGTCTACGCACTTTCGTTCTCGCCGTCAATCGCACTTCCCGCACCAGCCACGAATGGTCACACAGAACAAAGCACTTCTTCTGAATCGCAGCCCAAATATCTGCTGTCGTCATCAGCAGACTGCACCATTCGACTCTGGTCGCTCGATACGTGGACCAATCTTGTCGTGTACCGATCGCATAACTCACCAGTATGGGACGTACGTTTCTCACCTTTCGGCCACTATTTCGCATCTTGTTCGGCCGACCGAACGGCACGATTGTGGAGCACACCCCAAATCGCTCCCCTTCGCCTGTTCGTAGGGCATGACTCAGATGTTGAGACAGTCGCCTGGCACCCCAACAGCGCATATGTCTTCACGGGATCAGGCAGCGGGGATCGTACTGTCCGGATGTGGGACATCCAGCGCGGCACAGCGGTACGTCTCTTTACCGGGCATGTTGGCAATGTCACTGCTCTGGCTTGTGCACCAAATGGACAAGTTGTGGCGAGTGCAGATGATCGAGGAGAGATCATTCTCTGGGATCTCGCATCTGGCAAGCTCCGCAAGCGCATGCGTGGTCATGGGCGCGGCGGCATCTGGAGCTTAGACTGGAGCGTCGAATCAACAGTACTCGTGTCCGGCGGTGCTGATGGCACTGTACGAGTGTGGGACGTGCAACCCGATGCAGACACGCAAGGCAAAGTCGCTGGAGAAGGTGGAGCTGGCATCAAAATCGACGGTAATGCCGTTGGAAGTGGTGCAGTCAGCAAGGCGAAGTCGAAGAAGGATGTCGTGGTGTCGCCCGATCAGATTTCCGCCTTCCCGACGAAGAAGAGCCCGGTCTATAAGGTGCGATTTACCCTGATGAACTTGGTCATGGCAGGCGGCGCATATCTGCCCTGATGGCAGTCATTGTACAGGTGGACATATCTACTTTAGCACGGCGTTCCGGACCAGAAAGCAGCATCAGGCGGGATAATGCGATTCGATACCAGGCATTGGAAGAACGGTTTGTACTTGGAACGGTAGTTTTTGAAGCTCGTCTAAAGATGCATTCACTGCTGACTGCATCTCACTTCAACTTTTTGCACAGTCCCCTGGTTGTTGGCCTAGCCACATTACCGCCGATCTCATCTCTTCGGCTACAGCTGTGGCTCTTCATCTTATCGTCCCGTCCATACCCACCAACCAGGTCTTCCCGACCGTGCCACTCCAGCAAGACTCGTGAAACCTGCAGTATGAGATTTAGCATCAGCGGATGCCACCTCACGATCTCCGCGACTTGTGGCTGAGCAGAGCATTTCGAGGAGCGATAAGAAGATGGCTTGCGAGCATGTGCTCTTGTTTCGTGACGGAGCGGCGATCAATGAGAACTGAATCAAGCTTTGTCTTGACCTAATTCGGTCAAGCGCCAACTCAAATGACGCGCCTTCTCCAGAATATGACGCTGGCTGACAAGGACATCAGGTTTTCAGTGCAGACTCCAATGCTCTTGTCTGCCGCGTGTCGACGTCAGGGTCGCGTGGTGGTGGACGAGCACAAACGCTGATGATGTAGCAGGCGACACTTCAGCTGGTACGGTGTGTATATATGTCCACGCTGCCGTATCCCGAAAGGTAATTTCCTACCTCACACCAATTGTCATCAGTCAACCAATCCCACCAAGCAACGACTCACTCGTCGACATGGCACGAACACGCACAACCAAGACTACACACTCCAAGTCAGGAGGTCTCCTCTCCCGTCTGCGCAACCGCAATCAAGCCAAGGTCTCTACCACGCAATCTACCAACCCGGTCACGGGCACTACCACCACGACTCAAAAGACCAAGACACACCCCAACGGCGTTGGATATCGTGGACACGGTGGACGAGGACCAATGGCTAACAACCATGAGAGCCACTACACGAGCGGGCCAACTCACGTCCATCACAAGAGAAAGCCAAGTGTTGGCGACAAGATTTCTGGTGCTATGATGAAATTGAAGGGCACAATTACTAGGAGGCCAGGAAAGAAGGTATGCGAGACTGTGTGTGCAAAGTGTGGGCGTGAATGAATGCTAATTTTTCAATAGGCTGCTGGGACTCGTCGCATGCATGGTACTGATGGACGTGGGTCGCATCATAGGACTGTTGTTTAGACATGGCCATGGAGCAAGGCATGATGAAGACAAGATTCTAATGTTGATGGCATACGAAGAGATGAATTGTACTATTCTGGAAATGTTATGAGCGATACCCGAATTTGTGAGCGAGGCGTGTTTTCATAGCGTCAACGGTTCGAAACGAATTGCAAGCAATGATGATTTCCAAAGACATTTCTTGGATTTGAACTCAGTATGCTCGTCGGAGTGGTGGCATGGAACGAACGTTTCTAAACACTACCTTGTCTCGATGATGTCCTAGCATGTGATAGAATATGAATCAGCTTGACTAACCCGAACGCGATGACGGGAAACCGATTTATTCTAACATGCAAACCTTATCAACATATTCACAATACCTACACCATACACATGCAACCACTCAATCATCCCCCGCCTCCCCATTCTCCTCAAACACACGCGCCAGCCTCCTAGTCTCCGTCCTCATAACCTCAAAATCCCCCTTCAACTTCTCCGCCAAAACATCATACCTCTCCCTCCCCACTTTCCCCTGCTCCAACAAACTCTTCAAAACTTTCGCCTCCTCCAGTAACACAGCCTGACCCCTCTCAATCGTACTCTCAAACCACCCCACCCGGGAAAAAAACCAAACATCATACCTCCCTTTATCTAACATGAACCTCAGATCGACCGTGGCGTTCCAAGCCAAACGTTTCGCGATGATGCGTTCGTTGGTTGTGATCAAGTTTTCGAGTTCGGAGATTTCGGAGGCTTCGAGTAGTTCTTCTGAGGAGGTGAGGCGGGCGCGGGCGGTGTCGATTTCGGATTTGCGTTTTATGAGGCCGCGGACGCGAGGGGCGTAGGGACGACGGTCGTCGGGGAGGCAGAGGTAGTCGGAGAGTGTGGTATGGGATGTGGTAGGCTCAAGGACGTATGAGAGGTCTGTGGCTTTGGATGTGGTGGAGTAGAAGCGTCGGTTGTTCAAGGACGGGAGAGTCGCGAATGGCGAGTATGGGCGTTTGGAGGCTCCAAGGTTTTCAATGCGGGCATGGCGAGGTCGATCGAAGCCAAAGTCATATTCGTCTTCTTGTTGCGGATCGACGTCTTCGGCAGGCAAGTCGCTGACCTTGCTGAATTCCTCATAGATGTCGATAAATTTCTCGTCTTTGCTCGCGTCTGATGTCAGGCTCAAGGCATGGTAGAGAAGATCGTCATCGGAATCCTGGCCATCCTGCCCTAGCGGCGAAAATGAGGCCTCGTGTGGAGTTGGTCCTGACAAATTATGTCCTTCCGCTTGACCATGGTGTTCGAGTCCGACATTCGAAGCAAGATCAAGAGGGTCTAGCTCATCTTCCACATGTTCTTGCCGGATGGTATCGCTTTGCACAGAAACTGCTGGTTGTAAAGCCTGCCCGGTAAGCTCAGCAGGCTCAATGGTTTCGCCAGCGCTGCGATAGCTTTGCATCGAATAACTCAGACCCATCTTGAATTTATCCGCCGCATTCGCTGATTGAGAAGCTTCTGAGAATGTACAAGCATGGACTTTTGCAACAACGACGATATGATCGCCGACTTGTACGCACTTTTCAGGCAGAAGACGTGCCGAAATATTTGCAAGTATGGCCCCGCCGATGTTATCCCATAGTCTTGGGAAGAGGGGGAGCATCATGCCACCGTGTGTAATTAATCTGGCGTTGAAGACTTTTTCGAAAGGTTCACTTGGGTGCTCATAAGGTTGCGCGAATGCGTGAGCAATAGCAGCTGCACGAGGTGTGGCTGAGAGAAATGCTACTCTCAATTTTTGAGAGGCATATATAGCATCCCACGTGCTCGACGGTACTTTGATGTTGAAAGAGATGATCGGTTCAGGCGCCAGAGTGATGGTGTTGAAAGACGAAACAGTCAGCCCCCTCGCTTTACCAAACTCCCCATCCTGCTCAGCGAGTGGATCTCCGGCGCTGATGTGGACGACCGGATGGGTTAGTGCTCGTGAGACCATGCGAACGTCTTCGCTCAATTTTGCCTGCTCTTCTCTCAATTTTGCCTCCTCTTCTCTTGACAGTTCACGTTCACGTACAAGCACCTCCGGTCGGAACTTTGGTGCTGCTCTTATTTTCACTGGGTGCTCAACGCACCCCGCTTTGCTAATCGTTGCTTGTATGAACTCATGCAGCTTGTCTCTTAGGCGATCGGCTGCAGGTCTACCGTCCACGAGCAGTCCGATTTCGCCGTCCACTTTTCGCAGCCCAAGCCTCTGCAAGCCTAAATCCTTCTTCAGTTGCTCAAGTTCCAAACCGTTTCCAATGAAACTCCTGATGATCTTGGCTTGTCTCGGTCCTTCAGCCGTGACCAGCAATGTCTCCTCCACAGCGTCAGGCTTATCAAGCACAGCCGAGCTGACTGGGTGTTCAAGAGTATTCTTGGCCGTCGCTTTGGTATCACCGTCAATTCGCTCCGAAGGTTGCGAACGTTTGAGTGCCCGGTCACGTCGTTCATTCGAAGGCATACTTGCTCGCGTCAATTTTGCGTTCAGTTCCACCACATCTCCTTTGATGTGGCTGAATGTGTTTGAAACGTCCTGCGGCGATCCAGTTATGACAAAAGAGCGTGCAATGTCCTTCTCATCAGAGACTTCGCTTATGCTCCTCTGCTCTGGCTCGCCGATGTCAATCGAGACATTATGCCGCGCCGCAATGCGGGTAATGTCATGTGCGGCAATGAACCTCATGAAGTCCGACTCGAGAAGGCTGAACTCCAGAGTCCAGGTTGCGTCCGACCTGTGGCGGAGGACGTACTCCAATGGATGCAGAGTATGTGAAGGGCGCTGAAGCACTGACTTCACGAGTTCATGACCGATTCTGAGGAGCGGCCGCGATTGGAGATGGTTATACAAACTACCTACTTCGGCGAAGGAGCCTGATATCAGAACAGAGATGGTTCGCAATCCTGCAATACCGCCGGCGTCTACGGATGGAATGGCCGCAGATAGGTTCTGTACTTCAACTCTGGCTCCATGCTTTTTGCTTAGCCCGTTCAGATTTGGCCCGTAGCGTTTGAGGAGACGCTCCAAGTAGTCGCTGCGAATAGCGTATTCAATCATGAGACCCAGATCGGATCGATAACGCACAACCGTTTCGCCGCTTTTCAGAGTATTGAAAGGCTTCGCTGTGGCAGAAAAGATTTCGCCTTGGATGAACTTCTTGGGACAGTCCGAATGTTTTGGCTCCCATACTTTATCAATTTTTACTGTTTTGGTGCTCGCATCCGCCTGAGTCGAGACGTTGACAATGCCATCCCGAGTGCTCGCGATTCGTTCTGCGTCATCTTTCCAACGCCCTTTCGCACGGCTTGATAGAGGTTTGCTGGGGGATTTGGTGATATGAAAGCGAACGGGTGGGTTCTGGTCTCCTGCGCTTCTATCTCCTCCTCTCCCAGTGGCATATTCTTCTCCCACTGGCGCATTCTGTGTCGCAAGATCTTCCTGATCTCCTCGAGTCGGGGCCGATGTATGGAAGTCGTGTCGACATGATCGAACTCCAGCTTGTCCAGCAGCGTGAGGATCGTTGAGCAGACTCCATCTGCGAAATACGCGATAGAAGCGGCGACTCGCAACTCCAGGGTTATGCATTGCTTATAGAGTCGCGCGCAAAGGCGCATATATCGAAAGCAAAAACAGAGCTCCCAATGAAGTCCAAGCTACCTTCACCCACCATCAACGCCAAGCCGCTCCTCCGTCCCCTCTCCGCAGACCAGCCAGCGACAACGGAAACTCCCTTGCTCCCATCAGACACATTCACATGCAAATAACCCAGATCACTGCCAAGATGCTTCTCACACAATCCTCTCGACCAATATGCCAGCACTGCGCCAAACAACTCCAGAACTCACAGCCAGTACGACACGCGACTCTCCTCAAACGCCCGAAACGACCCTACCAATTCACCCAACTCATAACACTCTCCGACGGCAGCACGCTTACACATCGCACAAGCTCGCCTGCGCCGATATACAAGAGCACAAAAGATACAAAAAACCATGCAATGTGGAATCCGAGTTCGCAGAAATTGTTGAATGTAGAGGAAGATGAGGCTGGAAGACTGAGGAAGTTCAGAGCGAAGTTTGGGAGAGGATATGATGCTGAGACTATGAGTGGCGAGGAGGAGGTGCAACAATACCGTAAATGGGTTATGGATGTATATTTGCTAACCTGATTGGCAGGCGCGAGATGGAGAGGATGCTTTAAGTCCGCATGAAGAGGAGGAGAGTGTCTTGGATCTGATTTCGACGTTCGGACAGAAGGCGGAGAAGAAAGCGAAGGCGAAGGGGTCGACAGAGCCCGCAAAGCAGAGTGGGAAAGCCAAGGGAGGTCAGGAGTGAAGAGTCTGATAGACTGGGATATGATTACCCTGATCGAATGTCTCCTTTTATATCGACAATGCTGAGTCCCCAGAGCCGCCCGGGTGCATTACACGCTCAGACCATTTGCTCGTCAGCTACGCAAGATGGTTGACGCGCGATGAAGACCTCATCTACAATAATCGCACGGAACAGTAAGAAGTCTGTGCGGCATCACGCGCGAAACGCAGCTGCGGAAGCCGACGCACGTGTATAGGGGCATTTCGCGCGAGGAGATACGAAGAGAGGCGTTGGGAGAATCGCCGAGATAGCAGCTCGTGGAAAGCAATATCATGTGGCAAGATAAATTCTGTCTTCCGAGGGAGGCTCTCAGTCAAACTTTCCGACATATTAGCGAAGCATGTCTCGATCGATTGATGCGATACAACAGCAAAACACGTCGCCATCGCCCACCGTCCAACAAGCTTAGGCGAGTGAGGACGAAGAGTACGAGGAACTAGTACTATCCTTCAATCCCATCCTCGACATCAGACCCTCGACCTCGCGCTCTTAAAGCTTTTCTATCTAATCTACTATACAAGTCAGCCTTCGACAATACACGATTATCAAAGATCCTACAATTCTCTTTGCTATGTAAACGCTAACAATGTAAGAATGTGAGGGAACCGATAGAACATGAAAATTCGCAGCAAAGACAAATCGCCCTTCCTCCAACAGTCTCCGTGGTGGACAGCGTGGCGGAGGAACATATTCTTATTCTTCGCCTCGATGCCCGACACTAGACCTTCGACCTCGCGCTCCAAGAACTCTTCTGCCTGAGCTATACGAGTAACTGCTGGACAAAGAATGATCGTCGAGAACGCTTGAAGTTTTTATTTCCTATATCTGTCATGCTTCAAAATTGAAAAAATTGGATCCTGTGACTGCCAGAAGAACTCGTGCGGTCTGAAGGCCTGGAAATTGATCGATGGACTCCAAGACAAATCCAGTAAGTATCACGTTCAGGAGCTCTACGATCTGCCTACTTTCTGCTCGCTGCCGCCTCAAAACTCACCTGACACCCCAATTGCCTGAGGACGCTTTGAAAGGGTATAAGTATTTATCTGAATTCCCAGATCTCGAACAATCACTCTCCGCTCGATGTGGCCCAGGTGGTATTAAGGCGCGCTTGACTGAGATGAGGCAACTGAACTCGCCTAATGACCTGGCTTTGGCTCTTTATCTGTTATCATCGAGCTGACGACGACTGTTCTTGCTTTTTGCTAGGTTTTTGTGCGAGATGGGAGTATAAAGACTTACAGTTCCTTGCAGAACCTTGAACATCATTCTCAGCTCGATGGAGCTCAGTCTGTAAGGCGTCAGAACCCCAAACCAGGTCAGAAAGGCCTGTTCGTATCGTTGAGCTGTGAGTGATTAAGATTTGCTTTTCGCTTCTCGAATTTCAGGAAACTATGTTCATATTCCAAACATACATCGGCAACATCAACCATGCACTCATCTCTACCAACCCATTTCACTCCACCTTCCCTCCATCTTCCTCTCCTCCACTCACTATCGCCCTCGCATCCCCCTCCTCCTTCATCCTCCCACCCTCCACAAAGGCCGTCCCGTACCTCAAATCAAACGGACACAAATGAGAAGGCCTCCTCAACCCCAAAAAATAACATGCCGAAAAAGCCCTCCGAAAGTTCGTAAAAGTATTGATCCACGACCTAATTCCACCGCTCATCGTCGTTCCGTTCACAACGTGTAGACCATCATCATCAGCGGTAGTAATGTTATTGGTAGTATCAGCCAGACCACCACATTCCCTCGCAATCACATCCGGCGTGATGTTGAGTAATTGGTTCGGCGAAGTGAAAAGCAAATGCCTCACGCCTTCCAACTGCTTCATGTTCGGATCGATAACATTGTCAAGCAATTTTGAGGATCTGCGGAGGACCAAGCAATTGACTTGGGTTGGATAGCGCTTCGCGACGTCCACGTATGCGGAGAGTTGACCAGGAGTGGAATCGTCGCCCATAAGAATGTACTCGCGATGAGGGAAAGTCGTGATTAGTCGCTCGATGCTTGCGATTCGGGATATGCTGACGTTGACTAAACTCCAGGGACGGAAGTCGAAAGAGCCGAGAGGATAGTGGTCGAGGAGTGCGGTATACGCTGAATGCGACATTTCGGGTGCGTCGGTCGAATAGTGGAAGTGGAGATCCTTGAGATTGCTGTCTCTCCATCTTTTGAAGACTTCGGGCATGTTGAGCCATGGCTGGAAGGGGTGTACGTAGGTGTAGAGGCAGAGGCGCTTTAGGTTCCAGCCCTCTGA
Source organism: Pseudocercospora fijiensis CIRAD86 (assembly GCF_000340215.1). NCBI lineage: Eukaryota > Fungi > Ascomycota > Dothideomycetes > Mycosphaerellales > Mycosphaerellaceae > Pseudocercospora > Pseudocercospora fijiensis. The sequence goes on from NW_006921541.1 coordinate 1,971,143, forward strand.
TTTCTTGAGGACGTCGTCGATGTCAGAGATGACTGTGATACCGGTTTGGGTGAGAGGAAGGATCTTGAAGGATTTTTTGGTCGATGGGATAGCCGACTCTAGGTTGAGAGGCGGATCACAGCCATCCACACGAAGCTGAGAAGCATTGTAGTCCAGCTGGAGCCTAGGAGGCAAGTCGATGAACGCATCGAAATGGCCGTAGAGATTTGTCGTGGTCCAGCTGTGGAATGCCGTGTCTTTTGCGATGAGAGAAATTCCTGCTCCGGCGACAGAATGTGAGACGTACTCCCCTGACATAGCGGCCGGCGATGAGGGTGGCAGAAGCCGATCACCGCCACTCAACGAAAGAAAGTTACGAAGCGTCTCGCGACGGTATGACCAGGATGAGCGACAATTGTCCAGGGCGTAGGCGAAGCCAGAGATGCGAAGTCTTCGTGGCTCTGCATATTGATGAGCATATAAGCCACGCTTAGCGATCGAAAGGCATACCAGTGGCAGAGCGATTCAGGCGCATGTATTGCGGCCATGTCGCAATCTCAAGTGTTTTGAACGTGTTCTCAGAGAGCTTGGTAGGGCAGGATCCGTCACCCATTCCATGCATCTGGCGAGAGAGGAAATGCCGTAATGGTGCGGTTGCAACTTGTAGAAAGGTACTGCCTTCGAGCTCGCCACATTTGATCTGGAAAGGTGCGTCAGCGTCGACCGCGATGCAGAGGAGGAGGAGCATCCAGATCATGGTGCCAGGAAAGTGGTGATTGTATCGCTAAGAGGACGAATATCGGCGTTCTGTCTAGCCGACTGCATGCGAGTCGATATCTGAGTTCCGGAGATTTGAGATGGACATCAGTCGCGCAGCAGCCACTGCCTCAATGAATAGCCCAAGGGAGTCACGACCACGCCTAGTAGGCATCGATTCATTTGCCGCTTCGGAGATCGGGTGCATGCTATCAGCAGTCAGTGGATGTGGATTATTCGCCCGATTTGCCGTCAGCATGGAAGTGTCTGAAAAGAACGGAAGAATGAGAGGGATGCAATTGCCATTGATCATAGTATGTAGCAGCCACGCAGGTCGCATAGACATCGCAGCCTAAGCCACAATTCTCTGCTCAACTTGTCTCCCAAAAAACTTTTTTGCTGTTCTTCCTTCTACCAAGACATCATCCTCTCGCTCCTCTATCCCCGGCAGTGATTCGTGTCTCTTTGTCAAGTCGAATGGTATTGTCGTGCCGAAAAGATAGAGAAGTCGCAAAGAATGTGTCCTAGACTGATCCGGCATCTTCTGAACGAGTGAAGAAAATGTGATCAACAGGGTCAATGTGTCGAGCCAAAATCGTAGCGCCCGAAAGTTGTGTAAAGTATGGCAACTTCATCCAAGGCAGAAGCTGTTACTGGAGAGATTCAAGATGTAGGTCCTGTGGGTCGGCAAGACCGAGAGAAATTTGTGGTCATGATACCTTGATACAAGTTGCGTGGTCGTTCATGTTGTGCTGTTGAAGGTTTGTGTGTGTGTGTGTCGTCTAGCACTCGGCTAGTAGTCGATCGATAGGATAAGTGTGTCGAAGAGTCGTCTCCGAAAGGAAAAAGGAGATAGCGATGTAGTCGTCAAAGGCCAAGAATCACTTAGGCCGTGGAGAACCACCGCTCATGTCGAAACGTAAACACCGGAACGAAAGAACCGGGTATATCATCAGTCATGCCCATTAGTCACGCCGAAAGTTGGCACGCCGGCCAACGGTTCATCCCTTTCTGGTCTGAACTCCCACGCGAACGCCATTCGATAGTGCTACAGATTGCCCCGGATTGGTCGATATGCGACTCAGGATTCCTATGCCTGAGCCGCTGGAGGACCAGCTGGAGCCATCTGTTGTTGATTGGGCCGCTGCTGGTAGCCGCCCTGTCTCTGTTGGCCTTGGAAGCCATTTTGGTCGTAACGTTGACCACCGCCACCACCGCGTCCTCCTCGGTAGCCACCTCGGCCGCCGCGGTAGCCACCAGTGGTACGGTTGGCAGGATTTTGCAAGTCCTGTCCATTTCCCTGCTGTCTGCCTGATGGTTGTTGAATTTGCTTCTGCTGTGGCGCAGTGTTGATTGGTCTAGGAATGTTTTCTGGTGCATCATAAACGTAGAGCTTCTTGTCGATGGAAGCAGGGATGGGCTGAATCTCGGTGCCAAGTTCCTGCTCGATGCGATAGAGGTTGAATCGATCTTCCCAGTTGATCAAGTTGATAGCCAGACCTAAATGACCAAAACGACCGGAACGACCGATACGGTGAAGGTAGGTTTCCGCATTCTTTGGAAAGTCGAAATTGATAACGACATTCACAGCCTGAATGTCGATACCACGGGTGAGGAGATCTGAGCATACAAGATTGCGCATGGCACCATTGCGGAAGTCGTGGAAGACACGGTTTCGATGCTGTTGCAGCATCTTCGCGTGAGAGTAGAAGCACGAGTAGCCAAGTTCTGTGATCTTCTTGGCGAGCAACTCTACTCGAGTCGTGCTGTTGCAAAAGATGATGGACTGGTTGATCTGGAGACGACTGAAGAGGGTGTTGAGGCAGTGCACCTTCTGCTTCTCCTCAACAAAAGCGTAGTACTGCGTGATACCGCGGAGGGTGAGCTCATCCATGAGGTTTATTTCGTGTGGGTCAGTCATGTGCTTGTCCTTGAAATCCTTCACCACAACTGGGAAGGTGGCAGAGAACAGCATAACCTGGCGGTCCTTGGGGTGGAATTTGAGAAGCTGCTCAATGGTGACGGTAAATTCTGGAGACAGAAGCTTGTCTGCCTCGTCCATGACAAAAGTCTTGGCTTCTGAAAGATCGGCGACGCCCTTTCCTGCAAGATCCAAAATACGACCAGGAGTTCCAACAACAATGTGTACAGCTTCATTCAATCGAATAATATCGTCGCGAAGTCCAGTACCGCCGGTGGTGACCATGACATTAATGCCAAGGTGCTTTCCAAGGGTCTTGCATACTTGGGAGGTCTGCAATGCCAACTCTCGTGTAGGCACAAGAAGAAGGGCCTGAATTTTGTCTGATTTCGGGTTTATGCGCTCAAGAGTAGGGATGACGAAGGCGGCTGTCTTTCCTGTGCCGTTCTTCGCTCGTGCCAGAATGTCACGTCCAGTCAGTGCCACGGGTATGGTCTCTTCTTGAATTGGTGAGGGCTTCTCATATCCAGCTTCATATATGCCCATCAAGAGTTCTCGCTTGAGGTAGAAGTCCTCAAATTCCAAGCCTTTCGTCGCCGTCACGTCCTCAGTCTGCTGTCGCCCATCTTTCGGAGGTGCCTTGAGGCCCTGCTTGTAGTCGCCGGCTGGTGATTCGTCATTGAGTGTAGTGCTCTCGAGCTTGTCTGCAAGCCCTGACGCCATTGCGTTGGTGTATTTGTGTGGGGCCTCGTGGAGGTGGTGAGGTGGAAGTGACTGTCCAGCGCCGATTCAGCTGTATGGGCTCGAGGTGTATTCGGACTCCGTGGACACAAGGAGCTCAGGACAAGCAGCGCCTGAGAAGGTGCTCGTGTTCGTTCGGTGGTGGAATGCCGCAGTCGGCAGATCCGCCTCTCGTTCGCTTACTGCCTGCTCTGCTCAAACAGAGACAGGTGAGATATCTGGTGCGCAGAATTCAGTGAGCTTTCTTGGTCTCAGCCCAATCGCAATGTGTGTTCGCGTAGGTGTGACAGAGGCAATGGCAATGGCGGTGACTGGCTGGCTGACTGGTTGGTTGGCTAGCTGAATACAGGACGCGTCGCGTTGTCGTGTAGTGTTTGAGCGTGGTGGCTGGGCCGGAGGGGTGCTTTCTGGTGTTGTTGCGAGGTTTGATGCTGAAGTTAGATTGAAGTCTGGTTTCAGCATCACCGCGAAGGACGCCAAGACGCCAAGGCGCCCCACTTTTCGGCGTAGCTCGACTGCCTCCGAGCTTCTCGAGAAGCAAAGACTGAAGAATGGCCTAAAAACATCCAGCTTCACTCAAATCATGCTGTCTCTCCTTACCCCCCGATTCTTCCCCGGCGCGGGCAGAAATATCCTATCAGCGAACCGCCACACCATTCAATCTCGCTTCTTTTCCTTGACATCGGCAAGAAACAGCCACCTCCAGCAAACACTGAAGAATAAGAATCAGTCTTTCTTCTCCCAGCATCTACCGCGGATCACCAAACAACATTCGAACCCATCCATCTTCTCCCGCCTCTACTCCTCCTCCTACAGAGGTACCGAAGACCAATTCTGTCCCCACTACTCCTCCCCCTCCATCAGCGCCCTCATCTGGACAATCATAGGACTCAACACCGCCGTCTTCTCCACCTGGCTCTACGCAGATCGCACATCCGACAGCACCCTAAAAGCCTATCTCTACGACAACTTCACCCTAAAGAATGATGATCTCAGCTCAGGACGTTACCACACCCTCCTCACCTCCGCATTTTCTCACATGGAGCCCGTACACTTCGTTTTCAATATGGTCAGTCTCAACGCCTTCGGAAGTGTGATCAAGAGGGTATATGGCGTTACGGTGCTTCACGTCATGGGCTTGGTGATCGGATCGGCATTGGCGTCGAGCGCGGCATTTCTATACCACAGTGCTCCGTCTAATACGCCGAAGAAACTGCTCAGTAGCTGGAACTGGAAGTCGCGGATCCGAGAAATCAAAGTGGCTCTAGGAGCCAGTGGAGTCGTAATGGGCTTAGCAGCAACAGCAACGTGTCTTGCCCCTACGGCTCGAATGGGGATATTTCCCATACCTTTTGGCATTCCGCTTTTCGTTTTGGCGCCACTGTATGTGGGCGTAGATATGTATTTTCTGAATTCTGGGGAAACGAGGACTGGACATGCGGCGCATTTGGGAGGATTTGCGTTCGGGACAGTGTTTTACCTGGCGTACTTGATGAGGTTCGGTGGGGTGTGGAGAATGATTACTAGATGGAGATGATTGAACGCCACCTTCACAAGGGCTAGTTTGAAGATAAACTAAGGTGATGACGGTTATATCAAACAAGACTCTTGGTGTGGCAGTACAGACCATCTGCCAATTGTAGCCGATGAGGTGGCCACGGCTCTCTACGCTTTTTGGGCGAGAGAAGGGCAGCTTAGGTTCGAGGCGCGCACGTAAGACCTGTGAGTGGGATGTTCCCACGGGTTCGGGTCAGAACGAGCCAGTAGAGACGACTGAGAAAGTATGTTGTATACTCATAATCTATCTGAACAGCCGAATCTCGACTCAGTAAACGAGTGTCCTCAGTTCATTTCCAAGAGTCGAATAGCAATATTTTCTAATCTTGCCGGTCATGATCGATGCCAACGGTTCCGTTCCCAATCACTGCACGACACAGCCACGTTCCTACCACGACCAAGTCTTCATAACATTGAGCTCGGGGCCGTCGTAGACACTAGATGCGGAAAAATCGCGGGTTAGCATTCTGTGGCGCTCATAGCAAAGCAGTGCAAAGCAACGCGGGTCGGGTATAATGATGCCAAGCAAAGCAAGACAAGTGAAGTCTTCTTCTTCAAAGACAGGGCGAATCCCAGACGCGCAGAACGCAGAGTAATTCGACAATCGGCCTCTCCAGAGTGGTCAAGAACACTCACTGTCTTCCCTCTCGATGCTTAAGCTCATCAACGCGATCCGCAAGATCGCTTGCGTCAGTGAAGACATGCCACAGGTTATGATCCAGACCTTCGAACGCCTTCTGGAAGCGTTCGCTGCTATTCTTGGTCTGTCCGTCCATTTCTGCGATTCCTTCGACTTTGCGGATATAGATAGCTTTAATCCAGCCGGGGAAGCGGCGGGCAATCTCGCCGTATGACTCTGGGTCTTTCTGTGTGGAGTCACCGATGCACACAATTCGTCGATGCGGGAACCAGGAATGTATCTTCTTCATACGGTCGACTTTGTATTCTATGCAATCATAGTCAGCACTTAGATCTTGCAACTGTTCCTGTCTTACTCTCTAACTCACCTTGAGTATCCTGGTTGAGAGACGCGATGAGGCCGCCGAGATTCTGCCAAGAAGCATCACGGAGGATTATGGTGCCTTGTGGGTAGTGGGCTTCTCTGAATTGACGCAGGAAAGGATAGAGGTTGTATGGGGATGCAGACAGATAAAAGAATGGTGGGGTTTGGAGGGTCGATTGGATGTGGCTGTAAAGTGCTGGCATGCCTGGGACTGGTGTAGGGTTCTCAACAATGAAGGTCTCGTGGAGAATTCCGAGCGGGGATGGGGTTTGGGTGATTTTGATGGTGTCGTCTATGTCAGATATCACGGCCCAGCCTCGCTCTTCGGCAGGGACTGTGACACTTGGGATACCGAAAGGAGGTGGGAGATTGATTGCATTCGAAACGAAAGGCGAGAGCTGCTGGGTTGGCGAAAAGTGCAGTTGGTGGAGGCCAGAGCTGATGCCGGAGTAGTTCGAAGGCCCAAGAGTCTGCTGTTCTTTGCCATCGATGCTGATGCGAAGGGTGCGTTTTGGTAAGACTGTGTCAGCAAATGGCTGGACGCGCTCGGCAATGCGCTTCTGGGTGGCGATGTCCTCGTCGCTGATTTGCAACTCGTGGGCGATGTGCGACACTATGCGGGATACGTCCTTCCCGGAACCCTTGATGAAGTAGCATGCAACAAACTCTACTTCCCACCCACTACCACCTCGCACTGGCTGAGGCGTGCTCCCATCTTCGCTGATCCTGCTCGGTTGGGTTTTCCTGGCAGGCTCAATCTGCGCCAAATCTGGTCGCTTGTCTCCTGGCTGTGGAGTGCGGAAGGCAGTATTGTCGAGGATCCACACGTTGTGCAGAGCAGGATCCACGGGCTCCGGCTTCGTCCATGGAAAGACGACGGGAAATCGGTCAAATAGGTCTGGCATGGAGTGCCGTAGAGCTTCAGGTACTTCGGGTGAAAATGGCGCGTCGTGGTCTATGCTCGAACTTTGCAGAGCATCGACGGCAGTCCGCCTGCCTACGGCGGCGAGTTCGCTTAAGAAGCTCATCTTGACTGTGTGCCTGTGCCTGTGCCTGCTGGTCGCGCGTGATGGTTCTTGCCTTCGTCGCCAAGCCTTCTGACCTGGGGAAGTGTGACGTTTGCTGTTCGCTCAGAGATGGCGGGCGAGAGATCAAACCCGTATCCGTCTCAAACCGTTGTGGGTACTTCGCACCCTAGAGTGGCAGCAGAATTGTGAGATTCCAGTCATCAACAAAGGACATTCGAGCACGAGGTGAGGTCCACGAGTTACGAAAGTGGCGAGAGCCCTGCAGCTCTCGTGCATGGAGCACAAGACCGAGCATCTTGGCTTCCATCGTGCATCTGCACGCGTCGCATCGATCTTGAGTCCTCCTGCTTCCCACTTCCCGTGTAGTTGCGGATTATGTGTTTGCAGCGCGTTGATATCAGACCAAGAAAGATGCAGCTCGCGTTCACTTGTTACGCAGTAATAAGACCTGGATATGCGCCTTGCAAAGTCTCGGGCTGTGGAGACGAAGGGGCATAAGTCCTCGCTCTCGGCATCCTGTGATCGTTAGGGTTAGGGTTATGATGAGGACGGCGAGGTTACCGATCTTGTCTATTCTCCTTCAAATCGTGGATATATCGTTCTGAATAGGACTTATACTTGTGTATGTAGTTGGTGCGCGATTCGACCCGTCTTTCCGTAGATATCTTCGATCAGCTCGAATATGTTCATCCGAGAAATTGAGCTTGCAACTCTGTACGACAGCACAATCACAATTCACCCACACCTTGATCTTTTCCGAATGCACATCAACACCACATTGCCAGCATCGATGACAAGCCCGGCAGGAGGACCGGAGCACACACCACGATTGAGCTCACAAAAGATTATGTCCAGCAGCAGGTGCTCGGCTCTGTCGGACGATGCAACAGCATTCTTATCATCAATCATTGGTATCTATACTGTACCACTCTCCTCTATGCTTCGTATTCCCGGTCGATCCATCCGCAGTAACTCGATATACGTCACTTCCTGGTAAGCAGACTGTGCCCGCTCATCTCCTTAGGCTGCTCGATGCCCATCAAATCAAGCAGGGTCGGCGCGACATCGCCCAGCACACCGATGTCCTTCTTCAAGCTTGTACCCTCAGGAGCGTTGGCCATCACGAAAGGTACCCGATTCGTAGTGTGTGAAGTCTTGGGTGTCTTCTCATCTGTCAACATCTCCTCCGCATTGCCGTGGTCGGAGGTGACGAAGAGTGTGTAGCCGTGCTTCTTGCAGGCTTCGTACACGACCCCGATTGCCTTGTCGGTCTCGGCGACACCCTGTACCGCCGCATCATAGACACCAGTGTGGCCAACCATGTCGGGAGGAGCAAAGTTGTTCATGACAAACTCATACTTGCCATCAGCAATTCGCTCAGCCATGCGCTCAGCCACACCCATGGCGCTCATCTTGGGTGCTTGGTCATATGTAGCCACACTCTTCGGAGAGTCGATGAGCTCGCGATCCTCGCCATCGAACTGTACCTCGACACCACCATTGAAGAAGAAAGTGACGTGCGCATATTTCTCCGTCTCGGCGATGTGGCTTTGCTTGCAACCCTTTTGGCTCAACCAGTCAGCCAAGACGTTGTCCATGACTTGGGGCGCAAACGCGACTGGCAAGTTGAAGTCGGTCTTGTAGCGCGTCATGGTCGTGATCTGGATGTTCTTGGGGTATGGGAAGTCTGGCTTTGGCGAGCGATCCTGGTCTCCGAGCAGCTGAGTCACTTCTCTTACACGATCGGATCGGTAGTTGAAGAAGAAGAGCGTGTCATTGTCCTTGACGCGAGCGTGCTTGCCGTTTACGATGATTGGCTTCAGGAACTCATCGTGCTCCCCAGCATCATAGCGCTTCTGGAAGGTCGCGACTGGATCATCTGTCTCCTCGCCCTCACCAGTGACCATTCCTTTCATGCCAATCTCCACACGATCCCAGCGCTTGTCGCGGTCCATGACATAGTATCGACCTACGATGGTAGCAAGCTTGCCGATTCCCTGCTCTTTCGTAAACGCCAAAAGATCTTCAAGATGGCCTTTGCCGCTCTTTGGGTCGGTATCACGACCATCACCGAAGAAGTGAATGTAGACCTCTGGCACGCCAATCTCCTTGGCGACCTTGAGCAGCGACTTCAGGTGGTTGATGTGCGAGTGCACACCTCCATCACTGACCAGACCGCACAAGTGTAGACGTCCGTTGCCCTCCTTCGCCCTCTTGAAGCTCTTGACCACGTTCTCCACCTTGTTCATCTCGCCCTTCTTGATGGTTTGGTCGATTCGGACCACATCCTGCCATACCACACGTCCAGCACCAATGTTCAAGTGGCCGACTTCAGAGTTGCCCATGAGCCCCTCTGGGAGACCGACTGCGAGAGAAGAGGCATCGAGCTCGGTGTAGCCTTGTGCGTATTTGCTGTCCTTCTTTGCGAATTCGTCCATCCATGGTGTCTCGGCATTGAGGATAGCATTGCCTTCGGGAGGACTCTTCTCAGACGGAATACCCCATCCGTCAATGCAGATGAGGGCGACCTTCTGCTTGACCTGGACCATGATGGGCGGAGACGACACCGTGCTGAAAGTACCGTGATGGCCCGTCTTACCCCTCGATAGCCAGGAATTGAGTTCACAACACTCTTGTGAAAGGATGACTTCTCGTTCGCTCCCTTCGACGAGTCTTGCTACAACTGTCTGCCTCGAGTTGCGATAAAAGCGTATAATTTGTTGTTTTGTTATCTGACAGTCAACACGGAGACCGACAAAATTGTTCACAGCACCTTAACCGGCGACTCTCGGTCCCACCAAACAGCCCGCGTAGCCCACTTCGAGGTTTGCTTCTGCTCGAGCGTCATCGGCTGCAGGGATCATCTGCAGGCACAGGTATACACACCCGTCCACGTCCGCGTCACATGCATGTTGACAGACGCGACGAACAATTGTGCTGATATTGTCATCAAGAAAGCATACCGATACATTGCGACCGGGGTCGGAACTTATGATGGCGCAAAAGCAGCCGATCAAGACGACGACGAACGCCGACGCGACATCGAAGTCGCTGCTTAACCTACCATCGCCGCAAGCCTTCGATATCCTGCCACTGCTCCACGAATATCTCGCACAGGTCGACGTGCACTTCAATCAAGATGTGCCGCCCGACGAGAGACCGCACGAGGAAGGCAATGATGATATAGGTGCAACATACGGAGGCGAAAAAGGCAAGCCTCTGAACCCGAAAGAGCTGCCAGCCAAAGTATCGGATGTCAAGCAGAGAATCAGACAGGCGCAGCGCGAGCTTGAGAAACTGCCAGACATGGATCGCACTGTGCAGGAGCAAGAAGAGGAGATCCAGGAATTGCAGGACAGGATTCGGCGGCAAAGAGAAATGCTGAAGGGCCTCGCTTCGTTCGCGAGGACCATGGAGGAGAGGTTGCCGTGAACGATGAGGACTATTACTACTGGTAATGAAGCTCACGCTTGATTATTGAGCAATTCGGCTCAAAATTGCCAAGGCTGAGGACATCGAAGCTACCACCAAAAATCTCATGCACCCCTCCAGACTGAGGACACCGAAAATTTTTGCAGACTATAATATCTACAGCATGCCTGCGGTTGACGATGGATCATCAACACCATCAACTCGAATCGATACAGGAACTTGCATCGATAAATCAACTCGCATCGATACGAAACCAGCAAAATGTCGTTGACCTGGACTTCTTACAACCAAACACGCCACGAGCATGTGGACAGCACATTTCCCTTCGACGGTACCGACATCTACAAAGCTTTCCAAAAAGAGGGCTATCCAGTCAAATGGCTGCACAGCACTACTGCTTTCACGCTGGGTAACGTGGTCATCCGAGCACCTCATAAGGAGGTCACCTGTATCAGCTTAAGGAAAGACGACGCCCAGCTGCCATATGTCAGGACCATTCTGCGCGGCATCAGACATCGCATGGCGACGGAGAAGAACCTAGCTGAACTCCCTGCGAAGCTTGCAGAGGAGAATCGGAAGAAGTTCGACGTTGGGGCATTTCTAGATCAAAGGCGAAGCCGGAAGGACGGCGCACCAAGCGATCGCGAGCCGCTGCTGGACGGAATACAAGACGTGTGCACCAACGCTTCCAAAGCCAGACTGGAGTTCGAGCAGGCTCTTCATGAATTGCACATTCGGGAGCAAGGATTATTATTGGAGGAAGATGTTCCCAAGGTCTTGGGGACGCGTTCCATCGCAGAGGACGATGTCGAGGAGGACATCCTTCTTCAAAACGTTCGCACGGCCTGGCAGGAGCGCAAGCAACAGTGTGAAGCTCGACTCGCAAATCCTCAGCTCGTCAAAGCTTCTGAGGCCGCCTTCAAAAGTTTCCGAGCAGATGTGAGGGAGCTATCCAGATGCCATGTGAAGAAGCCATCCAGATCGCATGCAAGGGTTGAGGCTTGGCTTGATGGATGCTATGGGAAGCAAGAGGCCGCGCTTTCCCTCGAACAACAATCCTGGCCAACTGAGCTGCTCCAGGACATGCCATGCTCGACTTCAAAACTCGCTCGTGCGCACGACTCCGTATTCTCTTCGAGGGAGCAGCTGGTTGAATTTTTCGTGTGAGGGACAGCAGCCGAGCAAATTTTGGGCTTGTGATGGCAGAGCAAGCTTCATGTTGCAGTATTCTAGTGAGAATGGGAAATCAAGTCAGCAGAGTTCTGCATTTCGCATATGTATTGTATTGTAGCTTCACCAACCCTGAAATCCATCGCAGCGTTGACTCGCTGTTGTGGCCCGATTCCATAAGTTACGTGTCAACTCTTTCGCAGTGACTGGAAGCAAAGCAAGATTCGGATGACATACTCGCAGCAGACTTTCTTGTGTAAACATGGTTCTTCGATGTCTCATACGCTGTGCAGATGCTATTCTCCGTCTGCCTGCCATCGTGTGGTTGCTATGCTTCCTGTGAGCGCCTATGATGCGAATGCTACCTGTCATACTGTATGTATAGTCTTTCCACATATCCAGGAACTGCTTCTCGCGTATTCTTTACAATGGCCGGGTGCCATGCATGACGAAGTGCTGCTCGGAAGGCGGATGTAAAACGCTTCCACATCCGAGTTGCCAGTAGTCGAGCAGGCACATGCAATAATGTTCACAACTTCACACTCCACTCCCAATAAATTTTGACTTTCCCACCGCTCCGCTCAGATGAAGGCTTGGCCTGCGCGGTATCGGTACAGATTCACCGTCACCGTCACCGTCACCGTCTCCGTGCCCGCGTCCGAAGGCCGACTTTACAGCTGACTGAGCAGTCGCAGGCACAAACACCCTAGAATACCACCCTACCACCTGTGCGGCTGTGCCTGTGCCTGTGCCTGTGCCGTGCCGTGCCACCTTCGCACACGCACAACTTCAGCTCGGCATCTGACCGCTGCACATTCAAACTCAACGCTATGGGCACGGTGTTTCGGCATGCCGCGGACGCGACTGGGCTCGTTGCAGCCTCCTACGGTACGTTGCGTCCAGGCTGCACCTGCACCTGCAAGTTTTCGTTTTTCGGTGCACGAGCCCGACTGCTTGGACATATTCCTTTCTGAAGCGCGTCCACGGTCCGCGAGTGGAAAGGCGGGGTCGTGCAAGGAAAACTCTAAGCTCCATGCGGCCTCTTTGACAGGCTGGCGGATTCCGCGGCCCCGGCCCTAGCACATCTCGCACATCTGGCGTAGGATCCCCCCTTAACGAAGTCCGTGGTTAAGTCCGTCGAACACCTACCCTAGCAGTCCCCTTGTTAGGTTCCACTTTCTATACTAAATCCGGTATAGCTCTATATAAACCTATATTACTACTCGAATAGCGATACTATCCGATTAGGTCTCGGATTCAGCCGTAGTAGAGCTTAGGGTTAAGAAGCCGACACCTTTACGAGTCGTCCCCTAGTAAAGGTTTTATAGCAAACCTTAGTAAGTAAAGAAGAAGATATAGAAGAAGGTATAATAAAGGCGCTAAGTACGCTACTAAGACAGGTATATAGACAAATAGACTATAGATTAAGACCTTCTAATACTAATTAGCTACTACTAACAACCGAGTCTCGGTTGTTTCGTATACGCCGTCGACTAAGGCGCTATAAGCTTAGTAAAGATATACTTTAAGCCCTTCTCGAGCCGCCGAGTTTACTTAAGAAGTAGTTTAATATTAGTCTACTTATAGCGAAGGTTAACCGTCTCGCGGAGGCAGTAAGGGACTTAAGGGTAGACGTAAACCTTCTATAGAAGGAGGTTAAGGAGTCGCTAGTAGTAGCTAGCTCCGCTAAAGAAGGCTCTCGAAGTAAGGTAATAGTTATTAAGAGGGCGGAGTTTAAGGCACTTTAGCGCTAGGTAAACCGACTAGAAGAGACTATTGCCGAGCTCGTAAAGTCGTAGTATGCCTTAAGTGTCGGCTATAAAGCTAATCTATAGGCAATAGCGACTATAGTTAATCGCTAGAGGTTAAAGCGCTAGTAGGTACTAAATCTAGCTTTAGGCTCTCGAAGAAGGTATAGAGATTAGGCTAGTTGTACTATATTATATTACATACCTTATATAAGGCGATAGGTCTATAATATAAGTAGGCGTAAGTTATATAGTACTTATCGTTCTTATTAGTAGGCTAGTGTTTAAATCCCTAAGCGGTCCTTACGTGCTTATTATTAGGACTAAAGAGGTTATATATAATTAGTATATAACTAGGCTCGAGTAAAGCTAGGGTCTCGATGCCTTAGGTAGGGCTTAGCGCTTAGCGTTAGGCTAACTAGCCTACCTTCCTCCCTCTCCTCTTAGATCTTTATCGAATACTACCTATACCTACTACTACCCTATCTACCTGCTAATATACCTGTCTTATATAGTATTCAATCTACCCTTTAAGGGCAGCAGCTAGATAGTTCTTATTTCAAGCTTTTAGCGGTATAGCTACGAATAAGACTAATCTAACTATATTGCGCCCGAAGAACGGGACCTATACGTACTATTCTATCGAGACAACCGTACTAATTATTAAGCGAGGCCTTCTATACGGCCTATTATACTAAGTTAATCGTACTAGACTAATATCTACTAATTCCGCTATATCCGTATCTTAGGGGCTAATAATACATTATTAGTATTACCCCCTATTATAATAGCCGGCTTATTACGAAGTAATAACAACCGTGCTACCGCTAGTAGCGCTAGTAATAACAACGCTAGTAGCACAGTACCTACTACTAAAGTGCCTACTAAAGCACCTACTAAGATGCCTCCTACCGAAGAGCCTGCTATAGGACCTACTAAAGAAGAACCTGCAATTCTAGGTAACGACCTAGAATTGCCTATCGACGATATTCTTAATAATATTGTTAACCGTCGATATAGCTAGCTAGCCTTTAGTCCCTAACTAGTAGCGAGACTTTAAGAAGCTACCTAAAACAGGCTTACTGCCTTGCGTTAAGAACAATAGCTAAAGGATAATCTTCTCGAGATTCGCCGTCTCTAGGAATCTCTAACAACTACTACTAAGCTAATAGTAGGACCTTCTTTACTACCTATCTAAAAGAAGGATACTAAACTCAAGGACTGTACTATATTTAATAGCTCTAGTCGAAAGCAGTATAACGACTATATTCGTAACTATAAACTCAACTAGCGTAATGTACTAAGAGCGCTACTAGACGACTATTCCTTAGTCGTATACGCTATACAGTACATTAATAGCGACCTAAAGCGTATATAGAATAACCATTTCGACTCCCTTAATAACTAGACTACTGTTTAGTAGCAAACCTACAAAACCATTATACTAGATACCCTTAGAAACCCTATCCTAAGGCAATAACATACTTAGGACCTATATCTTCGAGCTAAATAGAAGACTAATTAATCGGCTCGCTTATTTAAAGCCTATTTAAAGACCCTCGAGGATAACCTTCCGCCTAAGACTAATTCTATATAGATCTCGGAAATACGCCTAAAACTTAGATAGGAACTTATCCTCGAGTTAGACCGTCGCCGCGTATTCGAATAAGCTAACCTAATACGTATTTAATTTATAGTCGAAGTAGAAACAGCCGAACGAGCTGTCTAGCTCTAATAACGACTAGAATTAAGGATCCGACTAGCTAGTACTAACCGTAGTAATCGTAGTAGCCGCGGAGGAAACTAAGGTTCCTACTAGGACAATAATGCTAATAGTAGGAATAGTAACAACGACCGTAGAAGGGGCCGTAGCCGGCGACTATATAGAGGAGGCCGCGATAGGAGCCGTAGAAGGGGCTCGTATCCCTACAATACTAACCGCTCGGCTAACAATAGTAATAATAGCTACAGCAACCTACTAACCGGATTGAAGTGCTTCAATTGTAATAGTACTAGCTATCTACTAGGCTAATGCGACAAACCTAAGAACTAGGCCCGAATTAACCGTGCTTCCGCTAAGCATAGGAAACACCTTTTAGCTACTAATGCTACCCTAGTCGGCTCTTTAAATCAGTCGAAAAAAGAGTAAGCGCTATACTAACTATTAGCCTTATACGGCGTAAGACTATCGACATTGTACTAGCTATTATACGTACCTGTCTTATATCTAGGCCCGACACTAACTATAAGGCAAAGGTTATACTAGACCCCGGAAATTCAGTTAGCGCCCTTATTAGCTATCGCCTAGCTAAGCAATTAGACCTTCGACAACTGCCGAGGACTAACCTGCTAACCCTTGCTTAGTTTAATAACGCTCGGTACTTAACCTATAGAGCCTACTATATTCCTATAGTTCTAAAAGACGACCTCGGAAATGAACGCCTACTAAACTTTACTACCTACGCGGTAGACATAGACAGCCTCCTATCCGATATTATTATTAGCAACCCTATTCTTAAGTACTATGCTATAGTTATAGACTTAGGCAGTTAACAATAGCGATTTAGAATCGCTAGGAAAGAGGATATTAAACACATTAATATTAGCGAGTGCCCTAACGATATTAGGGTCCTATTTATTAGCAACCTAACACCTGCCTTAGCTAATCCGACTACCGACCTACTCGGTAGTAACGACGATAAACCTATGCCCCCTAATAATCCTAATTAGCTTGCTCGTATACTAGAGCCTATCCGAGAGACCTATATTAATATGTTTAAACACTACCTAGCATCGATATTGCCTATATTCAAAGAGACGGATTATAAGATTAACATTATAGAGGGCAAAGAGGTTCCTTTTAGCCCCCTCTACAACCTTAGTAAGCGAGAGCTTGCTATATTACGTAAGTACCTAGAGGAAAACCTAGCTAATAGTCGAATTCGGTATAGTAACAGCCCTGCTAGTGCACTAATCCTGTTTGTTCTAAAGAAGGATAGTAGCCTGCGGTTATACGTTAATTACCGTAGGCTTAACGCTGTTACTATTAAAGACCGCTATCTACTCCCCCTTATTAATAAGACCCTCGATCGCCTTTCTAGGGCTTACTACTATACTATACTAGACATTAAGGATGCGTACTACCGTATCCGCATTCGTAAGGGTAACGAATAGAAAACAGCCTTCCGTACTCGCTATAGCTATTTCGAATACTTAGTTATACTATTTAGCCTAGCTAATGCCCCTGCAACATTCTAGTCCTATATTAATCGAGCCCTTTTAGGCCTATTAGACCATCTCTGTATAGTTTACCTAGATAACATCCTAGTTTATATACATTTACCTAATATTGCAGAATACTAGGCCGTAGTACGCAAGGTCCTCGACCGCCTACAAGCCTATAGCTTATATTGCAAGCCTTCTAAATACATCTTTGCTACTAAAGAGGTGTTATTCCTTAGCTTCCTCGTATTAACCGAGGGTATTAAGGCTAATCCTAATCGGATTAAGACTATTACTAAATAGCCTGTTCCTACGTTAATTAAGGAACTATAGTCGTTCCTCGGTTTTACTAACTTCTATCGCCGATTTATTAAGGGCTATTCGAGGCACGTAATGCCTCTAACTGAGCTTACTAAAACTAAGGCCAATCTATCTAGAGAGTTTAGATAGACTAACAAGACACAAGCCGCTTTTAACGGTCTAAAGCAACGCTTTACTAAAGTCCCCTTATTACACTATTTCGTGCTAAGCAAACAGATCCGAATCGAGACTAACGCTTTACAGTTCGCTATATTAGCTATTATATTACAACAGGCTAATAATAATTACTAGTACCTAATCGCCTTCTTTTTACGGAAGATAATTAATATAGAACGTCGCTACGAGACCTACGAGTAAGAGCTCCTAGCTATTATCGAGGCCTTTAAGCATTAGAGACACTATCTCGATAGTGCATAGCACACTATTTAGGTCTATATAGACTATAACAACCTCCGTAGTATTACTAAGGTTACTAGGGTTATAGATCGATAGGCTAGATAGGCCGTCTACCTCGCCGGGTTTGATTTTAATGTATTATATCGGCTAGGCGTAAGCAACCCTACTAATAGCCTATCGAGGCGACCTAATTACGATAGCGAAACCTAATACATCAATTCTTTGTTTCTAACCCTGTAGCATAAGATTGCTATAGCCCGTATTGTTAATAAGCAAGCGTAGGATAAGCGGACTTCCGGACCCTGCGGCGGCAACAAATACTATAGCGGAGTTGTCGTTCTTCTAGTATACGTTAAGAAGGACGTAGATCGCTCGAGCTATAATAACTCGATTAAAGATATTGCTATCTATAGCGATAGTACTATAGAAGAGGTTGCAGTAGTTCTAGCTACTAGTACTATTAGATATATATAATACGTACCTCGTTTAATAGCGAGGGTACTATTAAATAACCTTGCAAATAGGGATAGTTAATCGTTTATAGATAAGCTATTACGTGCTTAGTAGAGGGACGCCTTTGCTGTCGAGCGTATTAATAGGCTTGTAAGTAGACGGGCGACTCGATCTAGTAAGAGTAATAGTTAGTCGATCGACGACAAAGGTTACTTAAAGTTTAAGGGCAGATACTATATCCCCGCTAAACAATCGATTAGATAAGAGCTTTTAAAGAGGCACTATAATAGTGAACTCGCTAGTTACTATAGTATAGAGAGGTCGTACGAGTTACTATCGCATATATACTACTAGCTAAATAGTAAGCGGCATATAAAGGAGTATATACAGACCTGTGCAGTATACTAGCGAGTTAAAGTACTAAAGCACTTACTATTTAGCGAGTTGTCTTTACTCCCTATTATAAAGAAGCCTTTTATAGAGCTTATAATAGACTTTATTATAGGTCTTCCCCCTACTAAGCGAAGGGGAAGCAAAGACGTCTTTAACGCTATACTAGTTATTATAGACCGATTTACTAAGGGTGCTCGTTATATTCCTGCTCGAAAGGATTAGACTGCTATTAATATAGCTAAAGCCCTATAGAACAACATCTTCTGTAGCTATTAGGGAACCCCTAAGGGGATAGTCTCCGATAGGGGCTCGATATTTATATCGCACTATTAGAGCGAATTATGCCTATAGCTAAGACTGAAGCATCGGCTATTAACAGCCTTCTATCTACAGACTAACGGTTAAACAGAGAGGCAAAATGCTACGCTATAGCAGTACCTGCGTAGCTACATTAATAAAGACTCTAATAGATAGGTTAACCTTCTATAACTAGCCGAATTCGTATATAATAATAGTGTGCATTTATCAACTAAGGTCTTACCCTATATAGCTATAATAGGCTAGAACGCTGCTATGCTACAAGACCCCCTATCGCTCGAGGCCGAGCGTAAGGAAAGAGAAGCGCGTTAAGTACCCGAAACACTAGCGGCTATTAAGAGGGTTTAGAAGATACGAGAAATCTATACTAAGATAGCCGAGAAGTTAACAAAGGCTTAAGAGTACCAAAAGACCTACTACGACAAGCACTATACGCTAAGGACCTTTAAACAAGGCGATATAGTTATGCTAAGCACTAAGAACCTCCGCATCCGCAAGCACCTATTACCTAACGGCAAAACAAGGCCTAAGCTCGCACTAAGATACATTAGTCTATTCCGCATTCGAGAAGTTAAGGGCTCCTCCGTATAGGCCTATTAGTTGTAGCTTCCTCCTTATTATACTATCTATAACACCTTCTATATATCCCTCCTTAAGCTATATTACCTATACGAGGGGGATAAAGCCTCTACTAAACACGAAGACATACTAGCGGATAGTAAAGAGCTGTAGTCTATAGAACGTATTCTAAAGCACTAGACTAGGTAAGGCAAGAAGGAGTACCTATTAAGATAGCAAGGCTATTTACCTAAATAGGACTTATAGGAAGCTAAAGGTTCCTTTAAGGATATAACTAAGTTGTTAGATAAGTATTAGACTAGTATAAAGAACAAGAAGAAGGCTAAGGGCCTATAATGTCGCCTAGGAACAATACTACCCCTAGGGTGCTATTAGCTAACTAATTAGAGACAAGTAATTATTAGTAATAAAGGACAATAAGACTATACTAGGCGCACTACGACGCGTTAATCAATTAATCGTATACTCTTTTAAGGGCTCTACCTCTTTACTAATGCGCCCTATAAGGCCTTCTCCTAGTATTTAAGTCCCTCTCTTATTCCTTTATTCTATTAAGACCTAAGGCCTAGGCGGTCGATAGAGGCGGCGCGCGCGCGTAGACGAATAGTATTAGTAATAATAATAGTAACGACGGCGTTACGCTTGCGCTAAAGGACGACACGGCCGGCGCGGCTATATTAGTAACAGTATTACGAAGTATATTGTTAGTCGACGAAGGAAATCGAAAGCAAGGTAAAGTTAGCGCTAAGACGACTAGCGCCGCTATTATTAACATTACTTGCTATTGTTACTATACCTACGGACATAACCTTACCTATACTACGAGCCTAAGGCACCTTTAATCAAAACTTTAATTAAAACTTTAAGCCGCCTAAAAGATTAAGCGACTAATAGACTAACTAAGGGCAAAACTATAGAGCTAAGCTAGCTAGGGTCGATCTTGCGGACAATAGGTTACTCCTCGATCTATCTAACCCTTTAAGCGAGGCGAACCTCTACTACTGCACTTATAATAGCCTTTACCTATAGAAACCAGAAGAACTAAGTTTTTTAAAAAGATATAATTAGTTAATACTTAAAGGCTGCCAAACCTAACTAATTAGGGTTAGTAAAACTACGACAGTAAATAATAGCCCTCGTAACAATAAGAACAACCCTCGGAACGGACAAACCCTCGGAAGCGAATATTGCTAGGTCTTTTAAGAGTAGACGCAAAGAACTCGGTACGATATTACTTAGAACGGAGGCAGGGCTACAATACCTCGTACGTCTACCTATTATAGTAGGGAAGACGCGCTCGTATTGTAATTAGTCGATAGTCTCTAGTTCTTGTAGTTATATATCACTTTATTATATATAAGGATAGCGCAGTTAGAGTTAGATATTGTGTTATATTAGAGGTAAGGTTTGATATAGTTATATAATCGGTAATTGCGTGTTTAATTTAGCGCGGACTAAGAAGCTTACTAGACCTGCTAAGTTAGTAGCGATAGAGGTTAAGAATAGAATATAGACCGGCTACGAGGGCGCGGCCTTTAGAAGGGAAGCGTGTATTAGGACTAAAGAGGTTACACGTAATTAGCATATAACTAGGCTCGAGTAAAGCTAGGGTCTCGATGCCTTAGGCAGGGCTTAGCGCTTAGCGTTAGGCTAACTAGCCTGCCTTCCTCCCTCTCCTCTTAGATCTTTATCGAATACTACCTATACCTACTACTACCCTATCTACCTGCTAATATACCCGTCTTACACTTATATAGGTAGCAACGTTAGCGTCGTAGAACAGCCTTCTAGTTATATATAGCGTTACTACTACAAGCGAGGCGACGAGCTTCTTCGGCTATAGGAAGACTATTACCCTTCTTAATCTAATAGCGACGAGATCGAGAGCCGCTCGTATTATAGGTATAATCTAAGACAAATTAGCTATAGCTTCGAGGCCGTAGCGGAGTTAGAGTACGCTATGCCCTTAAAGCCGCCTCTATAGCCTATTTCTCGTTAATCTCTTACTAACCGAGTTAGACTATTTGCTACGCTAGTGCTATACGGAAGTCGCGTTAGTAAGTAAACTGTTAGTTCTTTGTCTACTGCTTATTACCTCGTAGAAGGATAAATAAGTTAACAACTAAAGCGTCGAGTAGGAAGTAGAATAAGAGGTACTAACCCTTCCGTAACTTATACTATATCGAGTAATAATAGCGTAACTAGTTATAAATATTAACGCTACCTATATAGTTATTATATAGGGTAGCAATCTCTAGTAGAAGTATCTCTTATTTGCTGTCGGTTGTCTAATAAGGTCTTACGTACTTGTCGATATAGGCGTTGTTTCTAGCTCGAGGGCATACGCGAAGCCGTCGTATCCGCTCGAAGGGTCGATAACCTATTATAAGGAACTAGACGAGGTTCCTATCCTACTAGATTACCGCCGCTATACTATAAATTGCCTTACAAAGTAGTATATCGTAGGGAAACTAGGTCGTTTTACGATTAAGACCTAGGTATATAGATTTCTGCCTTATACTATCTTTTTTTAAAGTCCCTAGTTTCTCGAAGGTTTTACCTCGCTACGGCTACGAGAGTAAGCTAGATCGTACCGTTCTAGTCGCCGCAATACCGAGATATCGTAAGACTGCGAATAATAGTACGTTATTAAATAGGTTGTCTATAAAAATGTAGTAGAAGTATTATAGGAATAGAAGTTGTAAGATTAGTCGAAGGATAGCCTACCGAAGCGAGCTTAGTTTAGCGCTTAGCGAGACGGTAGGCGATACGATTAGGCTTTTAGTTAGTTCGGAAGTGCGGTCCGCGCGGGCCGCGCTTATATAACTTTCCTTCCTTATATTCTAAACTAAATATAATCTAGTATTCTTACTATAACTAACACCTCCTAGACCTCGTAACTCTCGCTCGCGGCGCTTCTTACTACTCTCTTTATAGCGCTCCTTCGCCCTAGCATCTATAAGAACCTCTAGCGTTACTACCGGGTGCTTAGCGACCGCCGCGGCGATAGAATCTAGGTCTTTATTAATCTCCTACTTATATACCTTCCGTAGACTCGAGAATAGGAAGGGGTATAGGTACCTATCCTTATATAGGTATAGAATATAGTATCCGATTAGTATTAGCTTCCCTCGCATTATAATTACATACCTAGATTTACTAGTAAAACAGATTATACTCTCGTTAATAGATACATTAGTACTAGGTACGACTACCTCGCGGAATTTGCTACGTAAAATGTTAGTAAGAGGTAGGATCTACGTCTAGCTAGGTAGGCCTCTTCTACTTAACGAGAGCGCGTTACTCCGGCACTATAAAGTAGCCTTAATCTGTTTAAACCGCTATTTACTTATATAACCGATAATAGGACATAATAGCTAGTATCTATCGTCGCGCTAATAATCGGACTTGTCGGCTATTTAGATTACGGATATATAAATAATAATACCTACGAAGATCCGCATTATTAGCTTGTCTACTAGCTTCTATAGATAGCCGGAAACGACGATCTTATTACCCTTCTTAAAGTCCGGCTTACTAATAGTATACTCGTTAGTATAGTTAACGAGTCGGTCTATAACCTTATTAGTCTAGAAGAGTAAGAAGAAGCGATACTAGACGTTGTCTAGTAACGATAGGTTACTACTTAGGTCTATAGGTAAATTGACCTGCCGCCGGTAAGGGGTACTAGTTAGTAGCTCGTAGCGACCTTCTATTATCTCTCCGTCCTTCGAATAATATAGTCTGCCTATCCTACTATCTACCTCTATATCTTCGATCTCTTTATCTCCTTCTACGACTTCCGTAGGCCTACTCTCTACGCCGCCTAGTATAGGCTCTCCTACCTTCTTAAATACTAGCTCCCTTCCTTTAGTTAGCTAATTAGTATTTAACTTATCCTTGTCTATTAATCTAGCGAATATATCTAGCTAATTGTTATTACTATCGTTGTTACAACCCTCTTCTATAAAGGCCTAGAAGCTCGCTATATTGTTATATGCTTCTTAGTAGGATTGAGTTTAGAAATACGAAGGCAATTAAGTCGTATATATAGGCCGATAGCGGCAACAAGGGCTAAGCGCTTAAAGAGGCTTAACGCACCTATAAACGAGGCCAATTGAGGCCTGTTCATTCACCTGCAGTCTACCTTCCGAAAGCTAACTATGTGGACACTATAGGGGTTGATCCCTGTTTAACCGACGAACGCCGCTCAGCAACGAGTTATTACAGGGGATACATCATGCCTGGCTGTGATCGGCCTTAACCTGTCCGACTTGCTCGACTGGCATCTTTCGTGATCGGAACGCGGGTCCTCCTGGCCTCATCACTGCAGCATCCTTACTCCTGTCACGAAGCACGGTCTGCGTACATACGATTACGGACGTGACAGGCCTTCTGGCCGCACGCTCGAATAATAATCATTATTGTATACTAAGCAACCATGTCGTCAACGGACAAGGACGGTGACGACCATGCTCCCAATATAACAACGCCAGCCTCCGCTCCGACTGTGCCAAATTATTACCATCCACCTACGCTGCAAGGCATCTTCGACACTTCCACAGAGCACCAAGGCGAGGCTTGCGAAGACAGAATGGAGTCCGCCGACGCCACTGTCAGTCACAGCCAGAGCCAAGGAGAGTCGGGCACCACAAGCACAACTTTGACCAACTCTCCATCGAATCATCAGCCAACTACCAATGTCAGCCAAATTTCACCCAATAATAATGAGCATCACTACGTCACAGAAGACGGGCGAGAAGTCGCAGAAGACCCAATGGACGTCGGGGCGTACGAGAAGCATCGAAAATATAGCGACCCATCGATATCAAGCGATGAACGCTTCGAACCCATTAATGCAAACGACGAAGGTGTGTTGCGAAGGCTAGCGAGCTCCATGCGCTCCCAATCATACTACGCCGATCGACGATCAAGTTTGCCCGCCACCGAACCACAGATTGGCGCGCTGGAGCGGAAAGGCACGCTCGAAGGTCTCGAGTTGACCGACGAAGTCTTTGATCCACAGTCGCCTAAATTCGACCTTTACAAGTGGGTTCGCATGACTCTGCGTCTTTTCGACGAAGAGGGCATCAAATTCAAGCGAGCTGGAATCACCTTCAAGAACGTCAACGTGAGTGGCACAGGAGCAGCGCTCAATCTTCAAAAGAATGTCGGCAGCATGTTCATGACGCCGCTACGACTGGGCGAGATGTTGAATCTGAAGAAGACGCCACGACACATCCTCCACGACTTCAATGGCATCATGAAGAGCGGCGAGCTACTGATCGTGCTAGGACGTCCAGGTTCGGGTTGCAGTACTTTCCTGAAAACAATTACTGGGCAGATGCATGGCCTGAAACTCGACGAGCGCTCGACAATTCACTACAATGGCATTCCTCAACACCAGATGATCAAAGAATTCAAGGGAGAAGTCATCTACAACCAGGAAGTGGACAAGCACTTTCCCCATCTGACTGTTGGCGAGACCCTCGAACATGCTGCAGCTCTCAGAACGCCACAGCACCGTCCACTCGATGTTAAGCGCCACGAGTTTGTCAAGCACGTAACACAGGTCGTCATGGCCATTTACGGATTATCCCACACTTACAACACGAAAGTCGGAAACGATTTCGTGCGGGGTGTATCGGGAGGAGAGCGGAAGCGGGTTTCCATCGCGGAAATGGCACTCGCCGGCTCTGCTTTGGCTGCATGGGACAACTCCACTCGTGGTCTCGATTCAGCAACCGCATTGTCATTTGTGAAGTCACTCAGATTGACCGCCAATCTCGAAGGATCAGCTCATGCCATTGCTATTTACCAAGCGAGTCAAGACATCTACGATCTCTTCGACAAGGCAGTTGTTCTCTATGAGGGCCGTCAGATCTTCTTCGGCAAGGCCGGCAAGGCCAAGGAGTACTTTGAGCGCATGGGCTGGTTCTGTCCACAGCGACAGACCACCGGCGACTTCCTTACCTCGATCACGAACCCTGCCGAAAGACAGACGAAGGAGGGCTACGAACAGAACGTTCCACGAACACCCGAGGAGTTTGAGAAGTACTGGAAGGATAGCCCCGAGTACGCCGAGCTTCAGAAGGAGATGGCGGAGTACGAGCAGCAATACCCAGTTGGGAGCGGCAGCGAGTTGCAAGCTTTCCGCGATTACAAGCGCGATACACAGGCCAAGCACACCCGACCGAAGTCGCCATACGTCGTCAGTGTTCCGATGCAGATCAAGCTCAATATGAAGCGCGCGTGGCAACGAATCTGGAACGACAAGGCATCGACTTTTACTCCCATCATCTCGAACATCATCATGGCCCTCATCATCGGTTCCGTATTCTACCAGACTCCAGATGCGACAGGCGGATTTACCGCCAAAGGCGCAACCCTGTTCTTCGCCATCTTGCTCAATGCTCTTGCTGCTATCTCTGAGATCAATAGCTTGTACGACCAACGACCGATCGTGGAGAAACATAAGTCTTACGCCTTCTATCATCCGTCTACCGAAGCAATTGCTGGAATTGTTCTCGACGTACCGCTCAAGTTTGCAATGGCAGTCGCCTTCAACATCACGCTATACTTCTTGACTGGTCTCCGTGTAGAAGCTGGAAATTTCTTCTTGTTCTTCCTGATCAATTTCACGGCCATGTTCGTTATGACTGCCATCTTCAGAACGATGGCCGCCATTACCAAGACCATTTCCCAAGCCATGGCCCTCTCTGGTGTTCTTGTTCTCGCAATCGTCATCTACACCGGTTTCGTGATACCCGTCAAGTACATGAAAGATTGGTTTGGCTGGATCCGGTGGCTCAATCCCATCTTTTACGCTTTCGAGATACTGATCGCGAACGAGTTTCACGGAAGACGGTTCGACTGTTCCGAGTTTGTGCCAGCTTACACCGATCTCACTGGACCTACCTTCATCTGCAACACACGTGGCGCCGTTGCTGGAGAGCTGACTGTTAGCGGAGATGCCTTCATTTCTGCTAGCTACGGCTACACATACGATCATGTCTGGCGTAACTTCGGAATCTTGCTAGCCTTCCTTTTCGCCTTCATGGCTATCTACTTCGTCGCAGTCGAGCTCAACTCTGAGACCACATCTACTGCTGAGGTCCTGGTATTCAGGCGCGGCAATGTGCCCAAATATATGACGGACATGGCCAAAGGCAAGGCAGACGATGAAGAGAGTGGTGCTCCGGAGGCTGTCGCAGAGACGGAGAAGAAGGACGACGAGCGAGCAGACGTCAATGTCATTCCTGCTCAAACCGACATCTTCACCTGGCGCAATGTCAGCTACGACATCGAAATCAAGGGCGAACCACGAAGACTGCTTGATGAGGTATCTGGATTTGTAAAGCCTGGTACCTTGACTGCGTTGATGGGAACGTCCGGGGCAGGAAAGACAACCCTTCTCGATGTAAGTCGCTCATGGTATGCGGACTCGAAGCATGACTCTAACATTGGTGTAGGTATTGGCACAGCGTACCACTATGGGTGTCGTCACGGGTTCTATGTTCGTCAACGGCGCTCCACTCGATTCCAGCTTCCAGCGCAAGACCGGCTATGTTCAACAGCAAGATTTACATTTGGAAACTGCTACCGTGCGCGAATCATTGAGGTTTTCCGCGATGCTTCGACAGCCGAAGAGCGTCAGCAAAGCCGAGAAATACGCGTATGTCGAGGATGTCATTAAGATGCTCAACATGGAAGACTTTGCGGAAGCAGTCGTCGGTGTGCCTGGCGAGGGTCTTAATGTCGAACAACGCAAGCTCCTCACGATCGGCGTTGAGCTTGCGGCAAAGCCCAAGTTGCTCCTCTTCCTGGACGAACCTACTTCTGGCTTGGACTCACAAAGTTCTTGGTCTATCTGTGCTTTCCTTCGTAAGCTGGCAGACAACGGACAGGCTGTTCTTTGCACGATCCATCAACCTTCTGCGATCCTGTTCCAAGAATTTGACCGACTATTGTTCCTCCGCAAGGGTGGAAAGACGGTCTACTTCGGCAACATTGGAGAGAACTCGCATACCCTCTTGGACTACTTTGAGCGTAACGGAGCTCGCCAATGTGGCGCCGAGGAGAACCCAGCCGAATACATGCTTGAGGTTGTAGGGGATCAGTCCACAGACTGGTACCAGATCTGGAAAGACAGCCCCGAAGCCGACTCTATCCAGAAGGAAATCGAACAGCTCCACCATGACAAGAAGGACGCACAGGAGAAAGATGAAGACGCGCACGCCCACGACGAGTTCGCAATGCCCTTCACGGCCCAGGTTGCGGAGGTCACCTACCGTGTCTTCCAGCAGTACTGGAGAATGCCATCATACATCCTTGCCAAGATGGTCTTGTCTGGTGCCTCTGGCCTCTTTATCGGGTTCTCCTTTTACCAGGCGAATACCACGTTGCAAGGAATGCAGAACATTGTTTACGCACTCTTCATGGTCACCACGGTCTTCTCTACGATCGTGCAGCAAATCATGCCGCTGTTCGTCACCCAACGATCACTCTACGAGGTCCGTGAGCGTCCAAGCAAAGCCTATAGCTGGGTTGCCTTCCTCATCGCTCAGATTGTTGTGGAGATCCCGTATCAGATCATTGCCGGTCTTATCGTTTACGCCTCCTTCTACTACCCAGTCGTTGGCGCCGGCCAGAGCGCTGAGCGCCAAGGTCTTGTCCTTCTGCTATGCGTGGTCTTCTTGATCTATGCATCGACCTTCGCACACATGTGTATTGCAGCTCTACCAGATGCTCAGACCGCCGGTGC
Organism: Pseudocercospora fijiensis CIRAD86; assembly: GCF_000340215.1. NCBI lineage: Eukaryota > Fungi > Ascomycota > Dothideomycetes > Mycosphaerellales > Mycosphaerellaceae > Pseudocercospora > Pseudocercospora fijiensis. The sequence continues at coordinate 1,998,924 of NW_006921541.1, forward strand.
CGTCGAGACCTTCCTCTTCGCCATGTCACTCATCTTCAACGGTGTCATGCAGGCTCCTCAGGCTCTCCCTGGTTTCTGGATCTTCATGTATCGTGTCTCTCCTATGACCTACTGGGTTTCAGGCATGGCATCGACTATGCTGCACGACCGGCAAGTGGCTTGCTCACAGGATGAGATCAACCAATTTCAGCCTCCTTCTGGCCAGACGTGCGGCGCGTACATGGCACCATATCTGCAGCAGGCACCTGGATACCTCCTCAATCCCGATGCTTCTAGCGATTGCCAGTACTGCTCAATTAGCGTGGCAGATACTTTCCTCGCTGGTCCAAAGATATATTGGTCTGATCGCTGGAGGAACTTCGGTCTCATGTGGGCCTACGTCGCCTTCAACATTGGTGCCGTTGTCGTCCTGTATTACTTCTTCCGCGTGAGGACTGGCAGTGTGTTTGGCTTCTTGAAGAAGAGCAAGAAGGGAAAGAAGAGCACTCCAATACAACCGAGCGAGACTGCTGAAGCCGAGCACAACAACATGGAGGTTCAGCAGAACGAAAATTTCGAGCACGAACAACAGCCAAGACGCAAGAGCCTTGTGCGTGCGCCAACTTGGACTGGCGTCGCTTCGACCGCACAGAACTACGCGCACGATTACATGACCTACAACCTGGGCAGAGTCCACACGAATAGGAGGAATGCCCAGATCATTTAGATGAAATTTTTGGTTTATTGACAGCGTTCAAGCGTTGAGCGAGATGGCATGATATGGATACATATATACTACAGCATTAATACTAATGGTCTTTACTGGTTCAGGTGACTGTCTCCCCCGTTTCGCTCCCATCATCACACGGACGCTAAGCGTTTGAAGTTCTGCGATGTATATAAATACAACTCGAGCCTGACGCCAACTCTTCCACATCAACCACACGGATTCAAAAGGCGAACTCAGACATCCTCACCAGCTCTCGAACAAGAAGACACCACGTCAAAGTCCAATCCCGGAAGCACCTCCCACCACCACCACCATCGAAGACCGACAATTCCTCCTGACGACATCATCTTCACTCTCCCGCCCACCAACTTCCTTCAAATCTCCACCCTCGCCGTCGTACACACAAGAACCCAAAAAACTTTCCCCCTCAATCACGCCCTCCTTTTCCTCCCGCCACAACGCCTGTTTCTACCACTTCCCACTTCCCACCTCCTCAATCGCAAAAATTTTTTATAATGTCAAAACTCCTTTTCTCTCGGAACTGGAACCTACTACGATTTCGCCCTTTTCCCTTCCGGATCTTTGATTTTTGGAGCAAGTAGGTTGATGATGATGTTAGTTTGTTTGTTAGAGGTTTTTTTTTTGGAAAAAAAAAAAATTCATGATGATGAATGAATGAATGACGAGGTGAGAGGGGGAGGAAGGAAGAATGTCGAAGAGGAAATTTTTTTTGGTTGGAAGAGTCGTATTAAGAAGGTTTGAAGGATTTTTGAGGGTGTGAGTGGGGGTAAGGTGATTGAGAGAGGTGTTTAGGGGAGGGGAATTGGAGGGTAGAGGGATGGGGTTGTTTTGGGTAGGAGGAGTTTGATTGGGATGGGGGAAACTGAAATGAGTGAGTATTGGAATGGCGATGGACTGAGCGAGCGTTTAGGTTCTGTAAGAAGCGCACCGGGTTGATTGCTTTGCCAAGGATCTCGTTTTTTTTTCTGCAACCTTCCGGGAATTTCGGGTTCACTTTCGCCGTGGAGAAGTTCTTGTCATGTCATGTGAGGGACTTGGGCAATGGATTTGCTGCTTGCTCAACTTCCAACGGCTTTCAGAGCCTTGACTCGACCTGACCTACAACGCATCCCTCAAACTTCTTCCCCGGAGAACCCCATGCTCCTCGACGCTGCGGCTCTCTCATCGTAGCAGGGACGATGTCATGTTGCGAAGAACGAAAGCGAAACGTGAATATCAAGTACAGGCGTGCGTGAAAAATTTGAGGACGGACGGGAGGTATCACCATCACTATACTTTTGAAAGGGTTGAGAATAACCCATGTTTGAAGCAAGCGGAGTGGTTCTTGGTGGTGGGTATGATCAGAAAATTAGGTAGAAGGGTGTTGAGTATACATAGGTATGAGAATAGTTTAGGCGTTGAGAAGTATGGGAGTGCGAGTGGTGCAATGGGACGGGAAGGAGTTGACGAGGAGTGCCAAATTTGGGATAAGGATAAGGGGGTTTAAAGTGTAGGTATGATTGTTGGATGTAAGGGAAGACTTACTCAGAAAAGCAGTTGGAAGCAAGCAAGCAAGAAAGCAGGCGTCACTTGGTGAGAAAATCCTCTACTTCCCAGGACTCAATATCACAGGCGGACTCTCCGCATTCTCCTTCTGCAACACATCCGCATCGCACGGCGCCTCTTTGCGATCAAAACGTCCATAATCCCTCTCAACCCTCACCAAATGCGTCATCTCCTCCGCCCCCTTCTGCACATTCCCATAAGCCTGACTGGCGCGACACTTGACCGCAGCCTTCTTGGTCGCAAAACTAATCAACCAAACCACCGTCTGATCATTCGCATAAGGAGTAATATCAAACGCCTCATCAAAAATCCCACTGGCAGCGACCAACAACGCAGTCTCAATATGACTCCTCAAACCCGGTTGCTCTCGGACGGAAATATGTTCTTCGTACACGATTAAATAGCGTCCGCGTTTGGATGTGGTGGTTGTGGGGTCATCGGCCGTGTAGTATTCCGAAGGTTCTACGACGGCGCCGGAACGCACACGATAGTCTTCGAAGACTCCTTGGCGGGATTTGTGTTGGATTCGGAGATGGTCTGGGTGGGTTCTCCAGTTTCGAGCGGCTTCTGGGGATGTGAATTTCGCTAGGACGAGATGTTGCTTTTCGTTGGAAGGGGATGTGTACCCGTTTTCTGAGATGAAGCCGGAGTGGTCTTGGAGGGGAGGGCGCAGTTTTGTGTAGTATGCTCCCGCTATTACGTTTCTTGAGGCTGGGATTGTTTCTTCGAAGACGGTTATGAACATTTTGGGGCGGTTGGAGGGTGTGGGGTTGAGGTGAGGTCGGGTTGATTATCAGATGTGTTGAAGATTGTGGCAAGCCTATTTGTTCTTGCGTCGCCTCAAGTTGGCCTCTCTGGCATGGAGACCCTGTCTATGCGCATCGTTTCTTGACAAATCGGTAAGCCTAAGCGTGGGCGCGGCTGTAGACGATGATCCCCATAAGAAAGTGATGTTAAGTAGGCCTCCCTGCATGTGAGGCTGGAGAGGCTTAAGTCAGCAGTGTTCAGGCAGTACGGAGTAAGTCATCTGGGATGTATCTTACCAACAGTCCTTGCCGACCAGGATGTGCATTGGATCTCAATCAAATCTGTTCGATTCCTCACCAAAGATCTGACCTAGACCGGCAAGGACTTCTGGTACCACTTTCAACTGTCCATGCCCATCCCTTGGCGGTGTGCCATGGATGAATGTATGAGGTGCCATCCACTGGCCAGCAGCCCTGAAAATTTTAGTCTTTCTTCCCCTTGCAAGGAAGATGTCATTCTCAAGCTGGCAGTGCTGGCAGCGAGTCCGAGCGTGGCCGCGTTCTGGAAGCAACAGAGCTGGACTGGGCAGATTCATCAGCGACGGTGGGTGATGTAGAATATCCGCCAAGAAGAAGATTGAGTCGCATGAAGCAGGGTGGCTGACTTTCCGTCTGTCAGGTGTCAATCAGCCTGGAGAGGTCCGAACTGGAATCGCATGTGTAGCCTTCCTTGCGATGCGCGCGGTGTTGGCTCATCGGTAGTGGTGACACCTCCCTTCCGAGTTCTTGCATGCTCGTACGGACACTGGACAGCGATATGAACAATAAATAGTACGGAGACGCCTGTGCTGTGCTGCGAGAATGGCGTCAACATGTCCTTTTAAAGTTGCGTTTCGGCAGCGCACGATCCTAGCATCATCACGTAAACTTCAGCAGGCAGGGCGGCTGCCAACCACCCAGCAAAGCCTCCATCAACTCTGGTCATCTGAAACCTCTCCGAAGCGCAATAACGTTCCTTAGTCATCGTGAGAGTACGACGTTCTGTCTAGATTTACATCTTCTCGAGCATGCTCCCACCGATGCTTCCTCCTCCACTTCGCTTTCGACAAAGAAAATAACGAAACATGCTGTCTGGCCCTGGTATGGTGCTCGCTAGCAATAACTGATACAAAATGACAATGCATGCGCTTCATGGAGCGCGTGAGATCCATAAAAGCCATCCGGACTCCAAAAGTGCAAGGAGAATTCGGCGCTCGAAGGCGCAATGCACAAGCGGTTCGCATCGAAGACGTATCAAAAAAGTTTCACATCCAATCAGTCGCTCGTACAAAGGAAACAAGACAGCAACATTGTGTCGACGACGCTGTGTCAAATCCATCAGATGGCATCAGGAGGCCGCGACCGCCGAGTTGATGCGTTGATTGCGTGACAGCTCAAGCATAGCAGATCCAGTAGGTCGATGATCCGCGTTATCCATGTACTTTTGCGAGAGGTGTTCCTAGCTCCTCTTCACGGCGAGACCGAGAGACTCGTCTTCTCTGCTTCCTGAGCTGATGCTCATCGGGCTCGCAGACAGTTGTGTGCTTGCTTGAGGAAGAAGCGGCAATGTCTTGTCTTTGGGTGGGGTCGGAGGCGGTTGTCCTCCCCAGCTCAGCCGTTCCTCCAGGCTCCGTCTATCTGTACTACCATCAATCTTAGGGGGCGTTGGAGGAGGCACTTCGCCAATGGATTCCGATGTCATTTCGGCGTTTCCAAGAACGGCACGTGCGTTCCTCATCTCTTCTCGACTCGGTTCTCGTGTCATTCGAGAAGGTGTGCGTGATCCTGCATTGCTGTTGCTTTCGGCAGCTTCACCAATGACAGGCAATGTAGCCGACTCGGTCTGTTCACCACCTGGGCTTCTAACCGTCATGATCGACCGATCTGGTATCTCCTCTTCGTTCGATCCTTTTCGTCTGCTCTTCTCAGCCATGTGCTCAGCGGCTTGAATGACCTTCTCAGTGCCTAGTGGGTTGATCTTGTCGCGGTGGATGTTGATACCGCCAAGACGTGGGTCGTTGACAGTACCTTCGATACCTGGTGGTATTTCGACGCCAGCATCAGCTGCTAAGGCGGTGGATAGGCGTTCCTTCTCGGCGCGCTCTCGAGACATCGTGACACCAGAGATGAATTTGACGAAGCGATCGCCATATCGTTCGGGAGGAATAGGCGAGATCTGCGCCTCATGACCGCCCATGCCTTTCCAGAAGTGCTCGACTCGCTTTATCAAGTTGTACTATGACAAAGTCAGTATATACCAATTCTCTCATGTTGCAATCCTTACTCTGGTCAGGCAGTCGATTATGCCCAGGTAGTATATCTCTTCACCCGGCATGTCGTCTTCGTGAGTCGCTCTGAATCCACCATCATCTGCATAAAAGTAGAAGGTGCTTCGATGTGCCTCTTCAGGCAGCTTGTCAAGTGTCTGGCTAATCGGGACTGGTCGCTCCTTCTTGACCATGTCTCGCATTTCCCTAACACGTTTTGCATTCTCCATCTTGCTTGGTGTTCGTGCTAGCTGGTGATTATTTGACTGCTCCTCATTGCCGCCTCCGGGTTGGAAGACTCGTAAGGTCTTGTCGCGCAAGTTCTCCTCGTTGCCACGCTCGAGATCGTGGATGCCAACCAGGAGGGAGTAGTCCATGATCTTGAGCCTACGAAGCAAAGCTACGTCTTTCTGCATCTGATTGACAAAAGCCTCCTTCTTCGTAGGGCCGAATTCCAGATGCAAATTGCGCCGTAGCCAGTTGAGATCTTTCAAAGTGGCGCGGGGATTCTTCTCCAAATCCTCCTCGCGGTAGTCGCGTCCGATTGTGCTGCCCTTGAGATCGAATGTTCGATGGATGTCACGGTGCGGAGGGAACAAGTTGTTCATCACCACAAAGTGTATTTTACGCCCATAGGGTATCTTTACGCGATGCAGTCCATAGAATTGTGAAAGGAGAGTGTTGGGATTCTCGGTGACATGGTCATAGTAATCCTTCAGTATCTTCCGGAGGAATTTGTGTTCGCCATGATGGATCGTCTTTATGATGTACTTGTAATCTCGCGAGAAGTAGAAGAATGAGCCGCTTTTTCCAGGCGATCCGAGCTCCGAAAGGATGTACTTAGAAGTCAGTGACATGAGATAGTCTGCCGGGTCGATCTTGAAATTGGCGCGCAGCTTTCGGAAAACCCAAGGCGCGTAGTCCTTGAATTTGAAGTCGTACTTGGAGCTCGGTGTGAGCTCACTGCCGCTAATGTCGAAACTGTGCTTGTGTCTCGCTTCAAAATCTGCGCCCGTGAGATCTCGATCTAGCTTTGCGTTGATTCTGCTAACGCAGCAGCGGATCCCGGTAAGCATGTTGTAGGCCGTGACAAAGTTGACGTGGTTTTGGTCCACTTTCGTGCCCACAACGACTCTGTCGTCGTCCGTGTCGGCGCGCTGTTTCTTAGATGCTCGCTTATTCCTGATATGCTCCGCCCATCTTGCTGCATCTTCGTCCTGCGGTATTTCTTCAAGATGCATGTCAGAATGAATGGAGCGCGTCTGCCTTCTCACGAGCTGCAAAGAGCCTCGCCTTCGCGTGGGTGTATTTGGTGAGAGGCGTCCAGCTAAGCCATCCGTATTGGTAGGATCACCTCCATCTTTCGACGTTCTGGTTTGCGCTTTCGGCACTTCCAGAGTGTGACGATGGGTGAGACGGTCTGGTCGGGAGGGAACAGGAGTTAGGCCTCCTGCTGGGTCGAAGGCTGGTGGGGAGGATGCGCGATGGCGCTGCTGCTTTTGTGAACCATGGCCGGGAGGCTTCAGAAGACCATCGGCACAAGCCTGCGGTGAGCTTTCTACTACTGGCGGCAGTGCAGAGGCGGAAGTCATTGAGACCTGACTGTGGCTCACACTGCGAGCTGGTATAGCGTGTGCAGGCTCGCCATTGTTCATGCCCACCGGCTTACTCAGAGGACTCCGAGATGGGCCTGCAGGCTTCCCGTTAGGCAGAGCCGTGAAATAGCCCTCCTCTGCAGCACCGGGCCGTGTTGTAGCTTCTTTGACGGCTTCTCTAGACCTTCTTTCACCGCCGTCCGACAGATTGGTAGCACTCAGATTGCTTGCGCTGCGCCGGGACCTCATGCTCAGAGCCACGCTTTTCGCCGAAGGTGCGCGATCACGTCCGGCAGTGCCATTCGGCACGCCGAGAATGCCACCATCTTTCCCACCATAACCTTCCTTGGTGCTGCCGTGGGACAGAATGCCGTTAGCAGCAGGAGTGAGTGGCCATCCGGCCGGCGCAGCGTCTACCGCTGGCGTAGCTTGCTCGGAGTCTCTTCTCGGCTCGGTAGATAGCGGTCTCGTATATGTTGCCGTGGAGGTATTTGTAGTTGTTGTAGTTCCATCTCCGCCCGAGAAGGCGGCTGGCATATCTCTTGCAAGTGTACTACGCACCATGAATATGTGGCCGGCATTGAGCTCGCTGCTTTTCCTGCTCAGCGGAGATGCTGCTGGTCCTTGCGCGGCCGACTCATCCCCGTCGCGGGATCGTGAAAGATTGGTCGCCAGTTCGCTGTCGGCTGGCGCCTGCTGCTTTCGAAGTGTGTCTCCACAGTCGTGCCTGCTCTGTACCCGCTGGGTCCTTACGTTCGGCAAGAATACCAAGAATAGCTTTCGCGGAGGCTGCGTATTTGTATTCGCTCAGCCACGAGATGAGATCCGGCTGGGGAGCTCCCGAGGGAGGGGGGGGGGCCAAGGAGCACTCTACGGGATGAACAATGGTATAAGGCGGAAGACTTTGCGTGAAGGCCAGTGGCGGAGAGTTGTAGGTGAACGTGGACGGCCGGGCCTGTTTGTCAGGGCAACATTCGCTTTGCGGTGGAGCCGCTGGAGCGTCACGAGAGAGAGAGGCTTGGTACGCCACGGGCCCAGCCGGTCGACCAATCGCACTCTGCCCAGGACGCAGCGCGACTTCACCAACAGCGGCGAGTGCCGAGAAACACAACACGACTGGTTCGTCCTCTTCTTCCACACTACTATAGCCATCACACACCAAGCTCAGTCGTTCCAGCGCCATGAGGGCATCTTGCTTTCGGATAGATGTGTAGCAAATCTCAGCACATTTGCATCTACAGTACATCAATTGTTGAACTATCACACCATCAAGCTCGCGAATGAGCACTGATCATGTTAGAGGAAATTCATGCCAGACTATGTACTCTTCTGTAGCGCTGCATAGTGACATCTCTCGTCATCAAGTCCGTAACGCCGTCCAGTCAACACCGATTAATCACAATCCTGGGCCCAGTGCAGCAGAAAACACCATATGCCGCAAACCACTTTGGTATCACACACACACCCACACACACAACCATAAACCGTCGTTCAGACGCCCGTACGCCACCAACACTGACGCTACCATTCGCCGACGTGGCGACATCCAATCCAGTAGATCATCAGATAATAAGTAACGCGGGCGTCAGCGTCCACCTCTGGTGCCAGAAATTACATCATGCCGTGAGAAGAGGAAAGCAGCTTATGCCTTCTTCGGGGTCGCACTCTTCTTTGGAGTTGCCTTCTTGGCGGCGGGCTTCTTCTTTGGTGCAGTAGTCTTAGCCACGGGTTGCGGTGCCTTGGACTTGGTGACACGACCAGACTTGGTCTTGCCAAGGACGACAGGTGCCTTGTCCTCAACAGCTGGGGCCTTGTGAGATGTTAGCATTGGGTTGTTAGAGTCGAGGAATCGATGATACCTACAGCAGCAGGTGTCTTTCGTGCCTTGCCTGTGTTGGCCTTTGTCTTGGTGGCAGTCTTCTTGGCCGCCGGTGCCTTTTTGGTGGCAGTAGTCTTCTTTGCAACAGCAGGCTTCTTTGCAGCAGGTGCCTTCTTCGTAGCAGCGGATTTCTTTGCTGCCGGGGCCTTCTTAGCAGCAGCAGGCTTGTCTGACTTCTTTGCGGCTGGCTTATCGGCGGTCTTAGTGGCAGCAAGCTTCACCGGGCCGGAGGTACCTGTTGGCGACGGCAATGTCAGCAAGATGCAAACGAATCGCGGAGGGATAGAAATGTTCGAACGACGTCAATGATGCCCACGATCGAAAGATCTCAGGGACATCAAATGTCGAATCGCAGCAGATATGGATCGTTGTGGCGATCGTTTGGTTTGACGTACCCTTTGGTCTGAGGAAAGTGCCGTTATCAGAGCCCTTCTGGAGCGCCTTGTTGAATTGGACAGTGAAAGCGTTGTCGCTCACGCCAGTGAGGTTGTTGTTGGCGAGGACGTATTTCTTGATTGCCTGGCGCCTGTGTTGAAGATGCAATGTCAGCAATTGGTGGAAGCAGAGCCAAGCAATGCGCTTTCCGAAATGGGTAGCGACAGCGACGGCGAGGTGGCGGATTTCACTTACGAAGAACCGCTCCTCTCTTTCAGCTGCATCACAAGACGCGTTAGCAGAGAGTTCAAATTATGCGAGTATTCGTGGGTCGTGTGGTGTGATCAAAGGTGCAACACGTCGCAATCTGGCGTAAGCCAGCGCGAGCAACACATGTTGCGCCGGGAGTCGTCAACGTACCGAGATAACAGCCTCCTTGATCATGTCTGTTGAGAATACGCGTCAGTGACTGGCGAACACGATAGAAGCTACGCCAGGTCGCCGCGACAAACATGGCGAGCTGAAACTCGAGGGAAGGCATACCAAGGTACGAGCTGTGGGTGGCAGCAGCCTTTGGAGCGGCGGTCTTGGTGCCGGTGGATGCTTTCTTTGGAGGCATTGTGATGATCGTGATCGATTGTTGTGATAGTCGAAGAGCTGGAGAATCGATTGATGCTACGCTTGGATGAATGCAATTGACGCGTTGTTGTGGTGTGGTGCGAAGATGTCGAGGGACTGACGGAAACGCTGGCACGCGCGAAGGTGGGGAGGTGCGGTTTTATAGCAGTCAAAGCTCTTGCCAAGCATCCTAATCACAACCAAAACACACGACGCGACCAGGGGCAGAAACAGCGTTGTCCGCACTCTCTGCGGCTCTGTGATTCGACTTCGTTGAGCTGAAAAAACGACACCTCTTCGTGGCTCGTTCCCATGCTCGCGACTCTTGTGATCTTGCTCCTTCCTTTTCGCTTCGCTATTCTGTTATGGTGATGGTGAGCTGGTCGTCGCCATCCCGCTGAAGAAACATGCCCATCGTATCACGCCAACGCCTCCTCTCCTCTCTATTTCCCTCCCCTCCCTTCGTTGAGTATATCACAGTGTACTTTGGAGAGACACTGGGGCTTCGACATCATCGTTATCTTCGAGCGATCGCTGTCACAGTACCTCTCACTGCGCGCTGGCGGGACCAGTTCGTCCTTTGAAGCATGACTGTCACGAATGCAAGACGGCCCAATGACTGCCATCCCGACTATATGATCTGAATAGATCTGAAGACATCTCAAGGCCAGTGTAACCATTCTGGAGAGCCAATGGCCGCATGGCAAGTCCCAGTCGCGACCGGAAGCGCGCGGCAAAATGAGGAAGCCCGCGCTTGTATCGCGACACTCATTCTCATGCACGGAAGACTTCTCCTCGCCATCCCTCATTTCGAGCGTACGTCTGCTATCAGCCCTCACCTTCGACAGTAATGACCAAAAAGCGTCATGTGCCAAAATGACTAGGAAGGTCGGCAGGCAACAAGGTCACATGGCCAATTGCGACGAGCTGTGCCATTCCATGTCCGAGTACCAGCAAGGTGGATCTCGAAGAACAGACGCAGCACTTGTCCGTGTACGAAAGGAAGCGTCCGCGCATTTTTCACGTCTAACCTCTGTTCGCAGTCCTTCATGACTTGATGTTTCGGCGTCACCTGGCGCAAGATGTGCATGCGATGCCCGGCTGATAGCAATTCCAGGCCAGATTTCCACTCCTCTCAAGCAACCGGCCACAACGCTTCAACACTTACGATCGTGTCTCAATCATGTCTTCGGCTTCATGTGGAACGCATCGCTTGGATTCCTTCTACACGCCACCAAATTCGGTTTCTACGCAGACATCAGCCGCTCAACACCTTCGAAATGTTCAATCCACCTTTCTCCACCACAACTCTCCAGTATTCCCCCCACCACGATCCGTGCCAATCCTCAGCAGCTTGCCTTCGATCGTGTGATGCACGGAGTAATTCCTCCTCTGTAGTGTTCCCTGCCAGCTCGGCACATTCGCCACAGCCAAAGGTCCATGGAAAAGCTGCCCGTAGGTAGTGTTTGGACATGGAAGGTCACGACTGACTTGATACGGTCCTGCATATCCAATACTATGCTTGCCGACTAGTGCCCAATCTGCATCGCTATCGTTTGGCTGAAAAGGAAACGTCAAATTGGGACGCACTTCCGGTTCCGTTGCTGTTATGGTCGCCGACATCCAGCCTGAAGAGCTGTATGTGATGATGCCAACTGGATTTTCGCCGTATGGAGTACCTTTGTTCGGGATCAGTTTGCCATCTCGGAAGCTGTTCAGGTCAGCAATCGTCTCATCCGAGCGAGCACTTCTTCGCTTACTCTGTGCTATTAATGAGCGAATACGTGCCCGCAAGAGCACTGAATATTTCCTCGTCTTTGTAAGGGTTCTCGCATTCTACATCTCCACCCTTTTCTTTACCCAGCGGTTGAGGATGAGCGAAAATTGTAGGGAGCAGCATCCAGACTGCCAGGAGGTGTTTGATCATTTTAGCCATGCTCGCTACAATGCGGAGCTACACGGGATTATGTCTTATAACACATCATGGAGCACTATGCCACTATGGGATCGCTTTCCGAAGTGTTGTCTTGCCCTTTACGCACCCTGTCGTCGGAGCCACGGAATACCAGGTCTGTCGTATGATCGTATCTGCCGAAGCCATCTCCGCGGTTGTGCCACAATGGCTGGTATTGTCGCTGTTCGCCTAGCCTGTTTCTGAAGGAATGAAGATCATCATTGACATAGGAGGAGGTTGTAGCAGACAGGGGATTCTGAGGGGAATCAGATCGGATCCCAATGCGTCTGCTTGCTGTCTTTGTTCAGTCTACTGTCAGCAACACATCTTCCACCTTTGAACGCGATTTCGACTTCAAGTATAGATGTATTGCGACATTGGCAGCATCGTCCAAATCGTTCTGGCCGTCTCAAATGGAGATTGTGAGCGCAAGAACAAGCTTCTGACGACACTCTCGCAACGCCAAGCCTACATACCTGACACCACTGACACCATTACGAATGCATACATCCATCGACATACGGAATCGTCTCAACGTACAAAACGTAGATTAATAACAGCAAAGGAGGAGGGATATCCTACTGCGTTTTGGTCAGGAGCACAGCGCCAGAGCAAAAAGATTAAGGTTGCCATCGTGGAACCTCCTTTCACCTAGCCACCTTGACCAATTTCGTGCAGTTTGCACCACAATAGCAAAAGATGAGATAGCCAAAAGGACGAGCTCCCCACCTGGTTCGAACAAGTGACCTTAGGATAATCGCAGGAGTCTGCAATCGCAGGGTTCTGCAATCCCACGCTCTACCACTGAGCTAGGAGAGCGTAATGTTAACGGTCAAAGGGTTCCGTCTGATCCGTTTTGATTGGTTAGTGATGTTTCAGACTATATATAACCCTACAAAATGCTCCAGCTGACTCGTTTTGATTAACTAACGAGGTTTTAGGCCGTATATAAGCTTACAAAATCTGGCGGTTATTTAGTACTAGGTCTAGTAGGAGACGGGTAGCCGCGCGTGCGGTCATTCAGATAGGCAGCCGCGCGTGCGGTCATTCAGATGGGCAGCCGCACGTGCGGTCATTCAGATGGGCAGCCGCACGTGCGGTCATTCAGATGGGCAGCCGCACGTGCGGTCATTCAGATGGGCAGCCGCACGTGCGGTCATTCAGATGGGCAGCCGCACGTGCGGTCATTCAGATGGGCAGCCGCACGTGCGGTCATTCAGATGGGCAGCCGCACGTGCGGTCATTCAGATGGGCAGCCGCTAGTGTTGTGGGTTTACAGCCCCTGAGAAATGGAGGTTGTGTACATCGTATATTATACTGGTGTACACCCATAGATACACATCGGGTATACCCGAATACCAGGATATCCGAGCAATATTAAGCAGCTTAGCGGGTTGTAGGCGGGATATTAGCGTATCCGATAACTCCGCCTTGTATATACATAACGAGCTCGCCTAAAAGGGTCGTATACATAGTGTATTACAGAGCGTATATACTATCTACAGGTTAGTAGACCCTATTACTAGCAGCCGCACGTACGGTTATTTAGATAGGCAGCCGCACGTACGGTAATTTAGTGCTAGGTCTAGTCTTAGATAACTCTAAGAGATAAGCAACCGCACGTACGGTTATTTAGTACTAGGTCTAGTCTTATTAGAAAATGTGCTGTTTAATTGCTACGCAAGCTAAAGGATTTACGACCTTACGCGGTATTAGTGCTATAATACTAAGACTAGGGCCTTAGGTACCTAGCATTTTGATTTCTACTAAGAATATACGAATAAGTAGCCGTACGTACGGTTATTTAGTGCTATAGCGTCTTCGCGCATCGGAGGGCTATTGCTTAATAGTAAAGCCGAGTTTTCAATTAGCCTAACCCTTACTAGCCTAGAATAGGGGAAAATCGATAGCCTTCCGATACGCGAAGACGCTATCCCCTATAATAACTCGTTAGCTATCGGCGTTTATCGGCAAAACAGGCATTAACCCCTACCGCTCTACTACGGCTAAATCCGAGACCCAATCGGACAGTATCGCTATTCGAGTAGTAATGCAGGTTTGTATAGAGCTATACCGGATTTAGCATAGAAAGCGGAACCTAACAAGGGGGGTAGGTATTCGACGGACTTAACTACGGACTTCGTTAAGGGGGTAGGTCTAGTCTTATAAAATGAGTAGCCGTACGTGCGGCTATTATTTAGATAAGTACGGCGCGTACGGTTATTTAGTAGCTTAAGCCGAAAGGCACCTTAATAGCTTAACCGAAATTGAACACCGTAGCGTTAAGCTCGCCGAAGACCTAATTTAACACCTCCGAAACGACTCGAAGGCTCGAATAAAGCGTAACGACCGAAGAAACTACTATCTTCCGTAAAGGACCTACGACTTAATATACTCGAAGAACGACTAGTTCGCGTAGAGGCCTCTTTACCGACTAGATATATTATGCCGCAACGACGGCAGTAAGAGACGATTAATATAGCCGCGAAGCAGTAGAAGGAGCTTCGCGCTTAGCAAGAGACGATTAATACGAAGAAGGCTACAAAGGACACGACGGAGCTATAGGCTCGCAAGAGAGAGACAATAACGACTTTACGTACTACGGCGCGACGACTACGCGCTTCTATACTAAAAGCTACACTACCGAAGGCACGGCAATAGCCTGCGCGTACTGCTACGAAGGCGACAACCTCCCTGCCCGAGAAGGGCTTACTACCTAGCTATATACGACCTATAACATCCTCGAGGACTGCTAAGACTTAAAGGAGTTTCTTAGCCTCTTATTAGCTGCTACTAGAAAGGCGATATTTATGTTTTAAAATATAACTACAAGGCTTAGTTCTTCTCTATAATATCTAAGAGCCTAAGGTAAGAAAGAGGGGAAATTTAAGACTAACGCGGACGAGCGTTTAAAGACTATTCGCCGACTTTGTAGAGTGCATTCTAAGATCGATTTTTAGGCAGTGTATAGGGAGGCATCGTGTCTTCCGCTCTACGCTTCTCGGCGATACAAGTTCTAGCATCGCGATAGCTCGGGGGTCATTTTAATTACTTCTAATTAGAAGCCGAGTCTAGATTTGTATATACGAATCCCCGACGAACAATATATACGTAACATTCTAAGTGCACAAATTCTAACTGTTCTTCTACTTAGCTCGTAAACAGATAACATCTTCGCATTCTCGTTGCAAGCTCCTCGAATGCTCCGGCTTATAACTGTTTACTTCGCTTCGCTCGGATTAAGCAACCTCGTATACTACTCGAAGAGATTATCCTTATCGCTATTATTATCCGACTCCTTTCTAACTGCTTTATTAACTTAACTTTGCATCTAGACATAGTAGTGCTGCTCTTTCAACTCCTAATTAACTGCTTATATACAGATGCGATATTCTCGAGTCTGCCGGATATAACCTTTAGGGTAATCTACCGTTCCTAGTATCGTAAATCTGTCTAGCAGGTCGAGCACGCTGTCCTACCTATTACCCTTATAAGATAAGACTCCTCTATCGCCTACGCTATATTCTATCGGATACAGAGTACGGTTTAGCAAGGATGCTAGACTTAGTATCCTATTCTAGTGTTTGTCTACCTTTAGGTTAGTCGCTAACAAGTTTCTCTATAGGTCTAACGGCTAGATATCTATAGATAGAATAATCGTAACGGGTATGCTAATTTTAGCAGTATCCGGACCTCCTACGTCCTAGAAAATTAGTCGGCGCTAAGGATAGGCATCTAGACGACGAAACGGGCCGGATTTGAAGTTAGGCCCTTAAAAGAATGTCTGTAAATGCTGTGTATAATAACATATTAGCACGATTTCTACCTCCGTATTAAGGTAATGTCCGGCCTTAGGAGGTTTGCCTATCCTTAGGTAAGTTTCAACCTCTGCCTTCGTCTAGCGATATCTTAGATAGCTAAAGTCTAAGATCTTGTAGTTTGCGGCAAGAGCGACAAGAAGGCCGAAACGTCTAACAACTAGTTAGCTTATGCATTATAGCTAACCGGGGAGGTACTAACCTCGTAGCGTAGCGTTTTATAATATTAGAGAAGAAGCGATTATAACTAGCCCTTAAAGCAGCCCGGTACTTAGCCTTCGTAGCTTGCCGGTTAAGAGCAAATTTCGACTTTTTAGACTTCTTAGGCTTTAGTGCTAGCACTAACGCTAGCGCTAGCTCTTCCTTAAGCACTCGTACCGGTCGCTACTCCGCCTTCCGCGGACTTAGATTCTCGCGGACGATTCTCTCTACGGCTAAGACCTAATCGCTGCTCTAATCTATAACGATGCGGTATTTCTAAAGATAAGGAAAGCGAGTGAAATCGACTATAGTGTCCGTAGTGCTATACTATTCATTAGGGATCTCTCTTTCCGGAACGAAAAAGAATTCTTATTAGATCTCGGGAGCACCTTTAGAGAACACAAACTGCATCTATATAAAATCGAAGCGATCGTATACCGAGAACTACTACCTTCGATTAGCCTTAGTCCTATCGCCGCGAGCGATAGTAACATTGTCTAATTTAGAGTCTAGAGCCTTAAGCTTAGGGTCGATTTTGTGTTAGATAAAGAATTGCCGCCCCTTTAGTCTTAGCTTTAGGTCGGCTAACGTAGGCTAAAGACCTACGAAGTCAGTTTCTATTGCAGTCCGGCTATTAAACTTAAGGATACGGTAGATTTCTATTACAACCTCGTATGTAGACGCCTAGTCCGTATTATCCCGGGGACGCAAAAATCTCGTCTGCCTTGTAAGATATAGGTTCTATTCGGGAAATAACACTCTAGTCTAGGGATTTACGTAAACACCCTCTCCTATAGCCGCTAGGCGAGCTCTAGAGACTGCTTCCTTAAGCAAGGATAGTAGCATACGGTATAGCGTACTAGTCTAATCTAGGCTAGCAGAAGCATAATATAGCAATGTCGAGGTACGGTAAAAGTTCAATTTGTGCTTTATTAAAGCGCCGTTAAAGTAAACGTAGGTATTATTCTTACAATCTATAGCCTCTTCTACTTGATAATAGTTAGGTATTAACTCTACGAAGGTTGGATCAGCACCGCAAATGCCGATATAGAAAGCAATATACCGCTGCTAAGCATTACTTGTAATGTATAATTGCTTATCGAGCTGCTCTACTACCGTGCTTTTAACATCGAATAGAAGAAGGTAGCTTTAGTCGTCGTCTAAACGTCTACTATACATGTTCTAGTACCGCTTAGCATAAGTCTAGTTAGGGTCGTATGTGTTAGTCGTATTAATAGCGCCGTCCGCTAATGCAAACTCGAACCTGCGAAGAATATACTCGCAAAACTTGAGGATAGAGAAGATATCGCCTTTATATAAAGACCTACGAGTGCTGAATATCCGCCGCTTAATAGCTGTTAATAGCTTAGACATGTTGGCATTAATGTTTAGCGCAAGTGTGTTATCGACTATGCGGACGAAGCAAGCTCGCTCTCCTAAGAATATACTATATAACTTTATAGAGTCTTTTCAATCACGCAGACACGTTATACGGTACGCTATACGGTAGGTACGGGTTATAATAGGCGCTTCAATTCATGCATCTAATTTATTCTGTACGCCCGTGCTTGTACTCTGCTTATTAATGCCTGCAAGATACTAATGTAGCTAGCTAGGCCGACATTGATACCTATCTCTACTTAGCAAGGTGCGACCCTAATTAAGAGAGTAGAAATTGACGATATATAGCACGAGCATAGGTAAAAGCTCGCACCTAACGTTCTATTTTAATAGATTGTAGAAAGTATACGATACTAGGAACGACCTACCTAAAATGTAGAAGATTGTATATAATCGCTGCCCTCGAAAGCTAGATTCGATCTATTCTTACTACGTCTCGGGTATTCTAGTCTTAGACTTCCTTAAAGCGGGACGTATTAGCTCTAAGAATAATTAAACTTAGAACTCTTTGTCGCAGACGAGCGTGTATAGAATGTCTTAAAGGGCGATACAGTTCGCGTATACTTTTATAAGTCGACTCGGCGAGGTCGATAATCTAAGTAATTCTATACGGCTCTCTAAAGTCCTATCTATATCGACGCGGCGACTGTATCGGTCTATACGCTTTTTGCTATATCGAAGCTCGACTCTATACTCCTATCTTCGTTCCTAAAGATAGTATCGAACGATCTCGCCCTCCTACAAGCTTCGGAAGGCTAGGAAAGCAACGAAGTCGCGCAACATTATAAACATAACAATCAGACGCCATCGACATCTCTAGCTACGGCGCTCGCTCTAGTATTCGATCCCTAAAAACCCGCACTTAATCCGAGTTACCTATATTACGGGACATAGGTAGAGTAGCGCTCTACGTAGCTTAAATCGACGTTCGCTAAAGATAAAAAGGACACACGTACGCTCCTCTAGCTCAAAGTCGAATTAAGTGAAGACGCCCTCCTAGCCGCACTCTTATAGGAGGATTACGTTACTAACTCCTAATAGACCGCGAAAGTGCGAAGCATAGCTGCCGCGAGGACACTCGAGAGCAAGAAAGACTTTGTTAAAAATATAAAAGAACTCGATTCATTCGAACAAGAGGAGGCGAACGAGATAGTCGCCGTTAAAGGTAATTAAGAACTCAAGTCATCTACTTAAGAAGTTGGCTTGGACTAAGCTTTCTAAGTGGTATACTGTTGTAATAGTAAACGTAAGTAGGCACGAAGCTTCGCAACAATAGAGTTAGGAGCGTAAGACAATGTTTTAGGCTCCTATAGCAACGAGGGATCTAATAGAAGCTATAGAGCCTTTTAGGATAGCTAGACATATACGAAGTCGCAGACTCGTAGTTATAGAGACTTTAGAAACTGTAAAGTAGTGTAGTAGAAGGGAATATAAGGAATAAAATAGCTCTCGACAGAGTATGCGAAAACTGAGGTAGAGCTAGTTAGCTATCGGAATAGTAACAAATATTGAAATAATAATCTTGTTCGGGTACTAAATTTACTTGAAATCTAATTATCCATCTTCGATATTGTGCAAAACAGGAGCCACATACAGAATCTGTAGTACTCTCTACTAGGCTATCTACCGGAATTGCCGGTAGTATTAGAGAATACCAATATCCGGACTAACGAGCGTAAAGGCCGGTAATAAGCTACTATAAGAAGGTTCGGAGCTATCGACTAGTAGTATAGCCTATATTAATTACACTACTAGCGCTCGATGTTCTTAAATGCCTACTACCTCGCTAACGTACCGAAGTGAATGTACTCTATCTTATAGCCGTTAACCGAGCCTAGGCTAACATTAGCCGATTTTCTTTTAGTTTTCTCTACGACGTCGCCTTTAATAATAAATCCAAACCACGCCGTACTAGCTTTTCTCCGACTATCGACCTCATTTACGGAAAAGACTGTAGCCTGAATTTCATTTCCAATCTCTAAATCATTCTAATTGCCCGCTAGTTATCGCTTCTTATACCTTACGTGTTTCTGCTTCTCACTCGGTCTCTATCTTGCTCCTAATTACCGTCGAGACGAGTACGTTTAGCGGGCGTCGCGAAATAGAGCTAGTACCGTATTAATAAGCATCAGCTATTAGAGAAGGAATCGTAGGATTCTAATAAGCTAAGTCAATGTCTGCGAGAGCCGGGCTAAGCCTAAGGACAAACCTAAATAGTAGCATAATAAGTCTAAATAGAGCTATCGGAAGAGCAAAAAGTTAGCGGACGTAGTTCTAAACCGAGACAAGCAAGATAACGACTCCGTAGAGAGCCTAGTCTTCCGATAATAATGCATAGCCGAGATAGTATACTCCGGAACCTAGAGACTATATTCCACTAAGAGCAGACAGGAGAGCGCGACTAATTTAGAAGTGCTCGAAGAACGCGGTAATTAGCGCGCCGAGTATAGTAGCAGCTATCTAATACTAATCGCAAGCCTAAAGAAGACGTACTATATAGGAGGGAGCGGGCCTATAAGTAGCGAGGTATGCCGAGCCCTACTACTTCTTAATAGGGTAGACGATACAGTAAAGCATTACTAACTTAACTATAACGGCAAGTGAGTTAATTATAATCTTAAAGGCTATTACGCGAATTTCGACTTAAGCTACGTAATAGGGCTAGGTAGTTTAAGTCGCCGTTAATACTACTAAAGAGGAGATCCTGTGTGCTATATGCTATATACTATATAGTAGGTATTGTTTAGTCGCGTCCTACTGAATATCCTTAGTTGTAAGAATAAACAGAGTAGGAAGCTCGAAGATTATAGCGGAAAGGAAGCTAGCTTTATACGAGAGGAGTATAGCTACCTAAGTAATGAAAGTGACTAGGGCTAATTGGCGGCCTCTGTATTAATAACAAACCGTTATCCCGTCTACGTACAGTAGTAGCTGTTAGAAGTAGGCCTATCTGTAACGGAGTTAGGGTTTCAAAGTAAGACGAATAAAGACGTCCTAGAATATCGTCTTTAGAGGACCGCGTCCCGTGTAGTAGATTACGGGAAGCGGGCAGAGAACGACATCGATGCTTACGGACCGTACGTACGTCGGTATCTTTGTCGGTACCTTCGTAGATCGCGAGCTTTAGCTAGAACGGTTTGCCGTCGGCTAGGATTTTCTTGTTGTTAACCTATACTATTCTAGCTCTTCATCCGTAGAGTTCTACCTCGCGTTGCTAGTTATGCGAAGTCTATATCGCTTCGGGAGATCTAGGATTAGCTAGCTAAGAACAAGGCATTAATCGATTAAAATAACTATAAAGTAAGCCCGCCGGGCCCGATATTTTAGCTAACTCGTTAGAGCTTAGGCAAAAAGCGGGACCCTATTTTTGCGAAGATATAGGTGTTAGTCTAGCAAGCCGTAAAATAGTGTTTCCGACATACCTATGTTTAAGCTATAACTAAAAATTCTAACGTGCCCTAGCCCTTATATAGCGACGTCGCACGCTCCTACGTATTCGGCTTTGCGACGTCGGTGCAAGTAGGTTTAGGCAGCTCTATTAATTATGCGCTGTCGCACTATTGTGCCCTACTAACTAGGCTACAAAGTACGGCAAATCTGTCGTCGCCTCGGATAGACTAGTTAGTAGTCGCATTTGACTTGTATAGGGTCTCTTTCTAAACCCTATCGGCTATATAGTATACGTACCTTCCTATATATAGACGCGACGTTATTCTAAACCGTTCTAATTGTAACTACGCTTAGGCTCGTAATAATCGTCGCATTCTCCTCTACACTTTTAGGATATCTTTTACTTTACCTTATAACTATACGTAGCTAGATACTAACCCGGCCTGCAACGGCCGGGAGCTTCGGACGGGCCGCCGGCCTAATAAGAGCTATCGTAGCGCACAGCCGTGTTTCCGTATCGGGCTATAGCTAACCTTACGTCTTGAACCTGAATACTATAGAACGAACACCGATTGCCTAGTGCGGTTATCTCGTACCCTATGTTTGCGACAACGGAGCATCGAGACTCTTAATAAGCCTACTAGCGATACACTCGGAATAGAGGACGGTGCCGACTGTCTCGTAGTGTTATACGAGGGGCTTGCAAGCGTTGTTTATAAGACTACTATACGTCTACCCTATTTAATAGACGATATATCTCGATATACGGTCTCGCGAAGTCGGTGCTAATATAAAGACATAATCTACGCTTATCGTAGAGGCTTAAAGGCGAAGCCGGTGCTAATATAAAGACATAATCGACGCTTGTCTTAGAGGCTTAAAGGCGAAGCCGCCGCATTGCTATAGATAGATATCGGTTATAAGGGTTAATCTCTATAGAGGAAACTGCCTACAGCCGCTACAAATCTCCTTCTAGCTATCCCTTATCGCCGAAGATCCTTATTATCCCTCCTCTAAGCCAATCTACCGACTATATAGAACGACCTATAGCTCAATCTACCTCGACGTCTAGAGTAGCAGGTTACTCTATAACCCTAGCTACTACTTAACCTAACTCGACTACGTAGCCGCTAGCTCTTATACCTCTTACCGATTTGCAACTAGCTAAAATGCTCTACTTCGCGCGAGTCTCCGGCCGGCGCTATTCTAAGGTCCTTATTGTTAGCGACTATACTAATTAGGTTGCTAATTGCATTCGTAGCTTAGATCCGCCTCTAAGAGTAGTTTATGTCCTATAGACACTACTCTATCTATTTCAGACCGGCTCTAACACTATACTAGAGATAGATCGGAACTCGTTCGCAGTAGCGATCTATCTAGGCCTATCGTTCCTAATAGATCACTACGGCCTTGCTGCTATACTTAAGTTACTTCGCAGATACCTGCAAAATAAAGTAGGCTAGGTTTTCGCCTTGCTACTAAATTACCTCCGTTAACCCGCCGGAGGCACGCTAGCGCCGTTCCTTAACGACCGAACACGATACCGGCAGGCCGTATATACGGCCGATATAGAGCTAGTATCCTATAACGGCATTTTAAGCGACGCTACTTTCGGGTCTAATATTAGTAACGTTCGTCTAGCAATTATCCTAGCTACCTCTATATATAAACACTATTAGAATCCGGCTATAGTAGCTGCTATTAAGCTAGTCGTCCTACGGCTTAAGGGCCTGCTACGCTTGCTAATACGTCTCGCCGAATACGACGATACCGAAGCTTAGATCGAGCTTTCTTACATTCGCCGCTTACGCGTATACGTAACCTACTAAACCGGCCGAGACGACGATAGACCGTTCGAGTAAGCACGCTATATAAAGGAGAACGCTTAGCTAAGAACACAAGACTATTTTGTCTTATACTAGTATATAGAGGGCGATTTGTTCGATTCGGAAATATTCTATGCGGAATATAGGTTTGCGCTACTTGTTAACGGGGTTTATCTAGCACTTAAGAAACAGCTTCTATTTATAGAGGGACAGACTGTATGTAATATAGAAGAATATACTACATTGCGAGGCTAGCTCGACAATCTCCTCTTCCGGATAATTTTAACAAAATACGAACCTAGCGATTCCTATAAGGTCTAATAAGGTCGTATAAAAAGGTCTACCTATACTTGTAGTTAATAATAGGACGCACAGCTCTTAACAGCTAACTATTATTTCATACATTGAGACTTTAGCGGCCGATGCCCCGAGAGAGACGGGCAGCCTTACGCCTTATAGTCTAGCTAAGGAAACAGGCGACATAGGTTTCTACTCTAGGTCTTATAATTCCTAATCGTGAATTTGCAGAACATAGACCGGGCATCTTTAGCGCTAAAAGTCGCAATAGCGAGATCAGATACGTAGCTAATTACGGGATAAGTATATACTAGCAGATTGAAGTTAGCGGCGAGCGAGGCAAAAGCGGCATATAAGTAACGTCGCTACGATTAAGTTATTACTATTACGTCTCCTTTAGA
Source organism: Pseudocercospora fijiensis CIRAD86 (assembly GCF_000340215.1). NCBI lineage: Eukaryota > Fungi > Ascomycota > Dothideomycetes > Mycosphaerellales > Mycosphaerellaceae > Pseudocercospora > Pseudocercospora fijiensis. The sequence continues at coordinate 2,022,006 of NW_006921541.1, forward strand.
AACGCAGCTACGATATACCTATCTAGAGTATTATGCCTAGTCTGCTTAAAGCAGATTGTTAAGTATCTATTAAGGCCCTTTGCAGTTCGTCTAGGGGGCTATACTAGCCTTTAATCTGCACGTAAGATATCGGCGAAGGTATAGACCTAAAGACCTCAAATTACAATTTCTATACACGGAACATATACAAATTCTCTTCTAAAGCATCTAACCCGCATTTCTAGCTATACAGACTCCTCCTACAACGTTCTATCAAACAACTTAGCCTATAAAACTATAGCTTAACCGAATAGCAAGCTAAACATTACCGCTACTATACGAGCATAGGTAGATGCGATTCTAAACTGCCTCCTCCGAACTATTAGTAATGTCCCGTTCGTTATTGTTTACGAACTATCCGACGTAATAGCTACCGTCTATCTGCAATATATTAAGTATCGTGCTATTAGGAATTACTCTATTAGGCTAGCCCCTAGCTTCGATACTAAAGGCCTTACTTTCGCAAAAGGCCCCTAGGACGCTATTAACTAAGAGATCGACTCTAAACTCAAGCTCTATAGCTAAACATCGGACGCTATCGTTCTTTTAGGTTCCTTAGACCTAGTCTTCGCTATAGGTCTCCTTCGAGCTGTTCGAGCGCGTAGTCTCGTTAACTAGTCTATTAAGCTATTAGATTACGATTACAACATAGAAACTACGACCGAGGACTCATTTACCCCGGCGGCGCGATAGAAAGCAGATTGGAATTAGGAGAGTAACGAAGAAGGGTAGCATACTAGACGGAGGATCGGAAAGCGAAAGAGGACACTAGGCAAGGATAAAGGCCCTAGGCGATCTTAGTGCTCGAATATTAAATGCAATATAATAAACAAAGCATACTACGGTAGACTCTAAGGCTTTCTACGTTCAACTCGAATATAACAAGACCGTAGTAACTATTCCGAACGCGCAGTAATTAAGAGCGTGCAGCGAGACGATATATATAGTTAGATAAGAAAAGTAACGCGTAATAGGCAGCCCGATATTAGAATGTTGTATCGCTACCTTCCTACCCCTAAGCGTTACTTACTAGCGAGCTTCTACCTATATAACTTGTAGAGATATTTAATGTTAAGAGGAGTTCTAGGCAAATGCCCTAGTGCTTAACTACCTCGCTCGTATACTAATCGAAGATTAACCTAAGAAGTGCGGTCTAGAAACGTTCTATTCTATATATTCGATTTCCGCGAACATTCGCCCTAACCCTACCCTAGCGTAATGTCGTCGAGAGTACATAGATAATCTAAAGGCACAGAGGAGGACTAACGCCTTGCTATATCTTAATATTAAAAAGTATACCGACCTAGCTCTATATCGCCTTAGAATCGATATCTTAGTATCTTATCGATCTTATTCCGGCTGCGGTGCTCCGTCGCTAGGAGAGATAGCTATGCTCGAGTTCTCCTCGAATCGACGTCTCTTCTAACCCGGAAGAGCTTAATCCTGCATCGCCTCCGAGCTACCGATAGGAGAGCCTTAGCTAGGCGGTAGTGTAACGCTAGCGAGTCGCTGCACTCTAGTCGAGAGCGCGACGTATTAGCCCTTAATGCGATCTATACGGACAAAGATACAGTCGTTCGAGAAGCCTAGAGATTGTAGTAAGTGTTATACGTTGTTACGATTCATATCGAAACTAGCGAGGCATATACCTCCTATAACTTCGCGGTACTAAACGTCTAGCTCCTAGAGGAACTTAAGCAGGTAAGAGAAACGCTTAGCCGGTAATGCCCGGCCCTAGCGCGTAGACGCTGCGAAACGATTCTACTAGTAAAAGTCTAATACCCCTAGGCCTACGGTAACGAGAGCCGGTTGTATAATCTTCAACTCCTAGTCGACTTAGACCTCGCCTATTACCTAAACTGCTTTGCGAATAATGTTAGCACGCTCGGGCGCGGGCAGTAACATAAACCGTAGATGCTACTTATCGGTAGAGAGGTCTATATCTATAGTCTCGGGCAGTGCTATCTGCTAAAGTATATCTTTAAGCAATCGACTACGCTCTATATATTCCTATCCTAGAATATTTTTTGCCTTATTTATTATCGTTTCCTTAGCGTCCGAGCCGACTATGTTATTAGCCTAATCCGTAACCTCGTAACCGATAGGCGGGAAGGTTAGAACCGCTAGCTCCTTATAAGTCTCTTCTATATTTGAACGGGACTTTAGATAGTCGTAACGCGATGAACGGTAGAACTAGGATAGGTTAGTATATAGGTAACGTTGGAAAGTTCAGCGCTCTTACTTTGTTAGGCGTATTAGAGTCTCTTATATACGAACAGCGATCTTGTAGTTAGGAAAAAGGAAGAGGAAGCGGACGTAGGCGTTTATTAAAGTAGCGAGCGCTAAGCATTGAGGGTAGGTTAATTAATCGGGTAAATACTTAAATAGTACATATTAGTATAGGAATTACTCAAATAGGAATACTCTTACTAAAATAGTAAACATTGGTATAGGAATTACTTAGATAGGATTCTTCCTATTTCGCCTACTAATATTTTGAATATTAGTATAGAAATTACTCGGATAGGATTCTTCCTACTTCGCCTACCTATCGTCGCTTAGATATACGAAGAGCAGCAAAGGATAGTATCGTTGCTCGTCGTGTCGCTAGTCGTGTCGTATCGCTAGTCGATCGCTAGTAGATACGGAAAACCTATAGAATACGGAAAACCTATAAGTATAGTAGAAGGTCCTATCTCTATAATTTCTATACTAATGTTTCCTATCCGTATAATTCTTATACTAATATAAATGCCAATGTTGTTAAACTATACTATTTAAGAAATCCTAGGCTATGTTGCTAATATAGTCCTATTCGAGTAATTGCTATACTAATGTATACCATTTGTGCATTTACCCGGTTAATTAATAGTCTAAGCGTTCCTCGTCTCTATCGACTATCTGCATTGCACTACAATAGTATAATGCTCTCCTGTAGTAGTAGTCGTCTATAACAATAAAAGAAAAATTAGTTCTGCCGTTAAGGTGCTACGTTCTTAGAATTTCTCCGATCTAATCTCGTACAATAATTAGTAGAGTGCGCAACTCCCCTACCTCTTCTTGCACAATAATAGCTCACCCTATTACTATCTCGATTCGTTACCGTCTTTTAGCCGTTACGCTAGGGTATTATTTAGAGTTTCTCTTTCAATCCTCTATAAAAGCTTGTACCTCCCTATTTCTAGGCTACTTCTTCCCGGCTAGACGCTTGTCTTTAAGCTTGTATGCGAACAATGCACTAGCTAACTCGCGCAGCTTATCCTCTTTGAGGCCTTTAGAAAATGTCGCAAAATTAAGGATGTCCTTAGATACTACGACGGCTTCGAAGAAGAATTTATAGAGGAGTGAGTGTAGTCTAGCATATTCGCAAACGTAGTAAAAGCAGTCGGAGCAAAGTATATCGAGGCTACTTTTAGAATATTAGCACAAGCGCGTTATAATAGCATTGCGTAGGTTCTTGTCTTCTATAAACTTAGCGGCGATATAGAGAGCACAGCAGCTACGTAGTATAGTGTAACTACAAGATAGAGCTAGCCCGAACGACTCGATGCTTACGTCTAGATTACGACGATAAACCTAGGTATAGTACATTCGAAAATCGGCTTCCTCTATGTGTATTAGGTCTAGCGTCTTGTCGTCCCTCGTCTAGATCTAGCGGCCGTAGAATGCTTAGACTATACGCGAACTCTCTAGTGCGTACTCTTTAATTAGGACAAAGCGCTTGCTATCGCTGCCTACACGCATAGTAATAGTAGCCCCTACAGCTTCTAGGGAACTGCCTAAGTGTTAGTAAAGACCTAACGACTATATAAGCCTCTTATACTACGTACCGCTGCTGCTTATCGGTATTAGGTAGTAAGTAGGTATGCGACTCGGACATAATATATAGACAGTGCTATACGATATATGTCTAGCCGTAATGCGGAGCAGAGTTAGAAGCAGAGCAGTGTTAAGGACGTAGAGTAGCGGGAGGAAGGACGAGAATAGATTGCTATTAGTACGATAGACCTCGCGTATTAAGGTAAGACACTACACTACTATACACCTGTCTAACTAAGTCTAATATATGAATTATATAGTATATAACATCCTTCGTTAGCCCCTTAGGCCTATAGGTCTTAAATGATAAATTTATACCCTATATGTCGGCGCCTCTATATCGCTATAGCGTACGTCTATATGCACTTCGCACGTATTAGATGTGTATGTTTAGTAGGGGGTTAGAGGGGGGGGGCGGACATTAGCTGTGTTAGTAAATGTTACGAGAGCGTGTCCTTAAAAGCTTTTAGGCAATACCCGAAGTAGAGCGGGAGCAGACTTCGTATCTAACCTCGAACTATAGCTTATTTACGGGAAGAGGGATAGAAAAGGCGGCGAAAGCGCATATTAGACTATAGCTTAGACGTTTAAGATTAACGTTCTATACGTGCACAATTGTATAAGATAAAACCGAATGTCGACTATTACTAAGGCCGGAAGATACTATACAGGTTAGGATCGTATCGCAGAAGCTTATTATATATACCCTCTTTTTCCTAAGTTCCCCTGCTTGCTATGCGCTAGCCTAATCTCTACTAAATAGCTTCGCGCAACACTAGCCGTGCTCTAAGTGCTATAGAGTTACTACCCTATACTTAGAGAGCCTTGTCTAAAGCTATACTTTTATCTTAAGTTAACGGGAATAGACCCCTCTCGCCCTATTAAGAGCGCTTAGGCTCTACGTCCGGCTACGGTGTAGACGCTAATTAGTCTAGCGAGAGACTAGGTCTACGCGACGAGTCTCTATATCTACGCTTCGAGCACGATCTCCGAGTAGTAAGATATCGGTACTAAAATTCTTGTCCGCATTTCTCCGGGATGCTCCTTTTCGGCGGCGTCGTAAACGAGGGGGCTAATACTCGTTATTATCGTTAACTATATTGCGCTTACGCGAGGTCCTAATATTAGATACGAACGCGTTTATAGTCGGAGGTAGCGTCGTAACCTCTTCGTAATTAAGGATAGTAAAGGTAATGCCCTTTATAACGACGATGTAATCGAATAGGACGTATATAGCCCTAGCACATCCGAACTCGGCTACTAGTGTAGTCTAAACAAGCGCCCGAGCGGTATAAGGCTGCGTATTGTTAAGGTTCTTATACCTGCTAGACAAATCTTTAGTTGCGTACTAAAAGATGTACGTAGCCGCGCTTAGGTTTACTTCTCCGGCTGCTTTAATACGGAAGGCTCGCTAGACGATCGCACGGGCCTTAGCTAGATCGTCTAGTAGCGCACTTAGCTTATCGGCTACCCGAGAGCTAAGGCGAGCTCCTAGATAATTGCTATCGCGATACTCTAGCTAGCTAGAGACGTCTGTCGCGTCGACATAGATCGGCTACTTATCCTGCCTCTATCTAGGGTATATCACCTAAACGCGATAGGATCTATTACTTATCTACGTAAAATCTATAATCTCGTATTTATACCCTGCATCCTCTCTATAGACCTATCGTAGCAGCTTCGGCATTCTATTAACTCTATAACGCCGCACTATGTTTAGCTACGTATAAACTTTATAAAACGCTCTCGGCGATAGGACACAAGAGTTCTGCGCCTATCTATCGAGATCCCGGAAGCTAGGCTCTTATTCTATAAGATCGCTTAAGAGCCGCACCGTTCGGATCTTACGAGACCGGCACTATATAGCGACCGCATCGGCACAGATATTTAGCTGCTAAGTAACGCGCACGTCTCGAAGATTCGTTAGATGCGATTCATCTTCTCTAATAAAGGCACTTTCGTACGTTTATAGCAGCTACGCTTCTATCTCTAAACATAGATCGATATCGTATAACAGCTTTATTAATGCGCCTTAAACCTGCATAAACTTGGATTCGGGCTCACTCTAAAGATGCCGCTATACGAGCCGCGCTAGATGATTCGTTATACGGCTATCTTACTAAATTTAGTCCTTGTTCTAGAGCAGGGCGCTAGGAAGTGCTAGCAGCGCCGCTAGTTCGGCTAAGGTAGCGATTACTATAGTTTCGTCGACTTCGGGGACGCCGCATCCCTATTTAACATTCTTAATAGTAGTATAAAGAGCTTTAATAAATTCGCCGACGCTCTAAGCCGTAGCATTCGTTAGGGTCGAGCTTATCTATCGATTAACGAGCGTAGTAATAGTAGTCCGATTAATAGCGACGAACGCTTTATATACGAGTTCGTAGTACGCTATCTTAGATAAAGCGGTTGCTAGGCTGTTATAAGAGCTCGGGTTCGGAGTAGAAGATAAGCACTAGGTTAGGGTCTGCGACGTCGTATAATACGTAGCGTGCTATGCGGCGACGTCGACGCAAACAAGCTAGTGCCGATTTGGCAATAATCGCTTAAACTAGTACCGATAAGGCAGGAGGATACACCTTACAGCAGGCTATATAGGTATTAAGATACAGTAGAGTTATTCGACGTTGCAAAACGGGTATCCTTTCTTACCGAAGGTAGACTGCAATATATATACATTCTACTAGAGGAGCTTTAGGCCTCGTAGAATAGTTATTAGCGCTAAGGAAGTTTCTAGCGCTAGAGACCGTTTAGCACGATTTTCGAAACCTAACGTTTACAAGCTCGGACGCAGACTACGGCTAAAGGCTTTCGATACTACGTCGTTATATAGGCGGCACGAAGCACCGTATAGTATAAGGCGGCTAATCTTAACAAACTTAGGAATCCTAGATATTAACTAACGATACTAGTAACAGCTTAGTATTCGAGTACGTTGAACGCTAACTACTAGATCTAATATCTAGTAGAACTGCGTTAGCCGGTCTTAGGTGTCGGTCGCGAATTTGAATTCGACGAGCATTGTTAGAGATTAATATAGAGCGTCTTCGTAGGGTTCGTATCGAGAGCGAGTATCCTAGATATTGCACTCCTCGTTCTATTAAGATCTAGATATTTGCTAAACGCTCGATATTCGTTACTTGAAACCGATCTTTTCGCCGAAGGGATATATTCTCTACGTGCCCTCCCTTACACTTATCGATCGCGGGGGCAAACGTAATATACTCTAACCTATAACTCCTACGATCTTTTTGCTCTAATCTCTTATAAATTACTACGACTCTTGCTTTTTACATCGTTGAGATTCATTAGGCTAACGTAGTACTACTTATAGGGGTTATCTAGCGACCGAGGGTAGTTAAGTTGTCGAGCTGTACGATGTCGGATCGTAGCGCCTTTTTTTATTCTCTAGTCCCTCCTATCTAGAGAGTTAGTATACGACCTATAGCAATATATTACTTTAATACCTAGTATTTGCGCAAGGCTTCGCTCTAGAATTTGCTCTATTCGTAATCGGCGCTATAACTACGATTAACAGCATCGAATAGATAATATAAGAGGAAAAAAAATATAATATATAGGACTTCTAGTCCCGAACACCGCTATCTAGCATTTGCGATATTAATATCGGCTACCTATTGCGAAACTATTGTAATTGCGCTTCGTTATAGTATAAAATCACATTTGCAAACGTTCTATCGGCTAGAGCTGCGGGAGGTCTCCTCCTAGTACGCCGAAATTGTATTGTAAGGTAATATACTCTAAGGAAGGAATTTCGAGAGATAGAATTTAGCAATCCGTCCTAATATACCTTCGAAAGCTTTAAATAGGCATTAATTAACAACTATAGTTAGAGGATGAAGTTTATTAACGGATGTAGACTATACCTTTAGGACATCTTATACGCAACTAATCCCGGTTAGCTACCGGGATTACTTGCCTAGCTTCTGTCCTTTTTCTCTAGGGCTAATCTTCCTATAACCTATATACACATCGGCTTTTTACGTATCTCATCCTACCGTATGCTTCCTACAATCTTTTAAGCTTCTAGAGCATCTCTTACACGCTACTACACTCTTCAGGTTAAGCGTTAGCTATGTCGGCAACATTACAAGTTAGTAGTGGCGCCGCCGATGCGGACGTTAGTCGGATGCTCGTATTACTCAACTACTACCGTCGTCTTTTCGTTCCGTACGAGCCGATTATAAGCTACTTACTACTCGTCCGCGCAAAAGTCTAGGAGTTCGAGCGCAGTTCTAAGCGCAACTTCCGAGGGAAGCTATAGCCGTTTCGTAGAGCTAGCGAGGCTGTATATGTAACGCTAGACCTTAGCGAGTACTCTTACGCTGCCTTTCGCCTCTACTAAGTCTACCTCGACTCCGGTTCGGGCGATTTTGAGGCGTCCGAGAAGGACTACCTCTATCTAGAGACATTGGTTGATTCTGTTAGTATTAGTATTACCCTAGAAGATCGAACGTACTACAAGATAGCTATGCAAGCACTAGACCGCTTTGCGAAGCAAGTCGCCCCTTAGCTCTACGTAAGCAATACCGTCGACGTTGTATTAAGCAAGTTATAGAATATAACCCAGATCGAGGATAAGGTATTCCTAGACGATCTCGCGCTTAGCGTTCGCTACGTACTTAACATCGGGCTTGCCGAACAGGAGCTACGTACGGACTAGGCTCGCATTACCGCCGAAGCTTAATGCTCCTAGCTTATAGAAGATCTAGTACGAATGTAGGCGGAGCAAGCGTCTTTGTAGTCTAATAATAACCAAATGTAGGGACTGCTTAGACGCGAGGAACACATTGTCGCTACCGAGCGCGAGCAGCGCGATAAGCTATAGAATAGATTAGTCTCTATAGAGTTACACTTGCGCTCCGTATAAGTAGACGTATCTCAATTACGCGAGCAGAACAAGGAGCTAGCCGTAAAGGAGCAAGCTGCCCGACACGAGGCCAACAGTATAATAAAGCGGCTTACTCGAGTTCGGGCCGACATAGGCAGGCAGATGCAGACCTTAGAGCATATAGGTAGCACGGGAGATGCTCCTAGCCTAGCTGCCCTCGCGACAGTAGAGGAAGACGTTAACGTAAACAAGAGAGAGCGTTAGGCTAGTTCTTTCTTAGGCATATCTTAGAAACCCTAAGCTAAGCGTGCGCGAACGGCTAAGGGTACGTAGAAGGAGGGCTAACCGATCGTGTTCGGCGAGGCTAGAGAGCATTCCGAGGAAGACGAAGGAAGCTGTCTAGAGGACTAAGGCAGCGAGGATTAAGACGACGCTAGCCTGTTCGGCGAGGCCGCTAGGGAGGCAAGCGGTAAGAACTGAATTAGAAGATCTCTCCCTTCTACCTAGAGGTTTAAAGGCGAGCTAGATCGCGGGTCGGAGATTTACGCGGTACTAGGCCGCAATGTGAGACGGAGCTACGTAGTAGCTACACAGAAGGATAAGCATAAGGACTATATTGTTAAGGGACACGTCTAAGGATCTATAGAAGCGCTAAGAGGTCTTTAATCGCAAGAATCGCACGCTAAATCTGCGCTAAATTAGAAGATATTATAAATTAGAGACACGGTGATTTTATAGCATAAGCAGAGTGAGTTCTATATTCTTAGGGATTCCCCTAGCTTCGCAATTTGTCGTATTAGCGTCCTTTTATTATATCGTAACTTTGGACGAAAGAGGCTTACTCTATATTAAGCTACGTAGTAGGTTAGACTAAGTACGTGTTGTATTGCTTGTATCTATCCAAACTAGTTACCGTTCCTAGGATATATATCCCTTTCCTTCCTTAATCTTACCTCTTTATATATTAAGGGCATATATATAAAGAAGGACAAAGGGACAAAGTTACCTAAATTTGTCGTTTACTTGCTTTAAGGCTAGCAAACCTTATTTCCAAGACTCCTAGCCTTTACTAAGCGGTGCTTACTTAATAGGAGCATTCGACGAGTATATAACAGATCTTGTCTCTTTAATATTAAGTAGGCTACGCCGTCTGTCTCTAACCCTAGGAGCTTCTATTCTATAGATTATACGCGAAGTCGCGACTTAAGAGGCTTCCCTCGTAAACTATTATAGTAGAGCACTCCTAGGACGGGATTTATTTACATATTAGTAGCAGTAGATTTAAGCTCTACCGAACGGAGCCGTCTCTTAAGTTTCTATCGAAAAGGCCGTAATAGATCGATAAACGCTAAGATTTGAACGAAGATGTCCTCTTTAACTAACTATATATACTAAGGGGCGTTAATAGTCGCGACGTCGCATAGACTTTAATCGTAGGGCGCGCGACGTCGCAAGCGCTAAGCCGTTGCCGATAGTTAAGGTAAGGCTATAATAGCCTAAAGGTAAGCGAAAACTAGAACGCTAGACTAATCGTTTAGGCGTGCTTGTATAGCTAAGGTATCGTGTAGCTATAGGGCCGAATATATCGAGCGTCGAGGTAGTAAGATGCCTAAGAGCGTATTAACTGCCTATTAAGACGTTAGGGGCAGAACGACCTAAGATAAGCTCGCGACGTATGCTTAGCTAAAGCACGGATTACAAGCTCGTATATTTCTTAGACCTTTTAGATAACCTCCTTTCTCCTTCCTTTCCCTTACCCCCCTCGTCTTTCTATTATTATCCCTTTACGCTTTCGTACACTCTATCCCTAGCTGTTTTAACGCATCTATACTACCTACGCCTATACTCGGTAATACAAGAACTTTGCAAAGCTATTACTATAAGTGATCTAATCCTACTACTACCGTCGCTAGGCGATAAGCAGCTCGCTATTACGGCTAACTAAGTAGCCACGTCTAGTTCGACTAGAGATATTGCAACAGACGTAGAGGAGACCGTAGCGGAGACCCTAGCGAAAGAGCACGTCTCGCAAACGGAGAACTACGCTATAGACAATAATCTTAGTAAGTCGATTAGAGGCACGACGACTACGATACGTATAGGAGCGTTACTAAGAATCCGTACAGCTCCTAAAAACCCTTCTATTAAAGAGAATAATGCACCGCACTTATCGAATTAGCTATCTAATAACGGCGATTACGCTTACGGAGTCGCTTCTATCTTAACTATCTTAGCTATCGTTGTCGCCTAGGTCTAGCACTTCACCTAGGATTGTACGGCATCCTTTGTCTAGTTAGTAGGTGTGGCTCTACTAGCGACTAAGACGGCCTTAAAATGCTAGGTCGTGGGTCTTTACGTAGCCCTATACTTAGGTTTCGCCGTCGATAGCGCTCTAGGCTCGCTCGAGTAGGCGTGCGACTAGTCTCCTAGACTCGCCCTTATCTCTCCTACCTTCGGATAGATAGGGCTAGTTAATATCTGTCGTCTATCCCTCGTTTAGAAGAACGTAACCTCGGTCGACGTCGTTATCGATACCCTGTCTTTAAATATAGCAGATAAGCTTTAGGTCGTTACGGACCTAGCGCTCGACCTCGAAGTAACCGACCTTGTTATTCAGCCGGCCTAGCGAGATCTTAACATGTTCCTATCCTTCGTTCGTACCTTTCCCGAGGCCTTTGCTAGCTAGGTAGATAAGCTCTTACGATTTAAGCCGCTACTTGACTTGCTCTAGACCGCGGAACAAAACATCGCTCGCTTCTACGCTTTAGAGGGCTAGCTCCGTTACTAGCTAGTAGAAGACCTAGCTTATATTAAAGAGGACGTACGACTGCTTATCGAATAGTCGCAAGACACGTCCGTAACGCTATAGTAGCTTAGTAACGTAGCTGTGTCTCTCTAGCCCGTAGTATTTCGATATAGTCCGGCAGGCATGCTCTTATAGCGATTCGAGACGCTTGCGCTAAGACACACTCTACAGCTAGAGGCACTTGTCGCCTACCTATAGCAGATTGTCTACTAAGTAGACCGCCTGCGGCGAGAGACCCTACATCTCTCGCAAGTAGTCCGACGCGAGGCTAACTACTAGGAGACACAATACGAAGTTAGCTAGATAGACTACGCTCGCGAGTCTAAATACAAGAAGCTATATTGCGGCTTAAATTCGGCGGCTAAAGAACTCAAGACACTTAATAATATTTATACTAGGATAGCATAGGTCGAAGAGGTTATAGGCACAGTTTATAGATGCTATAGCGACCTCCTTATTCGTATGCACGCGATCCCGGCGACCCTATATAACTTCTATAAGATTAGGGCCGTCTACGATGCAATCGGCGTCGCGTTTAGTACCAAGCACCTACTAACACAGATCTACGGCGAGCAGAATGCGGTGCGCGAGTTAATAGAGTTAGATCGGCGTATAAGAGCAAAGATTGTATCTATACGTAAGGAGTTGTTCTATCTAGGCGACGAGTAGGGAGCGCTATAGAAGCTTAAGAATGCCGTTGCACGAGGTTAGAGCTGCCTACGAAACAGTAGTTAGAAGAGTAGTTATAGGGTGTTTATGTGTTCTTTTTAGTAAACGATGTACGTAGTCTACCGCGGCGTAGCCTATACAGCTCCTTATCGCTTTAAAGACTGCGATACAACAACGCTGTTTCTTTCGTAACTGCGATAAAGAATATCGATGATTTGCCGCGGACCTGTATATCCTACGAGACCTGCAAAGCTAAACGTCGTCTCCGAGTTAGACAGGGACACTACGCCTATCTAAGTCGCTTTTTGTAGAAATAGGAACTGTAGATATAGGAAATGTTAGTATAAGAATTATACGGATAGGATTTCTATATCTCTAGCCTCTGCTACTAGATGTAGAAACGTAGACAAACAGTACGGTAATCGATAGGGATAGAGAAATACTATTACATATTCGAACTAGGCCGACCTTACCTACTACTTCCGCCGGACCTGCCTAAGAAAGCGTGCTACGGCTAAGTAGCGGCTGTGCCGAGACTAACTAATGCTATCGGGTCGAGAAGAGCGCGTATACTACTAGCCGAGTGCGTAGCGGACCTAAGTAGAGGCGCTCTAAATCTATTAGAGAGCCGGGTAGTAGTATTCTAATTTCCGAAAGTTGAGTACATTCGTTACTACGCGCAACAATCCGTCGTCGTTAAAGAGGTACTAAACGTCCTTAATACATTCGCCGCAATTCTAGATAGGCTAGCGTAGGTCGAGTGCTATAATAACATACTATATATAGTAAAGTCGGCTGCGTTCGGCCTATAGGACGTCCTAGTTATTTTCAAGTGTTGCTATAACATCTTGCTATGCCGCGTAGTACCGATCTAGCCGGCGTAGGTAGGCGTCCTCGTTACTATCTAGCCGAGTCTTGTCTACGATAAATTTGTCGAGGCATTCGCTAAACGCATTGTAACTTAGTCGGTCCTAGATTACAGATTAGGCTTATTTATTGTAGAACTGCATACTCTAAATGCCTTGTCCGGCATTGTGTAAAGCTTGCTAGGCTATTACGAGGGCGTCTAAGTCGATAACCTCTAAAGCATATATGTAGCCCGCGGCGTCAATACGCATTAGCGCCTACTCTGTATAATTATAGTAAAGACCGAGCAATGCTACGAAGGGCTGCGAGCGATCCTTAGCGTAGTTATCTACCGCGGATTGCGCCTTAGCTAATGCAGGACAAGGGCAGTAAGAACTCTCGGAACTAGACTAACTGTGCCTTAGCATTGCGAGTGAATGATTCATAAGCGGTAGGTTAGGGAGGCGTTGTGCTATTGTAAATGCTAAGATCCCCGTTAGATATAGATAGTCGCTAGAGATAGCAACAATTGTACCGGAAATCCTCGGCCCTATAGCGACCTCGAGGATCTAAACTAAGATAGATAGACTAGCAAGCGCGACTGCGACATACTATAACGACCATTAGTTATCTCTTCTCCGACGGTAAGCTTACGTCGTAGCTCCGGACCGTTATAGCCGCACTAGGTCCTTAAACTTGTTTAGCGGGACCGGAGTCTAGTCTCTGCTACGCGTTATTATAACATCCTTCGGCGCTAGAGCCTGTCTTAACCGATGCTCTAATGCGCGCTTTTAACGGGGGCTCTTCGGTGTGTTCCTAGGAGCTCGTAGTACATTTTCGACGAACCGATTAGCACGTTCGTCTCTTAACGCGGCCTCGTTGTACCTGCCGGTCCTACCGACGTTCGATGCAATGTTTAGAGTCTAGGCTCTATCCCTAACAGACTTATATCTAGAGGTCGTTATGTTTAGAGTCCGCGCTCTGTCCCTAATAGAGTAGTATCTAGAGGTCGTTGTGTTTGTAGTCTACGCTCTGTCCCTAACAGAGTCGTATCTAGAGGTCGTTATCGAGGATATGCTATCGCAATGGACTAATACGCTTAGACGCTAGTCCGTAGTTAACGATAGGATACGAAAGTTTAGCTAGGAAACATACGTGCGGCAGAAAGGCAAGTACCTATTTTATTTAACTACGAGAGAGTCGCGTAGGTCGATAATATATGTCTCTTACGAGGCCGCAATCTAGATCGAACACCTATGTTTTAGAGAATGTCTTAGTCTTAGTGCTTTAGCCCGCGTATCGCTTAAGCACATTTAACTGCTCTAAGAACGGCAACATTTCTTGTACCTCTAATTTTATATTTACTCTCGACAAAACAGTTACCGCTACAAGCCGTTTCCCCTACGTAATATAACTTCGATTTAAGGAACCGTAGACCCGACGTAGTCGAAAGACGCCGACTACGTACATAGTATCAAATGCGCTTAGCAGGCTGCCGAAATTACAGCTCTATAGCGACGCAACGCCGAGTTAGAGAGGCAATTAGAGCAGAGTAGATAGAAACTCGCTTAGCGGTCGAAGCGGCATAAGCATAAGTAGGGGCGCCTTATCTCCGCTATTCGAATGTTGCACAAAGCCGCCTCCGACGTAGTTAATCCTCCCCGCGGTCGGACGGCCTCTAAGATAGTTACTATTCTAGAGTCGACGCTTGCTCGTTATAATAAACTAGAGACGGAGGGATCGTAGTACGTCGAAAATATATAGAGCTACCTATCAATCCTCGTTACTACTATTATAAGCAGCAAGCGAAACTAGCTATATAATATCGCAACTATAATTCCTCTCTTAGCTATAGTTGCCTATTATAGCCTATATCCTAGAAGGTCCGACTACGCCTTTATAAATTATCGAACGGGAGCCCTAAGAAGAATTTCAAGAACGACTATATAAGTAGTAGGAATCTAGCGCGACGAAACCTAAACCTATTTCTAAATATATCTTTGCGCGAGCTCCGACCTATTACTACTTTAGAGGAAGAGGATAAAGCTAAAGGGGATAATATAGCTAAATCTATCGGATAAAGAAAGAAAGAGAAATTAGAATATAGTAATAGATTGCTTAGCGATCTTCGATTAATAGACCTTTAGCCTATCTAGTCTATATTACGGCCTTTTCGAAGATCGAGTAGTTCGATACCTATCGATCGTATACCTAGCCTAGTAGTTAGAAGTAGCGTAATAAAACTTCGGTTTTTAATCGTACTTAAACGAGCTTGTCCCCTTATAAAATTTAGAAAGAATTATACTTCTACTATATCTTTCGTAGTATAGTCTACAATTAATCTAATTAATCTAGACCCCCCTAAATTAAATTAGATTACTAGTACGCTTAGATTAGATTGAATTAGATTGCTCTAGTAAGGGCTAAATTAGATTAGATTAGATTGCTAAATTAGTAAGAATAAGCTAAATCAGATTAGATTAGATTGCTAAATTAGTAAGAATAAGCTAAATTAAATTAGATTGAATTGCTAAGCCTACCTAATTTAGCCCTTTAGCCGCTATATTAAATTAGATTGCTTTAAAAAAGGCTAGATTAAATTAGATTGCTTTAGAAAGGGGCCGGATTAGATTAAATTAGATTGCTTAATTAGCAAGAATAAGCTAGATTAGATTAGATTAAATAATTGCTAAGCTAATCTAGATTGCAATCCCGTATTAATTATAGACTATACTAATCTTTCGTTAACTACTCTATAGAAGGACTACTCTTTAGGCCTTATTACTATAAGCTCGTAATTAAACAACGACTTATAACGAGCTGCGCACTTCCGATTAGTAATAGAGAGTAACAAGTATTAGGTATACTAGTCGTACAAAGTAAGAGATCTCGATAAGTACGAGTAAGTAGAGGTTTAGCGCTTATATAGGGAATAACAATATCGATTGTTATTACTATAAAATACCGGAAAGTCGCCGTAGCAACCTTAGATACGGCTATATAGAAGAGTTCGGACGTATGCGGAGGGAGTTATAGTTATATCCTGTTATACGACAAAGTTATATAAGCTACTTCTAACTTAGGGTTAGGAGCGGCGTCGCTTTTACAACAGTTATAAGCCCGGCTTTGCGCTTCCGAGAGATCGCCGACGGCGATATAGCGTAGTAGTTACGGCGTAAAAGAAGAGAACTAAGCCCGTTTAGGAAAGGTTGCCGGCACTTCTATTATACCGCGAGTAGAAGTGTACTACGCTAGCAGCGGGATAAGGATACCTAAGTCGAGAGGACTTCTTCACTTCCCCGAAGTAAAGAAGTAGGGGGAGTGTTATACGACAAAGTTATATAAGCTACTTCTAACTTAGGGTTAGGAGCGGCGTCGCTTTTACAATATATCCTAGGCTAAGACGCCTAAAGATCCCTAGAGCCGGTTTTCTTTAGGGATCCTTAGCCTTTAAGTTCTGCGATGCTCGTTCAGGCTTAATAGAACTAGCTTGTTAGGGTTAGACTGCTATCCCTATTAGAGCTCGTCCCCGGCGTACTACGATAGTCTTCGGTACGTAATATACGGCCTCTATTAGGAGTCTCTCGCTTTCGCGCAGTCGCGGCCGCGCGAAAGGGGTTTATATACTCGTCTAGGGCGTATTATACTACTTCCGACTAGAACTTCTATTCTAGGTTAGCCGGGTCGATAGACTATAACATAGATCCGAGGACTATCTCCCTAGACTCTACCGAATCGTTATAATAGTTCTTAATACTAGAAGTGGTTAGTACGGGGTCTTCCGAGGCTAGAACTAAGCGATACTTACAAATCTTTAGTTAGGGTATCGTAGAGGTAGAAAAGACAGCCGTAGCCTAGTTTGTCGCAGAACACTTGAATGCGATGTCCCTAGATACTCTAATCCTTAAGTGTGTCCTTCGTTACCTTCGCCTAGTCTAATACGTTTTCCGTTAAGTACGACTAAAGGGTGCTCGAGATATAAGGTCCGACGCGCGCCGATCCTCTAGGGTTAATTAGGTCTACTACTATACGAATAATCAATTTTACTAGCATCTATCGGATATAATCAAATCCCTCTCGGGATTCGATCTGCTAATCGTACGCTACGAGCTTAACTAAGGCGGTGGATTCTAAGCCTACGTCGTAGCTAGTCTCGAGCGGTCCGAGAATCAAACCTCCTCCCGTAATTAACTCCTATACTACCCGCTCGACCGAGTTCTCGCGTATATTATCGGAGCCTTCTAGGAGCCGAAAAACATCGTCTCTCGCGAATTTTGCGTATAATCTGCTAACTTTTGACCTTAAAGTCTTGCGGCGCTTGCGACGAACTTTTGCAAACAGGCTAACGAAATTGTCGACAGTTCGTAGCTAATCCGCTCCTAGAACATCGATAACTTCCTTATAAAATCGTAAGGCGAGCTTCGTACGGATTAGTAGCAGCATAGTGTAAGACTATAGGGTTACTTACTTCGCTATTGTCTTCTAATGCGCCTAGTGCCTCTTACAAGTCTTAATTGCTAGCAAAGTTATCGATAGTATCTTTTAGATTTGCTAGGTGTCGCGCTACTGCGACTCTATCGTCTTCGTTGCGCGTAGGTATCTCTGCTTCCCTCCGCTTAGTACCTCTTCGACGACGGGGCGTTTAGGATAGTGTTAGCGGTGTTATCGTTTGTCCGAAGTATAGAAGAGCTTGTATAAGATTGCAAAGGCGACTTTAAGCAAAACAAAGCGCACTAACCAAAATACGGTGAAACTAGGCTAGACGGCTACTTTAAGACATTTACCTATTTTAAGGCTAGGAATTTCTATATATCTAGTTCCGGGAAAAATTAATCGTACCCTCGAGGATGTTTTCGAATTGCCTCGCAAGAGCCGTACTAAATAGATGCGCCTATATAGCAACGACTACTTAGGGGCTCTTCGCGCTAGCATACTGATTTACTGTTATAAGTGCGCGTTAGCTCGGCCGGCTGCCTATATAGAACTAGTGTAAACGGCTTTAGGAGATATTGCAGACTTTAGCTTTTAGACTAGTACAATAACACTCAAGATTACGAACCTTAGTAATAGAAGCCTTATTAACTATTTTGAATTATAAAGAAGTATCACTTCTACCCTAACGTGCAGTATAGCGCTAAACCCTCGCAAAAGGACATTTAGGACATCCTTTACTCTCCCGACGATTCGCTAACCGATCGGTATAAGGCCGCACTTGCTAAGTTCTATCGCCGCTTTAATATATTCGGAGACTTTAGCTATCGCTCCCTAATACTGCACATCTCTTAGCAGCAACTATTTACCCATTTCTTATACAAATTCGCCTTGTTTCGCGACCTCGATTACTATACCGACTTTTCCGATCTAAAGAGGACATTAGAGCTATAGACATCTATTGCCTAGGTGAATATACGGCACGAGCGTACGAGAAGGATTAAGCTTGAGATACTCGTTGTTTTAGCACTAAACGATTATCTTTACCGGAGCGAGAACGCGGAGGGTACATACTATTATTTGTCTTTCGAAAAGACGTTGCTAACGAATCCTCGTAGGACGTCTAGTGCATTCGGTTAGCGGTAATTAGCGCTCGCTTACTAGTCTAATATATTTCTTACGCCGCCGCATCTCGGCTCCGGAGCGTTAATAGTATCTCTAATCTAAGCCTATAGACCGCATAAAGCTGAGTAGCTCCTTCTCTAGATAGCATGGATTTAGGTATACTAAGCCTCTCTATATTATCTCACTTTTGCTAAAATCCTTCTTAGTGCCTATACCGAAGTCCTCGCTATCCGCTTGTTGTACCCGGACGACTTGATATAGGCTACAGGCAGCATTCTACGATTCACCTTTACCTATAGAGATAGCGATTGGTCTTATAGCAGTAAAGTCGCTACATTGCTATAGACCGGTAATAAGCTGTTGTTTACGCCTATGCGTAAACTCCTTCGATTCACTAGACTTAATACGCGCGATAATCTTCCGAATAACGGGGGACCCTAGTTTACTAAGTCCGGTCCAGATAAGGTAGCTCTGTCAATCCGGCGTAGTTCGCTAGTATACGAAGAGTGGATTAGTAGGAAAGACCTAACTTAGAACGGACTGCATATTCACTCGCTACAGCATGCTCTACATATGCAGCTGCGGCAATTTGTTTCATCTAAGCAATAGACATGC
Source organism: Pseudocercospora fijiensis CIRAD86 (assembly GCF_000340215.1). Classification (NCBI taxonomy): domain Eukaryota; kingdom Fungi; phylum Ascomycota; class Dothideomycetes; order Mycosphaerellales; family Mycosphaerellaceae; genus Pseudocercospora; species Pseudocercospora fijiensis. The sequence goes on from NW_006921541.1 coordinate 2,041,208, forward strand.
TCGTAGCTCGATAAGTATAAACGCTTGGTTCTAGGCCAATAATGTAGCCCGCTTATTCTATTACCGTTGCAGCTTAACCGTGCCTACCCTACGCGGCTTTCTGCGCGCGAATCCGATAAGCATTCTACGTACCTATAGTTACGCAGTGCGTATTGCTTAGCAGATAGCTATAGTAATTCTAGTTATTTTTTAGAAATAAATGAAATTAAAGTATCCTCGTCCTATACTACTAAGCTGTAACTCTTCTAGAAAAAGATATACTAAAGAGAACCTAGTAAGAATTCAAGTTCTAAAAATAGTTTTTTTCTAGATTGTACTACTAATAGTAGCTATACTAAGATAAAAATCTAAAGATAGATTTTTAGTAGGCAAAACTATAAGATCTAGATTTTAGACTACTAAAAATAGTATTTTAAAGCTTAGGAAAACGCTAAAATTCTAAAACGCCTAACCTAAGATTTAAGGCTATATAGCCTATAAACCCAGCAGATAGTAACTAGAAACCCTAATACTTTCTAAAAATAGACTAAGAGTAGAGTATCCCTATTCTATATAGCTAAGCTATAACTCTTCTAGGTAGAAAGATATATTAGAAAAACTTAGAGGAGTAGGGTTTATAGGATAGTAAAGTCTAGCGGCGGGTAGGTGTTTAGATAGGAATTCTCTTACTCGGATAGTATAGGTACTATAGGAGTTGCTTAGATAGGTCCGAGTCTAGTAGGATCTTTCCTATTAGGCTATTTCGCCTATCTATATTTTACTTATAGCTTAGATAATAGATATACTACGAAGAATAATAACTTAAAAGGACAGCATTGCTACTAATTATATCGCTACTAGTCGTATTGCTAGTTGTATTGCTACTAAAATACGTATAGGAAGGGGGAACTATATAGACTAATTTCTACTAACTTCTACTATATACCTATCTACGTACCCTATAGATATAGAAAACCTATAGGTATAGCAAAGCTGTAAAAGGTACTAATATTTCTTACTATGTTTTACGTTAAGATTAAGAACACTGCTAAGATATCGTATTTTTTCGAAATATATACTAGAAGATAGATAAAAAATAAAAAAATAAACAAAAAACAGAAAAAACAAATAAAAGATAAATAAAAGATAAATAAAAGATAAATAAAAGATAAATAAAAGATAAATAAAAGATAAATAAAAGATAAATAAAAGATAAATAAAAGATAAATAAAAGATAAATAAAAGATAAATAAAAGATAAATAAAAGATAGATAAAAGATAGATAAAAGATAGATAAAAGATAGATAAAAGATAGATAAAAGATAGATAAAAGATAGATAAAAGATAGAAAAAAGATAGATAAAAGATAGATAAAAGATAGATAAAAGATAGATAAAAGATAGATAAAAGATAGATAAAAGATAGATAAAAGATAGATAAAAGATAGATAAAAGATAGATAAAAGATAGATAAAAGATAGATAAAAGATAGATAAAAGATAGATAAAAGATAGATAAAAGATAGATAAAACAGAAATAAAACAGATATAAAACAGAAATAAAACAGAAATAAAACAGAAATAGATAAGAAATAGATAAAAAATGAATAAAAAAAATAAGAAAAAAAAATAAAAAAAATAAACAAACATAGAAAGTAAAGAAAATACTATTACGCTATCGAGGCATTTTTAGAGAATATATAAAAATCCGATAAATGCTTAATTAAGTTATATTAGTATAGTAATTACCTATATAGGACTCCTCTTACTCGGATAGTAAACATTTACTTAGATAGGCCTAATTAGATTCTTCCTATCTCGCCTACTTATATTTCGCTCGTAGCTTAGGTATACGAAAGATAGTAATAGACAATATCGCTACTATTCTAGTCGTATCGCTACTAGTTATATCGCTACTAGTTATGTCGCTACTAGTTATATCGCTACTAGTTATATCGCTACTAGTTGTATCGCTACTAGTTGTATTACTACTAGTAGTATTGCTACTAGTCGTATCGCTAGTTATATTACTAGTTATATCGCTACTAAAATACATAGAGGAAAGGGAACTAGAGACAAACCTATAGTCTATAGATAGGTCTGATTTCTACTAGTTTCTATACCTATTATAGTATTCTATAGATACGGAAAACCTATAGGTATAGTAAAAGGTACTAATATTTCCTATTTAAGTAATTACTATATTAGTATTTCCTATCGAAGGAATTGCTATACTAATATTTACTTACTATACTAATAGAACTTAAGATATAAATTATATACAAATAGGGGAGACTGTTCTTTTAGTATATCTAAGCGATAGTAACCTTGTTGCCCTTAATTTTAAATTACCGTAAATAGTACTCGCTTGTTATTATAATAGAAATAGTCTTTATTAGCAAGCTTCTTAGTAGATAGGAGGTTAGTAGCAAGGCCCGGAATATAGAGCGTTTAGGACAGCTTTATCGTGCTAATTCTATACTCGTTAACTACCTTAGTCTATGCTATACTAGTTATCGTAGCGTGTTTAGTATTGCCTCTAGATCGGATAGGAATATTATATTATTATATCCCTCGTACCTTAGAAGCAGGGTAGGATTATTAACTACATATATACTAGTACTAGAATCTATAACCTAACTAGTAGTATAGGTAGTAGCAGTAAGAGCTATAGACACCTATTCGCTAATAGTAACCGTAGTAAAGCTATAGTTACTACTAGAACTAGGCGGCGGTACTAAATTCGGACGTAGATTAGTATAGAATAAGGGCGGTATATTCTTAGTAAACAAACCCTACTAGCCGGGCGGTAGTTGTTATTACTAAGTAGTTAGTCTACGCTACTACTACTATTGCTATACCCCCTTCTTCTTAGCCTTCTACTACTTACGGTATAGTCGGTCTTCCTCTTTTAGATAAGAGTACTTATTATAGTAGCGGTCGGAAGGGTACGAGACTTAATAATAAGCGTACTTAGGCTTCTTACGGTTATATTAGTAACTATTCTACTAACTACTCTAGTTATTTCTACCGCGACCTTGGCTATTACTATTATTTCCGCGGCTACTACGACCGCTACGGTTCGAGTTACTTTAACTACTACTATTGCCGCCTTACTATAGTAGCTAGCGTTAAAGACTAAAGAAACTATTATACTAGGCCTAGTTTAATTAGGCTACGAAGACCGCTAAGATAAATAGGAGACAAAGGACTAGTTAGCGCGTACGTAGATACTTACTAACTATATATCGGGGATCTAGTAATTTTTACTTAGACTCGATACCTCTAAGATAGACTATAGTATAGAATTATTTATATAAGAAGTATACTAGTAAAGGTAGGTCTACTAAATTCATACTCTTCTAGGACTATATTACCCTTCGTTACGATTATAGGGATATCGAGAATTTCTACCGTAATGAGTATAAGAAGAAGTTTAGTACCTTAAAGGATGCTAAATTGGCTGTTAGCTAATAGCTAATACTAGGCTACTAGTATCTATACACCCGTTATTCTAGCGAAGCGGAAGGCACCTAGAACAACTCGAGGAGCTTGCGACGAGAGTTGTAGAAGTTGTCTAGAGCGAGTGCGAAATAACGATTAGAGTTCTACCTTAGGTTATGCAGGGGGCTAGGCGAGGGTTTAATTGTCAAAAGGGCGCTCCCTAACAGTATCCGGGCAATTACTATGTCAATGTTTACCTGCTATATCCGAGCAATCATTATGCTAATGTGTCCTATTTAAGCATTTACCCGCAAAGTCTAGATAGTATACATAGAGCTCCGTTATACTGCAGAGTGCCTACAGCTCCACTGTAGTATATAACAGGCCCCGCGCGAGCTAAGCACTCTATATATTGCGCATCAAGTGCCTATCTCCTCTCGCTAATTTGCTGTTCCCAATTTCACTATAGCAGACCGTACCGACTAGATTTACCTTGTTCGTAACTAGCTGCACCTAAGTATAAAGGATAGGCGCTATATAGTGTGTTGTATATAGCTAGCTAAGGCTAAAGCCTTCCGGTTGTTTAAGGACTTGCGTCTTGCGATTATTAGAAGTATATCGTCTTCGCTAGTTCTATAGCTAGCTGCTTATAAGCACGAAGGTTTCGAAGGCTCTAATGTCGATAGCATATATGCAGTAAAAGTACCTAAATAGAACCCGTTACCAGTCGGACCTACTGAATTATACGGTCGGATCCGGTAGGCACAAGGCTAAGTTAACGCTTTATTTGCCCGCTTCGACGTTAAGTACCTGTCGCTACTAGCTTTGCTACGTAGCTCTCGTATATATATCTTTACTAACCCGTTAAGCGCGGACGGGACTAGACAGCAGACGGAATTTATAGTCCTTATATTCGAAGGTGTAACCGATCATTTAGCAATAGTACCTCCGAAAGTCTAGTACGCCGCCCGCGAGATTAGCTATAGAATCGAAACGCTTATATTAAAAGTCCCTACCTAGTGCTATCTATTTATAGTATCGTATGCGCATCTAGCTAGGGCGATCGACAGACTTGGAGCTCTAATGCGTAGTAAGGTCCCATTTTACGTCAATCTAACTACTCGTATCAAACTTTGTACCTAGAAACTAACTATAAGCACAATATAGCCGGCTTTAACACCCGCGAACAATAAACGCTAGAATAGCTCTTACAAAGTTCTCTCCTAGCTATAGGGAATGCTAAGTAATATTAGATCGAAGATCCATTTATATCCTATATAGCCGCTAGTCTGCGATTTCCTCCTAGAGATTACAGATCAACTCGTCGTTGCGTACGAACACAAGTTTAGCTTTTCTCTAGAGACCGGCAAGCGCTCGGCATTTTCTACGCGAAGACAATAGCATTTTGTTTTCTTCTAAGATTCCGATATAGAGTATATCTAGTGTTTTGCGCGCTACTATATACGCGATAAGTAGGCGAACTTTACAAATCTTAACAAAGTTCCTATCTAGACTTTGCTTTAATATAAGTACCCTCTTACGCCGGAGGGATTGCGAAAAATGCTCGCTTATATCGAGCGGGAGGCGGTATTAGCCGTAGAACGAGTCCGAGCTATTATTCGTACTAAGCCTTATAGGCTAGAAGATACTAAGGTTGAAGATAACCTAGACGAGATGTTTTCGTCTAACTAGCGTTCTCCGGTATACCTAACTAAGAACCCGGAACTAAAGGCTATACCTATACGGACCTTCTACGATATCGCCCTCCCGTAGCTGTATCTATATCTTAATACTCTGTGTGCTGCTATGCGGTCTTTGATTTGCTTTCCTTTAGATCTATATCATCCCCTAGGTAACTATCTGCTCGTAGACTTCGACTAGAAAGATACTAAAGTTAATAACTTCCTTGCAAGCGGAGTTCTACTACGTAACGCATTCTCCGACGATATACTCGATAATCGATCTATACTTCTACACTTCTACGATATAACTGCTCCTCCGGGGCAACTAGATACGGAATAGCTACTTTAGACTCGTCGAGAACACTTAAGAAAGTTGCCGATCGAATAGCCTTTCTTCTTTGTCGGATGCATAAATACACTAGTAGTGCGGGAAGCTAAGTCGCAAAGCCGTCTACTACTATCTCTATCCCTTGCCCTCTTGCCCTCTAAGTTTACGTCTATCTTGGAAAAAGGACTTCGAAAAGGTCCTACCTAGGCCTTAGACGAGAACTATTTCCGCAAAGATACAGATCTTAGCAAAGAGACCGAAGGCATGTAGCCGTCTAAAGTTTGGATAGCACACACAATTAAGGTCTCGCAAGGCGGATTCTTAATAAGCGAGAAGTTCAAAAATGTCAATCTACTACGATACATTTTAGACGGACGTAGTTATAAGGAAGGGTCTTTCTATTAGAATCTTCGAAATGTTATAAAGTCCGATTAATTAACGCGAGTCGTAAGCATACTAGGTGCATCCCTAAACTAAGAATTTCAGACTAGCAAATACTTTGTAACTCCGGCTGCTGTCTACTAGGCTAGCTAGGATTACGGATGTAGGTAAATACTAAAGTCTATATATACTATAGGGCTAACATGCGTATAGTAGCACGTAAACTACTAAGCATGCAAGGCAAGCTTAATCGTAAAGGTAGCAGAGCTGTACGATCTTCTAACAACGAGGATGCAGAGATAGGAGACACTAAATAAGCATCGTGTAGAGTACCGCGTAGTGTCTCAGGTCTAGAAACGGGTACAGATACAATGTCTTACGTATCAATGTCTCTAGCTATAGCTTCTATAGTTATACTCGTACTCGTCGAGGTATTGTTTAGGTGCATATCCGTTCGATTGCACACTCTATTTACTTTCTATAGCTAATAACTTAGCATCCTAGGCTTTGAGAATTATTAAGAAGGCAATCGCTAGTAACGCGGGTAACAGCATTGTGCAAGTAATGAGCAATTTACTTCGTTAGGATGCTCGCTTACGTGCTTTAGTATAAGACCTGCTATAGGCACTTTCTTCGTAGAGCTAACTTTCATTTCGATAGACTCTTAACTACTTTAAGATCTTTCGAGACCTATTATAGGAAGAGTATTATTAGCATGTTTAGCTATTGTTTAACGCAATCTAGAGCAGTTTGCCTCCTCCTACTGCACGACCGCCGGTCCTAGGACCTCTCGTTGTTTCCTTCTTAAGAAGGTTTGCTTAGAGAGACCCTAACTTAATAGAAGCCGAAGAGGTCCTCTCTGTACAGCATTTGTATAGAACACTTGCCGAATTTGAAGGTACTAAGTGCGAAGCTTGTTAATAGGCAAGTAACTAATTGATCGAGTAGAGTTATACGATCCTCGTACTAGTACCTCTCCCTCCCTAATAGCTAAAGAGGTCAAAAATCAAACGCTAGTCTAGCGCTTACGCTACGAGCTCGTCGACGGCGTTATTCGAGCACAAATAAGGCGCGAGGCAGAAGTCGTTCGATATATAAATCGTTCTTTGCAGAATGGTTTAGATATAGAGCGCGATATATTGCGACCTCGTACAAATAAATTGGTCGCTACCTATAAGGATTTCGAGATTGCGGGCGTTATAGCAGACTTGTATGCTACTTTACCGCAATTCTAGTTTAAGCGGTCAAGCCGCGCAGGCAACGTCCTAAAGCCTACTAGTTACCCTAATATAGCTAAAGAGACCGCACAATTGCAATTATATGCTATAGCATCTCGAGGTCGGCCCCTCCGTGCTTCGCGATCTTAAATGCGAGACCGAGGATATATAAGAGGGAAAGGTGTCCTATACAATTATCGCACCGATAAGATGTTTCCGCAATTAAAACCTCGAGAGACACAGCTATAGCCGCATTCGTAGCCGTACACTCGCTTACAAAAGAGAACCCGAAGTCAACCTCTATATACTACTACTAAGCGGCCTCGTATCTATAGACCTAGGCCAAATTTAGCGTTAAGGCAAGACACGGATAATGTAGAATACGCTTCCGAGGCTTATCTAGCTTTAGACGAAGGTAACGATAAAGATATAGCTAACGATAACTAGGACAATAGCTCGTATAATGAACTAGATAATAAGTTAGATAATTGATCGCTAAGAGCGATTAGAAAAAGTGTTGTTAATTGTTAATTCTTATTACAGCTTGTGAACGTGTGCCGGCAATTGTGCTTTAGCCGCTACTTAGCTTAAGATCTAGGCCTAACAGATCCGTTACTGCCTAAGAATTTTTGGAGCAAATACTATTAGGGATATTAGGTAAATCGAAGAAACTATCGTCCTTTAAGAGTGAAGATAAAAGGGAGTAGAGAACTATAAGTTGAGAGATTACTTTATCCTTCGATTTTAAAAGGCTACTTAGGAGACAGTAAGCTACCTCTTTAGTAGAACATACTGCCTCTTGAAATACGCCGTCCGGAATTCCGATGCTTGCTATAGAACAAAGCGGCTCTGCTTAACATTTTCATCGTCGATAGAGATGTAAATTAGCTACCTTAGGCGAACCCTAGAGTTCCTCTCTAAATGCTTCTAGAGCAATCTCGCAATCTACATTAGTTAGCTTAGCTATATCTTCGGAACACTCTGCTTTACACTAACCGTAGAGTTACATAAACCTATAGCGTACGGCACGCCGCTAGCCACATTTTTGATACTCTAGTATAGTGCTGTTAGATCTGTACTTATGCTTGCACCCTCTGCTTTAGAATCTCCGGAAGTTTGCGCCTAGTCTAACCTGCTTAACACTTAATAACTTGTTTAGGTATTATACGTAGTAGGGGATCGAACCTTTCCGCTCCTACGAGATCGCATAGAGTTAAGATTCCTATCTTTAACTCTCCGCAGCTTCGATCTTTAACTGTTAAGATAAGTATCGCAATACAATGACTACGGCTGCTATAATCGTTATACATCGTCTTGCGCTACTAACGCCTATCGAAGGCATTCTTTACGACGATAGCCGTAGACATAACGCTCGGGTCATTACCGTATAACTAGACTCGCGCCGTCTAGAGGCCTGCCAGGTAACCTCTCTAAACTTCTATTAACGTAGCCGCCGATAAGAGTTTCGTACTGTGCTTTCCCCTATCGTCTAGGCGAAGGAGATCGTAGGCCTCTTAACGAAAGATCTACCGCCGTTAGTATCTAAATCTACGGGAAGAACTTTATACTTACCTCGACGAACGAGAGTGTAATCTCAAAGTCGACTATCGGAGACGCTAGTACGCTTTTGCTTATATGTAGCACTATATTAACGATTCTATATACCGTGTTAGCGGCGGGCTTTAGCAGCTAAGCAGAGGGCTCTTATAATGCCTTAGTGGTCTCCGTCTTGCTATTGCCTAATAGGCTATATGCGATAAGAGTGCCCTGTTATATATAAGCGAGTCGTCGTAGAATATAGTTAAGGCTAAAGATACCTTATAGCCTTTTATCGTCTAATCGATTATGTCGATCGTTTATGCGAAAAGGGCGTTATAGCTAGTACTAGGAGGCAATACGGCATTAAATTCCTATTGCGGTTAGTAGACTCTTTTGCCCTCCTATAACATTTGTTATACCTAGCGCGTCTGCGGACGATCTTCGCTTTTTAAGTTAATAAACTAATAGCCGCTTTGCCGCGAGCCGTAGTTAGAGAAAGTGATAAGGTTCTTTAAGCTTTCTCGAGACTTGCGAACCTTGACGTAGACCTCTGCTATTCCGCGTATATAGAGCAACTCTTCCTTGTGCCGCTTTAGGTTGATTTTAGCTTCCTTAAATCGAGCTTAAAAGTCTTACGCGGCATCTCGCTACTCGCTCGCTCGCTGCCGCTCCTAGTCGGCTACTTCTATCGCCTTACGTAGTTCTAATCGCGACTATTAAAGCAGGTCTGCTAAGTGATCGATCTATATTAATATATAATCGACAAGGTTAGGTCCTTATAGTAGAAAGTAAGGCGTCGACAGCGACTTTTCCGGCGAATCTAGAGCTTCTTCTACTGTCTACAATCGAGCCGCAATCCGAGAGAGCTCTTGCTTATTGGTTCGAGACTGTTGATTAAGGTCGCTAATAAGCGAGGACTCTGAATTATAGGTAGCGGTGCTTAAACTGTCGAGATTTCGGTTAATGTACGGCGTCTATCGTTAGAGCTGCTCTTCTAGTTAACTACGCGAGGCAACAACTCCGTTATACTGCTCCTTTATTAGCTCTAACTGCCTAGTTAAGAACTCAATTATACTGCCGCGCCGGATGCTCTCCTCTACACTATTAACATAGCCCGCTTCGGATAAACTCGATCGTAGCCTCGTTTTATTATATTCGCTCGGACCTACTTTATCTTTCTAGTATCCGATACGAAGCGGTTCCGGTATCAAAGTACTATACGTCGCATTCGTTCTTTCGCCTAGCTAAGATAGTAGGCGCTATGATTTGTCGCTAGATAGAGTTCGGGAGCTAGCGTATACGGCTTCGAGTATAGTCTATATCGATGCTAATGTAACTTAAGGCCGCACTAGCGCCTCGATTCCTAGCTAGAAAGCGAGGCAGCAACCAAATATAGCGCCGGACGCCTACAACGATGCTCGCTAGTAAACGAAGTGATATTTCACGGTTATAGTCTAAGCCTAGCGATCGGACAGCGCGAGTACGATCGTTTTAAGTAGTTGATTAGAGCTATAGCCGAAGATCAAGCCTACTAAGACTATGCCTAATACGCTAACCGTAGGGTTGTGCGAAACTATATAGACCGTATATATATACTGCTAGATGGATCTCGGGCGCGCTATAGCGACCTTAACGCGGCTGCTATAGCAGTTGTATAAAATTATTGGATTATTAGCAAGGTCCGGGTAGAACTAGATTTCGTATTAGCGCTTAGCGGAAGAGAACGCCTAGGCGTAGAAGCTACGACGAATAAGAGATAGGGAAAGGAGCTTAAGTTTTCGTATATAGACGGCGCGGGCATCGTGTCTTATAAGTAACTAATAATTCGCTAACTACGGTAAGCGTGTCTCTGCTACTCTCTCGGAGTTTAGAACTAACTACTCTTCTCGTTTAGAGCTGTTAAATAATAAAGCGAAGTCAATTTAACGTCTAAACATAGATATAAGTATAAATGCGGAGGTTATTAAATATCTAGCGGATTCAAACAGGAATTTATACGAATTGCATCTAAATGTTCATTCACATTTAGGATTGAATCTTAACCCGGCTTGTAAACGCTGAATGCCTAATACTTAACAGCTATGCCCTCGTTAGAGATAATATTAGTAAAAATAGTCGCTATAGGTAAGCTTCGATTTTGAAGGTAGCTATAGCAAGGCTTGAGTAAGATGTTCTACTAAAAGAATTTTCTCATTCCTAAGTACCGATTTGCTTTACGTATAGCAGCAAAGCATCGATCTAGTTAGTCTAGTAGCAACGACCGCCCTTTTTATACCTATAGCATTACCCTCGAAGCAATTCAACGACACTTAATTATACGGACTTAAGTATTAGTCGGGTCGGGATCTTAAGAATGTTAGACGCTTGCTACTACCTAAACGACAGTATGCACAAAGCATGGCGTAAGGGCATAGTAAGCGATTAGTAAGGTAACACATTCAATATCTAACTGCGCCTATGTAAGTGCCTTTAGCAAATCTCCTTCCTTCGGTTCTATCCTATATAAATGTAACCTCTAATATTAATAGAACGCGGGGGATCTAGGAGTTAGCAGGTCTAGTTAGCGCTACTACGTCTTAATGGTTAATTGTTAATCAATTACAATTATAAGCTTAGGAATGTAGTTGATCATATACAATTACAACTATAAGAATTACGGGATAACATCTGTTAGGGAGCCTTCGAGGTACTAACTAAGCATTATAACCTAGACCTACCTAGAGGAAGAATATCTATAGGCATAGAGGCATCCCGTTAACACGCAGATACCGGTAATTAGACGTCAAGTTCATTTTGAATGTTTACAGATCAAATATAGCTATTCCTAACCGATCTGAATTCCTCCTGCTTCTCTATAGTCGGGTTACTCCAATCTAATAGTTTAATCTGCCCTAACAAAATGCGTACAGCTACGCGGCTGTCCTCCGACTGCTCTTTAATCGTAACTCTCGAACATCGACTCCTTACGGCTCTAAATTAGGATTCCCTCCCCGAGTGCATTCCTCCGAAAATGCGCGGTAGCTTTGTAGCGCTTCGTAGAATTCGGCTCTAGCTATAGCCTCAATATTCGTCGGCGAGACGACGCCGCAGCGTGTACTTTTATCCGCGTGACACCTAATATAACATTTCGAGCGGACTGCTCTACAAGGGCATTCTTTAGCGCTAGACCGCTTTCGCGCTAAACCTGCCGCAGGCGACGGCAGTGCCTAGATCGAGACCTTCGGTATACTCTAGCGGGCTTGAAGCTGCATTTAATCGGCAGTCTAGAACGATCTGCGCGTCTACGGCCTATCCCTCGAGTCCTACGATACTAACGATTTCTTAATAGTAACGGGGAAGGAACAACTATTGCATTAGCAAGAGTGCAAGTTCTAGAAGCGGGCGAATTTCTTTTCTAGGTTAGTTATCTCCCTATAATCCGTTATATAAAGATCCGCGTAGAATACTAACGTAAAAAGCCTTTCGTACTCTAAACTTATCGCTCGCAGATTAGAAATCTTATCGAGGACCTCTATTACCTAGCTAGTACACTCGAGAATCTGTTCGAGTTCTCCTACCGGCGCTCTAGTTCCCTCTTAAATAAGCGAATCCTCTAGTGTAAGAAGGCTATATACGCTTAATTAACTACTAGGTAGGTACAACGTGTAGCTAGGATCTATAATTATATAACTAGTATATACCGCTAACGGTATGTCCTAATTACCTAAATCTACGTGCTTATAGCAAATAATAGCGTTATCTTTAGTAAGGTCGACGGCGAAACGGACTAGAATACGACTAAACTCGACCCGTATCTATCTACTACTAAAGACGGGAAGCTCGCACTTAACTAGTACCCGGCTTGTAAGAAATAAACAGCTCGATAGTAGTCTCTTATAGTACTTGTCTATCTCGATCTACGTAGGGTTCGGGTTCTAGCAAATAGTACTAGCATACTATCGTACTATAGAAATAATGTTAACTTCTACGTCCGCTAGCCGGTTTGTAGCTCCGATATAAGGTAGTCCTCGCGTATATAATAGTCTACCGTTTTCTTTAGCCTAGGTCCCTACGCTGCTTAGTAGAAGTAGTAGTAGGGCCCTCGGAGATAGAGAATGCCGTTGCTTAGGGCGCTCGCTCTCGTTACGCAAGATGTCTAGGCTCTCGATACGAGGCAGCTAACGGATTACCTTTATAAAGCGTTTAAGATTTTCGGCCGTATAAGTCCCCGCGTTATACTCGCGTACTAAGATAGGCTCTCGGTCGATATTACTCCTATCTCGTTATTCCGACAAATGCTCCGAAGGCATCTCCTCGACCTAGATACTATACTCTAAAGCTCGCTTCTTTATCGTAAGTCCTAGTGTCGTAGTAATGCTCGTACTTAACGTCCTAATCTTTTCTTTAACGATAGATAGTACTCGTAATAGGTACAATTGAATCGTCGGCTTAGACTTCTTTTATATATCGAATCTAATATGCTCTCTTCTTTGTAGCTTCTCGCAAGCGCGGCTATCCTAAAAGAACGTAGTATCGGGTTCGTACCCCTATATAGGAGAAGGCGAAATTTAGACGAAATCGCTCGGGCTTTAAGACTCTATAGACACGAATAGATTGCCGACTCCTAGCGCTATAGTGTCGATATTAACACTAAGATCGCCGGTCTTAACTCGATTAGTATTCTCGTAAAGTCGATTTTCTAGTCTTGTAGTATAGACGGGATACTTTTCTAGTCGCAACAAGTTAATAAACGTATACGGGGGAGGCTAGTACTGTAATAGGAGAGGCAGATAGTAGAGACGCCTAATTACCTACTATACTAACTTAGGTTTAGCGTAGCCTTCGGGATGTTCGAATTAGCGACTCGTTGCTATTAAGGGACATAACGAACTGCTAGTATCGATACGGCCGTCTACTCGAGTAGGATTGTTCTCGCGGCCGGTAGTTTACGCATCCTCGGCGATAGTAGTAGGAGCATTAGCGCTTTGCGTCGAGTTGTAGATTTAGATATAATCGCTATTAATATACTCTCGGAGAAGGTCCTTATCGATATCGCTTAAGTCGCTCGATATAAGGCTGTCCGGTAGCGAGAGCGAATAAGGTCTAAATAGTATCGGCGATATAGGTCCTATAATCGGATCGCTATATAACTATAGGTATTGCGACTCTACGCTATTTATACACCCTTTAGCTTTATGCTCGGAGCTACTCTCGGAATCGGCCTATAGCGTACGTTAGGTTAGAGTAGTAGGATTGTTAGTACTTTGCGTAGGATTCTGTCCTTAGCTATATCTGCTACTAGAGTGCTCTAGTCGGGTACGTTACTCGAGCGGGTCCTTATTAGCTTTAAATAGATTGTCTAGTCTAGCTGCCTCGTCTTCCGCCGGGCTAGTATTATTACTATTTAGGTCCCTAAGGAATCCGTTATCGCCTACGCTCCGACTAGTGTTACTACCGCTAGGTATATCGAAATCTAAGTCCGGCCCTACGTCTATATAGCTTAATCGACCGTCTAGTCTAGTCGCCTCGTCTACTATAGGGCCGGCATTATAATCCGGCTCGGAAGGCTTCTAACGCTTCTCGGTTCGTCTACGATAGGCTAAATCCTTCGTCCCTAGCCGCTTTTTAGATTTTTAGATATTGCAATATAGTAGACTCTCGACTATATATTCCTTTCGTTCGTCTCGTACTTCGAGCTATTTACGTATAGATTTAATCGGAGTGCCGTTACACTTATACTAGTTCTTGTTTCGTAGCACATAGTTAGGCCCTATCTCGAGCTCTACGCTACTATCTAACTCTTAAGCTACGTCGGAGTCGAATTAGAAGTCTAGAGTATGCCTAAAGATCGTCTTACGACGGGCGATTTTATCGAGATTCGTACCTTCGGCTATTGTTCTATATTTCTGCAATTGTGCTTTAGTAGGCGTTGCTCTATATCGCGCGCTACGGGTACCGGTATTCTCTAGGATAGAGGCGATTATCGAGATATTAATATAAAACATTGCGAAAGTATACGTAGTTCTCTTAGATAGCCGGACGAGTTCTTTCGTATAACTTAGAGGCATAGAATCGAACTATTAGCTACCTACTAGACCGGACTATCCTTCGATCGCCCTTAGTACATCTTTCTACTTTTGCTTCCCTTTTACCTCCTTTACTGCTTCTTCTACTATATCGCGGATCGATTCCGTAGTATCGGCAACCTTATAATACTCTTCTAAGGATAATAGTAGCTTAGTAGCAATATCTCTGTGTTTCTCCGACTAGCGCTAGAAGTAAGCGATATTAAGTACGAAGCTAAATAGATCCTTATAATTAAGCATATGCTTGTCTAGTTAGGGGTTCCCTGCTACTAAAGCACGGCCGAGAAGGTCGTCGTTCTTGCTTCTAAACAGATCCTGCTAGTCGATAGTGTCCGGACTAGTCGAGGAGACAGTTATAGTAAACTTGCTATCTAGTATCGAGAAGCTGCCTAGATACTTTAAAATGCTAGTCTCGTAGGCGTAAACGCCTTATAAGTAGTAGAAGCTTATCGTATAACGGCTATTTACGGACCTATGTTTCTAGCACTTAGTTAGCGGCGTACTAGGTAGCCGTTAGAGTGTCTATTAATCGTAATAGCCTGCCGTATAGGTTTAGAAGTGCAAGTTACCGTTGTAAACGCTATAGTCGACGTCGCGTAAAATATAACTTAATATGTCGCGACGTCGCGTAGCCGAGACTTAGGCCGGGACCCTATATACTACGTCCTAAGTAGGATACAGTCCGGTAAGAATAGGTTACGACGCGCTATTTGCCCTAGCGACTAAAGCGTACTCTCTATAGATGAAATCTCTATAGATAAGCAGCGCGACTATATTGCCGCGATCGCTATTAAGCTAGTTAGCGGATAGATCTTTAATAGATCTAAGAACGGTACTAGGTATTCGGGTATGTATACAAGCGTACGGATGCCGTGTTTTACACTCGATTACATTAATTAAGGGTAAAAGCTCGGTTATAACAAAGATATATCGGCAGCTAGATTCTAGATTCTAGCTCTATCGCCTACGCGCTCGAGTATAAGCAATCGATCTTTAAAAAGAAATTATCTTTAATAGTTATATCGAATCGCGCTATAGAAGTAGAAGTACTAGGCGACACAGCCGAGAAAACCGAGACTAAGAGCCGCGCTTAGCGCGCAATACGGAGCTCGGAACATCTATACCGAAGCTATAGAATAGCCGAGTACGAACATTATATTTAGTGTCCGGGATGTCGCTAAATCCTTTATTTACCTATAGTATAAGGACCGAGCACTAACCTGCTTCTTATACCGCTACGCATTCTAATCCGGACAACCGCTATCTCTAGTACCGAAACATTAGAACAGCCTCGAAATCGATTACAAGTTTAATAAATAGAAAGTCGTAGTAGAAAGAAGACTAGGTATGTATTTCGACGAGGGGGATCCGGTTTCTCGTAAAGATTTGTCGTAGAGTTAGCTTATTAGACTTATATAAGTAGAAGAGGTTCGCCCCTACTTTAGACGACTTTTTAGAGACTAGAGTCGAACTCTTTATATTCGAAGACACGTAGGGAGGAGTCGAAAGTGCGTAATTGTACGGACGACTTGATTGCTCCTTACTACAAAATGCGCTAAGGGCGATATATAAGATTAGACCGCTACCCTAGGTCTAGTTACTACGGAGCTTAATTTTTTAATTTTTAATATATATACCCCGAGCGTAGCGCCGCTAGGCTAAGGCTTTAGGTATAAAACTAGGCTAGGAATTCTCGTATAGAGCTTCTAGCGAAGTAGAAGTATGCCTTAATCGACTAGTTTTACTTATATATCGTTGCCGGCGTATATAGGTCTAGCGCTCCCTATAACTACTTCTACCGTCCCTACGGTCGATATAGTAGTACCGCTCTATATATAAACACTATACTAGACGCTATCGAAAAGAAAGTAGTAAAGCATTCGAGCCTTGCAAACTCTAGTTCTTATTATAGAGGAGCGTACTATATAGAAACACTTAGTATAGCCGTATACGACTTTGAGGTATAGCAAAGACAATAGGCATAATGTCCTTATTCGTATACCTATAGATCTTTCGCGATCGATATCTACTTACCGACTATTCTCCCTACGAAGTCCTATCGAGACATGCTATACCTTACTACTACGTATAGACGTAAACGTCCGAGACATATAGCTAGACTATTTCGCATTTTATAGGCTACGTAAAAAGTATACTCGTTTTTAATACCGCCCGAGCGCTATCGGGATTTAATCTCTCCTCTTTAACTTTGCGCTTACTATTAGCAGTTAGCCTCCGTACTTAGCAAGTATATATACATTAAGATTACTTCGACGTAGACATCTTCCAATCTCGAGAGCTATTAAAGACTATGCTAAGATCTACTATTCTCGTACGGAGATACCCGCTATAAGTACCTATTAGTTAGGTGCCGTACTAACCGAACTACCTAGCTATCGGGCAAGAAGTGATTTGCAAGAGGGGCTTATACAAGGCTTTAGGTAGAACGGTCCGCCAAATTAATGCTTATTACGCGATAGTACTGTTTTACGGAGGCCCGCTTCGAGTATACAAGTACCCGAGGGTGCACTTACGACTAGCAAGTAGACCTCGGAACACTACGCTTTAAGGTCGATAGGTACGCTCTTACTTGTCTACTAATTACTCTAGGCTGACTTGATAGCCTATAGGTCTATAGTAGGCAAATAATAGGACGGGAGATAGAAGGTTTAGTTTTATTAGGTGCGTTTATTTTACCTAGGCATTCTCTAGCGCTTTACTAACGGCAACGTAGGGCAGCGCTAGGACTACCTTAGGTTATAGGCAGAAGGAGCTCCGTTAGCGGGGCGGGTTAGCAGACGGACGAAAGGATATTAAGGGAGGGCAACGGGAGCGTATATATTGTTAGTAATATATCGGGCATCGATTAGGTATTAGCGGAAAAGGTTAGGGAGGCGGAGACTTTAATAGCAGGGGGCAGAGACATTCTATTAAAGGTAGGCGATAGGAACGAGAGCTACGGATATAAAGATACTATAGTCTTACTTATTAACCGGTCCTATATGTCCTTAAAAATCGAAACTTTTTACGCTACTAAACCGCTATTCTAATAACTAACAGTTTAACCCTATAACAAGTAGCAGTCTTTAGCTTAAGTTCGCTACTATACGTAGTCTAAGTTCTTAACATACCTGAACGCGACGCGTAGTTGTACGCTCTTCCTTTAAATTAAGTAGGTACGGTACTAATTACTGTCGACGGAAGGCAGTATATAGGGGAGCGATAGTAGGAGGGTTCGACTCCCTTAACGAGCTGCCGGTACCGGGTAACTCCTCTATAGCAGTTAGTAATAAAGGGTAGACAGGGTAGTAGCTAGCTGCTATATAATTAGCTGCTAAAATAGAACAATCTTATTACTCGAGTAGCAGCTCGACGCGTAGTTTAGCGTAGCTAGGCCGCTTAGTTATTACATTGAAGCCTATCTCTACCTTCTAGTAAGGAATAGACTATATATTGACATTTTCTATAGTGTCTGCAATATATACTATACGCTCTTAATAAGGAAGAGATGCCGCGGGAAAGATTAAGGATCGAGAATATTAAAAAGGGAAAAGGGCTAAAAGAAGGGTAAAGGCAGAGTAGCAGGTATACGAGAACCGAGTACTCTACGAACGAATCCGCTAGCTCGAGCACGAGCTTGCAAGTCTATAACAAGAGTATAAGCAGCTCAAACTATAGAATCAACGACTCCGGACGGAATATAAAGCTAGCGAAGATTATTCTCTTTAGTACGAGAAGCGATTACGAATTCTATAGCACTTAAGCTAGATTCGCGGTAATACCGAATCTCTCGAGGCTATTATAAGAGGCTCTACACACCTCGAAGTCCTATTAAGTAAGCAAGAAACAGCGTATACGAAGCATTAACCGTCGTTACTAATTCGTAAACAGCAGGATCCGGTATAAACTAGCATTTCGATTACGAAAACTCCCTTACCGCTAGCTGCAAGCCTTGTAACGCGAGCTCGAATACTAACACATAAGTTAACATACGGTAGCAGTGTAAATGCCCTTTATAAGGCCTAGAGCGATACAAGAGCGGTACGTAGTTATAGGAAGTTATTAAAGTATAGTGTTCTAGAGCTAATAGGTCTAACACTTAATCCGGCTATATATTATAGGGCAGTTCTAGACTCGATTCTCTATAACATACTAGCATTCTCTCGTTATTAGGGCAGATCTTAATTCTAAGCTCGAGACTTAGGGATAAGACTATATAGCTCTACTATTATTGTAGCTAATAATTAATAAAATAGGACGTCGGTAGAGATTAGTCTCCGGCACTCGAATGTCTAGGAATAGGTTAGCTGCTACTAGTTTAGAGCAACTAACGACCTTATAACGTCGCCTACTCCGTAGAGTCTAGTAGTCTCTTTTTATAGTCTCTTTTTATACCCTTTTACCGTCTCTCTAAATCTCTACCCCCTTAAACGCCTACTTACTACAATTCTCTTGTCTAAACATCCTATTCTATCTATTTACCCGACCTTCTTAATAGCTAATTTCTATACGACTAACGCCGATAGCAGCTTCGTTCTCTTAGTACCGTCTAGCGAGGCCATCCGTAGTACGTTACTACGCGGAGCCCTTACTTAATACTAGAAGCAGCTTACTAGGGCTTATTAGTTCCTTAATTAAAATGTCAAGTCTATAGCCGATAGCTGCGTTATCGACAACGTCGGAGAGTATAAGATCGATACGTATAACGCTTAAGGAGTTGCACTTAGAGCTAAAGCAGTTATAACTCTCGATAGGATAGCTAGAACTATCCGTATAATATATACCGCCTGCCCTTAATAGAACTATAGCGTCTATAATGTCTATCTCGTACTACTAATTAGAAACCTTACCTCTCGAGTCGGGAGGAACGTTCCTACGACTATCTTCGTCTTAGGGCAATTTATCTACTAATAGTACTCGGCAAAGATCGACGCGATACTTGCCGAGGACGCTTAAAAGAATACCGACGAACTTAGAGCCTCGTTATCTAGCCTCTAGGAGAGCTCGAAGCTTATCTAGACCGATAGTACCGATATTAGCCCTATCGACCTTATAGCGGTGTCGGCTTTAGCAATAATTGGCCCCGAGCGGCTAAGTTTAATAGCGGCATCGATTAAGTTAGCTACTTAATTAAAGGTTAGAGGCCTACTTGCTCTACTAAATACGATAAGCGATGTTGTATAGAGCCTATCTGTCCCCTTAGAACGATCGAGGCGACACTCTTAGGTAGGAGGTATTACAAATCTGCTTTAGACCTAGTTTGCTTACCGCTAATCCGTTATAGGAGTCGGTCGTCGAGCTTTATACCCTCCGGCATTACTACTAGCTTGAGATTGCCCGGAATATATCTCGCGGCTATAGGCCGCGTAACGCTAATAACTCTAAAATAAATTTATAACAACCCGAACAAGATTCTTAAGGTATACGTAGCGATCGAAGTATAGGCTAGGCTACCGAGAGCCGGTAGCGATAATTAAGTCGTCTAGCCGATATTTTAGTAATTAATTAAAAAGAATTAAAATAGCAAAACCTAGAGGGAGCAGAAAAGACAAATCTGCTATTAAGCCGCGATAATAGGGATTTCTTTTGTATAGGGTGATTTCTTTTATATAGGATAGTTTCTTTTATATAGGGTGGTTTTTTTTTGTCTAGGGCTAGGGGGAAGGTAATGCTTAAGCGCGAAGGATAGGTATATATAATAAATTAACAATATATAGACATGTATATCGACATCCCTAAGGAATTAATAAACGGCTACGTAGCCTTTAGCAATAGTTAGCTCGAGGATCTATACTATTGTAAGACTCAATGTAACGATTACTTACAAAATGTTACCTAGACGCCTATAAAATACAGCTTAGGCGATTGTTTTGCTATTCTTTACCCTTGTTATTAAAATATATGCCTCGCCTTTAATTATCGGCGAGCCGCTAGAGCACGCTTTAAGTAATATAACGATATTGCTCGGTCTGCTACTATTAGCCTAGGAGATGCTCGATAAGGTCTAAGCTAGCAAATTAATTTAGGATATTCTAAAGGTCCGACTAAGGACTATAGCTTTTATATCCGAGAGGTCTACCTAGCCCGACACCGTACTCGGAAACAAATCTGCTATTCTCGAGGAGCGTAGGAAGATTGTAATTCTTTTCTTTGTATTCCTACTTCCTCTAAAGGTTCCGTTTAAAGATAGAAACTCGTACTAGCTATATGCCGGCTAGGCGCCTTCCTTAACTAGGATGCCCGACCTAGTTAGCTCCGAGTTACGTAGCTCTTTCTCGGTCGCCGTAATGTATCTTTTAGATTAACGCGCGTAGTATAGAGCGATTGAATTTAATTTAGCCCTAACGGCCGACGTGATTTCTAAATCTCTACGCTTCCGCGCTCTTATAGAATGTTATCGACGCTTACTAGAGTTGTTACCTTCCTCTATACGTAGTCTGCTAAGCAACATCGAGGAGCGTACGGTATTCGATAATTCGGTACGGTAGTACGCGAACGAAAACGCAGCGTATCGGACGACGGCGTATAAGATTGCTAGACGTTGTAGGGGTAGAGTGCTTGTAATTAGTTGTCGGTAAGCTCGGAAGCTAGCCCTAATTACTAATCTATTACGTGTACTCGGTCGCAATATAATCCCGATTCAACTCAATTCTTTATACCTACGAGCCTAAATAGAGGTAGGTATCCGGGGTTGCGTTAGCCGGATAGACCCGGCCGCGGAATGCGTACCGCGATGCTAACGTTCTAGCGTCCTTTATCTACACGATCGCTAGAAAGACTTCCTCGAGACTCTTATACTTAAATACATTTATAGCCCTGTCCTATTCTATCTTTCTTACCTAGTCTTTACCTTTGCTTAAAGACTCCCTAGCCTAAAGCTAGTTCGCTCTATTTAGCTTCGTCGGGTCCTTGCGGTTACGCTATAGTATACGTTCGAGATCGGAAGTTAGAGCTAGATATTAGCCTAAGGGTATTATATAGAACACTATAGATACGGGCTAGGTTATAAATACTAGGCATTTCTAGTACGCGTACTTGAATAGCGAAGAGGGGTATATATACGGGAGGTGCGTTAGCGATAGCAGAGTAATAAAGTAAAGACAGATAAGGGCAGAAAAGATAGGCGTCCCGGACTATAAGACTCGCTATATTAGAGGCTCCGTAGGGGATTCTGTCGCTAGAGAATGTAGCTTTAGATCAGCTATATTTATTTAGTCTAATACGCTCTTAGAGTCGTTCCTAGTAGGCGACGAGACCTATAGCAGCTCTACTCCGACTTATATAATCTCTAGATGCAAGAAATCAAATTCGGAAACGTAGCATATATATACCGACTCTATTGCTTAAGACGGAGCCTTACATTCAATATCGCTACTACATCCTCGATGCTATCGACGCTACGATCTGCTTATAGAGTCTACGCTCGACTCGGGCTTAAAACTAACGCGAAAACGTTATTAGCGGGATAAAAGTGTCTAAGGAGCGTAGGAAGAATTACTTAATCTCCTCGCGACCCGATTACTTATAGCGACGAGAGACTTTACTAATCGTGCAGACTAGATACTAGAATAGGTAATATACGACTCGGATAGGGCGGCGGCCTTAGAAAATAACCGCTCGCAAGCTAGAGCGTTAAGCTCTATACCGTCGACGGATATCTAGGAGATGTACTAGAACGCGTGTCTCTAGATACCGCCCCTTCTAAATAGCAATGCAATATGCAACAAAGATCTCTAACAAGCATACTCCCGTTCTATAAGCGGTAGGAGGATGGGACTAGTCTATAACTTTCCGCTATAAGTAGTAGGTAAGACATTCCCCTACGTATACTTGTTTAGCAGATCTACGACATTTTATATATTAAATAAGACAGCCTTCGAGCTAGCTCTATATATTTAGAACTGCACGACATCTTCTTCCCTTTATCTCTTACACTTTCGCCCTTTCTAGCCCTAGGACAATTCAGTACCTACTAGGTCTTAAAGTACTAGTCTCCGCTAATTTACGCCTCTAACTTAGCTACTTCCCTATATACTACTAGGACGCAATGGCACTCTACTAAACTTCGTTACGCAAGCACTACGATACTATAATAATTCTGTTCGGTTAAGTATAGAATCTCCTAGCGACATTGTCTCGCACCGAGATTATTAAGGCCTTCCGAAACGTAGGCCTATTAGTCGTCGCGACGTAGCGCAAGACGATAATTAACGATCCGCGTAGTCGTAACTTTGTATCTAAGATCGATGTTAGTGCTCTATATAAACAGGTCCTATAGAAGGTCTATCGTTAGTAGGCTGCTTCTATTACTAATAAGATGCCGAACTTAAATAAGTAGAACATCGGCTAGTAGTATATTGCTAAGCATTCGCGTATGAATATCTACTAAGCTAGTAGTAGCGCCTCGGCGTCGCGAATAGGGAACAATAAGGAGACTTGTCGGCTTAGGATTTGTTACTATATAGGCGAAATGGTTTAGTCTAGGGCGGAAGCAAGTAATAGCAAACGATAGAAAAGAAATTGTATTTTAGCTAGGTAGCAGGATAAAGGCTAACATTGCGGTTCGCTACGAGCGGTTAGAGATAGACGTATCTAATATATATATAGGTAGTCTCTAGTATATATATAGGTAGTAATACTTGCTACGTAAATGTCTCCTCCGGCCTACGCTCTATCCTTAATATTGTGCCTGCCTCTATCTTTAATACTCCTTCCCTTAATTAGTTAATCGAAGATTTTATATCGAGTTTATAGTCTTAGTAAAGATCCGATGCTGCAAGGAACGTCTTCTATTAACGACTTGCGTTTACCTTAGAGGGAATTCGTATACTCCTATAGATAAGCGAGATGTTATACGAACCGAGAACTGAGCCGGATATAGCCTCCTACGTATAGTTAGAAAAGTACCGTACAGGTAGGTGCTGCCTACGGGTTGCTAAGCGAAGCGAGTTCTAAGGTAGAAGAATAGTTAGATATTTATCTTATCGAAGGCAAGGTAACGCATTAAGGCGAGAGTTACGTACGTAGTTGAAGTAGACAGTTAATAAGACGATGCAGAAACCTAGAATATTATACTGCTATCTAAGTACAAAGATCTAATCCGTATATTCTACTAATTTGTCATACTAAGCACAAGTCTAAATGCTAAGTCCCGACGACTATAAAGGTAAGTATAGTAAATAAGGCTTCGTGCCGCGATAGTATTATAGTAATCGAACAGTATTAACGCAAGATGCTAATACGCGCTTAAGCTAGCGACTCTAATCGATAAATATATCTATTTTCATCCCTTCTCCGCCGGCGGAGAAGACGATAACTGTATGCTTTTAATCGTTAAAGACAGATATACTAGGATCGTTTATATATTTAAGGTTGGATTCCCTAAGCGTAAAGTGGTCTATATATCTATGTTCGTCTAAGCTAACTTAAGGATAAGGAGAAGACCCTAAGGATGTGCTTATCTGGTTAGCCGTTTAAGTAGTGTACTATATATTCGCCCTTTGCTTCCTCTTACGCTATGTCTAGCAGAGCGGCACCCGCGCCCCGCGAGAGAGACAACGAAGTCTAGGCTGTCTACTAGCGTAATAGTATAGGTAATGTAATAAAGCATCGTATAGCAAGATTAGGATTTGTCTTACATTCCTACTATAGAAGCTTAGACTAACATCTATAGACAGTAGTATTAGGTAAAACAAGGCTGTAAAAGACACTTATATTGTAAACTAGTAGTGCTATTAGTAGAGAATCGCCTAGTAGAGAAGGACAGGAACAGCAGGTTAGAACATTATACTTACGCATTAACGTCGTTAACAAACACTATAGAAGCCTATAAGCTAACAGCAAAGCGGGCAGAACCGTTCGCGCTTATTATACCTCGGTCTAAACAGGCCGTTAAGGCATTAAAGATGCGACCAAATGCCTCTCGATGCGAAGGATCTAAGAGTACCGCAGAGATACTAGGTCTACAAAGAAGGTGTCCTATTAGCAAATTGGA
The DNA here is from genome assembly GCF_000340215.1 of Pseudocercospora fijiensis CIRAD86. Classification (NCBI taxonomy): domain Eukaryota; kingdom Fungi; phylum Ascomycota; class Dothideomycetes; order Mycosphaerellales; family Mycosphaerellaceae; genus Pseudocercospora; species Pseudocercospora fijiensis. The sequence goes on from NW_006921541.1 coordinate 2,065,835, forward strand.
TTTTACGTTCCTTTTAGGTCGACGCTATATATCTTTTAGGTTAGCGAGAGCCGTAGAATTCCGCCTGCCTAAAGCTCGCGGCATTAGCGACGTTTATTTCACTATTAGCTTCAATTTAGAGGATAGGATATTGCAACTTACGGATCGTTCGAAGATAGGGACCGTAATCTCAAATAGCATTTCAATCTAGCGGCTATACTATGCGTCTTACACAATCCTAAACTCCTACCGGATTAAGCTAGGCTCTCTCGAGTTTGAACTCTTAACTACAAATCTACTTAAAGATATAGTTATCTTCTTAAGTCTGTTCGAATATTACCGGACAACTATTTTATCCGTATCTAGGAAGCTATTCCTATTAGGCTAGGTGCTAAGCGATCGACTTACTACTTGCAAGGCCGAGTAAAGGTTCCTACCGCAACATGTCTAACCGAGCAATGTCGTATATATATAGAGTAGACATTTCGGTCGCTCTATCTATCGATTGCGCTATTAGCCGATAAATCGTGTTCTCGCGCCTTGTATACTCTACTACGCGAAGTAGGAGGATCTGTAATCGTAACTACACCGAGCGGACTTCTAATCCTAGAGCAAGAGGCAAGGTCGGACCGCGGTAATATAGCCGTTAAGTTGCTAGCGCTTATAGTAGAGGGCAGTATACCTTCGCGACTTTAGCGAACAATGCTATAGTATACTAATTCTAAGGATTCTAGACGAAATTTGTCTATAGCATTATACTTGTCTTGTCTTATGTCCTAATCTTTACCCTTCTTTAGTGCAGCCGTATCGAATAGCTATATAGTAGAACTAAGTTTAGAATCATCTATCCTATCGCGGTATAGTATTAGATCGAGCTCTGCAATCCGGGCAAGATAGTAGCAAGTCTTTGCGCTATAGAGTATAAGGGAATTCTTTACGGTCGCGAATTGAGAGCTGCGTTAGTAGGCGTACTAGACGTAGTATAAAGGAGTGTACTCTAGCGGTGCACTAGCTAGAAAACTAGATCGCAGATAGCGACCCCGGTACGTATCGTTAAGGAAGGCTACTAGCATCTTTTAAGACTATCGAATGCTTATATATACTATAGTTAGATATGCTAAACTAATTTAAAATCAGTTAGTAAGTGATCGGCAAATAGATAATATATATTACCCTAGAAACTTTAGGGTTCGAGCCTTTAGTAGCCGTGCCTCGTCCGCTAACGATGTCTACGTAGATCGCGGAGGCAAGTGTATAAACTATCTATATCTATTCGAGGCGGCGATCTCGTTTAGTACTAGTATAGCGACTTCGTTCTCTAGTACCCTACGTAGGTTGTAATTAGCTTAACGGTCCCCTACCTTTAGAGACATCTAAGCCGTAGTAGTATCTTTATAGAAGAGACGCGAACTCGGTGCCGAGCCTCGAAGGTCTACGACATTAGCGGCGTTGCTTCTCTTACGTTTTGCAGGCATAGTCGTAGTAATATAGATCTTCTAACTGCGTCTAGCAGCGAGATATACTCTAATACTAGCAACGGGAAGCCGTAGGTCGATACGTTACAATATAGGTATATTCGGTCGCTAATTATCTCTTTAGATCGACCTAAGTTCTTTCTATTCTTAAGCATAGCATCGCCCTTAGGTTTAACAAATTTCGCCGAACTCCTTTACGAGCTCTACCTTAATCCGCATACCGAAGACTAGCGTACGAAGTAGTAGATATTATCGGAGAATTTATAGGATGCTCTCTCGGAGGGGAAAGTAGTACGGTAGGACTATCTTAATGTCTTTATTACGCTTCTATAGGATAGAGACAGGTTCTATATCTCGCGCCTAGTAATCCTAGAACTACGCGAGGCATTATTAGTAGCTAGCAATACGCAACAGTAATAGATACTTTGTAGCACATCCGAGATGCGGAGGGCAATAGATGCGATAGAGAATGCTACGCAATTAGCGTATAATAGGTATAAGTTTGCGGAAGAGAAGCGGATTATATTAGACGCTAAGATACACCGCGCGCGAATCTTGCTCTATTATAGTAGTGTCTTCGGTTCGGATAAGGAGAAGGAGATACAAGAATAGCTAGATAAGCGGCCGAAGATAGCGACCGAACGACAGATCGATAGTAAAGAAGAGTAGAGAAGATAAGGTTAATGCTAAGCCAAATCTTACTACGAAGGGTAGTTAGAGTTAACTATATCTTAAATTCTTCTCGTGTTGCTAAATATCGACCTCGTAGGATTATTCGACACACTAGGAGTCTTTAGATTATAGAGTAGCGAGCATATAATTAATAGGAACTCTTGCTTAGACACGCGATATAGACGAGATAGCGCCTATTTACTACACTAAATCTTCCCTTCCGCGGTTTTCGAACGGAGTCTAGTATCGATACTCTCTAGCGGTAGCCTAAAACAATACAGCAAGGAGTAATTCATATGTCTTAGGTAATATATAAATGTCGTAGAGGTACTTTATAAACGTCTTAAGCCTTTGATTCTACTTCCTCTTCTGCCTTTAACTTTTTCCTATTCTGCAACGATCGACAGTAATATAAAGTCTAGTACCGGGCACACTATTAATATAGAAGATGCGCGGTTGCGTCCTCGTCTTACTCGAGCAACAGCCGCAGAGTTAGGCAGACCTAACGCCTATCCGTATACAACTATAATCGAAGCTAAACCGGCATAGTTATAGCGTACTCTATACCCTAATAAGAGGTTTACTTACAGTCCTAAATTTAGTGCACAGCTTAGTATATTATAGACGGCTAGGGATCTTAATACAGATAACTTAGCTTTTATAGCGATACTCGCTAGCAGTTAAGCTCTAGGAGCTACAGTTCCCTAAGACCTAGTGCCTCGAGGCCTCGTACGTAGTAGATCTTACGAGAAGAAGCATACTAACGAAGCTAATACTCTTACTAAAAATGACGGAGCAGCTCTAATATAGACTAACTTCGCCGACAAGTTCGAGCCGAGCTCTACGGATAGTTAGTAGAAGCGCGTATTCGATAATACGACCGATATAATACTAACCGACAAAGCTTTCTAGTCCTCGAAGTCTGCATCTTATAAGAAGCGCAAAGTCTAAGACTTAGATAAAGAGAATAAAGATAATCTAGATTTTATAGTCTAAGACTTAGATAAAGAGAATAAAGATAATCTAGATTTCACAGTCTAAGACTTAGATAAAGAGAATAAAGATGATCTAGATTTTATAGCCTAGGACTTAGATAAAGAGAATAAAGATAATCTAGATTTCATAGTCTAAGACTTAGATAAAGAGAATGAAGATGATCTAGATTTTACAGCCTAAGACTTAGATAAAGAGAATGAAGATAATCTAGACTTCATAGCCTAAGACTTAGATAAAGAGAATAAAGATAATCTAGACTTTATAGCCTAAGAACGGTCCGCCGTAAGTACTAGCACTGTTAAAACTACGTAGGGTTAGATAGGATAGGAGACGAAAGAGGAGCTCTACTTAGCTAGAACTTATTAACGGTTGCAACAGAGTTCTTAGAAGGATATAGCGAGAGAATATAGCAGTGCTTACTAGGGAAGGGACGATACTCGCGCCTACTAACCCGCAGCTAGGGTTAGTAGAAGACTTATTGCTATAAAGCTACACCTCGCGGATGTAATTACGCTCCTTAAAGAGAAGCTTGCTCGAGAAGAGTAGAAGAAAGCAGGCGAAGGCCCCTAGGGCCGCATAGCGTAGACGCCGGAAGAGCAACTCTACCTTTTAAAGATTCGACGCGATTATCTAACTAAGACTAACAAGCAAAGGGTAGAGCTTTACACTATCGCACATTAGCCTAATAGAACAGTTAAGCGTAGTGTTATAGCGTACAGACGCTAGATGCAGAGACTGATTAAGAACGATATAGCAAAGCTCGATTCTAAGATTATAGCGCTCGAGGCACAGATCCGTCCCTATATAGACCCTCTTACGTAGCTAGACCCTCGCTTGCGAGAGGCTTCCTAAGCCGCCAAACTATAATAGGGAATATCAGTGTTAGAAGGTAGGATTAGTAGATAAGGAAGTTACAAGTAAAGCGCCTAAGAAGGAGGCAGGCACAGATCGGCACTTAAACTAATACTATAACTATAAGCAGCTGTTATATTATTAGGCTACTCTGCTACTACCGTAACATCTATAGCCTTGTTTGCTTACTATAGGCTTGCGTCTCTTGTCTTATCTCTAACCTATAGAAAATCAACCTGTCTTAAAGTCCTATAGAGTCAATTGTCTCGGAATTGCCGTCTTAAAGCCTTATAGAGTCTAATTGTCTCGGAACTAGTGTCTTAAAGTCTTATAGACTCTAACTGTCTTAGGTTTGTTTTAAGATTTTAGACCCTTTAACCGTTAGAATAGAGGGGCGAAATTTTAACGGTTAAAGGGTTCCGTCTAATCCGTTTTAATTAGTTAATAATGTTACAGACTGTATATAAGCTTACAAAACGCTCTAGCTAACTCGTTTTGAATCTTTTAATTGACTAACGAGGTTTTAGGCCGTATATAAGCTTACAAAATCTAGCGGTTATTTAGTACTAGGTCTAGTAGGAGACGGGTAGCCGCACGTGCGGTTATTTAGATAGGCAGCCGTACGTGCGGTTGTTAAGTGCTAGGTCTAGTCTTATTTACGAAGCGGGCGACCTCTAGTATCTTCTAGAGCGTAGCGGAGGTTAGGTAACTAGGGGGAGCACGCTCGTAGGTTATGCTACGTATATTAATTTCTTAGCGCTCTATAATTAGCCGGTTTTTAAAATATTAATTATATAACTCTAACTTTAAACAACACCTTCTTATATCTTTGTACCGCGTAACTAGTAGCTAAGCCTACGAAGTTAATGCTAGTATATGCCTAACGGAGTAAAAGGCTAAGCGTAGCGGAAGGGGGGTCTACGGGGGTCTCCCCCGTAATAGGCAGCTAGAAAGATTGTAGTATTATAAGTCTCTATACTTCGAATATAAAGAGCTATTTACTATTCTTACGGTTACCTATAGTCCTTTACTTCTTAAAGTTGCGGGCCGAAGCGTAGCAAACAAACGCGAGAACGCGAGAACGCGTAAGTATAGTCTTACTGTTTCCTTTAATTCTACCTTAACTTTAAATATCTACTTTATTATAACCTGCTTATATTATAACTATAGCGACTGTTGCTATAGGCGGTGCTAGAAGACCGCCAAACCGAGGTCCTTTTAAGAAGAATGTACCTACTTTGAAGCTAGTAATTCGTAGATAGCGACTATAGCTATACTCGAATTATAGTAAGACAAAGGACTAGTAAGAGTTCTATACTAGAAAGTTCGATAAGGATAGCAACCCGAAGTATAATAGATTATGTAATATATATAATCGCCGTACTAGAACTAGCGCTAGTAGAGCTTGTGCTAGTATAGGACGCAAGGCTATAGCGACCGATAATACTACGGACGAAGGCACTCGACGTAGAGATATTAGATAAGGCGAAGACTACGAACAAGTCCTCGCTCGTTAGTATAGCGATCGTAAGGCTCGCGCTTAACGCCGCGTAACTAGCGACACTTAGGCGCCTTCTCGACTAGCAGCTACTATACGACTAATACTCGCCGCTACTAGCGGGTCTATACTATCTACTTATCGGCGACCTAATACTACTACGAGTCGAGTACAGAAGTTAAGACAGATTTAGGAGCGTAATAAAGATACTAGTCCGCCTAATAACGAAGAACCTCCGATACTACTATACTTTAACTATAGCGACTACTAGCACGATCGTACTAATAAATAGAAGCGCGCTTAAGGAGACGATATCTGTATTTAGTGCGATAACGGTACTATAGATATAGACCGTAGCGCTAAGAAGAAGTAGTATTATAAGGGCAGCTATAACTGCACGCGGACTAACTTTAACTAGAACAATAAGGAGTACGAGAAGGAGTATATCGGCTACCGTAATATGCTTAGCCTAATAGCTGCTCTAGTTAATCTTAGTAGTAGGCCTACGCTAGTAGGGCCCTCTACTACTGCTACTAACGCCTTAGATCGCTTGCTTAATTACGAAGAGTACCTATTCGAATACTTCGAGCACTTAGACGAAGGACAGGCTCTACTAGATGCCGATAATGCTCTAATAATAAACTTCGAGCAGGCTATAAACGGTCCGACTAAACAAATAGATACTTATAGCACTTGCAACGAGAAACGCTTCGATATAAACTGTAAGAATAGTGTCTATAAGAAGTGCCGCGAATTACGAGAACTAGCTAGAAAGCGTAGCGATAGACCTACGCTTATATCGGCTAAGAACAATATAAATCCTAGGCCTAGATATAAGTACTATAACCTACCTAAGCTTATACCTATCGAAGAGCTACTTATAGCACGTACTTATTGCTCTATAGAGGTCTATTAAGTTCGCGGTATATAGTAGAAGTCTCGCAATTATATCGTATACTTCCCTCGCGACTAGGATAAGTTCTTTAAGTAGATTCCCCTCTACCTAAGCGATATCGATATTCTAATATTAAAGCTGACTAATATAGACAATAGTACTATACGGCAATTCGAGAAGGAGTTTCGAGTGTAGAAGAAGCAAGTTATAGAGTAGTGCGAATACTTAATTGCTCGATACCCTACTTATAAGAATGTTACCCTAAGCACCGCTACCCTTAACTCTCTACCTAATAATAACAGTATTCTTAACTAGCTTCCGATATAGATATATACTTAAGAGGGAGACGCACCGTCTTAGTAAGAGCTAGACGAGGCCGCTAATACTAGTAATATATACGTTAGTATACAAGCTACGGATGTATTGTAGACCGGCATTAAGGAGTTGCGATAACGTATAACAGGCTCTAAGCAGAAGAAGACGGCTATAGTCTTCTAGCTAAAGCGAGGTAAGCGACCTCTCTTAGAACACGACCGAGCCGAGCTACTACTCTTAAGCTCGTTTGTTACGCTGTTTCCTATCGGCTCGGCGGACCCGAACACAGCTCGAGAGCGAGAGGTCTCGTTCGACAATACTATAGAACATCTAATTAATTATAAGGATAATCGCTTTATAAAGCACTATCGGTTTAAGTTCGCTATATACAATATTAGTGTACGCCGCAAGGCGCGTAGCAGCTTAACCTACTTTATTAACCGATATCCTAATAAAGCTACGCTTACTAGCGATAAGTTACGAGCGGTATTTGCTAACAATACCGCTAAATCTAAGGCGTTATTATACTCGATCTCGCGGTAGGGTTAGAGCCTTATAGGCACTCGATTATTCTAGAATAGTGTACGTAGCAATCTAATAGCCTGCGTATACGACATTAGAGTGCCCGACTATTAGGGCTAAAGAGGCTATACGTAATCGGTATGTAATTGGGCCGAGTAAAGCTAGGGTCTTAGTGCCTTAGGTAGGGCTTAGCACTTAGTAATAGGCTAACTTGCCTGCCTTCCTCCCTCTCCTCCTAGTTCCTTATCGAATACTACTTGTACCTACTACTACCCTATCTACCTGCTAATATAACCCTTCTTATATAGTATTCGATCTACCCTTTAAGGGCAGTAGCTAGATAGTCCTTATTTTAAGCTTTTAGCGGTATAGCTACGAAAACTACCGATTTAACTATATTACGCCCGAAGGACGGGACCTATACGTACTATCCTATTAAAACAACCGTACTAATTATCAATTAAGGCCTTCTATACGGCCTATTATACTAAGTTGATCGCACTAAGCTAATATCTACTAATTCCGCTATATCCGTATCTTAGGGGCTAATAATATATTATTAGTGTCGCCCCTTATAATAGCCGGCTTATTACAAAGCAACAACAACCGCAGCGCCGCTAGCAGCGCTAGCAATAACAATACTAGTAGCATAGTACCTACCGAAGTGCCTACTAGAGTGCCTACTAAAGCACCTACTAAAGTGCCTCCTACTAAAGAGCCTACCGGAGAGCCTACTAAAGAACCTGTAATTCTAGGTAACGACCTAGAATTGTCTATCGACGATATTCTTAATAATATTATTAACCGTCGATATAGCTAACTAGCCTTCGGTCCCTAACTAGTAGCGAGACTTTAAGGAGCTACTTAAAACAGGCTTACTACCTTGCGCTAAGAACAATAGCTAAAGGATAATCTCCTCGAAATTCGTCGCCTGTAAGAAGCCCTAGCAACTAATACTAAACTAATAGTAGGGCCTTCCTCTCTATCTATTTTAGTCTAAAAGAAGGATGCTAAACTTAAGGACTATACTGTATTTAATAGCTCTAGTCGGAAACAATATAACGACTACATCCGTAACTACGAGCTTAATTAGCGAAACGCGCTAAGGGCCCTTCTAGACGACTACTCGTTAGTCGTCTATACTATACAATATATTAATAGAGACCTAAAGCGTACCTAGGATAACTATTTCGACTCCCTTACTAATTAGACCGCTATTTAGTAGCAAGACTATAAGACTATTATGCTAGACACCCTTAGAAACCCTATACTAAGGCAACAATACGCTTAGAACTAATACCTTCGAGCTAAACAAAAGACTAATTAATCGGCTCGCTTATTTAAGGCCTATTTAAAGACCGTCGAAGACGATTTGCTAGCTAAGACCGACTCTATCTAGATTTCCGAAATACGCCCTAAATTGCGATAGGAATTAGTCCTTAAATTAGACCGCCGTCGCGTGTTCGAATAGACTAATCTAACGCGCATTTAATTTATAGTCGAAGTAGAAATAGCCGAACGGGCTGTTTAGCTCTAATAGCGACTAGAATCGAGGATCCGACTAGCTAGTACTAACCGCGGCAACCGTAGTACCCGCGGAGGAAACTAAGGTTCTACCTAAAACAATAATACTAATAATAGAAACAGTAATAGCGACCGTAGAAGAGGCCGTAGCCGGCGGCTATATAGAGGAGGCCGCGATAGGGGCCGTAGAAGGGGCTCGTATCCCTATAATACTAACCGCTCGACTAACAATAGCAGCAACAATAGCTATAGCAATAATCTCCCGACCGGATTGAAGTGCTTTAACTATAACAGTACTAGCTATCTACTAGGCTAATGCGACAAACCTAAGGACTAGGCCCGAATCGACCGTGCTACCGCTAAGCACTGTAAGCACCTTTTAGCCGCTAATACTACCCCTATCGGTCCTTCGAAAAAAGAGTAAGCGCCGTACTAACTGTTAGCCTTATACAGCGTAAGACTATCGACATTATGCTAGCTATTATACGTACCTATCTCGTAGGGGATATATATAGTAACAATTATAAAACTAAGGTTACGCTAGACCTAGGAAATTTAGTTAGCGCCCTTATTAGCTATCGCCTAGCTAAGCAATTAGACCTTCGATAACTGCCTAGGACTAACCTGCTAACCCTTACTTAGTTTAATAACGCTCGGCACTTAACCTACGGAGCCTACTATATCTATATAGCCCTAAGAGACGACCTCGGCAATAAGCGCCTACTAAACTTTACTACCTACGTAGTAGACATAGACAGCCTCCTATCTAATATTGTTATTAGTAACCCTATTCTTAAGTACTATACTATAGTTATAGACTTAGGCAGTTAATAATAGCGATTTAGAATCGCTAGGAAAGAGGATATTAAACACATTAATATTAGCGAGTGCCCTAATAATATTAGGGTCCTATTTATTAGCAACCTAACCCTAGCTAATCCGACGGCCGATCTACTCGGTAGTAATAACGATAAACCTATACCCCCTAATAATCCTAATTAGCTTGCTCGTATACTAGAGCCTATCCGAGAGACCTATATTAATGTGTTTAAACACTACCTAGCATCGATATTGCTTATATTTAAAGAGACGGATTATAAGATTAATATTATAGAGGGCAAGGAGGTTCCTTTTAGCCCCCTCTATAATCTTAGTAAACGAGAGCTTACTATGTTACGTAAGTATCTAGAGGAAAACCTAGCTAATAGCCGGATACGATATAGCAATAGCCCTACTAGTGCACCTATCCTGTTCGTACTAAAGAAGGATAGCGGCCTACGTTTATATATTAATTATAGAGGGCTTAATACTGTTACTATTAAAGACCGCTGTCTACTTCCGCTTATTAATAAGACCCTCGACCGCCTTTCTAGTACCTACTACTATACTATATTAGACATTAAGGACGCCTATTACCGCATCTGTATTCGTAAGGGCGATAAATAGAAGATAGCCTTTCGCACTCGCTATAGCTATTTTAAGTGCTTAGTTATGCTATTTAGTCTAGCTAATACCCCTGCAACATTCTAGTCCTATATTAATCGGGCCCTTTCGGGCCTATTAGACTACCTCTATATAGTTTACCTAGATAACATCCTAGTTTATATATACTCCCCCGATATTGCGGAGTACTAGGCTATAGTCCGTAAGGTGCTCGATCGCCTACGAGCCTATAGCTTATATTGCAAGCCTTCTAAATGCACCTTTACTACTAAAGAGGTATTATTCCTCGGCTTCCTCGTATCGACTAAGGGTATTAAGGCTAATTATAACCGGATTAAGACTATTACTAAGTAGCTAATACCTACTAGTATTAAAGAGCTTTAATTATTCCTCGGTTTTGCTAACTTCTACCGCCGGTTTATTAAGGGCTATTCGAGGCATATAATGCTATTAACTAAGCTTACTAAGACTAAGGCCAATCTATCTAGAGAGTTTAAATAGACTAATAGAGCACAAGCCGCTTTTAACGGTTTAAAGAAGCGCTTTACTAAAGTCCCCTTATTGCACTATTTCGTACTAAGCTGTAAGAAGGGTATATTAGTAGGTAGATAGGGTAGTAGTAGGTACGAGTAGTATTCGATAAGGAGCTAGGAGGAGAGGGAGGAAGGTAGGCAAGTTAGCCTATTGCTAAGCGCTAAGCCCTACCTAAGGCACTAAGGCCCTAGCTTTACTTAGCCTAGTTATATACTAATTACGTATAGCCTCTTTAGCCCTAATATATGCTTCCCTTCTAAAGGCCGCGCCCTCGTAGCCTGTCTATAGTCTACGACCTCTATTGCCGCTAACTTAGCAAGTCTAATAAGCTATTTAGCCCGCGCTAAGTTAAACACTTAACTACCTAATTATATAACTATATTAAACCTTACCTCTAAACAATACAATATGCAACTCTAACTGCGCTATCTCTATATATAATGAACTATAAAGTAATATATATCTATAAGAATTAAAGGCCTTCGACTAATTATAATACGAGCGCGTCTTCCCTACTATAATAGGTAGACGTACGAGGTATTGCAGCACTGCCTCCGTTCTAAGTAATATCGTATCGAGTTCTTTGCGTCTACTCTTAAAAGACCTAGTAATGTCCGCTTCCGAGGGTTGTCCGCTTCTGAGGGTTTGTTCTTATTGTTACGAGGGCTATTATTTACTTTTTAGAAAAAACACAGCTCGTTTAGTTTCTATAGGTAAAGGCTATTATAAGTGCAGTAGTTAAGGTTCGCCTCGCTTAAAGAGTTAGAAAGATCGAGAAGTAACCTATTGTCCGCAAGATCGACCCCGGCTAGCTTAGCTCTATAGTTTTGCCCTTAGTTAGTCTATTAGTCGCTTAATCTTTTAGGCGGCTTAAAGTTTTAACTTAGCCTTAAAGTTTTAATTAAAGTTTTAATTAAGGTGCCTTAGGCTCGTAGTATAGGTAAGGTTATATCTATAGGCGTAGTAACAATAGCAAGTAATATCGACAATAGCGGCGCTAGTCGTCTTAGCGCTAACTTTACCTTGCTTTCGATTTCCTTCTTCGACTAGTAATATACTTTATAACACCGTTACTAATATAGCCGCGCCGGCCGTGTCGCCCTTTAGCATAAGTGTAACGCCGTCGTTACTATTATTATTACTAGCACTATTCGCCTACGCGCGCGCGCGCCTCTATCGACCGCCTAGGCCTTAGGGTCCCGATAGAACGTAGAAATAAGAGGGGCGCTAGAGGAGGACCTTATAGGGTGCGCTAGTAAAGAGGTAGATTCCTTAAAAGAGCAGGCAATTAGTTAACAGTTATAGTGCGCTCGTTAGTACTCGTTGCGCGCTCGTTATCGTAGTATAGTCTTGTTTTCCTTTACTAACAATTGCTTGCCTCTAATTAGTTAGCTTAATAGCACCCTAGGGGTAGTATTGTTCCTAGGCCCTAGTAGTAACATTATAGCCTCTTAGCCTTCTTCTTGTCCTTTATACTAGTCTAATACTCGTCTAACAACTTAGTTATATCCTTAAAAGAGTCTTTAGCCTCCTACGAGTACTATTTAGGTAAATAGCCTTACTATCTTAGGAGGTACTCCTTCTTGCCTTGTCTAGTCTAATGCTTTAGTATACGCTCTATAGACTACAGTTCTTTACTATTAGCTAAGACTTCTTCTAACTTAGTAGGCGCTTTATCGCCTTCGCGCTAGTAGTATAGTTTAAGGAGGGATATATAGAAGGTATTATAGATAGTATAATAGGGTAGAAGCTATAACTAGTAGGCCTATGCGGAAGAGCCCTTAACTTCTCGAATACGGAATAGGCTAATGTATCTTAGTGCGAGCTTAGGCCTTGTTTTACTATTAGGTAATAGGTACTTACGGATACGGAGGTTCTTTATACTAAGTATAACTATATCGCCTTGTTTAAAGGTTATCGGTATATAGCGCTTATCGTAGTAGGCCTTTTAATACTCTTAAGCCTTTGTTAGCTTCTTAGCTATCTTACTTAATATAACTAATGTATTCGAGAGAGACTATCTACGAGAAAGTCGGAAGAAGAAGTGCGGCAGTTGCAGCCTTAGGCATTAGGCACGTAATAGACCCTAATACCTAGACACACACTCTAAGTCACCCCCTTAGTACGTGTATATCGCTATAGAATGAAGCAAACCAAACACAATAGCTATTCAGTTAGCAAAGCAAACAGGGGTATTAGGTAAGCAGGAGTAGGTAAACAAACTGGACTACTCTTAGGTCAAACAGACAAAGCAAACAAAGGCCCTCCTTAGTATTTAGCAGCTGGCTTCGCAGCGTTCTTAATAGCGGCCCTGCAATCCACTAGGTTCAGTTATTTAATAAAGCGGCTATACTTAATCTTGTTAAGTAGCTTAGTAAAGCTATTAGCAATCTAATCGTGTATACTAACCTATTAAACGATAATAGAGCTATTAGCAATCTTCTCTCGGATGTAGTAGACACGAGCATCTATATGCTTCGTGCGGCTATTAATGCTAGTCGACTTAGTAATAGCGATAGCGGACTAATTGTCCTCGTATAGCGTAACTAGAAGAATGTAGCCCTTATAGCCGACTTCCTTTAATAAACGAGCTAAGGCAACTACCTCCTTAGCGCCTATAGTAAGTTAGACATACTTAGCCTTAGTTAACGATAGTATAACAAGCGTCTAACGGCCGGACTTATACAATAGAGGTCCGCCTGCAATAGTAAAGTAGAAGCTACCTATAGAGCGGCGAGTAACCGGATTATTAGCCTATAAGGCATTATAGTATCTAGCAAACTTGAGGTCGTTAGCCTCGTTCTAATTGCCTTAGAAGCGCATGCTACGGCTTAGAGTACTAACTAGGTACTTAATTAGCTAAAGGAGCGCGGTATAGTGTTCCTCGGTCGGGTTGGAGATAAATCGTAACAATAGGCCTATAGTATAGCAAGCATTAGGTCGTGTAATTATAGCTAGCTACAGCGCTTTACTAACACCTTCCTAATACTAAGTCTTAAAGGCAGCGCTAGCAGTGTAGCCCTTAGGTGTACGCTAAATCGATGTCTTAACGTATCGAGGTGCTATTAGTGTAGTAGGAGCTACTCGGCCCTATATGCTATACTTCTTACTAAGCCTATTTAAATAGGCATCTTAAACGACGTGAATAGTACGCTAATCGCGGTTACGAATAATCCGCATACTAAGATAGTAGTGTAGGTCGCCTAGCTCTCGTATACTAAAACGGTCCTTTAGCAACTAAGCTACTGCCTCTAGTGCTAATAGAGTGTAGGCGATAATAATTATATCGTCGACATAGATAACAATAATAGAGCCGCTAACAACGTGTTTAAATATATACACATTAGCTATTATTAGTATAAAGTCTAGGCTCTTTAGGTACTTTCGAAGCTCTTCGTACTATAGCATTAGTAACTGCTTTAGACTATATAGTGCCTTTAGTAATAGACAAACTATGCCCTTGCTACTACGCTCTTTAAAGCCGTATAGCTGTTTAACGTAGATCTTGTGCTTATCCCTAATTAGGGCATTAAGGAAGGCTATTAGAATATCGTATTGCTTAGCCTCTAGGTCGTAATAAGCAATTAGACTAAATAGGGCTCTAAGCGTGCAAGGCTTAGTAATAGCCGCATAGGTCTCGTTATAATCCTATCCTTCAACCTATATAAAGCTACGGACGACCTAACGAGCCTTAAACCGGCTTACCTTGCTATTAGCGTTACGCTTGATAGTAAACACCTATCGGCTACGAATAACCTTGCGACCTTCTAGTACCTCTAACCGAGATATATGTACCTATATATAGTTGTCGATTAGTAACTTGTATTTAGCCTTATAGGCCTCCTTCTATTATAGCTAGTATAGCGACTAAGTCGCCTTCTTATAGCTCTTCGGAATAGGAATAGTCTCTTTAGGCTTATTAGACTGTTTAGCAATGTAATAGGAAGCTATAAAACCCTTAATATAGGCTATCGGCATATTAGCTATTATACGTCGAGTTAACCGCTTAATACTACAATTAGCTAGATAGCTACGTAACAGGTTACGAGCCGACTTGTTGCTCCGTATCTTGCGCGTAGAACGATTACTAATAGCCTTAGTAGGTCGCTCAAACTTAGGCAACTAGCCTAGCTCGCCCTTCTTAGCGTAAGGATCGTACGCTAGTTCTTCCTCGGCTAACTAAAAGCTATCTTTATTACTTGAAGCTAGTAGTTAAACTGGTTGAACGTCTAGAAGGTCGTTATCGATTAGCAACGGATTAGCGACCTTATCGGCCATTTCCTATACAGGTCCTTATATAGGCTATTCTTCTTGCTAAGCTAGAAGCCGCTAGACTATACTAGCAGCCTCGGCAGGCGACGGAGCCTCGTTGCTTATAGAATTAAATAAAGCCGGTATAATAGACTTAAGGGTAACAAACTCGTTCTTAGATAAGTCGTTAGTGTTAGTGTATAGCTTTATACTATCTAGAAGTAGGAGGTTACCCCCTAACTTAACAAACTAGACGTCCTTAGAAGCGATTACTTTGTGTTAATTAGGCAGGTAAACTATATATTTTCTAGAGTCTATAGAGCCCTTAGCATAGCCAACTAGCTTACTAACTAGGCCTCTACTGTCTATCTTCTTTCCGCGAGTTATACTGTAATCGTAGGCAACTGCAGTACAGCTATAAGCTCGAAGGTGCTATAGGCGTAGCTGTATTCGTAACTAATTGAGCTCCTTAGCTATAATAGTATATAGGCTTCCTCCGTTAGCGGTTAGCGTAATATTAAGGACCTATATAGCGGAGGCAATAGTATATAGCTATAGAGACTTCGGAAGGTTAGCGTGCAGTATTATCTTTCTCGCAGTCGTATATACGATGTAATTGCTAACCTTAGTAAGGCTATTCTAAGTAGAAGAATAAGGAGCTGTAACCTACAGTATAATGCCCTAATTACGAGCCTAGCTTAATAGCTGATTTCCGCCGTATTTACCCCCTCTATCGAGGCGGTAGATTGGGATCGAATAGCTAGTCTATATACGGATATATATACGATAGTCCTTAATAGCTACTATAGCCCCTAACTTAAGCGTGCTAGTATATTCGTATCGATAGCCTAACTTAGCGCATATAAACAGTGTAAAATAGCGCTCCTATAATAGACTAGGGTTGGTAATAGTAACTACATCTATACAGACAATGTAATAGATCGTAGATAGTCGTACGCGTAGCAGCCGATTATATTCCTTATATAATATAGCTATACGACAGGCAATGCAGTTGCGGAAGTCCTTCTTAGCACTAGTAATAACAATTTGACCCTCAGATTCCATTCTTAGTAGCTTGCGGCAACAAATATAGCTATATCGCAGATGCTATTTATCTATAGTGCCTATAGGCACCCCCTTCTTTAACAAAAGGGCAACTACCTCACTATCTAAACTAGAGGTTAGTATATAGAGGTAGGGGAGACTATTCTTACGGTATGTCTAAGCGATAGTAACCTTATTGCCCTCTACTATCGTAAATAGCACACGCTTGTTGTTACGGTAGAAACAACCCTTGTCGGCAAGCTTCTTAGTAGATAGGAGGTTAGCTGCTAGACCTAGCATATATAGTGTATTAGACAACTTTATGCTGCTTACACTACGCTTATTAACTACCTTAGTCTAAGCTATTCCGACTATCGTCGCGTGCTTCGTGTTGCTACTAAACTAGACAGGAATGTAACAGCCTTTATATTTAATAAGTAATAAAGGGTCGTTAACTATATATATACTAGTACCTAAGTCGACAACCCAATTAGTAGTACGAGTGCTAGCAGTAAGAGCCGTAGAAACCTAGTCGCTAATAGTGACTATAGTGTTTGTAGTGAAGGCGTAATTGTCGTTTGGGCCTAATAACACCCCCGGGGTAGCATTAGCCGCATACAGCCCCTAAGCACTATTCTAACTAGATAGCGGCTACTATTAAGCAGTTAACGCCTATTGTTGCTTCTTCTTAGCCTTCTGCTTCTCGCGACGAAGACGGTCTTCCTCCTTTAGGTAAGGGTACTTAGTATAGCAGCGGTTAGAAGGGTATAACTCTTAACAATAGGCGCACTTCTTACGGTTAGACTAATAACCATTCTGGTTGTTTCTACTACGACTACGACTATTGTTGCTATTTCCGCGGCTACTACGACCGCTACGGTTCGAGTTACCTCGACTATTGCTATTGCTATTGCCTTGTAGTTGCTAGCGCTAGAGGCCGAAGAAACTATTGTATTAGGCCTAGTTTAACTAAGCTATATTCTTATTAAGCAACGCGCTAATAATATTGTTAAGGGTGCTATCGTTAATAGTATACTCTAAGGCTCGCATTTGCTCTCGGCGCATCTATACGAAAGCCTTATAGAACGGTGCAATTTGTATAATAAATATGTAGACAGCCTAATATTAGCTAATAGCCAATTTAGTGTCCTTTAAGGCACCGAGTCTCTTCTTATATTTATTGCAGAACTTCTTAATGTCCTTGCTATTATACCGAAGGGTGATATATTCCTAGTAGAGTATAAATTTAGTAGACCTACCTTTACTAGTGTATTTCTTCTTAAGGAAGTCCTACACTTCCTAGGATATAGATAGACTAAGCAGTAATTATTAAATATTACTAATACAATTAGCAAAGATCTAGGTACGCGCTGTTTGATCTTTAGAGTCCCATTTATCTTAGCGGTCTTCAAACTCTTTAGAAGACTTACTAGAGGCCTTAGAAAGGGGTCGCTAGCGGGTGCCTTATATATAGCGCTAGACCGACATACCTTTAAGGGCGCCTTTAGCGGCGTACGACTATAATAGGTAATTCTCCTTATTCTTTAGCTTAGGAATGTTGCTTATATAAGCGCTAGAGGTTGTAGGGGGAGCTATTGCGGACAGCGACGGCGATAATATAGAAAGGGGCGGCCGATAGGCGCGCCTGTATTCTAGTATAGCAGACAGCTAACACTAATGTTAGAAACCGGTATAGCGGACAGCCAACACTAACAGTAGCCGACTCGAGTCTAGCACCTACTAGAACACTTAAGAGCGGCGGCGGCGACGTAATTAGTATCGGCGCAATTTTTAGTAACAAGCGCTGTCTACGCAGTAGTCGGATTAACTATTAGAAAACGTGTAGAATGCGTTAGAAACGCAGGGGGCTCATAACCACTTAATGTAACTAATGTATTCGAGAGAGACTATCTACGAGAAAGTCGGAAGAAGAAGTGCGGCAGTTGTAGCCTTAGGCATTAGGCACGTAATAGACCCTAACACCTAGACACACACTCTAAGTATCTTAGCGTAGATTTCTCGTATCTTCTAGACACGTTCTATCGCCGCTAGTGTTTCTAGTACTTAACGCGCTTCCCTTTCCTTACGCTCGGCCTCGAGCGAGGTAAATAGATCTTGTAGTAGGGCAGCGTTTTAGCCTATTATAGCTATATATAGTGAAACTTTAGTAGATAAGTACACGCTGTTATTGTATACGAATTCTATAGGCTGTAGGAGGTTAACCCAATCCTCGGGGTTCTTATTAATATAGCTACGTAGGTACTGCTATAGGGTAGCATTCTACCTCTCTGTTTAACCGTTAGTCTGTAGATAGAAGGCTGTCGATAGCTGATGCTTTAGTCTTAGCTATAAGCAAATCTCGCTCTAATAGTAAGATATTAGTATCGATCTATAATCGGACACGATCCCCTTAGGGGTTCCCTAATAGGTGCAGAAGATATTAGTCTATAGCGCCTCTACTATATTAATAGCAGTCTAATCCTTATGCGCCGGGATATATCGAGCGCCTTTAGTAAATCGATCTACTATAATAAGGATAGCATTATACATATCCTTACTATCCCTACGCTTAGCAGGCAGAAGGCCTATAATAAAGTCTATTATAAGCTTAGCAAATAGCTTCCTAGGAATAGGAAGTAAAGACAACTCGCTAAATAGTAAGTGCTTTAGTACTTTAACTCGCTAGCATACTGCATAGGTCTATATATACTCCTTTATATACCGCTTACTATTTAGCTAATAGTATATACGCGATAGTAGCTCGTACGACCTCTCTATACTATAGTAACTAGCGAGCTTACTATTATAGTGCCTCTTTAAAAGCTCTTATCTAATCGATTGTTTAGCGGGGACATAGTATCTGCCCTTAAACCTTAAGTAACCCTTGTCGTCGATCGACTAACTATTACTCTTACTAGATCGAGTCGCCCGCCTACTTATAAGCTTATTAATGCGCTCGACAGCAAAGGCGTCCCTCTACTAAGCACGCAACAGCTTATCTATAAACGATTAACTATCCCTATTTATAAGGTTATTTAATAGTACCCTCGCTATCGAACGAGGTACGTATTATATACATCTAATAGCACTAGCAGCCGGAACTACTATAACCTCTTCTATAGTGCTATCGCTATATAGGCTATTACTATAGATAGCAATGTCTTTAATCGAGTTATTATAGCTCGAGCGATCTACGTCCTTTCTAACGCGTACTAGAAGAACGGCAACTCCGCTATAGTATTTGTTGCTGCCGCGGGGTCCGGAAGTCCGCTTATCCTACGCTTACTTATTAACAATACGGGCTATAGCAATCTTATACTACAGGGTTAGAAACAAAGAATTAATGTATTAGGTCTCGCTATCGTAATTAGGTCGCCTCGATAGGCTATTAGTAGGGTTGCTTACGCCTAGCCGATATAATATATTAAAATCAAACCTAGCGAGGTAGACGGCCTATCTAGCCTATCGACCTATAACCCTAGTAACCTTAGTAATACTACGGAGGTTGTTATAGTCTATATAGACCTAAATAGTATACTATACACTATCGAGATAGTGCCTCTAATACTTAAAGGCCTCGACAATAGCTAGGAGCTCTTACTCGTAGGTCTCGTAGCGACGCTCTATATCGATTATCTTTCGTAAAAAGAAGGCAATTAGGTGCTAGTAATAGTCCTTATCTAATTGCTATAACATAATAGCCGATATAGCGAACTGTAAAGCGTTAGTCTTAATACGGATCTACTTGCTTAGTACAAAATAGTGCAATAAGGGGATATTAGTAAAGCGTTGCTTTAGGCCGTTAAAAGCGGCTTATACTCTATTAGTCTATCTGAACTCTCTAGTTAGGTTGGCCTTAGTTTTAGTAAGCTTAGTTAGGGGCATTATATGCCGTAAATAGCCCTTAATAAACCGACGGTAGAAGTTAGCGAAGCCGAGGAACGACTATAGCTCCTTAATTAACGTAGGAATAGGCTATTTAGTAATAGTTTTAATCCGATTAGGATTAGCCTTAACACCCTTAGTTAATACGAGGAAGCCGAGGAATAACATCTCTTTAGTAGCAAAGGTATATTTAGAAGGCTTGCAATACAAGCTATAGGCCTATAGGCGGTCGAGTACCTTACGTATAGCGGCCTAATATTCCGCAATATTAGGTAAGTATATATAAACTAGGATATTATCTAGGTAAACTATACAGAGGTAATCTAATAGGCCTAATAGGGCCCGATTAATGTAGGACTAGGATATAGTAGGGGCATTAGCTAGCCTAAATAGTATAACTAAGTACTCGAAATAGCTATAGCGAGTACGAAAGGCTATCTTCTATTTATCGCCCTTACGAATACGAATGCGGTAATAGGCGTCCTTAATATCTAATATAGTATAGTAGTAGGCACTAGAAAGGCGATCGAGGATCTTATTAATAAGAGGAAGTAGACAGCGATCTTTAATAGTAACAGTATTAAGCCTACGATAATCGATATAGAGGCGCAAGCTACTATCCTTCTTTAGTACGAACAGGATAGGGGCACTAGCAGGGCTATTACTATACCGTATCCGGCTATTAGCTAGGTTTTCTTCTAAGTATTTACGCAATATAGCAAGCTCTCGTTTACTAAGGTTATAGAGGGGACTAAAAGGAACCTCCTTGCCCTCTATAATGTTAATCTTATAATCCGTCTCTTTGAATATAGGCAATGTCGATGCTAAGTAGTGTTTGAATATATCGATATAGGTCTCTCGGATAGGTTCTAGTATACGAGCAAGCTAATTAGGATTATTAGGGGGCATAGGTTTATCGTTATTACTACCGAGCAGATCGGCAGTCGGATTAGCTAAGGCGGAGGCTAGTATTAGGTTGCTAATAAACAGGACCCTAATATCGTTAGGGCACTCGCTAATATTAATATATTTAATGTCCTCTTTCCTAGCGATTCTAAATCGCTACTTCTAGAGGCCTAGGTCTATAGCTATAGCGTAGTACTTAAGAACAGGGTTACTAATAATAATATCGGATAGGAGGCTGTCTATATCTACTACGTAGGCAGTAAAGTCTAGTAGGCGCTTATTTCCGAGGTCGTCCTTTAGAGCTATAGGAATATAGTAGGCCCTATAGGTTAAGTGCCGAGCGTTATTAAACTAAGCAAGGGTTAGTAGGTTAGTCCTCGGCAGTTGTCGGAGGTCTAATTGCTTAGCTAGGCGATAGCTAATAAGGGTACTAACTGAATTTCCTAGATCTAGTATAACCTTAGTTTAATAGTTAGTGCCCTTCGTATCCTATATAAGGCAGGATCGTATTATAGCTAGTATAATGTCGATAGTCTTACGCCGCACAAGGCTAACAGTTAGTACGGCGCTTACTCTTTTTTCGACTAATTAAAAGAGCCGACTAGAGTAGCATTAGCGGCTGAAAGATGTTTCCTATACTCGGCGGAAGCACGGTTAATTCGGGCCTAGTCCTTAGGTTTGTCGCATTAGCCTAGCAGATAGCTAGTGCTATTACAATTAAAGCACTTTAATCTAGTTAGGGGGTTACTATAGCCGCTGTTACTGCTATTGTTAGTTAAGCGATTAGTACTATAGGGATACGAGCCCCTTCTACGGCCCCTATCGCGGCCTCCTCTATATAGCCGCCGGCTACGGCCTCTTCTACGGTCGTTGTTACTATTCCTATTGTTAGCACTATTGTCTTAGTAGGAACCTTGATTTCCTCCGCGGCTACTACGGTTGCTACGGTTAGTACTAGCTAGTCGGATCCTTAATTCTAGTCGTTGCTAAAGCTAAACAGCTCGTTTAGCTGTTTCTACTTTAACTATGAATTGAATACGTATTAGATTAGCCTATTCGAATACGCGACGGCGGTCTAATTCGAGAATAAGCTCCTACCTAAGCTTAGGGCGTATTTCCGAGATCTATATAGAATTAGTCTTAGGCGGAAGGTCGTCTTTAAGGGTTTTTAAATAGGCTTTAAATAAGCGAGCCGATTAATTAGTCTTCTATTTAGCTCGAAGACACAGGTCCTAAGTATGTTGTTGCCTTAGTATAGGGTTTCTAAGGGTATCTAGTATAATAGTTTTATAGGTCTGCTACTAAATAGCGGTCTAGTCGTCGAGGGAGTCGAAATAGTTATCCTATATACGCTTTAGGTCGCTATTGATGTACTATATAGCGTATACGACTAAGGAATAGTCGTCTAGTAGCGCTCTTAGTGCATTGCGCTAGTTGAGTTTATAGTTACGAATGTAGTCGTTATACTGCTTTTGACTAGAGCCGTTAAATACGGTATAGTCCTTAAGTTTAGCATCCTTCTTTTAGATAGGTAGTAAAGAAGGTCCCGCTGTTAGTTTTGCTATCGGGGCCTCCTAAAGGCGACGGAGCTCGAGGAGATTATTCTTTAGCTATTGTTCTTAACGTAGGGCAGTAAGCCTGTTTTGAGTAGCTTCTTAAAGTCTCCCTAATAGTTAAGGGCCAAAGGCTAGTTAGCTATATCGACGGTTAACAATATTACTAAGAATGTCGTTAACAGGCAACTCTAGGTCGTTACCTAGAATTATAGGTTCTTCGGCAGGCCTAGTAGTAGGCTCTTTAGTAGGAGGCACTTTAGTAGGTGCTTTAGTAGGCACTTTAGTAGGTACTGTGCTACTAGCATTGTCGTTACTAGCGCTGCTAGCGGCAGCACGGTTATTGTTTCGTAACGAGCCGGCTATTATAATAAGGGGTAATACTAATAATATATTGTTAGCCCCTAAGATGCGGATATAGCGGAATTAGTAGATATTAGTCTAGTACGATTAACTTAGTATAATAGGCCGTATAGAAGGCCTTGCTTAATAATTAGTACGGTTGCTTCGATAGAATAGTATATATAGGTCCCGTTCTTCGGGCGTAATATAGTTAGATTAGTCTTGTTCGTAGCTATACCGCTAAAAGCTTAAAATAAGGACTATCTAGCTACTGCCCTTAAAGGGTAGATCGAATACTATATAAGAAGGGTATATTAGCAGGTAGATAGGGTAGTAGTAGGTACGAGTAGTATTCGATAAGGAGCTAGGAGGAGAGGGAGGAAGGCAGGCAAGTTAGCCTATTACTAAGCGCCAAGCCCTACCTAAGGCACTAAGGCCCTAGCTTCACTTAGCCTAGTTACATGCTAATCACGTATAGCCTCTTTAGCCCTAACACAAGCAAACAGATCCGTATTAAGACTAACGCTTTACAGTTCGCTATATTAGCTATTATATTATAATAGGCTAATAATAATTACTAGTACCTAATCGCCTTCTTTTTACGGAAGATAATCGATATAGAACGTCGATACGAGATCTACGAGTAAGAGCTCCTAGCAATCGTAGAAGCCTTTAAGCACTAGCGCTACTATCTTAATAGTGCATAGTATACTATTTAGGTCTATACGGACTATAACAACCTACGTAGGATTACGAAGGTTACTAGGGTTATAGGTCGATAGGCTAGATAGGCCGTCTACCTCGCCGGGTTTGATTTTAATATATTATATCGGCTAGGCGTAAGTAACCCTACTAATAGCCTATCGAGGCGACCTAATTACGATATCGGAACTTAGCAATCTATTAATTCATTGTTTCTAACCCTATAGTATAAGATTGCTATAGCCTATATTATTAATAAGCAAGCGTAGGATAAGCGGCTTACCGGACTCCGCGACGGCTTAAAGCATATTAATACTCTTACTATATTAATAGTGCGTATTAAGGCAAGGGCTAAGGATATAGATAGGAGAAGTTATAATAACTCCCTAGTCGATATCGCTATATATAGTAACAGCGATTAAAGCACTAATATAGTTAATCCGGCTGCTAGTGCTACTAGATGCATATAGTACGTACTACGCAAGACAGCGAGGGTACTATTAAGCGAACTTATAGAAGGGGATAGACGAGCGTTTATAGATAAGCTATTACGTGCTTAGCAAAGGGACGCTTTTGCTACTACTTATATAGATTAGCTTAGAAGTAGCCGTAAGACTAGATCTAGCAAGAATTAGTCGATCGATGCTAATAGCTGTTTGCGCTATAAGGGCAGGCTCTATATCCCTACTAAGCATTCGATCCGACAAGAGCTTCTTAAGCGATACTATAATAGTAAGCTTGCCGGTTACTATAGTATAGAGAGGTCGTACGAGTTACTATCGCGCATATACTACTAGCTAAATAGTAAGCGGGATATAAAGGACTACGTAAATACGTATACCGTATATTAACGAGTTAAAGCACTAAAGCACTTACTATTTAGCGAGTTGTCTTTACTCCCTATTCTAAAGAAGCTATTTACTAAGCTTACAATAGATTTTATTATAGACCTCCCGCCTACTAAGCGTAGGGATAGCAAGGATATATATAACGCTATCCTAGTTGTCGTAGACTGGTTTACTAAGGGTGCTCGTTATATTCCTGCCCGAAAGGATTAGACGGCTATTAACCTAGCTAAGTCGCTATAGAACAACATCTTCTATAGCTATTAGGGGACCCCTAAGGGGATAGTCTCCGATCGAGGCTCGATATTTATATCTTACTATTAGAGTAAGATTTGCCTATAGCTAAGACTTAAGCATCGCCTGTCTACAGCATTCTATCCGCAAATAGATAGTTAGACCGAAAGGCAGAATGCTGCGCTGTAGCAATACTTACGAAGCTATATTAATAAGGACTCTAATAGATAGGTCGACCTCCTGTAACCGGCCGAATTTATATATAACAACAGCGTACATTTATTAACTGGGGTTTTACTATATATAGCTATAATAGGCTAAAACGCTGCCTTACTATAGGATCCGTTTACCTCGCTCGAGGCCGAGCGTAAGGAAAGGGAAGCGCGTTAAGTACTAACCCCTAAGATACTAGTAGCTATTAAGAGGGTTTAAAAGATGCGAGAGATTTACGCTAAGATAGCTAACAAACTAGCAAAGGCCTAGGCCTATTAGAAGGCCTATTGTAACAAACACTATACACCGATAACCTTTAAGCAAGGCGACATGGTTATACTTAGTATAAAGAACCTCCGCATCCGCAAATACCTATTACCTAATAGCAAAACACGCCCTAAACTAGCGCTACGGTTTATTAGCCTATTCCGCATCCGAGAACCGAAGGGCAATAGCTAGGCCTATTAGTTATAGCTCCTACTACACTACACTATCTATAACACCTTCTATATCTCTCTCCTTAAACTATACTACTACCGCGGAGACTCTAATAAAGAAGCCCCTACTAAACATAAAGAGATACTAGCTAACGGTAAAGAGCTATAGTCTATAGAACGTGTCCTAAAGCATCGGACTAGATAAGGCAAGAAGGAGTACCTCCTAAGATAGTAAGGCTATTTACCTAAATAGGACTCGTAGGAGGCTAAAGATTCCTTTAAGGATATAACCGAGTTATTAGATAAGTATTGGACTAGCGTAAAGAATAAGAAGAAGGCTAAAAGCTTATAATATTACTATTAAGGCCTAGGACAATACTGCCCCTAGGGTGCTATTAGCTAACTAATTAGAGGCCGGCAAACTAGGACAATAAGACTATACTAGGCGCGCTATAACGCGTTAACTATTCGCTGCTCTTTTAGGGAACCACCTCTTTATTAGCGTACCCTATAAGACCCTTCTCTTAGCGCCCCTTTGTTCTATCGAGATCTCGAGGCCTAGGCGGTCGGCGGGGATGTCGCGCGCGGATAGTAATAATAATAATAACGACGGCGCGGCCGGCGCGGCTATATTAGTAATAGTATTACGGAGTATATTATTAGTTAAAGGAAAAGATTAGAAGCGAGGTAAAGTTAGCGCTAAGACGACTAGCGCCGCTATTATTAACATTACTTGCTATTGTCGCTACGCCTATAGGTATAACCTTACCTATACTACGAGCCGGAGCGTACTATACCGGTTAAGTTAAAGGAATAGCTACGTTAAAGGTTTAATTAAAACTTTAAGGCTAAGTCAAAACTTTAAGCCGCTTAAAGGATTAAGTAGACTAATAGACTAACTAACTAAGGGCAAAAACTATAGAGCTAAGCTAGCCGGGGTCGATTTTGCGAACAATAGGTTACTCCTCGATCTTTCTAACCCTTTAAGCGAGGCGAACCTTAACTACTATACTTATAATAGCCTTTACTTATAGAAACTAGACGAGCTATGTTTTTTCTAAAAAGATAAAATAAGATTAACAATTGAAGGCTACTAAACCTAACTAATTAGGGCTAGCGAAACTACGAAACAATAATAGCCCTCGTAATAACAAGAACAACCCTCGGAAGCGGACATAGCTAGGTCTTTTAGAGTAGACGCAAAGAACTCGGAACGACATTACTTAGAGCGGAGGCAGTGCTATAATACCTCGTACGTCTACCTATTATAGTAGGGAAGACGCGCTCGTATTATAATTAGTCGATAGTCCTTAATTCTCGTAGTTATATATTACTTTATTATATGCAAGGATAGCGCAGTTAGAGTTAGACATTGTATTAGAAGTGAGGTTTAACATAGTTATATAATTAGGTAGTTGTATATTCAATTTAGCGCGGACTAAGCGGCTTATTAGACCTGCTAAGTTAGTAGTAATAGAGGTCGAGATTAGAATATAGATAGGCTACGAGGGCGCGGCCTTTAGAAAGGAAGCGTATATTAGGGCTAAAGAGGCTATACGTAATCGGTATATAATTAGGCCGAGTAAAGCTAGGGTCTTAGTGCCTTAGGCAGGGCTTAGTACTTAGCAATAGGCTAACTTGCCTACCTTCCTCCCTCTCCTCCTAGTTCCTTATCGAATACTACTTATACCTACTACTACCCTATCTACCTACTAATATAACCCTTCTTACACCGACCTATTCTTTACGTTAAGTGCTACTAATCTATACTAGCCGACCTTAATGCGATTGCTACCTTAATATAACGAGTAGGCTATAGGAGATACGGATACGAAGATCCGTATTACTCGTCGCAACTTACGCGATTATCTATACATTGTCGATACCTACTTTGCGCGGCATATAAAGATCTTTATAAAGACTGTCCTTATGCCTAAGTTTAACGTAAAGGACTTCTAGTACCGGTTTAAATAGCAAGGTCGTATTAGTACTTATATATATAGCTTTCTATAGTCTAAAGGTATTCCGAAGCAAGACCTTACTAAGTAAGAGGGTCGTAAGTACTTCTCTAACTTCTAGATACGATATATTACCGCTATAAACCTAGATCCTACCCGCGAGAAAGCACCTATTAATAAGAACAGCGGTATCTAGCTTAATGCCGCCGACCTTAATAATACGCAGTTACAGTTGTCTAATATCCTTAACCGAGTAATGTACTACAAATACAACGACTATTATATGCGTCGCAAGAAGGGCGCGCCTATTAATACGCTAAAGGAGTATCGCTTTAGGTACCCTTACGAGGAGCGCGAGAAGGCTACTCTTAACTATAATCGCAATCCTAACTATCTTAGGTTCGCTCTAGAGTATAACGACCCTCAGCTAAATCATTATTACCGAGTTGTTCTCTATACTTAGCGTACGAACTGCGACCTTACTCCCTATACTACGATTAAACAAGTAGTGCAATACTTGCTTAAGTATATATTAAAGGCGGAAGTGCCTATATAGTCTCTATAGGATCTAATAAAGCACCTTCTTAGTACTATGCGTCCTAAAGTATAGAATGTATTGTTATCTCTAGTCTAGCGCTTTTACAACAAGCTTATTAGTAAGAGAGATATGTCTACGTAAGAGGCTTGCTACTTAATTAATCGTATCCCTCTATAGGTCGGTTCTCGAAGCGTTATTAGTATCGACTACTATCTATATAAAGACTAAACTAGTACCGTTAAAATCGCGCTAGGCGGCGATGTTAAGAAGGGCAAATCCTTCTTATAGAAATACATAGAGCGGATGCAGACTACCCCTATAGCAGCATTAACTTAGGCTAAAGACGGCTCTAATAATAATAAGGATAAGGCTAAGCCTTATCCTCTTTAAGATATTATATATTATTAGTTCTTAATTAACTATAACTTTAGCAACTTAAAGAAGATTTAGCCTCGCTAAGACAATACCGCAGACCGGGTTATTAACTAGTTCCCTCGCTATAAGCCTAAAGACAAGTACGAGGAGTAGTGCTATATTAAGATTATTAACTATTATCCGTTTACGACTTATCCGACTCTACTATACCGCTTTCCTAGCGCACTTAATACCGACCTATTATATCTATTATTCGCTAAGGCCTATACGTACTACTAGCTATCGTATACGTATCTAGATAACTATTATACTATTACTAAGTCCCCGGAAGATATATAGGAAGATTCTAATAAGGTAGACGAGGGTAATAAGGTCTACTTTACCGAGCTATCGCGCGATAACAACGTCCGCGGTATACGTATAGATAATCCTAATGCTCTTAGTATACGAGACATTAATCGCACGTACGATTAGACTACGTATATAAACAAGTTCCCTTAGTCAGATATATATAAGCTATAGCGAGACTAGTAGAAGAAGCAGAAAGATTAATAGCCTATAGATTTAATAGTCTAGTCTTAGTCGCAAGGCTAGTATTTATTATTAAATACAGAACAGAAGATTCTATACGATACAGTTATTAAGCACTATTAGCAGGTCTTGCATAGTATAAGACCGAAGCTACTGCGAATTAATGTTAATAGCAGACCTAGCACTAGAAAGTCTTATATAATCTCTATTCTCTCGGCTTATCTATAGCGCAATTAGAAGTAGCATAATAGTACTCAACCTAGCGGTAGTCTAGTCCTGCGATCTGCGCCTACTAGAATTGCCGCAAACGGCATCGAAGGGAAGATACTATACTCTCTCTTAGCTCTGCTAGTATAGACTAGGTTTACTAATTTAACGACGAAGAAGCTAGTATAGCTATAGTATGTCTTCCGTCGTATTAAGTATATTATTATTAACGAGAAGTCTATAGTTAATCTTAAGATACTAGGTTACTTAGACCGCCGCCTACGTTAGATCTTAGCAAAGAAGGACGAGTAGTACGGAGGCTTTAGTATTATCGTGTTTAGAGACTTCTACTAGCTGCTTCCTGTCGGCGGCAAGCCGCTCTTTAGTAGCAAAGTCGATAATAACGAAGAACGATATAGTCGCGCTATATACCTAGAGTTGAAGTATACGATTAAGTTAAAGACTATTTAGCGCTAGGATAGGACCGACCGCAAGTTACTAGCATTTAAGCTCGCGCTTAAGAATATACGTAATAACTATATTAGTAAGGACGATTAGCGGTTCCTTCTTACTCGCGTACGCAACTAACTTAATTTAGCTAAGTAGGCTAAGTTTATAGATGCCTTGCGCATCTTTTTAAAGAAGAAGCCTATTAACCTCTATAATTATATCCGTATACGAGAGACTAGTAAAGTAGTTAAGCTATTAAAAGCTACCTATACTAGAAAGGGAGCTAAGAAGGCTACCTTCGAAGAAGGTAGCAATCTGTACGCTATACTGCCTATTTCCTTTAGTTGTCGCCTAATGCTAATAGAGAACATCTAGACCGAGCGTAGTCTTAATAATAGTACGATTAGCACGCTTATCGACGTTATCTAGTCTCCTAATATAGACCTAGCTACGGATCTTCCTCTCTACCTACTTATTGCTTTCGACAAGTACGACTATCGTCTAATAGGCAGTAGGCTATTATATACGGAAGCTAAGTCGGCATACAATCCTACTTCTAGTCTTTTAGTCGCTAGAGGAAGACAGCGGAAGATCGTACTAATCTTCTTATCTTACCGCGGCTTTAAGCGTAGTGCTTATACCTATACGCGGGAGATGTTTCTAGTTACTATTGCCTATACGATTACTATCTATAAAGCTTAGGGTCTTACTCTAGACCGTATTGTCCTAGATCTCGCTAAGAAGGACTTTACTATAGGCTTAACTTATATTATATACTCTCGTATTAAGCATTCGGACTATCTTATAATTAAGACACTCTTTAATTATAACCGCTTTAGTACCCGTTAAACTAAAATGTAGAAGATACAATTAGTAGACTACGAGCGTCGTTAGACGTAGCACCTTAGAAGCATAGACTATAAGGTCCCTACTTCTAATACTCGAGGCTCTATTCGACCTCCTACTCTAGGTCGCTTAACTATTGTTTCGTAGACGTAGGGTAAAGAAGAGCAGGACTTTAGCATTTATAATAACGACGACGATATAGTAGTAGCTATTGCATAGTCTAAGCTATAGCTTAAGCTATAGTAGTTCTAGGATAAGGAGGCTCGGTATATAGAGCGAGAGCGACTTAAATGCGAAGAGAATAATCGGACTCTTATAATAGCTCTTTAAGAGTCTATATAGCAGCCTTAGCTAGAGGAAGAAAAAGAAGAAGACAATAATACGCGTATTATTCGCGAGCGGAATAAGCGTCGTAAAGCCCGACTACGATAATAGGAGATTAACAATCCGTATATACTACTAGGGGTCGCTCGTACGTACGCTCTAAACAACTGCCGCTAGCAATAAACACTTTAAATAGCGCTACTTCGCCCGAAGGGCGCTAAGCTCTACGTAGTAGCCCTCGGAGAGCCGCCGGAGGCTCTAATACGATATATTAATATAAGAAAGATTACGAGATTAATAAGGCTATAGTATAATAAGTAATATTAAGGCAAGCGGTCTTACAGGCCGCTAAAAGTCCGGATATACGCAAGCAATGTTAAAGGACTACGGCCGAGACTATAAAGCCGACCTTTAGTATAGATAGTATATAGTATCCGAATGCAGTTTAGCCTTATACTACGAGATTAACACGTAGTTATAACCTATAAGCGGCCGCTTCGTGATTCTTAGATTGCTTACGTAGCGATCTATAGCACATTTTTTGCGAGCGAAGCTCGCCTTATAATAGCAAGGAGGGTACTACTCTACGTTGCCAAATGTACACTCAGCCACACGTGACGCCAAGCCGACCCCGGATTTCAGAATCCTGTATACCTGATTGGTTAATTTCTACAAGTGGAGACTTTCGGAGCTAGCGCCGGTATCTCCGAACAAGCGCCGACTTCCCGAACAAGCGCCGAATTCCCGAACAACCGCCGACTTCCCGAACAACCGCTAGTAAAGCCTTTTGCCTTCCTTCTAATACTTCAAATATATAGTAAAATATATAATAAAATATACAAACAATTAATAAGAAAATTAATAAGAAAATTAACTAAAACATTAATAAAAGAATTTATAAAACAACTTTTAATAAAAGAACCTATAGAAAAATTAATTTTAATTATAGAAAACATACGATTTAAATTTATAAAATTACCGAAAAATATTAAAGGAACGAAAGCGAGAATAAGAGCGAGGAACCCTAAAATTCGCGGCTCCGCTATACTAGGTATATATAAAATTTAAAAACTCGCGGGCGCTACCGCTATTACTACGTAAGTAGAAGGAGCAGAAGTACTTACGTACGGGTACTATCCTGGTTAGTAAAACAATTAACAAAACAACAAACAAAACAACTAATAAAACAAGTACAACTAATAAAACAACTAACAAAACAACTAATAAAACAATTAATAGAACAATTAACAAAACAATTAATAAAACAATTAACAAAACAATTAACAAAACAATTAATAAACCAATTAATAAAACGATAAATAAAACAATTAACAAAACAATTAACAAAACAATTAACAAAACAATTAACAAAACAATTAACAAAACAATTAACAAAACAATTAACAAAACAATTAATAAAACAATGAATAAAACAATAGTAGAACAATTAGTAAGGCAATTAATTAAATAATTAATTAAACAATTAGTAAAGCAATTAGTTAAACAATTAGTTAAACAATTAATAAAATAAATTATATTCTAGTAAATAAATAACTTATAATAAAGTTAAAAAGAAGGTAAATAATAAACTAGAGAAGAAACTAAATAATAAAGCAAATAATAGATTAAATAAAAAACTAGAGAACAAAGTAAATAATAAACTAAATAATAAGCTAATTAATAGACTAAATAATAAGCTAGTACTAAACTAAGTAGTAAGATAGAAAACAAGTAATAAATAAGGATATAAATAAGAGGACTTAGACGTATTAGAAAAAAGAAAACATATAATAAAAATAAATAAGAAAATATAAAATAGGTAAGTAAAACAAGTAAGATACTAAATAGAAAAACTATAAAACATTAAAGAAAAAAATTAAAAATAGTTTTTTTAATAATATAAAAAGTAGTAATAGATATAAAAAATTAGAGAAAACTTGAATAAAAGTAAGTAATATATATAAAGTTAAAAATAAAAAAGTAGTATCTAAAATACCAGAAAAGAAAAATAGTAATACAAAAATCTAAAAATACTTATTCCTAATAAACTATTCTAATAGAACTAAATCGTATAATAATAGTAATAGCTTCGAGGTCTAGCTTCGAGGTCTAAAGAACCGAATTAGCTTAGTATATATAAGGCGAAAGCTTCGCTCGCACTCCTCTAGGCACGCGCTAGCCGCCTAGGAGCACATTTTAAATAGGTCTAGTCTTAGATAACTCTAAGATAAGCAGCCGTACGTGCGGTAATTTAGTGCTAGGTCTAGTCTTAGATAACTCTAAGATAAGCAGCCGCACGTGCGGTAATTCAGTGCTAGGTCTAGTCTTAGATAACTCTAAGATAAGCAGCCGCACGTGCGGTTATTTAGTACTAGGTCTAGTCTTATTAGAAAATGTGCTGTTTAATTGCTACGCAAGCTAAAGGATTTACCGTTTACGAACCGCCGGTCGTGTATTATAACTACGTATTCTTCTCGATATCAAGCTAAACTATATACATTGGCCTTACGCAGTGTTGGTGCTGTAATGCTAAGATTTGGGCCTTAGGTACCTAGCATTTTGATTTCTACTAACAATACACCTATACGGGTCTTACGACTCCTCATTGGTGATGATCAACGTGGATCGCAACGTATAAGGAGGCACATTGCAAGGGAGGGCAAAGAAACGCTTCTAACTAGTCTATATGTACGGAGTGGGTTCAGATATGACCAAGATGCCGATTTTGGTCAGAGGAATGCCCTCGGCTTTTCCCAGGTCTGAACCCATCCATTTGACTACAGCAGAGCATTGCATATTCCTTCATGTTCATTCGGGCATAACGAGCGCTACGCCCTGCTCAGTAGTGATTATACTGCCAGAGCTCAGTGTTCGGTACGTGGCGTTATGCAAGGGATGGCTGCTTCGATTGTTGGAACGGGCTGTGGGTTCAAACGTCACGTCGAACAAGAGTCTGCAAAAAAGAAGGATGTCATGCTGCTGGAGAGCGGCTTGATCAGCTCTGTCAAGTCCGAGTGATTCGCTGCCATGCCCAAGCATTTCTTCATCTTCAAAGAAGGACTTGAGCCTTGCATTGATCTACCGTCTCGCGGCAATAACGGAGCCTCTTCCAGAAGGATCTGACTCTATCGGCCCATGGATTTCATCTCCCGGACTTTGCTCCGGACTTTCACAGAATCATGGTCATCATCGTCTTGAGATCGTCCCTTCCATACGAATGATCACTAGACTGATCAATGAAATCGTCCTGAAATCTTGTGGGACGAGCAGGCTGGAATGTGTTTTGCAGCTGGCGGCTGGCCCAGGCGTTGGGAACTGTGGGGTCTTCAGACGCCCAGGCCAGGCCCACCTGTCAGCCGCGCTCCAACAGCTCGACCCTCGAGCCTGACACAATCAACAGACTATCCGACTCTGCGCTGACCAGGCACCTTCGCTTCAAGTCATTCCACAGACTACCATTCGCATCCTGCTCAAGCTTGGTGCGCTCATAGCCCGACGCTGCTTTCCGATCCGCTCCTCTCTTCTAGTGCATCATGGCCGCGCCGCAAGCACAAGTCCAGCCTTGCCGGTACAAGACTGGCAAAACACTAGGAGCTGGCTCGTACAGCGTGGTGAAAGAATGTGTGCATATTGACACTGGTCGCTACTATGCCGCCAAGGTTATCAACAAGCGACTCATGGCTGGGCGGGAACATATGGTTCGAAATGAGATTGCCGTCCTGAAGAGAGTTTCAATGGGACACCAGAACATCCTGACATTGGTTGACTACTTTGAAACGATGAATAATTGTATGCGAAATCTACACTCGCAGAAGTTCGAGCTGCGCTGACCTGGTGTTCAGTATATCTCGTCACAGATCTGGCTCTAGGCGGCGAACTGTTTGATCGCATATGCCGAAAAGGATCTTACTATGAATCCGACGCCGCAGACCTTATTCGAGCCACCTTGTCCGCCGTCGCATATCTTCACGATCATGGAATTGTACATCGCGATTTGAAGCCCGAGAACCTGCTTTTCAGAACCCCAGAAGATAACGCCGATTTGCTCATTGCAGACTTTGGTCTTTCTCGCATCATGGACGAGGAGCAATTCCATGTCTTGACTACGACTTGTGGTACCCCGGGATACATGGCGCCTGAGATCTTTAAGAAGAGTGGTCATGGCAAGCCAGTCGATGTATGGGCCATTGGTGTCATTACATACTTCTTGCTTTGCGGATATACTCCATTCGATCGCGACAGCAATCTAGAAGAGATGCAGGCGATCTTGGTTGCAGACTATAGCTTTACACCTCTTGAATACTGGCGCGGCGTCAGCCTGACTGCTCGGCAGTTTATCAAGAGATGTCTTACAATCGACCCCACGAAGCGCATGACAGCACATGAAGCGCTTTCGCATGAATGGATAGCAGGGCCAGAAAGTGGTCGCGGCGAGGAGGACCTGTTGCCAACAGTCAAGAAAAATTTCAACGCGAGAAGGACATTACACAAAGCTATCGACACTGTACGTGCCATCAACCAATTGCGAGCAGGCGGCATGGCCATGATGGACGGCGCATTAGCCACGAACCCAGAGCGCGTCAAACCTAAAGATGAGGACGTGGACATGGCAGATGCTTCTCAGCCATCCGCGATAGCCTTTGATCCGCGAAGCCATGCCAAAGGCCAGACGCAGGAGCAAATTGATGAGCAGCAGCGTAGGACGCAACAAACAATTGCCGGACTCTGGCAGAGTAAAGTAAATGGACAAGCCACATAAGAGGAGCCGCGACTGGGAATTCATATGAGAAGTCATTATAGGGCTTGATGCAGCATCAGCCTGCATTCATTGTTCCTGAAGATGGTCAGTTTTGATTTATGAGACGAAATGCTACACGGCTATGAACGACTTGACGAAGAATTGAGTATTGGCAAGTGATACAATCCCCGCGAGCCGTATAAACCAGATTTGATACGAACTTGGTGGCTCTGATGCTCGTGCAACTGCTTGGACCGAGCTTACAGTTCGCGTGCACATGATGGTGTTGCTAATGTCTGCTGGTCGGCAAGACATTCCTTCTCTCGACCACTGACATATCAAATGCATTGAATAATGGCGGAACTGACATGGATTCTGCATTCTCAAGCCTCTTCCCTCCCGACGGGCGGTATGGATCTCCAGAGTCCTTCCAGGACCCCACGGGACCTGATGCAGCATAGGACCGAATGCTTGGATGGAGCATACTGCATTGCGACTCTGTGTGGCTTAATAGATTTGCCAAGCTATGCCATAAGAATTGAGTTTCTCCGCCTGCAAAGACCGACACTAAGGTAGTGCTCCGAGAAGAACGACTCCAAGAAAGCGACCATCCCATTTACAATCATCGCCTACGAAAGCCCAGACCGTTAACGTTAGCTTTCTTCGCCTCTTGTGGCTGATCGAAAGATTCGAACCCTAGTCGGCCCGACATGTCCTCCGCGATTGGGGCGGTGGGTACCGGGGTTTGCTAGTGCTGCAGAGGTTACCTGATCTTCTCGGAATTCTGGTCTGCTGCTAGTGGCATTGAGGACCTCGTGGCATCCATGATGCCTGCTATCGTCTTGGAGCCGCATTGGCGGACACCGTGCACATGTACAAATATCCCCGAAGGTGAAGTACATCCCATTATTTCCTAGCACTCCCTGTTCCATCACTCACCATGCGTTCGATATCCTCCGCAGCAGCATTGCTTGCCGCTGTTCCTTTTGGAAGTGCTCAATGGGGCTACCAAGGACAAAATCAAGCGCCTCACTATGGCCCTCCACACTACGGACCTGGTAGACCAGGCCAGAATGGAGGACAATGCTCGGAATTATCTGCGGATCAAGTCAGCGCTGGAGGAAACAACTCACTTTTCAACAGATGGAGACCACGAAGTCACTTCATCGCCCCAGCAGGCTGGATGAACGATCCATGCGGAGCCATGTATGATCCGATAAGGGATGAATATCATCTTTCGTACCAATGGCACCCAAATCACTTCAATTGGGGCAACATTTCTTGGGGTACAGCTGTGAGCAAGAACCTCATAACATGGACCGATCGAGGTGGGTGGCAGAACGATGAAGCTAGAACTCTCGGCCCAAGCGGCAATGGCAGCTTTCCACAGGCCTACGATGGTCTTGGAATTTTCTCTGGCACTGCTCAGCCAGTCAATCTCAAGGGCGAACAGGATGGCACGCTTCTCGCTTTCTACACATCAGTGAGCTACTTGCCAACCAACTGGAAGATCCACTACGAGCCACACACTGAGAGCCAATCTCTTGCCATCAGCCACGATGGTGGCAAGACCTGGCAACAATACGAGAACAATCCCATCATCAGCACCACGACCGGGACATCGCCGATGTACTGGAACGTGACTGGATTCCGTGACCCCTTCTTCGAGCCAATTCCAGCGCTCGATGTCGTACTAGGTGCGTCTGAGCCACACTACTACGCTGTCTTCGGATCTGGTATCAAGGGTGTCGGCCCAAGAATGCCACTCTGGAGTGCTCCTGCAAAGGATCTCACTAGCTGGACCTTCCTTGGCGCCCTATGGGAGCCAGTAAAGAACACCTCCGTTGGCCCTGTGCTCTCTACTGGTACATATGGCTTTAACTTTGAGGTATCAGGTTTCTTCTCACTCAAGGACAGCAAGGGCAAGGACCACTGGTACGTCAACATGGGTTCTGAAGGTGGTAATGTCTCCTTCCACCAATCTGCTCAATGGGCTCTTTGGAACGAAGGCAAGATCAGCCGTCGCCAGAATGGAAGTGCCGAGTTCACACCTATCTCAGGTGGCGCTGTAGACTGGGGTGTTGGCTACGCTCTCTCCAGCTTCAACGACACCAAGCATAACCGGCGTGTTCAGTACGCATGGCTGAAGGAAGATTACGTCGCAAATGACGGACTCTTCAGCGTTCCACAACAAGGTTTCCAAGGCGCCCTTTCCCTCCCAAGAGAACTTTTCGTCCACGAAGTCGAGAACGTCCAAGTCACCAGCGAACTCACCTCAGCCAAGAACAGCATTGCCGAAGACTGCGTCGCACGCACACTCGGTGTTCGACCTCTTCCCGACGTAGTCGAAGGACTCCGTCAAGGCGCTCATCGCAAGAGCTATGCTGGAGCAACATACACAAAATCCACCATCCTCCAAAAACAAGCCTCCTCGCACATGGAGCTGAGCACAGAAATCACAAACTCCACCGGCGCCGTCGGCATCACAATCGCCGCATCCCCCGACGGCGAGGAATACACCAACATCATCTACGAACCCTCCAACCACACCATCCTCGTCGAGCGTCTCCACAGCAGCAAAATTTTGGGCTTCAATAACGCTACCATCACCGGGTACTTCTACCCTTACACCGTCAACGGCACGCAGGAAGCCATTCACATGAATGTCTTCATCGATGGATCCATCGCGGAGATCTATATCAATGAGCGTTTCTGCCTGAGCGCGCGAATCTATCCGGCTAAGTCTTGCAGTACTGGTTTCGGTGTGTATATTGGTGAGGGTGCTCAGGCGACGTTTGGGGAGACGAAGGCTTGGGTTGGGACGAAGAATGTTTGGCCGCTACGACCGCTTAATAGCAGTTCGGCTTTGGTTTATGATACGCCTGAAGAGACGAATGATTATGTTTGGTGGTCCGGCAACTAGGGCTCTGGATGGGAAAAGAGGGTTTGAAGTGGAAAATGCCATTGAAGTATTGGCAAGATTTTTGTACATATGCATGGACAAAAAATATCAAGTTGGGACATGTTCGCATGCTTCTGGTATCATTTGTGCGTCCTTCGTTTCCAATCGCGATCAATTATTCGACGCCATATAGTCTTTTTTTCGGCACTGTGGAGCCTCTTGTCCTTGTAACGTGGGTTTGCTTCATGCTGCCTAACCAAGCAATGGGCGCTTGGCGAGCATCAAGGCCACGTTGATAACGCTGGATGTTGCAACGACATGGGCGAGTGTCCGGGGGGCGCCGATGTTGAAGACGTAAGCTGGATAGTGACTTTGCATGCATTAGCAACAGACTGGAAGCAGTAGTCTTAGGGTTGGCTTACACAAAGCACTTGGAAATCACATGGAGACCAAGCAGATTGATCAAAGCTTGATCACCTGGAGCAACGGCCTGAGTTAAGGCAGCTGAGATAGCCCAGCCTGGAAACATTTCCATCAAATGATAATGCGCGGAGTGGAGACGTAGCGGTAGACCCCTCAGGTTCTTGACTTGCGCACGTGGGTGGTTGTTGTCTCTGCCCTCCTTGGCGCTTGCAGCGACACCAGCTGCGCTGCCTGCTCCGGACAAGGCATATGTGACTGTGGTATAAAGAGCTGCGAGAGCCGCGATCTTGCCAGTCTGCGCGACTGAACCTGTCGAGCCTGCAGAGCCCAGGAAAGCCACACTGCTCACGACTCCATTCACGGCCTTCTCGACAAGGCCATTGGGTTGAGCGATCCAGGACGTGAGTGGAATGGCAGCGAGGAAGAGACCGCCGAAAGCAAACATGGAGAGACCTGCTGGATTCTCACTGCGCGGTGTTAGCAAGTATGTTTTTAGAATCGCTTCAGCTGGTCGCTTACACT
Source organism: Pseudocercospora fijiensis CIRAD86 (assembly GCF_000340215.1). NCBI lineage: Eukaryota > Fungi > Ascomycota > Dothideomycetes > Mycosphaerellales > Mycosphaerellaceae > Pseudocercospora > Pseudocercospora fijiensis. Next base: position 2,104,766 of record NW_006921541.1, read on the forward strand.
CCATCTTCGGCCAGCTGCTTCACCAAGCTGTCCTTGCCCTCTTCAGCTTTGGCCTTTGCCTTGTCTGGAAAATCTTTGCCGGACATGTTCGCTGTCAGTCTCGATTATCCTGTCCAGGATCGTGATGATACAGGTAAAAGAAGTTGTAGAAGAGCTCTGGCATTACTACCTCCGTTCAGGCCTTTGTGCATTAAGGATTACGTTCCGCGGTGGTGAATTGGTCAGATTGCACGTGATAGATTTAAATAAATTAGGGCTAGCTTCCGTCTTTCCGAACAACCAATCACACACTACTCTACCTAATCCTTTGCCTAAAGGCCTAAAGCTAAACCGCTAATTTTTATCGTAGATTCTGCTATTAAAATACGATCTCGCTATACTAACGACAACTAGCAAATCTAATACAAGGAGGTTGTAGCCCTACTAATTATAAGTCTAACAATCTAAAAATCTCGTATATACGACGTATACGCGCTAAGTTATACTAATTTAGCTAAGCCTACTTCTATAGCTTTCCGCCTATCTAAATATACTAATTCTTAACATATCGCTATATACTAAGTTAACACCTAGAGGTCCTTAATTAGGGCTATTCGACTAACTTCTTCGCTATATATACCTACGCGCGACTTCTCGCTATCGAGTTCTCGTCTATATCGGAAATAGCGGTAGTAATACCTTCCTTTATTTTTAACTAAACTAACTCGAGGCCCTTCGGAAGGTACTTCTAATCGACTTCCTTACTAGATATAACTACGCCTAGTATAGTAGTACTAAGTTCTCGTTACTTTGCCGACGCTAGTTACTAGCGACTTAGAAGGTTTAAAATAGATTATTACTAACCTACTTAAGACCTATACGAGCTCGTATACCTAGTATTTCCGAATAACTTTACTATAACCGGTATATCTCTACGGACTATCGTTACTAAGATATAGCTAAGTAGTAGACGCGACTTAAGCTAGCAATTCGAGTCGGTACTCTAAATACTAAATAATACTAACTACTACTAACTACTACTAACTAACACCTATACGACCTATACGACCTATACGACCTATATAGTATCGCTAACACAAGCGACTCTAACTTAACTAATTAATCCGATACTTCGGAGCTCGATCGTCGTCTAGGTAGAGGCGCTTAGGGCAGAGGCGCTTAGTATACTTCTTCTTCTTATCTCTCTAATGTTCTAGCTATATCTAAACTCGATCGGCGTAGCGAAGACAATACCGCCTTGCCGACTCGACTAGAATATAATAAAGATAAAAACGAGGATATAGTTATACTTAAAAACGAGAATATAGAAAGACAAAAACGAGGACATAGCTATACTAGAGGATCTAGATCTACTAGAACAGACGTCCGACTTACTAATCTATATAGTCGATTAAGATCGCCGCCGCTAGCGCTAGTATTATAGCGACTATTACAACTCTAAGTATATACTAGGCGATAAAGATCGCTTAGCTGCTCGACGCTAGCCTGTCCGCTAACCTATCTATTAGCCTAAGCGGTCTGCTCGCTGCCTAAGAAATGCTAATCTTAACATTACATACGCTTAGCTAGTTAATAATAGTCTAACTAAAGACGAGGATACTAATATAGATAAAGACTCGTAGAGCGAGGGCGAGTTAGAGATCGAGAGTCGTACTAGTAATGCCTCTAACGACGACGATAACGATTAGCCTAGATAGTAGCCTAGTAAGCGCGGCCTCGATAAGATAAACGATAAGGAAGAGGGCGTACTCGATTCTGCTAGCCTTCGTAGTCTACGTCGCACGCTAAAGCAGAAGTATACTATTACTATATAGCAACTCGCGCAGCTTAGATTGCTAATAGAGAAGATAATGTTTATATAGTTCGGTAAGGCAGGTACAAAGACCTACCGTAAGCGTATATAGGCTATTTAAGATATGTTGCCGAATAAGCACCTTATTAGTACTATTTAGTTACGTGCTAAGGTTAAGAACTTAATTAGCAAGAAGTTCTTTAATGCCTACAAGCTAGAAGACAGTCTTGCCGCACTACGTCGCCTATCTAAGATATACGATATAATCTATAATATCGCCCTAAATTAGTACCGCCTTCTCGAGGATTTTATACTGCTAAATACCCGTAAGGATACTATATAGCGAGTAGTATCGTTCGAGGACAAGCGGAACATAATGTAGAAGCGTATCTATACGATTACGTATATAGTAGTATATTTAATAGCACTAAAGCGGGCCTCCTAGATGCTAAAGTCGCTTAGCCTTCTATTAGTATATATTAGCAATCTTCCGGCACCTCTTATCGACACCCTCTATAGTATAGGTCTGCTTCCTACGTATAAGACTATATAAGCCTTAATTAAGAAGAATGCTAACACTTAGCGGCTAAAGATCTTAGAATAGGCTAAGTTGTATATCTAGTAGATCTGCTACGACAACTTTAATCGCTAGGCAAAGCGGAAGGACTAAGGCATTGCCGACAATAATAAACAGGTTAATATTACTAACTTATATATCGCCCTCTACGAAGATATACTAGAGGGGGGGTTAACGTAGGACATACTAGACCGCTCGAAGCTAGTACTTACCGAGAACATTATTTAGAATATCGATAGCGACGATGCTATCGTAGTAGTCGAAATATATTAGCTCTACGAAGCTTGTGTATATATATTTAGTAACGCGATTAAGGGCATCTTTAAGGTAGCGAAGGATACCGGCAATTTAGTCGAAGAACTAGTATATCCGGAGATTAACTATAGCTTCCGTAGCAAGACTTAGCTACTAGCTATGCCTCTATCGTAGAATAATAAGATCTCGAATAAGGGCACTGCCTTAGTATACGACGACATCTACTAAGGCAATCTAGGTCTAAAGCTAGAGGATCCGATTTTCGATAATAGATTAATTATTAACGTTAGTAATTAGCTAACTATCGAGCGCATATTAGCTATAATCTTTAGTAGTGTCGAGAACAAGGCTATATACGATAGGAAGCAGTATGTCCTTCTAGTGCCTGCTTAGTTCTATATCTTTATAAACCTATGCTTTACACTATTCCGTACCTATTAGAATAAGAATAAGGCCGGCGATCGTATAGACTTCTCTCTATTATCGGATGTCGATTTCTAGGGTATAAAAGAGGTTAATCTAAAGTCACTAAAATTCTTCCGTATATAGAGACTACTAAAGCGTTGCTTTAAGGCCCGCACTATCGCCGTATTCCTTTAGATTATAGTTAACCGTAGCTATATCTCTAAGGATCTTATTAGCGAAGGTAACTAGACCCGGCCTAAGGTCGTTAAGTAGGCTATTGTCGAGAAGATGTCCGCTACTAAGTATATAGATATCCTAAAGGAGATGTATAAGCTACTCCTATTACTAGAAGTATAGGAGGGAATGCCTAATCGACCTGCCTCTACCGACAATAGCGCTGCACTAGCTAGGCTAGATAGGGCCTTTACCTCTATATATAGACTAATAAAGGAGATCTCTTTGTTTCTACGCGTCCGCTATACTATCCGTATATAGGATGTCGGTTACCTTCGTCGATGCGTAGACTATACGATCCCTATATTCCTTAGAGCTAGATAGAGCAACTATAGTCGTCTAATAACCTATTTCCATTTCCTCCTTAATAAGGGCGGTACTAAGGACCTATAGAAGGCGGTCCTTGCTACTGCAACTATTAATTAGTCTAGAAAGAAGGGCTATGCTGTCGGTAGTAATAAGATAATTAAGCTTATTAACTATGCCCTATCCGAGGACTACAATCGCCTTGCTAATTCGACTTATAGACTTGCTACTGCCTTTAAACGAGTATCGATAAACCGAGAGTTATCTCGACTTATCCGCGATATATTTAGAGAGAATTCTAGTGTCTATCGGACTAGTTACTATACTAATAAGGACATTAGCGCGGGCGTATTCAATCGAGCTAATAAGATCCGTATCGATAGGTTCGCGAAGTAGTAGCACGGAGATTTTACGCTCTCGGACGATATCTAGAATATCGGTGTAGATTAGATACTATTAGTCGTCGAGAACTTTAACGCTACTAACTAGAACTTTATTCGAGGCCGTACTACGGTGCTAGAATCTAATGCCTTAGAGGGTCCTAATGCTACAGAGCGCCTAGATAGTGTTAATTACGGTCCAATTAAGGATGTAGTACTTGATCTAGAGCGAGATAATATATAGGTTTAGCTTGCAGATAGTACTACTTAGCTATTCGAGGGTATAGAAACCTAGGACCTAACTAGCATAGGCACTAGCGCAGTAGAAGGAGCTAATACAGGTCTCCTCGCACGTATAGGTAGCCTTAGTAGTAAGGGTATTAGTGACTTTTAAAGGAATAGAGTATAGAGTATAGAGTATAGAGTATAGAGTATAGAGTATAGAGTATAGAGTATAATATTTAATATATTAAGGAAGGACTATTCTTGTCTAAGCACTAAAATAACGCCTGTAATATCGTCGTTGTCCTATAGTAGCTCTAGATTGAAGTAGTAGCGGTAGACTAGAGTGCGTGCCTTAATAGCTAGCTAGGCTAGGCTAGGCGTACGATAATTGCTTAATAGCTAGCTAGGTGTTACGGTTACTCGCGATAGATCGTTAAGTGACTTCTTATTACGTACAAGCCGAGGCTTCTTTAGAGAGGCTAATATAAGCGGGAGGCAGAGACAGAATAATTAGTACAAAGGTAATTCCAATTAGTAAGTAGGTAACATAAGTTGAACGCCTCGAGCTATAAGGGCATTCCGGCGTTCCTAAATACAAAGGAGATGTCTTGTCTATAGTCGTAAGCGACGTAAGCGACGCTATCGCTCTCGACCGCTCCTATCGCTCCTAGTAAGATAGAGCGATAGCTTAGCCTACTAGTCTTAGCGTCGCTCTAAGATTATATAAGGACTCTAACTAATCAGATCCGTAACACTATCCCCCTCCTTAAGCGGAATAGTCCCTTATTCCGGGACTTTCTAATTCTAACTTCTTTATTATACTAAAGTTATCTAAGGATTTGTCTTCTCGCTAGCGTAAGGAAAATATCGCAAATAACATCCTCGCCGACTGCCTCGAAATGCCGATCCGCTACTTTTATTACGAATAGGCCGGTAAACCCTACAAAGTCGATCTTCGTTCCGGTCGCTGCTCCGAGTGCGCCCTATACGGCTAGTCCTATAATATGCAAGTTACTCGTATAGAGTATAAAAAAATCCGGAAGGCGCGCCTAAAGATAGCTAAAGATCTCGAAGCGGCCGAAGAGGAGGAGGACCTCCTTACGCGGAAGCTTTTCGAGTACTATATAAAGGTCCGTCGCTTACGTAAGTCGTTACGTATAAAGGAGGATCGGGAGATACAAGCTCTTAAGGCAGAGGAAGCCTCTATTTAATAGGCGGAGGAGCTCGAAAGAGAGCTAGGCTCTTCGCCTATAGAGCCGATAATATTCTCGTTGCCTACTAACGAGCCGTTTCCCCTAGATAGCCGATTATAGATATCGCCTTATAACTAGAGTCGTCTAGATAGGACATCCTAGCCTGTCTCTAAAATCCCTAGTAGGAGTGCCGAGAGTCTAGTGTCCTAAAGGTATATATTTTTAATGTTTCCCGTCTATTTTATCTTCTAGCTAGTTAGTATAGTAGTATAATTCTTAGCTACAAAAGACATAGTTGCTAGGTACGCTACTAGAGTCCCCGCTCCTCGAGCTATACTACCCTAGGTTATTAAGAACTCTAAGGCGCTATAATCGATAGGGTCTAAGAGGTCGTAGGTTTAATTCCTATACTAGTTATTTCTTTTTTGTCCGGTTTTGATATTTTTTGATTATCTACTAACAGTTCTGTAGGTTTTCTTTTGGTTCCTAGGTGTTTTCTGAATATAGGTATCCTTTCTATTTAATAAGGTATTTCTAACCTTGCTAATCTAGGATTTCCCCGACTTTAAACTTATTTTCTTCCTTAGGTTAGAAGTGAAATGTTTCTTAATACGGTGTTTCGGCGTCTATAGGTTCTAGTATAGAGATACAGAATACTAGGTAGATTTTCGCGTCGTCCGGTAGTTTAAGTCGGTAATCAACTAGTCCTTTAGGCTTATTAATCAAAAATGGCCCGACTTTAACGTAGTCTAGTTTCCTAGTCGATCTCCGGGTTTTTAGATTCTTTGTTAGGAGGTAGACCTTATCCCCCTTTTTTAGCTAAGGTGCTATTTTTCGTTTAGCATTATACAGTCCCGCAATCTTTTCTTAAGACTCGGCAATTGCCCTTTACAATTCTTTATATACCTGCTTTAAGTCTTCTAAAGCGACTATCGCTTTATCCGCGTATAGATGCTATAAATACTGTTCCCCGAATAGCTACGGATGTTTCCTAAAATTAGCGAAGAATAGTGTCTCTTTCGTAGTCTTAGATTGTTGGTTGTTTAGTACAAGTTGTACTATAGGCAATAGCGATGCCTAATTGTTTTATACGTAATTAACGTAGTGCCGTAAGTATACCTCTAAGGCCTAATTCTTAACTTCCGTTTAGCCGTCTGTCTATAGATAGTATACCGTTAATAGCTTATGCTTAATTCTAAGTATCGCTATAAGCGTCTTCTAGTAGTTTGATGTAAAGAGCTTGTCTCTATCCGTAATATAGGTCTTTAGAAATCCGTAGTATCGTACAAGTCTATCTAGTACGAGGTATCCGAGTTGCTCTACCGTACTTACTTCGTTAGCAGGAATGAAGTGTGTATATTTCGTAAGCCTATCGACTATAATAAGTATTATGTCGTAGCTATGTCCTATAACCGGATCCTTAGACTTCGGTAGTTTCGTAATAAAGTCTATTGTAACTTCGTCCTATAGTTTATCTAGTAGCGTCCTAAATTGGATATGTCTATATCTAGCGTGTCTATTAGCCTTGTTACGCTAACATTGTAGACATTTCTTAATATATTCTAGAACTCGTTGTCGCATATATAGGAATCCGAAGCTTCGCTTAACTAGTTCTATTGTTTTTGAAACTCTAGGGTATCTATTTTCTAGTCCGTCGTAGTGTTATCGTATACACTCTATAACTCGTTCCTTAGGTACTTAGTATTTCCTATATTCGATTAGAAACTGTTCTTCTATGTCCTAAAGAACTCGTATAATATAGTTAAATTCTTTTGTATTAGTACTAAGGCTTCCGTCTTGGTTTGCTTTTAATATCTGCTACTATACTAGTTCGTAACCCTCTATATAGTCGCTACGGCGGCTTAGTGCGTCGGCTCGTCCGTTCTCGCGTCCTAGGGTATAGCGGATTTCGAACTTGTACTATCCTAGTAGCTCCGACTAGCGGGCCTGTCTTCGGGTTAGTACTTTAGTTGTAGTAAAGTAAGTTAGATTCTTATAATTAGAAAGAATCGTAAGACTTGGTGCTCCTTCCGCGTATACTCGCTAGTATTACAGTAATGCAACTATTGCAAGTAGCTCCTTATTATAGATATCGTAGTTCTGTTCCGCGGGTAATATCTTTCTCGAGTAATAGGCTACCGGGTATCGTTTCCCGTTATGCTCCTATATAAGGCATGCTCCTATAGCCCTATCTAACGCGTCTGTTTCTATCTAGACCGCCTTATTCCTATCGAATAATCGTAGCGTTAGCGTAGAAACGCATTGCTTCTTTAGCTATCTAAACGCTTCGTCTTCCTTCGTGCTCTAGTTCTATTTCTTGTCTTTCTTTATAAGCTCCGTAAGGGGTACCGCTATTTTAGAGTAGCCCTCGATGAATTTTCTGTTATAGTTAGCTAATCCTAGGAATAATTGTACGTCTTTAACGTATATAGGCGTTAGCTATTCCTATATTGACTTGGTTTTTTCTAGATCGATCCTAATTCCTATAGTGCTAATAATAAATCCTAGGAATTTAACTTCCTTCTTATAGAATTCGCATTTCTTAGGTATAGTCTTAAATCCTACTTAAGTAAATCGTTTAAAGACGTCCTATACTATTCGTATATAGTCCGCGAGAGCTCCCTTAGTATAGACTAAGATATCGTCTATATATGCGATAACGTATATATCTAGAAGGTCTCGGAGGACTTCGTTTACGAGGTCTTAATATAACGCTAGGGCATTTGTAAGTCCTATAGGTATAACCAAGAATTCGTAAAGCCTATATCTTGTTCGGAATGCTGTTATCTATTCGTATCTAGCTGCTATACGTATTGCGTAAAACGCATCGCGTAGGTCAATCTTCGTATACTAGTCTAATCTAGTTAATCGGTCTTGCATTTCTTCGATATTCGGTAGTAGGTACCGATTCTTAATTGTAATATCGTTAAGTCGTCTAAAATCGACTACTAGCCGTCCTTCGTCTAATCCGGCTTTCGGAACGAATATTACTAGTAAGGCTGCCGAGGATATCGACTTCCGTATCTAGCCTTTTTCTAATTTCTCTTTTAGCTACTTGTCTAGGGTTTTAAGCTCTTTCTTAGACATTGCGTATAAGGGTCTCTATAGAGGCTCTTTCCTAGGCTGTAAGTGTATCTTATAATCCTATAGTTAGTATTTAGGTAAGGCTGCCTTACCTCTCTCCTCTTTAAAGAGTCGCTTCTACTTACTATACTCTTTAGGAATGTCTAGGTCTGAGATTCTAGTTTCATTCTTCGATAGCGTATAACTTCTATCCTTCCCGTAATTATTATTATAACCCTCCTAACCTAACGGTAGTATCGATCCGGGTTGAATACGGTTCTCCGTAATTCCTATCGACGTAAACGTCTTACGAATCGCCCTACGTTTATTAATCTCATCTGCCTACGAACGCTGCCGCTATATAGGTTGAATGCCGATTATATAGTCGCATTCCTTAAATGTAAGTACTTCTTTTCTCTAGTCTACGACTAGATTATACTTTCTTAACTAAGGTATACCTAATATAATGTTATAACTAGCTATATTAGTAATATCTAAGACAATCTCCTCGTAGTACTATTAGATAGCTAGTAGTAACGGTATCGTTTCTCGTTCTATACTAGGTAGCGGTGACCTATCTACTACTATAAGTTTATACGCTCCTTCTCTTCTGCTTCGGGTTACAATCCCTCGGCTTTTAACGAATGATTCGGAGGCAAAGTTCCCGCTCGCTCCGGAATCTATTAATACACTCGTCGGGTGCCCGTTAACGATAACTTTTATACGGAAGACTGCTATTAATGCTTAAGCGCTTTTAGTATTAAGGAACTCTCTTAGAACGCTCTAATCTAGAGAGTTAGTCCGTTTCCCGACTAATTAGTAGCCTAACGTTGTTCTAACTAGTTACAGATCCGTAGTCCTACCGTTCGTGCTTCTTCGGCATATAATTTTTCCTCGAGGGTATCGTTATATATATCCCGTCCCTACGCTACTATAGCCTTTCGGTATTGCTAATTTAATCGCTAGACCGTCTAACGTATATCTTAAGTAATAACTGTTCTTTCGTCGGGTAGGACGTATCCGTAGGGCGTAATTATACTTCCTATCGGTACTCGCTCCGTAATAAAGTTATAGTACGTATAGTCTATAGGTATCTAGGGGTAATTCTAGAATTTTGCCCGTAAGCTTATCTAGAAATAATTAAATTAGATAGGATCGACCTTCCGTTGTCTATTAACCTTTAGAAACATTTCCTCGTATTTGCGTACTAGATATAAGGCGATTGTTCGCGCTACTATAGGTACATCTATTATAAACGTAAGGATCGTATCGTCGTTAATCCCGAATTCGTCTTTACTTTCTTTATTCGTAGTTTCCTCCTCGATATCTAGACTTCCTTTTAAATCTTCTTGCTATTCCTCCTCTTGCTAAGAGGACTCCGGTACTTCTAGGATAGCTCCTAACTCCTCCCCGGGAGGGAATAAAGCTTCCGGATCTCGGTTTTCTTTATCGTCGGCATCTAAACAAGATTTATTAATCGTTTCTTCTTCTAACTAGGATTTCGTATCTTCTCGTACGAGTCGCCTAATCTAAGGGAAGAATCCTACTTCTACTTTAGCAGAATAATGAATTTAGTATTAGTCGTCGTAACAGAATCTCTAGTAAAGGGTTCTATATACAAGTTCTTGTCGTCGTGCTATTATATAGATTTGTCGTAGCTCTTTCTTTACGACCTCTACGTAGGTCCTCGGCGCGTTATTAATAGAGTATAGCTCTACTACTATTCGGTAGCCTTCTCTACCCGAGTCCTTTCGTTATATTATATTAAACTGTTCGCGTCGCACTATATTCTTGCCGCGGCAGTTCCGTACTATATAGCCTTCCTTACTATACGTATAGTAAGTCAATCTTCCTGCTTTCTTAGGCGAACTCTTACCTTTTCTTCCTTTAATTGCTCGACCCTTCTAGGTAGCGTCTAGCTCTATTAGTTGCGTACCGTAGTAGTTGTTCCCCTTTAGTTTATCGTAGGTACTATAGTTTCGTCTATTATCGTATCTAGGAGTATAACTAGCTTTTCTAGAAGTCTTGGAATCGTAACGTCGTTCTAAAGCTCGTTCGTAGAGCCTATCGTCGAGATCGATCGTAACCTTAACTAATGTTCCTATATTATCTATTTTTCTACCGTCGCGTATAAGCTCGTCTTTAACGTTATCCTTAAGACCTCGCCGATATATTATTATAAGAGCTTCGTCGTCCTAATCCGTAAGTTAGGCGTATTCCTAAAATTTAGCGGCGTAATCGGTATATAACCCTTTCTAAGTTAAATGTTAGATAACCCTAACTACGGTAGCAACTTCGTTAGAAGATTTAAAGACCTTCTTTATCGTACGCTTGAGATTTTCGTAGCTTGCGAAGATTCTATCTAAATTGTCGGTCCCGTTGCTATCTAGATAGGTCCTAAGAAATGGTTTAACCTAATACTAAGCCCTACCTCGTATAAACGTCGTTGCGAAGACTAGCTTTAAGTTGTCTTAAACCTAGTTAAATATAAAATATATATCTATCTAGCTAACCTAGGTATCGAACTTGTCTCGGTCGCTATAATAGAAGTCTAGCTTTCCGATCTTAAGAGAATCGTTTCCGGTATAGGTTCCGAGTACATTGCTAGCACTAGAGGTAGTACGTCGAGTACTGCCTGTCTCGCTAGAGGCGGGAGTTCCCCTTCCGACTTGTAATAAGGCACTTATCCTAAGGGCGTTTAAAGTGTTACGGTTACTCGCGACAGATCGTTAAGTAACTTCTTATTACGTATAAGCCGAGGCTTCTTTAGAGAGGCTAATACAAGCGGGAGGCAGAGACAGAATAATTAGTATAAAGGTAATTCTAATTAGTAAGTAGGTAATATAAGTTAAACGCCTCGAGCTATAAGGGCATTCCGGCGTTCCTAAATACAAAGGAGATATCTTGTCTGTAGTCGTAAGCGACGTAAGCGACGCTGTCGCTCTCGACCGCTCCTATCGCTCCTAGTAAGATAGAGCGACAGCTTAGCCTACTAGTCTTAGCGTCGCTCTAAGATTATATAAGGACTCTAACTAATCAGATCCGTAATACTAGGCTAGGCGTACGATAATTGTTTAATAGCTAGCTAGGCTAGGCATACGATAATTGCTTAATAGCTAGCTAGGCTAGGCGTACGATAATTGCTTAATAGCTAGCTAGGCTAGGCGTATAATAATTGTTTAATAGCTAGCTAGGCTAGGCGTACGATAATTGCTTAATAGCTAGCTAGGCTAGGCATACGATAATAGCTTAATAGCTAATAGCTCTATAGACTAGAGTGCGCGCCTAGCGGCGAAGTAGTAGCGGTAGACTAGATTGCGTGCCTCGTCGGGGATGCGGGCATACGATAACTCGAGTAAAGAGCTACGTCGGCTAACGAGCGCAGAGCACATTCTATTATCGTACCGAAGAGCTTTTCAAACCAGCTATAGCCTAATGCGAAGTCCTTGCCTATGCCTCTAGTCGCTAGCAATTCTAGCCTTAGGCATTCTAGCCTTAGGTATTTAACTAGTAGCAGTCGGCGGCTATTGCGTTAAAAGTGCGATAATGTATTAAAAGTGCGATAATATATAGCCGTTATTGTTGCCTTACTATTATAGCGTAAATAGCGCAATCCTATTAGTAGAGGCAAACCTTACCTACGATGCGCTAATATAGACCTACGCTTCCTAGTTTAACTTCTTCTTCTTCTTCTTCTTCTTCTATATACACTAATATACTAACACCCCTAGCAATACACTAGCTATCGGCTTCTAATAGTAATAGTATTAATACCTCTTTGTCGTATATAGGTAGCTTTATAGCGATTAATACTATTCCTTGCTAGTTCTGCGACTTGCTACCGATAGAGCCGCTTGTCTAATAGTTAAGGTTCCTCGATCGGTAGAGTTTGTTTAGTCCTTCTTTTAAGGTCTCCGATAGGCTTTATCGACGTAAGACGTTGCGAAGGCGACTCTCCTAGCGAGTAGGTATACTATAGCTTTAGCGGGCGTCGACTGCGTATTTAACCGAAAGAGTATAGTTTTTATTAGAATATCGTAGAGGTCTTAGATAGATTAGCGGAGGTAAAAACTCTTTAGTAAGGTATACCTATAATGCGGCTAACAGTCTAACTCGGTAAAAACTCTTTAGTAAGGTATACCTTAAGTAGCGGCTCGATAGCGACTCTCCTACTAAGTAGGTTAGTTCGTAGCATTGCTATAGGCCTAACTCGGTAAAAACTCTTTAGTAAGGTACACCTTAAGTAGCGGCTATAGGCTTCCTACGTTCGGATTCTTTATAGGATAATATACGCGTATCTAGTTAAGTCGGCGTAACGCCTTCGTTAGGACTGTTAGTTATAATAACCTTAGTCGTTACGTAAGGGCCTCTAGTATACTTAAGCCCGAAGGCGCTTAGTCTTAGTCTTTACTACTACACGACTGCAGTACTGCTACACGACTGTAGCACTACTACGCGACTATAGCCCGTTGCGTATTAAGACTACTATTCGACTATAGTACGCCTCCTCTTCTAGCAAGCGCATCGATATTGCTATATAACTATAACGCGCTCGACAACCTTTTTCGCGGTGTCTCTAATACTAAGGGCGCGGTTACACTCTATTATTGTCTAGGTACTAATAAGTGTCGCTTTAGCGAATAAGCTGTTATTGTTTCGCTTAATAAGTCCCTTCCTATACACCTCGTACTATAGTTAGTAATAGAATACGTTAATTATTGCGTATTACGCGTAGTATATAGGCTATATATAATTCTAGTATACTTCGGAGTGTATACTTCTATAGCCGCTTAGTGCCGCTAGTTAATTAGATCCCCGGACGCTACTGCTCGTTCTTCTCTACCTCGTATAGTAACTAGTTATCGGAATAATCGTTCTAGGAGAGTCTAAGTAATAGAGGGCGTTAACGTAAGAGGGCTATCGTAGCTTCTCGAAGAGTGCTTGCGCTCGATATATATTATCGCCCTACGTATCTATCCTTGCTATATATGTTGTAGTGCCTATAAGAGTATGCGGTGTAATAAGTATAGTGCTAGTGTCGCTAGTGTCGCTAGTGTCGCTAGTGTTAGTAACTTCTCGGGTTTTAGAGGCGGTTCTTAGTACCTAAGGCGGCCGTCGTTATCGTATTAGATACTTTTGTTAGCGCTATTTGCTAGAAATGCGCTTAATCGACGTATCTCGCTATATTAGTAATATACTATTATTAAAGTCGTAAAAGTCGTAAAAGTCGTAAAAGTCGTAAAAGTCGGTATTATAAATGCGCGGAAGAAAGCAGCTATAACGTTTAATCCTACTAATTAAGCGCTCTGCTATACTAAATCCGGGGTCTTAGCGGGACTCGGTATCCTTGTCGCTTCCTCGAATTTACGCTTTTCGATTAGCTCTTATATACGATTTTTACGATACCTACGGACTACGATACCTACGACTATTTATAAGCCCTTCTCGGTAAGCGCGTTTACAGCCAATTTAATGTGCTTAACTACGAGGGCAAGCCTATAAGGACACGATAGAAGAGCCTACTTAGTAAGCCTATAAGGATACGATAGAAGAGCCTGCTTAGCGAGCTTATAAGGATACGATAGAAGAGCCTACTTAGCGAGCTTATAAGGACATAATAGAAGAGCCTACTTAGCGAGCTTACGAGGACATAATAGAAGAGCCTGCTTAGCGAGCTTATAAGGATATAATAGAAGGGTAGTAAGGAAGGACCTTATTAAATGCCAATTCTAGCGCTAGCTCTCGTAGAAGTGGCTTAACTAGGCATCCTACATTATATACCGGCTCTCGTAGAAGCAGCTTGACTAGGTGTCCTGTGTTGTATACCGGCTCTCGTAGAAGTGGCTAAACTAGGCTAGCTCTCGTAGAAGTGGCTAAACTAGGCTAGCTCTCGTAGAAGCAGCTAAACTAGGCATCCTATATTATATACCGGCTCTCGTAGAAGCAACTTAACTAGCTCTCTCGTAGAAGCAACTTAACTAGCTCTCTCGTAGAAGCAACTTAACTATCTACTGCCTACTCGGTAGATACTAGGACAGGATGTTATCGTTAACTCTACTACTACGACTGCTTACTATACTTAGGCTTCTCGTACGAGCGCCCTCGCTATATAGACCCTTAGTAGCTATAGGAATGCGAATGTTACGACTACTACGACGACTAATATAGGCTTGTATTAACCGCTCGGTTGCTTTATTAACAGTTATCTCTTCTTCTTCTTCTTCTTCCTCTTCGGCAAGGGCAGAAATAGAGGTAGAGGCAGATCGACGGGCGCCTAATAGCTAAGCACTATAGCGTTAGCGCTTCCTAGCTAGTAGTGTGTCGGTAGAAGGCCTAGCAGGATTAGTACTATTAGAAGGAGGGTTAGAAGGTACCGCCGCCGTAGCAGGTGTCTACTAAGCCTATTAAGCCTATTAAGCCTACTAAGTCTGTTAAGCCTACTAAGCTAGGCTACCCTATATACCGGACTAGCGCATAGTATTCGCAAAGGCAGATCGCCTTAATAACTAGTTTAGGTTACGCTGCTCTGCCTCTATCTACTATAGAGTCCTATAGGTTACTAGACGTAGATCGGCTAAACTACCTTTAGGACCCTATTCTTCTCCTACCTATTTAGTAGCATCTACGATAGCCTTCGCTACAGTATCCTGCTTTGCCTTCTATTCTGCCTTATAGGCATCCTAGTTAGCGTATACAGCTTTAGCAATACTAATAATAATAGTAAGTAGCTCGTCGAGATCCGTATCCTTATACTACTATCTATTCAATTCTAGTACGACCTATAGCAACCGATCTTTGCTAAGATTTATATCCTCCTATATATCTATTAACCGAGCGAGAAGGAAGACCTCTAATATAGACTATATTAGTCTATCCTTTATATATATACTAGCTAGTATACGAAATAGGCGGTTCTTACGCGGATATAGGGTATTAATCTTCTTTAAGCACTAGTCCTTAATATGCTTAAGCCTAAAGCTCGGTCTTATACCTTTGCCTAGTAGGTTAACTAGCTTAACGCGCTTAGCTAGTAGTTTAGGTAGATTAGCTATTAGATCGGTATTATAGAAGTTGTAGCAATCTCTTCTATCTACTTAGCCTAGTAGGTGCGGAAACTAGGTTAAGTGTTCGCTATAGTGCTTATTTATTACTACTCGAAAGTAGCGGCCTAGTATCTTTAGGTAATTGTTTAGCGTACCTAAGAAGACCTTTAGAATGTTCTTCCGGCTCTCTAGCTTAGATTTATTCTATATATTACTCTCCTTAGATTTGCCCTTACGGCCTCTAGAAGCACTATCTCTAGCATTAGTATTAGCGTTACTATATATATCGTCTTAGTCGCTCGTACTACTAACATCCTTACTAGGAAGCTCTTGTCGCAACCTGCTAGGTCCGGTAGTATATACACCTCTGCCTCTACTACGAGTACCTCTGCCGCGACTACCTCTACTACGGCTACGACTACAACTACGACTACGCGACTACGACTGCGACTGCGACTACGACTACGACTACGACTGCGATAGTAGAAGGATAGAAAGCATACTAGCACCTTCCGGTATACGCTTAATATAGTCCTCGGTATAGTATAGTACGAAGAAGAATATACGAGGTCGATAGAAGTGCGGCTTATCGAAGAATCCCTCTATATTTAATAGAGCTAGTCGCCGAGTAATACGACTAAGTCGTTGCTAAAGGTCTCTAGGATTGCGAGTAATATTAAACTTCTATTAGTATATATTAGCGATATTAGGCACGTCTAACCTAATACTTGCTATAGTAGTCGCTACTATATAACGAATAGCGGAGTCTAATTTGTAATACTCGTTATATCGGTCGTCCTAGTCTAGCTTTAGTACCCTCGTAGTATAGAAGGAGATAGTATAGGTAGTATTAACGCCTAGACCTACTAGGCTATATTAGTACCTCTTAGTTAGATCCGGATTATCCTTAGTTAGATATAGCAACTAGCTATAGGCGATATCGACAAAGTTAGCGATATACTTATAGCTATCGATAAATACTAAGGACTTGCGCATATTCTATAGTGTTACTAATCCCTTCGTAATCTCCTTCTCTTCTCTATTAGGAATTAGTAGATAGGATACGGTATTATCGATTACTATATATAATATATCGTAGTCGGTTAGATGCTCCCTCGGGATAAACTTAATAATATATATAATTTCTAGGCGATCGATACTACTACGGATAATCTTAGTCTTATACGGATTAGGGCCTTCCTTACGCATACCGGCATACTTTATCGTATACTTAGTATACTCTTTATCTATAGTAGCCGAGGTTAATAGAGTGCTAGTGTCGATACGTAAGCGATCGCGCAATTAACCGACCTACGAGTATTTATCGCGGAAGCTAGAAGGCTTACTCTAGTTATAGATTAGATATACCTTATCGATAACAACTAGGCCGACCTTCTCTCGTATACGCCCGTCGTTTAGTAGCGAGAGAAATTGCGGTAATGCTACCTATTCTAGGCTAAGTAGAATATGCTAGAGCTTACTATTAAGGATGTTCTTAAATATACCTAGGTCGATTTTCTTAGTTTTAGTAGAGATATATACTAAGTGGACTAGACTACTAGTATTGCTAGCTATACGCTCGATTGCTGCTACTTGTTCGGCGCCTAAGTAGTTTAATAGTACTACTTAGATAGTAATTATACTAGTTAGCATTATAAAGCCCTAGAATAGCAGACTCTTTCCCTCGCCTATACGAGCAATAAATAGGACATTATTCTAGCTATAGATAAGTGCGTACATTACTATCTTCTACGCTAGTATAGGAACGAATACTAAACTAGGGTACTTAAAGTCGAGGAGTTTCGTTAAGCCCTTCTCGATAATTTCCGCCTAGTACTAAATAGTCTCCTTAAATTAGCCTACTTGCTATACTAACTCTTAAATACGCGCGAGGGATATCTCTAGATCTATAATCTTCTCGATACGCCGCTTAAAGTGCCGCGCCTATTCTAACTTTAGTTAAGGTAGCTTTATCGGAGGGATACCGAAGTCTAAATGTACGTATATAATAGCGGAGCGACCTAGTAGTAGTACTTAATATAGTTCTTAACGCTCGAGTTGCTACTTCTTCTAGCGCGTAGCCTTCTCGGCTAGGCGCTACTTATAGCGGGCTTTATCGCTAGCTATACTAGATACTAGATACTAGATACTAGATACTAGATACTAGATACTAGATACTAGATACTAGATAGACCTCGAGTCGAACTTGTTAATTAGTAGCCTCGAATAGTTTAAATAGCTTTCTCCGGCGGCGGTAAGGTCTAAATTAGACTATCGATTTAGCGTACTTTAATAGGCGGCAGAGCTTATAGAATACTTAAAGTTTATAACTACGTATTAGGTTTATCGAGATTAGGATATAGGTTAAAGATATTAGAGGCTAAAAGGTTAGTTTGCCCTACTAAGTCGAGGCGAGTATATAACTAAATTATATAGTAAATAGACACGCGGAGGTTATAGAGGGTACTAGAAAGGTAGACCCCCTATACTTTATTAACGTAGAAGAGCGTCGTTTGTTTGCTCGTAAAGTATATAGAGGTAGGTAAACGAGTTAGTCGAGAGTAGTAATTTACGTTTATCGATAATAACTTTAGCATTTCTAAAGCGACTAGCTTATTAAAATAGCGGATATTCTTAATCGCTAAATTATCTAGGTCCCGTCTCTATAAAGTGCTATACTGCGACTAATAGTTATTAAGCTATATAGCCTATTCGATATAAAATATAGTAGTAGTAACGCAACCTATACCCGCTAGCAACGGTTTAGCTTTAGGCGCTTCGCTAGAATAAGATCTCGAATAGCGCTAAACCTAATATAGTATAGTATAGAAATGGAAGTCACGAGCAGCATACACACGAATTCAACCACGAAGCGCCTGAATGGAGGTAGTGGCATTATCGCTGTTATCGTCTTGTTCCCTCGGCAGTAAGGCTTCACGGAGCACAATCTGGACCTTTCCCCGCTATTGAAGTCAACCTTCATTATTTCAATGGCGTCCAGCACCATCGTCATTTGGATTATTATATCCGCTTCGGAGAGACGGCACAATCGGCCTTTGCTACCGAGCTCGGCGAGGTGAGGTGACACTGTAGGACCAATGGAGCCGTGGTCATGATGAGGTGCAGAGAAGGAGCTTAGAGAGTGTCTCTCCCAACGCCTGTAACATCATTTTTGCCCGCCGTTCTCACGCGAGCTTGCTGCTTCGGTGGTCATACCAGAAGAGACATGCAAATGATGTGGTAGGTGAGATTGGCATCGCATGATGTTCGGTGCAAGGTTGAACAGCGGAGCTGTCTTCGGCACACGGAAAGTTGACCGTCACCGTCGCGTGACAGCTGCCGGCGCGTGATGACGAAGTCGGAGCAGGGCAGTATGAGTTGGAGAGACCCAATTCTGCCCAATCCAAATACACACAGCTTCGACACACATCTCCCAACTAGCACATTGGTTAGAAAGTGCTTGCTTCTATTTCTCCTGAGCGGACTGGAAGGATCACGAAGTTGCCGAACAGTCACTCCCAGTGCGAAGCGCTCAATACAAAACGAAGATACAGACACTTACCTTTGCATGGTAATATCGCAATACGAACGAGCGCGAAGTGGAAGTACACAAATCGGAGCGGCACCTTGTAGCACAAGATAATACACCACTCCACCAGCTTTGCGCCCACACCACACCTCGATCGACGGCTATGGCCGATTTCCTCACCAACCTTTGGGAGTCTGTGTTCACGCCCGGCACGACTCCAACTCTGCTGGTCGCAACCAACTGTACATTCGGCGCTCTACAAATCCTCCTTCTCGGCCTTCTAGCAGCGACCTATAGCATACACTTTGCCATCCTGTCCGTGCTCTGTGGAGGGCTATGGTATAGCATCAACTGGTTCGCCGTAGAATTGCAAGCCGCGCAGAAAGCCGAAGTAGAAGCCGAGCGACTACGGAAGAAGCGACAGCAAGAGAAAGAATGGTCGGCAGAAGGTGATGCTGCAGACGATGAGGGCGAAAATACGGAGACTGAAGGTGGTATGAGGCAGAGCGTGACAAGCTTGGGAGAGCCTGATGTTGTATCGAGCAGAGGCGAGCCTGCGAAAGCCGAGATCATTGAAGCACTGCGAGCTGCTGCTCATGCGCCGGTTGGATCGGGCGATAGTGCTGCTAGTGGAGTACAGCCTATCGTGGGAGGGAGCGAGAGCAGGCAGAGGAGGATAGATGACTCTGACAAGGCTCCGAGCGAGTTCAGTACAGATAGTGAGTGGGAGAAGGTCGATGAGGGGAGATAGGTGGTTGGCAGGTTGTAGCAGAGATTGCTATGTTGTCATGCGATCATCTGAACCAATGACATTCGATGACTCTGAAATTGAGAATCATATCCTGAGCGCTATCTATTGAACACCTCACGTTCCCCATCCTCTGCTTCCAGGCTAAAGTTGTGGTGATATGGCGTACTTTATGGCTCACGTGACTTAAGCTTTGACGCTAGTCTCGCCAAAATATGCGACTTCGAGAAGTGAAGACCGCCTTGCTATCCAGACTCACCCCTCGGAAGTGAATTCTGCAACTCCACGAGCGCACCAACACGGGACCGGACTCTGCCACTCTGATCACGCGCGAAAGAACGCGCGACCGCCGATATGAAGCTCGTCAGGTAAGGCAGCCCGCACGCTTGCTAGCCTTTCTGGCGCAATGCTGAACGAACCGCTTTCAAGGCTACGATCGCAAAGAGCCTGGCTGACAGGCATGGTAGGTTCTTGATGAAATGCACCAACGAGACGGTCACGATCGAGCTTAAGACTGGTAAGTCTGTCTTCAAGGCCCTCCAGAAATGCCTCCACAACCAACGAAACCCACCAACTGACCCTCTCGCATAATAGGCACCATCGTCCAAGGCACCATCGCTTCCGTCTCCCCACAGATGAATACCAACTTGCGCAATGCGAAGATGACTCCAAAAGGCGGATCGCAAATCAGTCTGGATCACATCAGCGTTAGAGGCAGCGAAATCAGATATTATATCCTCCCAGACAGCTTGCCGCTTGACACACTGCTCATTGATGACGCACCGAAGCCCAAGAATAAGGCACGGAAGGAACAGGATAAGGGTGCTGGCGGTGGTGGCATGAGAGGTGGACGAGGTGGTCGTGGAGGTGGCCGTGGCGGACCCAGAGGCAGAGGTCGTGGACGGGGCAGAGGGTTCTAGGTGGTCGAAATGCACATTTTCGGGAGGGAGAATTATGAGCTGCAAGGTCGGGTCGTGTGGCACTGGATACTACTCGCGAACTTGTGACTCTTTGTCTAAAAAGTATCCTTGAATCTCTGGAGCACGCCGCTGGACTGGGAATGGGAATGACTACGGCGACACTAAGGGTGAGGCGTTCGAATACTAGAAAAGTCTGGGAACGCGAAAAGCGCAAACGCGATGCTACGACCCTGGACATGGCTCTCATTGTGCTGTTCACATCGGATGGATCTTAGTTTCTGCCTCGGACGATCTGCCAGACAGTAGGCTTGACTTGACGGGCAGGGCGAGAAGCACAGGCGGAGCGAGATTGCATCGATCGCATTCAATTCTGCGTGTTACAGCGCATGCAAAATGAAATTTGAGCTGTGCTTTCTATCTTTGCCACAAGTGAGGTCGGTTCAAAGTATGCAAGTGCTGAAGTGAAGTTAGTCCGACTGCAAAGCCGTTTCATTCTTCCAAGTTGTCGCAATCACAACTGGACAAACCCTCATATTGTCCCTGACAGTCAGAACACCAACTACATCACGCTTTCGCAGTAGCCACCACATACCACGACTCACATACCAATACTTCATTAGCCAAGCACCACTTCCACTAAACGAGTCAAACGTCAACCCGACAACCCGCGAACGACCATGGGTAACCTCACAGAACCCCAAAAGAACCTGCTGTTCAAGGCCCTTTTCTACTGTGTTGACGCCGAACCAAAGGTATAATCCCACCCATCACGATGTAGCTCCAATCTTCTCACTAACGGTGTCTTAAGATCAACTATAAGAAGCTGGCCGAGATGTGCGACTATAAGACCGCTGCCTCCGCAACCACCGCATACCACAAGGCCAGAAAGAACGCGCAGGCCGGCATGGGTGGCGACATCGCTTCCAGCCCAGCCCCAGAGAAGGTGAAAGGCGCTGCTGGCAAGAAGCGCGCTGCCTCCACCGACGACGGAGATGACGAGGAGCCTACCCCGAAGAAGCGAGGAGGTAAGAAGGCGAAGACGGAAAAGATCAACTGCGAGCCTGAGGACCAGGGTGGAGACGATGCTATGAACAAACTTCTCGGTGAAGCAGACAAGTACATGAACGGCGGAACAAGCGATGTGAAGGTTGAGGAGCGCGATGAGGATGCTTCGATCTGAATCGCGCTGTTTGATCCTTGGACAGGTTGGCTCTATCAGATTGGCAAGGCCAGATGTGATGAAGGCGGATGCGTGAAATCATGTCATGCTCGCACGAGCTAGCGCTTCGCGACATTTAGCGTTTGGTCCATCAGAATACCACTACCACGACACGCGAAGATATCCATGGGTCCTGCTCGTAACAATACAAGGCCAAAGCATATGCAGTTGGCTTCAGAATTGAAGGCACCAAGGATTACTGTATCGGGAAAGGCGGCGGCCATGTTGTCATCAAACCACGAACCTCATCCCTTTCGTTCCGCTCTCACTCTCTCACGATGAAAAGTCCTACGCTCAAATGGGCAAACACACCATCTTCTTGTCTATCTCACTTCCATTTATCACAATCCTCCTCTACCTTCCACTGACAACCACATTTCAAACCTCGAGTTCGATCACCAAATATACTTGGCTATTCAATAATTCCATCCTCATCCATCTCCTTACAACTTTGTCTTTATCCTTCGCCGCCTCACAGTCGTCGAAGAATGCACAAGCCGCTCAATCCAGAATCGATCAAAAGAAATCTCAACCACGAGAAGATGAAGACCCCTCTCCCTCCCCAACGCTCAAAAAATGGACCCTCACAACTCGTCTCATCGGCATACTCTCCGGCACCTACATCCTCACTTTACCAATTTTCTACCCAGTCGAAACTTATCCCCTCCTGGACTGTCTCTTACGAGTCGCAACCTTTTTCTCCGGATGTAAACTTTTGGACCTATCGGTAGCTCGAGCCTCGTCGCCTCCAGTCTTCCTCGCTGGAAACAACGCACCGGATTCCTGGCTGGATCGTCTAGCATATACCTGCCTCCTCACAACTTCGACGCGATATGCGGCTTTCGATGTCGCTGTAAAAACCGGAACATCTCTTCGGCGAGAAAGAGGTTCTTGGTTATGGGAATACGGCCCTGTACTTGCAATACCGTTGACTCTCCTTCTTCCGCAAATAGCGGAATTCAAAGTGCTAAGTGGGTTAGTGGTTATACAACTCGGTTTAGAAGGCTTGCATTGGATCTTTCATGGAAGTAATTGCCAATCGGGAAAACTGTTTCACTACCCTTTCGCTGCACGGACTTTGTCAGAATTCTGGGGCGTGAGATGGCATCAGGGTGCTCAGCCTTTTCTGTTGGGGTTGGGGTATTTTCCTGCGCAGAGAGTGGCATACAGTATATCTGGGAATAGAGAGGTTGGTCGAGCTGCAGGTGTGCTGGCGGCTTTCGGATTAAGTGGGATATGGCATGGTTGGTGTGCTACGAGTTTGGTCAAGGAGGAGTTTGCTTGGAGTGTTGGGGTGGGACTTTGGGCGGTGTTTGTCTTGCAGGGTGTTGGATGTTTGGCGGAGAAGGTGATTTGGGGGAAGAGGCAGGGTGGATGGGTGCAGAGGGTTGTGGTTTGGGCTTATGCTGTTGAGGTTGGTGCGATTTGGTTCAGGGGGGCGGAGAAGAGGAGGGCGGAGATTCCGTGGGTTGAGAGGTTGATGGGAGGATAGAGTGTACATAGAGTACAGAAGTGCGAACACGTGCTCGCTTTCAGTTGACTGCTGGACAATGCTCAGCAGTTATTTAAGGAGGCGGTCGTCTCTGGCGCGGACTGCACCGTGGACGCTTCTGCTGTTCTCTCCGAACTGGCATACACCAGCGTCTGAGAGGGAGTCAGTCGAACGACGCTGAAATTGTTTATAGCGCGTGTTAAGCAGGACGTGACACGAGCGTGAAAGGCTGACGTTGCACGGATCTCGTCCGGCAGCCTTGGTGGCATAATTGATGGCAGCAGCAACTTGAAGACATACCGACAACCCGGTTCCATCTCTGTGTGTGCGGAGTGAGTGTACTATCAACGCATAAAAAGCATTGCAAACATGGACAGTGGACACCATATGTACCACGTCTCATCTCCAACTGCCGCCGTCTGCCGGGCGTGTTGCGTGACTCGGGTGTGATGACTTTTGGCAGCGAAGCGGGAAGCGGGAGCGGGAAAGCGGGTATTCTAGCGGGCTAGTAGCTTTCGCCGTGTTTGAGGTTCGTTCCTTCGTTTGATCCCGCTGCCAACTTCTTCGCGGCACTCCATTGACACCCTGCGCGTCCCTTTCGCCTTCCGCCTGAATCATACGTACCACGCGCGACGACACGCCAGACGCACTTCGGAGCATCAACCTAAGGCTGAGTATCGGGCAAGCACCTGAAGAGCTGGACATCTGCATCATCTGGGTGATTTTTCCTTGAGCGACCCTCAATCTGTTCTCATCACCCACCACCACTCTCTACCAAATCACCACCACTGCTGCCTCAACTCCTCCTTGCGATCGCTTTCCAGTCCGCGCACTTCCGTCTCACGCCCTCGCCCTCGCCCTCGCCCTCGACACAGCACGACGCACTACACCATCACCACCATCCATCACTTGCTTCCGACGCCTGCATCCACACACCGCACATCCCGTGTAGATAAGCCAGACAGACAGCGCGAGAATTCAAGAGCAATATACCCGCACATCCCGAGCCTCTTTCCACACTCTGCCTCTCATAGCCATGGCCGAGACGCCACACGAGACTCCGGTCGCCTCGGTGAAGCGCCCGCTCGAGGAGCCATCCTCCCCTTCTGCACCCACCGACCAGCCCGAGGCAAAGCGCCCAGCACTCGACAAGGTGCTCCAAGAAGATGGCATCCCGGCAGAGCAACCCACCGAACCGGCTCTCCCGACAGAGGCTCCTGCGCCCGCCGAAGCTGAAGTGACCGAGACGAAGCCAGAAGAAGAAACCGAACCGGTCATTGCGAAGCAAGAGGCCGATGACGCCGACAAGCAAGGTGACACTGTTGTTCCTGATGCGCCTGGCAACCGCCTTCCGACAGAATCGCCAGCGCCCAATGCACTGCCTCCCAACCCCGCCCCTTCTGCCAATGGACAATCGGACAGCCGAGCCTCTGCACCAGCTCCTATGCCCTATCATCAGCAAGACGAGTCCAACTGGCTCCATGTTCGTGCCATCATCTCTAGTGCGGAAGCTGCCACCGTCATCGGCAAGGGCGGTGAGAACGTCACCCAGATCCGCCGCCTGGCCGGAGCAAAGTGCACTGTGAGCGAGTACACACGCGGTGCAGTTGAGCGCATTCTTACGGTCAGTGGTCACGTGGATGCTGTTGCCAAAGCATTTGGTCTCATCATTCGCACCCTCAATCAAGAGCCTCTCGAGCAAGCCTCCACACCACAGTCCAAGACATACCCACTTCGCCTTCTGATCCCGCACATCCTTATTGGCTCCATCATCGGCAAGCAGGGCGTTCGCATTCGCGAGATCCAAGAAGCGTCTGGTGCCCGACTCAATGCTTCCGAATCCTGCCTTCCTCTGTCCACCGAGCGCTCTCTTGTCGTCCTTGGTGTTGCAGACGCTGTACACATCGCTACTTACTACGTTGGCAGCACCCTCGTTGAGCAGTTGACTGATCGCTTTGGTGGTCCAGCAGCCTCCAACTATGCCGGCCGTCATGGAGGCCCACAAGGTGTCGTCCCAGGCGGCATGCAGGTAGTTCCATACGTGCCTCAGAACACTGGCGGTCAAATGGGTCATCCGGATAACTTCCGCAAGCACAGCAATGGACCACCACGAACTCCGGCCAATCCTTACGGACAGCCATACATGCACGGCCAGCCACCACAGCAGCATCCTCAGCAGCCGATGCATTACGGTGCTGCTTCGCCTCGCGCTCCATACGTGGGCGCTGGTCCTCAACAACCTCAGCCATATGGTCATGCCGCACCATCGCAAGCCCACGCAGGGCCGCCTCAGCAGCCGGTCCAGGGTATGGTTCCCGGCCAGCCCATCACCCAACAGATCTTCATTCCTAACGACATGGTCGGCGCGATCATTGGCAAGGGAGGAGCGAAAATTAACGAGATCAGACAACTTTCTGGCAGTGTCATCAAAATCAACGAACCACAAGACAACAACAACGAGCGACTCGTCACCATTACTGGAACCCAAGAATGCAATCAAATGGCTCTCTACATGCTGTACTCGAGACTGGGTGAGTCAAGTAAGAATTCTAACTCTATCATGCCACGATAGAAGTGCGGATGAATCCGATCTGGAGTGTACGAGGAGAACTGTACTATACGATTACGGCTGGCTTTTCCAATATTCCCTTTTTCCTCTTAGGTTTCTGGTCTTCAACTCCTGCCATCGGACAGTGCTTACATGACTACCCTAGGCGAGGTGACTTCGAACCCCAGAGATAAGGAAAGCACATTCTTTAATCACACTTGAGCAAGGATGGGATAGCGAAAAAGCGATTTCTCGGTGTATTGATCTTCGCATTGGTGTTTTGGAGTCGCAGAGGAGCAGGACAGGCATTGGATCGGCGTTCGCAAAACGCCAAGCGTATCTGAGATCGTGAGGAATGGAAGATTTGGAGATGCGCAATGTGCATTCCAGAGGACGCCGAGGCTTGCTTGCTGCCTATTGCACCAGGCAAATAAGCTGTTTCGTGACACCCATCAATGAATACAAGTATGACTCTGACCATGCATCAAATTTTCAGCAAACGCTGTGTCGGTTATTTTACGCCGCGACTATGCAGCGTTGCCTTTCTTGCAGATTAGAACGTATGTTTAATCGCAGACATTGTGTTCCGGAAGCGGAAGGCTGCGTGTGCATCGAACTGGTGTTTGGCCGAATGCGACAAAGAAAGACATGCAGTTTGAGAACGAGATGCATCGAAAATGGTTTGGCAGATATCCTGGTTGCGGGTTTGTCGCTACTACTGTACCGAGCCATCCATCTATACACTTCCATTGCCATTCTTCTTCCTCGTGCTGACATTCAGATCCATCATTCACTGGTGTTCGGGCATATTTCCCAGCTATTCACCACCGCTCCGAAGCTATTGCTCCTGATCAGCAGATGGAACCGACATCGTGAAGAAGACAAAGAAAGAATCTTGCGCGATATCACGGCGTTCGCCTTCATCATATACCGTCGTCAACACATCCACCGCCATCCTGGATCCCATCGAGACACCAGTCTGGTTTCGCGCTCTACCTGCTCAGCCAGTGACACCTCCAAACATCTTCGGCCCGCCGATGTCGACGACGGTACACCACATCGGCGTGCCTGCCATCGAGATACCGTCCCCAGCACCCAGCGACACATCCATGTCCACACGGCAAGGTGACCAAGATGTCACCGCCCCGCCAAGAAGATCCCCAAGACCAGGTCGCTCACCAGACCGACCTCTTCTCAGAACCGCATTCCGAAACTTCTCCGGTGTCGCGACCGTCATCGTAGGAGAGACAGGGAACAAAAGCCGCCCACACACCCAATACCTCGTCCACAAAGAACTCCTCACCAGCGCTAGCCCATTCTTCGCCGCAGCACTCAACAGCACATTCGCCGAAGGAATGGAACAAGTCGTCCGCCTGCCCGAAGAGAAACCCGAAAGCTTCGAATGGTTTCTCCAATGGCTCTACACCGGTACCCTGACCACGCAACCCTCTTCCATCGACCCAATGAATCGCGGCGTCTACACTCGTGGCCATCCCCATACCTTCCCCGCCGGCTCCCAAATCTCATCTCCCGCCTCCCACTTCGAATCCCATCTCGACGGCGACCTCCGCAACTCTGCCGGCTCCCCGAAATACTTTCTCCTCCTCGACCTCTACGCCCTCTCCGACCGTCTCCTCACCACCCCCCTCAGCAACCACATCCTCAGCACCATCGCCCGCCTCTCAGAATCCACAAACTCCGTCCCCACCCCCAGCGACACCTGGATTCTCTACGACACCATCCGCGACACCTCCCCCCTCCGCACCTTAATCCTCGACCTCTTCGCCTACAAAAAAACCGATAAACTCCTCGAAACGCATAAAGATGACTGGCACCCGAGGTTTTTAAGGGAACTCGTTGTGAAATTGAAGAGGCCTGGCCCTGAAGCTATTGAGAGGCATAGTCTTGTGGCGTGGAGGCCAAGGTCTTGGAGTACGAGTAAGGCGTGTGAGGGTTGTAAGGAGGTTCTCAAGCCCGGCGTTAGTGGGGATAAGTGTTGTGGGTGTGAGAAGGCGTTTTGTGGAGAGTGTTTGAGACGGCATAGTGGTGAGGGATGGAATTTGCCGAATGATGTTAGTGGGTGTAAGCCCTGGATGGGGAGGGGGATGTGTGTGAGGTATCATGAGCATGCGGGTGGGGAGGCTTGTGGGTAGGGGGGTGGAAGGGTAGGGAATGGGGTTTTAGTGGAATGGATGGATGCATGTAGGGTGAGGTGATGATTTAGCAGATACACTATGTGATGTTTTTTAATGGAAATTTCCTCCTAGTTCAGGTTGATGGTGACGCCTGAAGCGAAGTAACTCTTATTTTCTGTGGCGAGTAGTGATGGTAATTGCTCAAGGACGATCCAGTCAAATTTAGAATATGAGTCTACCGTCTGAGACTGTGTGTGCTTGACCCGTGAAGGACATCGGCTGTGCTGATGGCAAAT
The DNA here is from genome assembly GCF_000340215.1 of Pseudocercospora fijiensis CIRAD86. Classification (NCBI taxonomy): domain Eukaryota; kingdom Fungi; phylum Ascomycota; class Dothideomycetes; order Mycosphaerellales; family Mycosphaerellaceae; genus Pseudocercospora; species Pseudocercospora fijiensis. Next base: position 2,133,126 of record NW_006921541.1, read on the forward strand.
TTTGTCTCTCGTGGTCTGAAAGCAGTATGTTGAAGTTGTTGATGGATTCCATCACTTTGGCACAGAACTCCAATACCGATTTGAAGCTACAGATGTACTCGCTTTTAATGATAGTAGAGTATTTCCTACCTGAAATTTCATCAACCTCAACCAAGCTACATCTTCACCGAATTCACAACTCGCTTTTGTTTCCCATATGCATGTTGAGCCACTGCTCAAATCTCCAATTTTTACTCGAAAGTCCCAATGCTTGACGTGCTGCTCTCAAACTCTCCTGCTCAGACTTCCGTACAACAAGCTGGACCGTCATCGTTTTCGGAGAGCATGCTTTGCAAGCATTCCCTAACCGCAGCTTGAAGCGCCAGAGCAGGCTGTGTCTGGTACAACGAAGTACTCAGCAAGTCCCAATAGCGGAATTTGAAGACGCTCAGAACTTTCAGGTCGTCTTTCTGGGTCTCGAAAAGTGCTTGCGCGAAGGGTTCGAGTTGCTCCGCGATGTGGAAAGCGATGGGTGTCAAGGATTCCTGATCAAGGTCGATTTCCCTATCATCGTCCTCCTCGCTGTCATCAAGATCGATCTCGATCTCCTCGTCCTCTTCATCATCTTCTTCAACAAGAAACAGATCTTCAACCATATCGTACGGCAGCGCCAGAGTGATCAAGTTCTTCGCAGGACTGAGATATCGAGTAATCGTCCGCAAGTCGTCGTTGAGATTGATGATCTCAACATATCGGAGGTGTTGGATGGAGTGCTTGATCTGCTTTGGAAGGAAGATGGTCATCCAGGAAGCATGGTGGAATTGGAAGATGTTTTCGCCGTAGAAGATCGAGGTCGCTTCTTGGTGCATCTGTCTGCATGTGCGGAGGAGTGGGAGGGATAGCTGTTTTGCTTGGTAGTCGTCAATGACGAAGAGGGTGCCTTTCTCGTTGTCGTATGCTCGGTCGAGCTGGATCGATTCGGGAAGGACTAGGGCGTGACGGTAGATTTTATTGCGGAGTTCTGGGGAGAGGTCGAAGAAGCCTACGGGGGCCTTTTCGGTCTGGACAGTCGAGTTCCGTGGAGTGGATAGAGTGTTACCCATTGTGACTATGATCGGTAGTCTTTGTTATTGTAAAGGAAGTGCTTGCTGAAGCTAACTCTGATATGCAGCCACGCGAGTGATGGGAAACCCATACTAATGTCGTGCTTTTGCTCGCGGTCCATCATGCTTGTGATGGTCCTCATCCGTCTTCCTGAATACTGCAATGCTGTGCGAACTGATGAGGAGTGAAGCCGGTGAACCTGGCAACAAAAAGTCGCACTGAGCGATGGAAGTCAGTCCTTGTCCTCCAACTCTCCTCTCAACAACTTCTTCACCTCCTCCTCATAAGCCATCCTATGCCTCTCCGCAAGCTGGCTCAAAGCTCGAGTATGATCGCCAGCATCCGACACAAACACCGCCCTGCTCAAAGTCTTCTCAACATTCATATCCCCATTGACCTCTCCCATCTTCCTCACCAACTCCACCAACTCCGCCGTAATCTCCTCAGCAGTAAACAATTCCCAATCGCTCCTCCCAACTCCAACCTCTCCAATCTCACCACACCCATTTCCAACACCTTCAAAGATCCCAGTATCTCAACTCGATTACCAGGATAATTAATCGCAACATCCATCATCCATCTCGCAGCCCTCGTCCCTTCCAAAAATCCAGTCAAGACGCTCGGAAACGTGAAGACGAACTTATTGCTGCTGTAGAGGACTGGCGTGGCTTCGGCGTGGATTTGTTTACATATGCGTAAGATTGAGACTGGGATGTGCACGCCTTCAGGATTCTCGTCATTGGAGTCGGATGATTTGGTGCAGGTGAAGCGTTTCTGGTAGCGGAAGATGTCGATGGAGTGTTGGGCGCTGAGAAGGGCTGTGTAGATTTGGTCGCGGAGTTCGGGGGGAAGGGAGAGGAAGGGGAATGGACTTTGCTTTGTGTTGCAGGACATTTCGTCGCTTTGGGCTGCGGAGTCGGTGTGGATCTAGTCGATGTGTTTGTGATGTCTTCTACTCGGGTCTCCTTCCTTGGTTTTGCTGGACTGTTCGGAGCCATGCAATGGGGTCGTGATGATGCACAAAACTCCTGTCCGGTAGTGAATACATGTATGCAGAAGCTCGGGAATGCTCCGGGAATGATTCGCAACTGCGCGTACCCTTTGGGATTTGTGAGCACTGTTGCCGAGAGACGTTCAAGCTCTGTCTTGCAGCATCTTGGTCGTATCCATTTCTTTGCCCTTGCTCGGTCTCGAAACCGTCGGTGGCAGCGCTCGAAGCCGTTCTCTTGCGCTGTCGAAAAGTCCAGATTCTGTTCTGAACGATTCATTCTTTCACCTAACTCAGGCAACCGGCAAAATCGCTCTACACGTGGTCAGCAAAGAGGTAGGCAACGAAGCAGGAGGTAATTCTGTCAACAATGTACAAGTCTTTTCGATACTTGAAACAGCGGCAGGAACATGCCTCCTTCCTATCATGATATTTTCAATTCGTGCAGCCGTAGCCACTCCAGCCAAACGGGCATCGGCACGAGTAAACTCATCTCGAGCTTTGGACGCCGAAAACTCCGCTCTTAACGCCATACCCAACGCCTTCGCCAATGCTCTGTCATGATCTAGTATCCTCTACCGCGACCTCTTGGTGTGCCCCTGCTGCCTCCTCTACTGAAGCCACCGCTCCCAGAGAAACCACGGCCTCCGCCTCGGCCACCACCACGGCCACCACGATCACCTCCTCGGCCTCGCGGAGTGAAGCCTCCTCTGCCTCGCGGGGCCCCACGTCCACCTCTTCCTGCTCCTCCAGCGCCTCTTGGCTTTTTCACCTTCGGTGCGCCTGGCGGAGGCTTTGGCTTTGGCAAGAATTTCTCAAGCGGCAACAGCTTGTCGCCGCCGATGTAGAATTTGTCGCCGTTCTTGAATGATGTTGCCTGGATACCATCCTGTGGCTTGATTGTGAAGTAGACTTGGTTCAGTGGTCCGAGGATCTCGTCGACTTTTCCGATTTGCGTCTTGTTCTCGAGGAATATGGGTGCGTTGAAGTATGGAATCTTAATGTTGATGGATTCGCATACCATCTCGCCTTCGGTAGCATGCATGAATGTGCCCATTTCTGAAAGTGTGTTAGTGGTATGCCATAAATCCCAGATCTTGTCGCATATACCGTAGACTTGGTCAGGTGGGCCATATGATTGCTGGAATCCGCCACGACCACCTCTGAAGCCTCCACGTCCGCCTCTGTCACCAAAGCCTCCGCGACCTCCTCTATCACCGCCGCCTCGTCCACCGCGGAACGACATTTTGAGCTTGTCCCGCCTTCAAATTCCTCTCCTCTGAGCAATTTTTGATCCCACAATGTGCTCTCTGCGCAATGGGTGATTGCAGGTGTATGATAGCTCTGCACTAGGAGCAGTCCATACAGTAATCGCTTGTTGCAGGAATGTGCTGCTCGTCGCAATCGTCGTGGAAAGCTCGGCGTGAAATTGTCAAAGCTGCTGCGGACTTTTCTTGCCAAGGCGGGAAAGGAAGGAGCTGTCGGAAAGTTCTTGCCTCAGGCCAAGATCGTCCTTTTCCCTCTATACAAACTTCCTTCTCTGCACGCGTTTCGAGATGACCAAAACACAGCGAAGGGCGGCCACAAGCTCGGAAGACTCTTTCAGTAGACACTATGCGGGGATATGGGGCGAGGAACGATGGCAAAATTCGCTGCTGCCGGCGCTGCAGAAGCCGACGCGATACTCCTGCATGCTGAATCGATATGCATCGCTTGAAATTGCCAAGCAGGCTGTGAGCAGTGCGGACGTCGAGCTCAGACCACTCCCTTTGCCTCCAATTGAGTCGATCAAAGACGATCAAGACCTCTCACGAAACTGCTTCGTAAAGTACACAAAGGTGACTGCAGACTCGCCGACGGCAGTCCCTTCCAGTGAGCCTTTCCCAGCTCCGCATCCTTCACGAGACCACCTTCAGACGCACTGGAATTTGGATGCTGCCTCTCTGCTTGTGGCCCACTTGCTCAACGTTCAACATGGCGACAATGTTCTGGACCTTTGCGCTGCTCCCGGAGGCAAGTCTATAGCACTTTCCCAGAAGATCTGGCAACACCTGCATGCCGACGACAGCCCAGCCAAACAGAGAGTCGTGCAGCAGCGTCCGCTGAAGATTGGAAGTTTACATTCGAACGAAGCAGATGGGCCGAGACAACGACGGCTGGCCGCCAACCTTCATGGATACTTACCGAGAACTCTCTTCGATGGTCGGAATGTCACCGCTCTCCGCGTGGATGGCACGAACTCGAAAGCAGAGTACGAGCTTCGTGTTCACACTCCTTCAGGCACGGTAGGCTACGATAAGGTGCTCGTTGACGCTCCATGCTCATCCGAGCGGCATATCATTCAAGCTCATATCAAAGCCAAAGCTGGTGGCAGACTCGCCGATGAGATGGTGAACTGGCGTCCTGGCTCTTCGAAGCGACTTGCTGAGACTCAGTTGAAGTTGCTCATGGCTGGCCTAAAAGCAGTCAGGCTTGGTGGTACGGTCATGTATGCCACTTGCTCCATCGAGCCAACTGAGAATGACGGTGTCATTGAGAAGATGCTGTCGCAAGTAGAGAAGGAACGGAAGAAGGGTGCCAAGTGGAGCGTGAAGGTAGGCTTCAACGAAGGTCGCGGAGACGAAGTGTTGGAAGCACAACTGATCCGAGACTGGGCCGAGAAGAGCAAGCATGGCTGGATTGTGCTGCCCGACCATTCTAGTGGCGGCAACTGGGGACCACTGTTCTTCGCAGTTCTGAACAAAGTGCCAAGCTGAAATTATATGAGGGCAAATTTTGACTCATTCTACAACATCTAGGGGCTCTGCATCGTAGAAGAGCTTCATGGCTTGCTGAGTCTACGTTATGCGAGTGACAAGCGGAGCGTGGAGGAGCTCAAGAGCAGCCAAATGCTTCCGGCAAGTGGAGCCAGAACCTCTTCTGGACGGAGCTGCTCTGCAGACCTTCGGCCCAAACTTCTGGAAATGGCGAGTTCGTGAATCCGAGCACGACAATTCCATGTCAGCAAGGAGCTCAAATTGTGCTGGAGCAGGCGCGAGAGGAGCTCTTGGTCCCATGAGACTTCCTGAATGCCTACCTACCTCCTTTGACCACGGCAGCCGCGAAACTAGGGCCGGCGCATCACCAAGACGACAACCTTCTTGACGCTCGCTTCTCGACACAGATATCTATTCTTTGACGTGCGCTTCATTCCCAGTCAACTTCAACATACAGCTCGCATATAGCATCTCTTACCACGCAGTAATCTTGCCAGAACTTGGGCTTCCTCCATCCGACGCAGGCTGCAAGGCGAGATAGAAGGTCAGCACCCCCATCGGTTAGCGCATCCATCAAAATATGCTAAAGCTGTGTTGTAAGGCAGGCCATGGCTGAGCAGCAACTAAAATTCAGCGCCATCAGCACCCTTTACCGCTTCAACAGCGGTACATACCGCGAAGCGCAAACGCACGTGAATACCCAGAGGAGACGTGCCGGCTTTCTCGATCTACCGCCAGAACTGCGAAACATCATCTACGCCCAATGCCTGATTGAGGACCCAAATATCGCGACATTTCACGTGAGACTTGAGGGACAGAGGATGCATAGGTCAAGATGGGATATGAGATGGGAGGAAATTTTGAATTGGTCAGCCCGTCCTCAGCTCCAACCTCAACTACTCCGCACATGCCACCAAGTCTGCGAAGAAGCGTTGCCGATCCTATATGGAAGCATTTGCTTTGCTTTCAGGGGTTCTGAAGTCCTCGAGTTCCAGCGCCTGATTCCCAGGGCAATTCCATACGTTCGCTACGTCTACATCATGGACGCAATCAATAAGGCAGACCTAAAGTGTAGCATACTGGCCGCTCACGGCTTCACGAATCTCGAGAGACTGGAATGGAATCCCATGTTTCTCGTGATGCTCAACGCAGCTCCGCATGCAGCAAATTCAAAGGTTTTTGCGCCCTTAATCCGCAACTCACGCGCGGCACGACGCCTCTTTGGGCTCGGCGGGCTGGAGGATAAATTTCTGGAGACATTGGCTTGCATTGGTGATCCAGCTGGGCAATGCTCCGCAGAGGTAGTGGCAAAGCTGAAAGAGCTCATGGACTGAAGCGGACTAGACTTGAACAAAGTAGCAGACACCTTCGTTGGATCGACGTAGATGCGAGAAATATGAGACAACTCGTGAAGACAAGCTCCACAGAAACCAGAACGAATCGTGAAGCGGTCTCTATCACACCTCACAGCCCTCTGCCATGGCCTGAATCAACGCCTCAACCACCTTCTCACCAACCTTCAACTCCTCCTCCGTCCTCAAAGGCGGCACATGCAAAAACACAGCTTTAACCCCCTCCCCGTCCCCCCTCTTCTTCACTTCGGCCAAAATAGCATAATACAACAACCCACAAACAAAATTCCCAGCATCCTCCGAAACCCCCATCCCAGGCATATCACCACCAATTTTGCCCTTCTTCTCCTTGCCAAAATTCTCCTTCCATCTCCTCACAACCTCCTCAAACTCCACTCCTCCAGCCTCTAATCTCTCCCCGAACTCCCCCTACAAAGCCTCGGTTTCTTTTTTCGTCAAAGTCTTCCTCGCAGAATCCGGACACTCGAAATATACATCCCTCCTTGCGCCTCGTTCAATTGCAGATAATTATGGACACGTCTGCTGGTGTCATTGTTTGCGGCGTGCTCAAGAAGCAAGAAGTGCAGAGATGAAAGATGAAGCCGAAGTCTCGGGCACGGACGTATACCGCAAACCTTGTGCTCCAGCCATCTCCAACCACGTCAATTCACACACATGGCAAGGATACGTCAGAGTCCAGAAATGCCCACCGCTCGCGCCTTCGCTGAGCGACTCCTCTTACGCCTCTACCAATTTGCAACAATCAGCTAGAATATCATTTCTGCTGTATGCTCGAATAGAGCTCGCCGTCGCCGTCGCCAATAATTCACGCCGCGTACCCCACCTCACGAAGCGTGTAACGCGCTCATTGACCGCCGCGTTACTCTCTGCATGATTCTCGCCCAACGCAGACGAGCCTGAACGGCACCGCATATATACAGCATCGACACGCTCGCATCACCCGGCAATACAGCTCTACACGACACTCGCGAAATTTGCGCCGGCGCATTGCGAACGACGCGACGAAACACTGCCATCACTCCAATCGCCGGCCGGCACCCGAACCACACCCAAAGCATTCTTTAAGCCTTCAAAACGAGTTCCAAAATTACACGTCGAGGCCCGGGAACCCTGGCCTCATACTCCAGTATGGCGAGAAGTAGTATGACCCGGGAGAGGGTCATTGTGCGGCAATCATACTATTGGCCCGACTGGCAGTTGAATGTATGGATCATAATCATGCTGGCAGCGGGAGGGGTGCTGGTGGGTGTGTTCTCAAGTTTCGTTGTTGTTCAGACGCATTTAGGGAAGTTGGGCATACCATGGTGAGTAACAGCGCATCAACAGGATAAATGCAGACCATAAAAGCTGACAATGACTCCTAGGATCATGCCATTCGGCATCACAGTCGGAGCCCTTACTATCGCATTTATCATTCTCATGCTCCTCCTGATCATCCAACGACGCCTGCTTCCCGGCATCCTTATTATCGGCTCCTTCATCCTTCTCGTTCTGTACATAACAGGACTGATCGAGACTGCCATCCAACTCTTCGGACCTGCCGGAGACATCAATTCTAAGTGTCAACAATTCGTCTTCGACAATCCCTCCAAAGATCTCAGCATCAACACCCTGGCATGGCTAGAGCAGAACAGCATATGTCAGAGCTGGTTGGCTGCATTCTCCTTCTGGATTATTGGAGCCGTGTTCTTGGTGTATTTGATTGTACTGGCCAGTATGGTTGCTCAGGGAGGTTATGAAGATTGAGAAGCGTGAGAGGTGATGGGCAATCATGTGCAGGCTTCCCATGGTGTAGGGATGAATAGATGATCTTTTGCATTGTTAGGAGGTGGTGCGCTACGTGTATATGATATCGAGGGGATACGAGCATGGAATGGGATCTGCATAGCTGCTGGCGTTGACTTTGGAGATACCCGTGCTTGACAGCGCAAAATTGATATTGTTATCTCTGCAGCCCTTAGGCATCGACCTGTTTCTTTTCAGTCCCCCTACAGACCGCCCAGGAAACAAGGCCCCCACCCGCAGCATGTGCGCGACGACGGCTGCGATGGCATGGCGAGATCAAAGGCGCGAGGATCTCTTACCCGGGAGTCCCACTGGAGAGATGGATGCGGCTCTGTATCATAAGTTATCAGGGAGATGACTTCGGATGCGCGAACGAGTTGCTGTTCGAAGCCAAGACATTTCATTTCATACCCCGGGGTCAGCTACGCCGAGCACCCCACAGCCGTAACTGAAGGAGAATTATTGTCACCAGCAAGCGAAAAAGCTTCAAGGGCAAGATCCAAAGTATCTGATTCCGAACTTGGTCAGTAAGTTACGGCCACGGCAGCCATTCAGCGTACCGCTGAGGGAAGGGATCTAGCAGAAATGTGCGTGGTGATGGTCCCAAATTTCCAATAACTTTATGACCCGGGAGAGCTGGGGGCTGGGGACCTGGGACCTCTTGAGTCTTGACCAACGGACGAACCCCTGATACCAAATCTGGAGGCCAGAAGCTCCATCTCAAGATCGGAAATTTGTTTGGAAGGCTCTATTCACGACGATAGCTCACAGTCTTTGCACAGGGGTGTTCGCAACAACAAATAATTCGGTTGTTTCTTCGAAAAGGTCAGAGTGAATGTGAAGGTCACACCGTCGGGTCAAACAACCCCGCCGTGTCTGCGCAATTGGAGACCAACCGGCAGAATCATATACTGGTCGATTGACGGAGGCTGTTTGCACCCTGTAGCATGCTTCATGAGTATGTATACAATCATGGGCCCGCCATGTACTCCAGCCTCTCCCCAACTGGGGTCTCCATTTCACGTTCGGGTACCATTTCAACCACTGGCTGCTTGGCAAGATCGATCATGCGGCTGACCACATGTACCTCTCTCTTGACGATACTTGCTGGCCCAGCGCTTGCGAAACTGAATTCTCACGAAGCAACACATAGGATAACGTTTGGTAACTCACGGCTGAATGTCTCTCTAGACAAGACCACTGGCCTGATCGACATTCTCACTCTTGACAATCAAAATCTGCTCGGCACCAAGAACGGCTCAACAGGTGTGGGCCCATATCTCGATTGTTACTGTACTCCTTCCGGCGCCTACACTCCCTTTCGTTCACAAAACAATACCCACTACACTCTCCTCTCGGGCATAGATACCACCAATACGCCATGGATTGGGGTCATACAATTCGAGATTTATGCACCCACCAACCAAACATTTCAACAATACTTCTTCCTGAGAGGCGAAGAAACTGGATTGCATACATTCACTCGTCTCACATATCATAATTTAACAACGCCTTTCCTTCGCAACCTGCAAGAATTGAGAACATTGTTCAGACACAATACGAAATTATGGAGCCATTTATCTACTACTGCCGACGTGTATTCACCCTTGCCGAATTATAATCCTGCTGCTCCAGCTCTCAATACCACAGCACCGCACGGGCAAGCAATGGTACAAGATGCCACCTGGTTGATTCCCAATGCTTCTGACCCATACGTGGAATCAACATCATCTTACTATACCAAGTACACATTCTCGGACTCTTGGAGACATCATACAGTTCATGGGTTGACTTCAACTCCATCTGCTGCTAGTGACACATTCGGTGCATGGTTTGTCATGGCGAACAAGGATACATATTTCGGTGGCCCTACGCACAGTGACCTTACAGTCGACGGTTATGTCTACGATTACATTGTGTCAAATCACCATGGCGATCAGACTCCGAACATCACGAACGGTTTTGAAAGGACTTTTGGGCCCGGTTTCTACTACTTCAATCACGGAAGTAACGGAGAGTCGTTACAGCAACTGAGAAGTGATGCTGAAAAAGTATACGCGAATGCTGGAAAATGGTCAGACTTCTACGATAGCATCGCGCCACACGTAGAAGGCTACATTCCATCCTCAGGCCGCGGGACCTGGTCAGGTCACCTTACTCTACCAAAGAAAGCGCAAAATGCGGTTGCCATTCTGAGTGCTGCGGGGATTGAGATCCAGGACAACGTCTTCGATACCACGGCACATCAATACTGGGCCGACATCAATCAGGATGGATCAGTAACCATAGACAGGGTCAAATCTGGTACATATCGTCTTACCATCTACGGAAGCGGCATTTTCGGTCAGTTTATACATGATAATATCATCGTAAAAGCTGGACATACCACCAAAACTTCAGCAATCTGGCAGTCAGAAAGCGCAGGAACAGAGCTCTGGAGAATTGGAACACCAGATTGGAGTTCGGGAGAGTACTTGCACGGCGAACATCCCGATCCAACACATCCTCAACACCTAGCCGAAAGAAGAATCTACTTCGCCGTGTACGACTTCGTCAAAGACTTCCCACATGGCGTCTCCTTTCACGTTGGAAACGATAGTATCGCCAAAGATCTAAATTATGTTCATTGGTCCGTCTTCGGTGGCTACGGGAATTCCATCCGCACAGAGCCATATCATGAGAATGGAATCGTGAACAACTGGAAGATTCTGTTTGATGCCTCATCCCAAGACCTTTCCGACAAGACTACCGCGACTTTCACCATCCAACTCGCAGCAGCCAGGACCGCCGCGGGAAATACTGACATCTTTAATTCGAGTCAACGGTACTCAAATCTTCCATACACTGTCTCTGTCAATGGTCATCATTTGGAGCCTTGGATCATACCGTAAATATCAAAAAATTCCACATCGAATGATGTTCATATTCGCTGACATTCTGTACAGGTATTACCAAAGCAGCTCCTGTGCAGTGAGATCTGCCGTGAGCTGCTATCACTTATCGCATAAATTCGTTTTTCACGTGTCGAAGCTCAGAGTTGGGAGGAATGAATTTCTGTTGAGTTTGCCGCGGAATGCTACAGGTGATGACAGTGCGTTGTTGGCGGAGAGTGTGTATGTGCAGTATGATGCTTTGAGGTTGGAGGTGAAATAGTTGGCTTGATCAGGTCGCGAGATGTCGTAACGTACATGCATTCAGGCTCAACATCTCAAGTCAAATAAAGTAAGGTATAGAAGGTACTCGATGCAGTGATATAGCAGGATCTTGTGACGGATCGAGGTAGAGTATATCTGTCAATTCTGCTTCCCTTGGGCTTCATAGTGTATCATCTAGATCATGTACCGGAAGTTGGGATTCTCCTTGTCCGTCATGTCCTCAAAAGCATGCACCATAGCATCATCCGAAGCCTCATGCACACCCGCAGCAGCAGCTTCGTTCCGTTGAGAATTGCGCTTGCTCAGCGTCCACCGCAAAACGATCAGAGTCAAGATAAGCAAAGTGTAACATCCCAAATGCGTCGAGAAGGCAATAAAGTATCTCGGAGCATTCCACTTCAAGAACACTTGAGGACCTAAACACAACAAACATTAGCCAAAGAAATCATCCTCAACATCTCCCTTTTCTCCCCTATCAACTCACCAATAGCATTCCCCGTAGCCCACGCGACAAAATTCATAGTCACAGCCACAGACTTCTTCGTCTGACCCGCAACATTCCGACTCAACATACTCATCCCCAAACCTTGCGCCGCCCAAAAACTCAACACGACATAATAACTGATCAAAAGTCCCGCTTCCGTCGCAGTACTCGTATTCTCCACCGTCATCAACACAATCGTGCCCGCAAAACTCGGCAGACAGTAAACCGCCATGATCAAAATATTCTGTTGCGTTTTCTTGACCAGCCATGCGGAGGAGAATAAGATGATGATGATATACGCTCCCAAGACCATGGCGAGAAGTTGCGTTTGCAGCGTCGTGAACCCAAACCCTTTGATGATGATATTCGCGAAAGCTCCCAGACCGCCTGTAGGTAGAGTCGTGCAGAATTGTATGAGGCAATAGCACCAACACTGCAAATCGGTAAAAGCTTCCCACATTTGCTCTTTCCGGAACTTCTTATTTTGCAGACCCGTCTGATTCGCTCGCACGCGTTCCACCATCAGATGTTTATCGTCTTCGGAAAAACACGTGGCGCGCATGGGAGAATCCGGTAAATACCAAATCACGAAGACGCCCCAGAGCGCAGAGAAACATCCGTACGTGATGAAGATGGCTTGCCAAGATTTGATGGGTCCGGAATGAATCAGACTGAAACAGTAGGCCAAGAGACCGCCGACGATTTGTTGCATTCCGTTCATCGCGTACCAGAACGAGACCATGAGCGCTTGTTCCTCACGTTTATACCACATGGAACTCATGATCAAGAACGTCGGTTGACACACCGCTTCGAACGTGCCCAGAAGCGTTCTCAACGCGACCATTCCCGTGAAATTGTGTGCCGCAGCATGGCACGCGAGGACCGCTGACCAGATTATCACGCACGTTCCGAGAAATTTTGCGATGGGGAGGACTTGGATGAGACGGTTTATTGGGTATTCGACGATGAGGATTGCGATGTAGATGCATGTTGTTAGCCAGGAGAATTGTTGGCCGACTAGGTGGAGGTCGGTTTGGAGGCCCATGATTGAGGTGAAAGATAGGGTGCCTTTGTCTAGGGCTTGGAGGAAGTAGGTGAAGACCATGATTGTGAGGACGCGTTTGTCGATCATGCGTTTTAGGCGTTTGTCTTCGGCGGGAGTGATTTCTATGCGGGTTGCGTTGGCGTATTTTGCGACTTCGGCCTGTTCAAAGGATGTCAGTGGTGTGCGGATCTTTAATGGTGTTGTTCGCGCACATCGATACGGCCATAGTCTTGGTGATCTTTCTTCAGGTCATCGGGAGTCATGACCCGCTCGATTTCGGCGGCATTGATGTTCTTCTTCTCTTCGTGTTGAGCGACGTGCTCGACACTCGTGGTGTTCTCGATATCGTTGGCCATGATCAATCACTGCAAAAAACAGTTGTGAGAGCAAGGCGCGAAAAGACGAGTTCCGGGGTTCGAGGTGGAAATACCACGATGCTATCCATGCCTTTGGTTAATCTATGCGGCCCGAGTACAGGTCATCAATTGGACGGAAAACATGGCCTGTACCGCGGTAGATCAGCCACAAATGAAGTTGCCATCACGAGTGTCTCTCAATAATGATCCACCGAGCGAACATGGCATGGATGGCGATTGCATTAAAAGCGGAGACTGGGGTGGGAAAAACTGGAGTTGAGACATGGGAACTCAGCCGCCGCATGTGGTGTGGGGATGTGGGGATGCGCATGTGGAGGTAGGGTGACCCCCAAGCTTGGCATGGTTCGGTCACTGGGGAGAGGTCGCTTGTTCGATTAAAAGTGTTGCGCGCTGTTTTCCGCACGCGAGCCTGGCACCAGGATTTGTCGCGCCGTACAACATATCCAATCATGCCTCAGCAAGCACTGACTGTTGATGGGTTGTCTGCTGTTGATGTAAAGACCAAGGTCGAGCTCTTGATTGACAATCTTGTGAGCATCAAGGATGAAGGAGGAAAGTTCTTGCTCACACTGCAAGATGGCAGAATGATCGATACCAAAGGATGGTCTGATTGGGAGTGGACGCAGGGGATTGGTCAGTCTGGCAGCCTGATCTTGCTTCACAGCGGCTGACAGTCGTGAAGGTCTTTACGGGGTATGGCAGTTTCATGCCCAAACAGGCTCAGAGAAGGCTCTGCGGGTCGTGAAAGCTTGGTTCGAGAGCCAGCTGCCGAGTGGCACGACCAAGAATATCAATACAATGGCTGTATTCCTGGCATTAGCATATCTTTACGAGAAGACTGGCGAACAAACTTACCTTCCCTGGCTAGACTCATGGGCTGAGTGGGCGATGTATGATCTGCCCAAGACGCGGTTTGGCGGCTTTCAGCACATCACCTATGTCCATGTCGCTCCGGATGGTCAGATTAAAGGACAGAATGATCAGGAGCTTTGGGACGACACACTAATGATGACTGTGATGCCACTGGCCAAGATCGGAAAGCTGCTTGGACGGCCGCATTATATCGAAGAAGCCAAGGCACAAGTCCTGCTGCATATCAAATATCTCTTCGACCCTGCGACTGGTCTCTTCTTCCATGGCTGGAAATTCGATTCTTCTGCACCAGGTGGATTTGGACACAACTTCGCTCGTGCTCGATGGGCTCGCGGTAATTCCTGGCTGACGATTTTCATCCCGGACTTTATCGAGCTTCTCGACCTGTCGCCAGGGGACGCATTCCGGCGGCATCTTCTCGACACACTGGAAGCTCAGTGTTCAGCGCTCAAGCGCCTACAAGCAGAAGATGGCTCCTGGCGAACACTTCTTGATGTTCCAGAGAGCGAAGGTAGCTACATCGAGGCCTCGGCTACAGCAGGCTTTGCGTACGGCATTTTGAAAGGAGTACGCAAACGATATCTCAGTAAAGAGTATGAGCCAGTTGCTCAAAAGGCGGTCCAGGCTGTCTTGAAGCGCATCGACAAGGATGGCGAACTGAAGGACGTTAGCTTTGGGACTGGGATGGGCAGCGACTTACAGCATTATAAAGACATCCCGCGGACGTCAATGCCTTATGGACAGGCCATGGCCACGATGATGCTGGTTGAATATCTGCGTAAGTTCATATGAGGTCGGTTCAAAGATCATAAATAGACATAGAATGCTGCAAAGATAGCAATCGGAGTTTTGCCTGTATTCCGAGAGCTTGCCGAGTCGGAACAGGTCATGAAGCACATGCGAACCAGCAGCTGTAGTCGAGGATCGTGGCTTGCACTACCTCCTCTAATATTTTGTCGATATGCGTACTTTTGGATGTCTCTACGGATGTGATCGGGCCGTGCCATCCCTCGACATTCGAAAGATGCCGCATCCTCTGAACAGAAAATCGCGTTCAAGTCATTCACTCACGCGTCCATGAAGCCACTGCCCAAAGCGCCCTGCATGGCCGTCACAGCGAACCAGCCCGTCTTTCTGAAGCCTCGCATACGCAGCGAGTACAGGATGGCGCACCAGAGGAAGAAGAGCAGGCAAGCTGAATGACACGCTGGTTGTCACTCGTGATGAAATCGTGAACGGTGAGACAGAACGTACTGCTTTGAGCGTCGATTCTCGAAGCGTCAGCTCGCCGCAAAAGAGTCGCGATCCTACGTCCTCGCACGCCCTTCGGCCGTCTTCGATAGTAGAATTTGGAAAGCGGATTCGATAGCGCATAGCACTAAACGTGCTTGCATGGGAGATTGCGCCATTAAGAAGTACTCTAGTGTAGTAGCGTGCGATGCAAGTCGATCATTAGGACCTACTTCCGTCAACCATCGATAGGAAGTTCAAGGTCCTTCAGCGCCGTGTCTCATAGTTCTCTCCAGATGTCCGCTTTGATCGATATTGCGGTGTCTTTCGTACCTGGACTGCCGCAAAGTCTTGGGAGTATGTTACAATGCTTATCTTGAGGTCATGATAGCGAATGCAAAGCCCGCTGTCGGTCTAGAAGAACGAAGGATCAATCAGTAGTAGTATGGTATGGTATGGTAAAAAATCTTCCTCGGGCGCCGCACCAGTCAAGTCAAGTCTTGCACGTCGTCCTCATCAAGGCCGATTAATAACAGCAATCCAGATCCAATTCCTCACCCACCCACCCACCCACCACCAACCTGAAACAACGCCAGCCCATAGAATTGATTTGCAGAACAGTATGCTCCTGAGTATATTCTATCAATAAATAGAACCTCGATCGCCTGCTGCCTGCGCCGATGAAACACATCCTCTCCTCCCCTCATCATATGTATCACCACCACGAAATCGAAGCTGCACGGCATAACTAGCGACTCGGAAAAACCCCTCATCCAACCAACCAACACCTACAGCACAACAACCTCGGATAATAATAAAAATTGAGATGGAAAAGAAAAAAAGCCAAAAATTTTCAAGGTTCGCCTGATAATGACAGGTAGCTTAGTTATTGTAGCCAGTGATTAGAATCGACGAGGATAAGCCCTAGCCCAAATACCAGGGCAACGCAGGAAATCTCATCTCTCTTCGACAAGGTGGAAGGGTTGGGGTGATTTTTTTTCCCCTTCTTCTTCTTTGCATCTCGTAGACAATTGAGCCGCAGCCAACCCGTGGCCCGTGGCCCGTGCCCCCCCCTGTTGTTGTGAGTTTGCCCAAAAGAGTTTCGAGAGTTTTGGTGCCTGGCTGGGGTATTCGGCTTGCAACTTCACCTCCTGACAGGGCTGTAGCTGCTGCGCTGTGGGTTCGATGCTGCGCTGCCGTCTCGTCCTCGTTGTTGAAGGGGCAATGTTGTCGGACGTCATCGTAGTTATGGCAAAGGAATCCTGCGGTTAGGATGACAATTAGCAAAGATCGGGAAGTGTGGGTTTTGGTTTTTTGGAGAGGCGCCGCAGAGTCGATTCTGTGAAGAGTACATGAGAATATGTGCAATGAAGATTCATAGGAAAAATGCGACTCTGTTTATTAACAAGTTTCCAATGCCGTGCAAACTGCGTTGCTCATTACGAGACCCGAGCTGTCACTAATTACAATGCGCCTCTCCGTGTGTAAATAAGTCCGACGCTGATTAGCCCCACAAAACGGAGCGCATCGCTATTGTCAACTGCAGACCGTGATTCGAGAAAGAAAACTGCGTGCCTCCGTGTACCGTAGCTGGCAGCGCCCTCTTAAGTGGTGCTCATCTGCTCGTCACCATCGTAAAACCAGCCCACCGAGTTCGTAGGACGTCCGCGAGGCGCTTCTTACAACAGAGAGTCGAAAAGCTTGCAAGGCAGGGCCAAGTTGATGAGGCCGCTCTGGGTAGTGGTGCAGCAAGCGCTGCCGCCTTGACTGCATGGGTGCTGTCCGAGGATGCCGCAGTTGCCACCGAGAATTGGTCCGAGAAGACCGCCAGATCCTGCGTTGCCGTTGCAGCAAGAGGCGACCTGGTTGTTACCGCATGGGTTGTTGTTGCCACCAGTAGATGGCAGGGGCGAACCACCGCCAGTGCCAGTTGAGCCACCTGCACCTCCCCATGGGTATCCCGAAGTGGGATGGACAGGTGGGAATGCTAATAGACTGGTCAGCGTGTTCAAGTCACCAGGCCACTCGACGCTGGCGAGGCGTCGAAGGGGAAAAGGAATTCATACGAGGTCCTGATCCGCCATCGTATGACTGGACTGGGTATGGTGGTGGTGGTGGTGGTCCACCTCCGTATGACTGGACTGGCGCTGGTGGTGGTGCCGATCCACCTCCGTATGAGAGTACGCCACCATCGGAGCCGTTGTCTTCTGGCGTTGGGGTAGCGCTGCTGAGCAGGGCAGTCGCGAAGACTGCGAGGACGGCGGAGGCCTTCATTGCAAATGTGGGAAGGAGTGTGGGAGCTTTGTAAACGAATGTAAAGAGTTGGATGAGGAAACTTGCTGCTCGGAGAGGCTGTTGCAGTTTACTGATGAGAGAAGAAGAGCATGCAGCAGAGGACATCTTATATATGCAGTTGGCTTGCTTCGTGTGGCTCTCGTAGGGTTGAGGCTGCCAGGTGCAAGGGAGATGGACCTGCTGAAGCTGGGGCCTGCTCTTTCGAGCCGTGCAATTGAACTTACGCTCAGGAGCGCGAATGAGTGGTCCGTGCATGATTGGTGTGATTTTGCCGGTGCGCAGACGGAAGGTCAGTTCAGGCATGTTGGGCGTGGTCCGTCGTCATGGGAGGAGCAACGCACAGTGTAGGGCGTACGGGATGTGACGCTGTACGGGAGGGCAACATCGCGATGAGGCCATCGAGAGTGATGGCAAATGGCACGGCTCGAAACACGGCTTCGAATAGCAGCAAAGCAACGGCGCCAGCGCGAAAGCATGCGTGTCAGGAGAGAGCAGCAGGAGGTTTGGTTTCATGCTACCCATATCGCATCATCTCGGGCGCTTGTATGAAAGAACAAGGGAGCGCGAGAAAGGCGGTCTCGTCAGATGCACACTCCGTACTGCTGGCGAGGCGAGGCGCGGCGTGGTAGGCATGAGGTTGCGAGGATCATTATTATTAGCGAGGTGCAGTATCATTTCCGCCGTGCCATGGGTCCCTGTGAGTAATGTTGATGAGTGTAAATGCGGCATGCACAGCTGGACGCTGCATGTGCATGTGCATGTACCCGGCCGTCAGCAGGGCGTGCCTTCCCACGCCCATGACCGCTGCAGACAATGCGCGCAAGAGAGTGAGAAACTGCTGGGATGTGCCTGCCGCGTGCGGCGTTTCTTGGCGTCGGTACGGGGAATTGACTTCAAAGTCAACATGCATCGGCCGGCTTTCGTACGGAGACAGCGGATTGAGTGATCATTACTGCCGAGCGTGGTGCATCGGATCAGGCCCGATGCTGCACTTGCCACTCGTGTTCTGCCCTCTCGCCCGCTTTGCTCCCGTCGCAGCAGCCGTGGAGAGTATGCGTTGCCATGGCCGGCCGTTCCAGTGCTCGGCAACGCGCGACGACAGCACGGTCATGTGGGTTGGAAAGCAGCGCGCATTCTGCCTCTGCCTCTGCCTCGAGAGCATGGCGGGCTGGTCAGCGCGCAGGCATGTTGCATGTACCGAGTGCAGCATTGCCTGAAGGATTCCCAGCTTGAGTTTGATGAGTGCGACGGCGTTGTTGGATCGAAGCAGGCTCGCCGACTGCAAAACGCGCCTGAGCACTTACCGGCACTCGTATCATATCGCATTATTCGCCTGAGATGAGTCCTGTCCATGTATCCCCTGTCATAACTCGTTGGCTGTCCGGCTTTACCGGCAAAACGGGCATGTCGACTAGAGTGAGGAATCTAACCGCACGAAACGATTAGATTTCGTACGTAGCATTTAACAGCAATTCTTACTCTACTTTAGTTCGTCGGACTTAACTAAGGAATTCGGTAAGGGGATTATAGAGTAATATATATAAGGGGGATAGAGTAACGAAAGGTAGAAGGGCTATAAAGCGGCAGAAATAAAGGATAATATAATAGGTAGAAATACCTCTAGATAATATAGGATTCTTAAGACTTCTAGAGGCCCTAGTTTTAAGCGAATATATATTCTTAATAGCGCTCGAGGCTTCTATAAAAGTATATCCTAATATCTAATATACTAGCGGTCGATAAGGTACCTTTATATAGGTAAGTTAAGAGATTAGTTATAAGAGTATAAGTTCTTATTTTCTTAAAGTATTAATAGTTAGAGTTATAGCCGCTAAGTATCTATAAGCGGGTTAGCTTATCTCTTAGCGTAACCTCTAAGTAGCTAACTAGCGCGGGACTATCCCTTCTCCTATATTATCCCTTCTATTTTCCTTATTTAGAATCTTCCTTAGGTACTAGTAGTAACTAGCTTATAGTAGTAATAGTATAATACCTATACGAATACGTTAAAACTAAGTATTGTTAAAGTAGCGCTAATGCTACTAGATATATATTTACTAGATAGGAAAGACTATAGCTTCTATAGAAATATAGGTAGCTTTATTTAGTAGATTCTATATATTAGACAAATTTCCTAGGTTAGAAACTATTTACTAAATTACTATTACAGTACGCGATACTACTAGCTCTTAGCGCTATATCTTCTATTTTCTTATAGAATATAAAGACGGCGACGTTATATTATTATATATACTTATTATTAAGAGATAGTATTAAGAAAATAGTATAAGGTAGACTTCTAGATACTAGGTAATAAACAATAGTAGTACTAAATAGCGAGCAGTTAAAATCGCCTTTCTAGGTCTAATAAGAGGTAAGATAGAAGTAAGCTATTATCTCTACTATAAATACGTTAACGCTATACTCTATAAGCGCTTTAAGGCCGATAGATATAAAGAGACCTTAAACTGTATACTTATAGTATTAAAATATAAAAGAACGGAGACTAGTTATAAGCTATAACGACTCGATAAATAAAGCAATTATACTAATTAACGCGCTTCTACGTAGCCTCTACGACTAACCTAAGCGAAAATAGATTAAATATATTAAGAATAAGTTTATTAAGACTAAGCAAATATAAGCTAATTTTATATAAGAATGCTTACCTCTATATATATAGTATAAGACTAGTATAGTCTATAATTAATTTAATTAATCTAGACCCTTTTAAATTAAATTAAATTACTAGGACCCCTAGATTAGATTGAATTAGATTGCTTTAATAGGGGCTAGATTAGATTAGATTAGATTGCTAAATTAGTAGGACTAGGCGAGATTAGATTAGATTAAATTGCTAAGCCTACCTAATTTAGCCCTTTAGCCCCGGAATTAAATTAGATTGCTTTAGAAAGGGCTAGATTAAATTAGATTACTTTAGAAAGGGGCTAGATTAAATTAGATTACTTTAGAAAGGGGCTAGATTAAATTAAATTAGATTGCTTAGTTAGTAGGAATAAGCTAGATTAGATTAGATTAAATTGCTAGGCTAATCTAGATTGCAATCCCGGATTAATTATAGAGTATACTAGTAAGGGCGAGAGGAAATACGTAGTCTATTTACTAAGATTTAGGATAGTAGAAGGTACTAGTAATAGAATCCGTATCTATTAATCTCTAGTTCTAGTAGATCTACTCTATCCTCCTTATATATATTACCTATTATAGCTTTACTATAAGAGTAAGAGTCGCGCCCTTACTAACTAAATAATAGGCGATAATATTTTAGACTAGTATTACGCTACGACCGGTAACTAGTTTTCCGCTATCCTACCTAAGGTATAATCTTAGTAAGAACGCTACTTCCTAAATACTAGTACGTATAATATAATAAGAAACAAATCGATTTTATTCTATATACTATACTTCTATTCCTATAAATAGTAAGAATAGTCGCCTAATATAAGGGTATAGTACTAGAAAGTAGCTTAGTATCGTATAGTAGAAAGAAGTTTAGGTTAAACTACGAAAGACGACGTTGTTTTATAGCGCTCTACGTATTACTATCTACGTATATACGTAACCTATATACGTTTATCTTATAAATAGTAAAGTAATTAAAGTATATAAAGTAAATTATAACTTTTCTAAAGCTTCTAATAGACTAATAATACAAAAGATAGTAAACTAGTATATATAGTATATTACGTTACTAGCTAATCTAACGCTACGAATATAATAGAAGTAATAGGGAAGTTTACTTATAACTAAAGCGTAAAATACGAAATAGTAGAGTCGTAATTAGCGAATATATAACGTATAGACTACGAGTATATAATAGTATAACCGTACGGCGTTAAGCGAATTTTAATGGCGCCATACCTAATTTATATCTTAGCAAGTTGCCAAGATCGTGCCTTAGGCAGCATAGCGGAAAACCGGTCGTAGCGCAATGCCGGTCCAAAATGTTAGGGGCACGCGATCACATTGCAGTCCCCTTATCATCGTGCTTGGATGTCCTACCAGCATTTCACCAGAGACCGTGGATTGTTGCTCATCAGCCATCATATTAATATTAGATTCCTTGTAGCGCGTGCAAAGGCGGTCGTATTGTGTTGCAGCAATATCGTTGTCGCCCAAATGTGGGGGTTGCTTCGAGTTCGACCTCGTCGTTCGCCGAGTCCTGCCTTCACTTCATTCTTCATGCCTACCACACCTCCTTCCGCTGCTCTTTCTCTGCGCTCCAACGTCGGCCGAGCGCAAGATCTCGACATCGGGCCATTCATGCGCGATTGCGGTTGTGGTTGCGGTTGCGAAGCCATCGTCGAAGATATCTGCGTGCTGGGGCCGACAGCAGCGACTGGGAAGCAAGGTAGATGTGTCTAAGAGGAACAGAGAAGAAGCGGCACGTCAATCTTGACATGAAGAGCGTTTCATGTCAACGAACACATGGAGCCGATCGTAATATCAGAATGATCGACCTGGAGATTGTGGCTTGGCTTGGCAATCTGGCAACCAATACTGCAACAGCATCCTCCACACGTTCCGCCCCTCACGGTCTGATATCCCCTCAAATATCGATGCTCCAAACCAGCAGTGAAAGTCGTGGACATTCCACACAAGCGCTACTTCCAAAGTCATTGCAACAAGAATCCTCGGCGTTCAAACGCGGCGGACGGTCGAACAAGTGACCTGGTGTCTGGCCTGGAAGAGTCGTCCAAACAAAACCCCTCGAGCCTACCACACATCGTGATAGTCTCCCGCCGGCGTAACTAGCTCACCTATCGCCTCCGCCTTCGCCAGTGTTTCGAGGTATTCAGGTGACGGGCAACGGTGACATCGAGCAAGTACAGGCAAGAGAAAATTCCATTTCGACCACAATCGTCTCCATTTGAACCATGACCATATCTGTTCACGTGGACATATATCATCCCTCACACACCAAGCCTCCCCTCACCTCCCTACCCATCTAATACGCAAAAGCCAAAATACTCTCATCATCACTCTGCCGAATCTTCCTATTAATCTTCTTCAACCAGCCCCTCATAGCCCACGCCGCAGCGGCACAAAGCATCGACAAACCCGCACTCGCACCCATAGCAATCCCATAGCGCGGCTCATCAAAATCAGGCCACAGGTATGGCGTCCAGATGAAACTGACGTTGGCGATAGTATTAACAATAGCCAAAGAACTAGCCTTCTTCTCCTTGGTCTGACCACAAGTCGCACTGGCCCAGCCGAGGATGATGGAGTTGACGGCGTAGGTTCCGATGGCGAAGACGACCATGCCGAAGTATCGAGCGCCGGTGTTGAGCGTGGCGGCGCAGAGGACGAAACCGAAGATTGCGATGGCTTTGGCGACGGTTATGTGCCATGTTCGCTCGTTGTAGCGACCTGATGACCAGGACCATGCGATTGAGATTGCGCCTGCGATCATGTATGGGGGGCAGGTGAGGACTAGCGTGACGGTTGTGGTGAAGCCGAGCGTTTTGACGGCGGTGGGGAAGAAGTTCTTGAAGCCGTTGGCGGCGAGATGCATGTGTTGCATGAATGCGAAGCTAGATATGAAGTTAGGATGCTGATGTTTTCAGTAGCGGATAACGGAGAACGAGAACGTACAGCCAAATTTTAGGATCCTTCGCCGCCTCTTTGAGACCCGCCCAGCTCGACGTCCCAGCTCTTGCGCCGACCTGATCAGCCAGGACACGGCTGTTGGCGAGCTCACGTTCTTCCGGTGTGAGCCAGCGTGTGCGAAGCGGGTCGTCTGGCAGGATGAAGCCCGAACCGAACGCAACAACAAAAGTCGCTGCGCCTTGGATGATGAAGAGCCACTGCCATCCCGCAAGGCCCCCCATTCCATGCATCTCGAAAATCCCGGCTGCGATGAGACCCGCGAAGGCAGTAGCCAAGATATTCCCGGTGTAGAGGATTGAGATTCGAGTCGCGATCTCCTTGCGCGTGTAGAAGATCCCAAGAATGTACAGTGCACCTGGATAGTACGGAGCTTCGACGACACCGAGAAAGAATCTTGTAAGCAGCAAGCCGGTGAAGTTGTGTGAGAGAGCGGTAAGACCAGAGACGATCGCCCAGAGAACCATGCACGAAGACATGTAATAACTCGGTCGCACTCGCGTGATCAACATGTTGGATGGCACTTGTCCGAGGATGTATCCGACGAAGAGAATCGACACGCAGGTTTGGTACTGGCTTCCTTCAAGCTTGGTGTCGTCCTCGAGCGAGCTGAGACGTGCGAGGGCAATGGCGTTGCGATCGAGGTAGTTGAGCCAATACATCAACCACAACCTTATACGTACTTGTCAGTATAAATGCTTCGCTTTCTTGAGTCTTGACCATGTCTTGTGCCCAGATTGAGGCTGACTGCCACTTACGTTGGCATGATATACCAATCAAGCTTCTTCACGAGCTTGATCTCCCTCGGGTCAGTCTTTTCCGCGGCACCAGAGTAATCGATGCCCGCAGCCTGACGTTTCTCCGCATGCATCTTTTCAAAGTCGTTGGTTTGAGTTGGCGACAAGACCTCATCGTAGGTCACGCCGGTCTTCTCGTTCCCAACTTTGGCCGCCATCTTGGGACGACGAGGAAATTCTTAAGAAAGTGGAGAAGAAGAGTGGCGACTTGGGTTGAGTCTGGGAGAGCAGACCTGCGACTCTGACCTACCTCGCCTCCGCTGTACGACGGGGCCATGTCTTATAGAGCGGGCGTGAGGAGCGTGTGCTCAACTTTCAGCCGGTCGATTGTGTGCATGAAAGCCTTGTTCGAAGGCTTTCCATCTCCAGCAGCCAAGAACGCCATGTGTGGGGAGTAAGGCGAGTTGCTTCTCGCCCAGCAGTGGAACGTGGTAGCAAGCGTCTTGGAATGTTGCTTCTTGTACGCCGTGTACATGACAACCAAGCGATAGTTCTGATCACGCAAGTGGTAGTGCGTGCTCCCCAGCTTTGAACATGTACCGGTGGGCGGCAAGTGAAGGAAAGCGGTGGGCCGGTGGAGAGGCTGGAGTTCGTCCAAGGGGAGAGCGGTGCCAATGCTGCACTATGGCCAGAACAGATAGACGGCCGTCGTGCAACAGGAACTCGCATCACGAGACTGGACACTGGGTGGTCGCGTAGGGCTTGGCGACAAGTCACAAGAGAAGGTTGGCAAACAGGCAGTCTTGGAAGTGCGGAAGAAGTCGTGATAGACACATGATCGCTCCACAAGTCCAGAACAAAACATGTGCCTTCTCCAGGTGTTTGCCCCACAGCGATATGCACTCCACAGATCAGGTCGCGTGTCAAACGAGGCGTTGGTGTCGCCCAGCAGTGTGGTTTTGTGGAGAGGCCTTGGCTGCAAGTAGGTACCTGACGTCTCCTCCGCAGCCGAGCAGACATTCAACCGACCTGTCTTGTCTTGTGTTGCTTGGAAGACAATTGTAAGATTGACTTCTTCGATACGCAGCGCTAGAATGTCGGAAAGTTACCCATCATCATGCTGTTCGTTCCTCCGATGCGTCTTTGAAATGACTGCGCGAGGCGGTACATCTTCGTCTTCGTGATGACTTCTTCGTGATGACTGGAATTGAGGTCGTGGTGAAAGATCAGCCAGAGATTGCTTCCGGTCTATGCGTCGCAACTGCCCTGCGGACGTGGAGAGGGGAAATGAATGTCGAGAGGGGAAATGAATGGCGCGTACATGGAAAAGAGAATATCACAAGCAGTTCGAAACATCAGACAGAACGTTCAAATGGAATGAGCGCGAAATGGACTGTATTATATGATTGCGCGTGTCGCGACCACGGCCGACCTCGCAACCCAGCCGATGGCGAGATTGATCATTCTTGCCGGGAGAAATCTTGGCTCATTCACTTCCAACGCCGGCAGAAGGTTTATAGCTACTCGGATCAGACTCGCTACGCTGCGATGTGACACCGACGATGTGTTATACAGACATGTGGACAACAAGATAGGTCTTGGAGATGCCCGGGTGACTTCTGAAAATGCCAGGCGAACATGCAACCCAGCTCCGCTCTTCGGCTTGTCCTCGAGGCTTTCATGATTGTTCACCAACTTATTAATAGCAGCTGTCTATTCGTTGTCTTCTTACATCTTGGACCCGCATCACATCTGTAGACCGGTCCTCCCATTCGAATGCATTCACCGTAATTCCATCGGAAATAAATGCTGCCAACTCGGCCGTTCGAGCGCTCGATCCTAGCCGGAGAGCTGCTGCCTGTAATAAACACTCTGGAACATAAATATAAAAGCTGTAAGTATATTTCCTCAATTCATCTTCATCTTCAAGAAACCATCACATTCCGAATGCCTTCCTTGCGGTGGTGAGAGAAGAAATTTCGCAGACTCAACGTGCGACTTGCTTTGGAACCATGTGTGGTGGGCTTTGTAGAGATGCTAGTCGGAGAAATATCGTTCGACGAGACCCAAGTCTTGTCCGCCCTGTGTGGACTTGGACTGTTTTCCCGCAGGCTTGCTTGTGATGGCGTTAGGGGACCAACGTCTTTTGGAAAGAGGCTGTGATTCCGGGAGCCCGGTCGTGGCTGGTCTTTGCTATTTCTGACAGGATTGCTCGAAAGATCCTGTTCGAGATCAGGAGTAAGATCTTTATCATGATCAGAAGCAACATCTTCACTTTGTCGCTGCTTTTCTGATGCATGAGCGGAGTCGACTGGACGGGAAACAGAGCTGCGAGGAGCGTGATTTGTGATCGGAGGCGCGTTTTTGAGCCTTCGAGAGAGTCGTCTGGAGAAACTGCTACTGAAGATCATTAGTCTTTGGGTCTCTGCGCCCCAAAAACAACCATACTTACCCTAGTGTGGCTGACTCCTTTCTCCCGAGCCCAGCGAATTGCGTTTTTGTGTTCTTGGCATCACTGCTCACAGTAGTAGTGACAGTACTAGACCCGACCGGCTTTCTGGGTATTGTTCTGCGCTCCGATTCCTGGTTTGTCGGGTTTGCGCCGAAACTTCTTGAACGTCTGAAGCGTTTCTTTTCGGTAGCCGAAGTCATCATGCGAGCACCATCATGACTTTGCGATCTGTGGGGCTTCTTCGCTGGGAATCGGCCGGATTGACTGCCGTCTGGGGGATGGCTGCGCAGTCCGTCGGAATGACGCAGAAAATCTGCAAGATCTCTCATACTTCGTCTCTGGTGTGTGCGTTCATCTGGTGGCCGTGTGGCTGTCTGCGGTCGTAGTGGGCTGCCACGGCCATTGACATTACTCCTGGATCCCGGAGTCGGGATACGTTGCCGAGGTTGCTCATATCTGGTCTCGAAAGGCACGGGATGAGGCTTTGAATTCGCAGTCTGCGATGCGGCAGCACCTGTAGATGGCTCTTTCGGGAGAGGCTTGTCCAACCATGGTCCTGGCTTGCGATATACGGTTGAATTTTTCGCAGCAAACTTGGATCGCAGGGGCGACGAGGCGACTGACGACTTTGAAGGTTGTCGCATCGTAGGTGAGACTGTGTTGCTTTGCGGCTTGTTGCGTCGGCTTGCCGCAGCGGCGTGCTTCGAGATCTCACTAATTGTGGATTCTAGGGTAGCCAAACTGTGCCGCAAATTCTTGCTTTTTGTCTTCAGGTCCTTGAGATATTTGTCCCAGCCTTGCTCGTTTCCTCGCATTGCCGCAAATACTTCGGAGATATCAGAGTCACCGGTAGGCCAGCGACCTTCGATCTGGGTGAGATAGTAACTCAGTTCTTGTGTAGATCTGAGACCATTTTCGATGTCGAACACTGCTGCGTTCATAGCCTTTGCGGTTTTCTCGATAATCTTTTCAATCTTCTCATTGCCAGCCAGTAGCTCCGTCCGAAACTTCTTCTCGTCCAGCATGACTTCAAAGACATCCATGTGTTGCATGGGCAGTCTGAGATAGCGCACTCGTTCCTCAATATCTTTAATGGCCAAATCAAAGTCGTCCGACGTGCTCTCCAAAAAGCTGTCGACCTCGTTGACGTGACTTTGCAGTATACGGACCACCTCTTCGTTGGACTTGGCCTGTCCTTCCATTAACAGATGCAGCCCAAAGACGACCTGTGCCATGAGCTTTACGAATGGGTGGTATTTGGCGCCAGGCTTGTGCTTCCATCTTGTGCCAGCTCCTTCGAAGCGCTCCGCGTCGAGCAGTCTGCGACGTCTCATGTCAGCGTCGGGATGGGCGTCAGAACTGGAGTCCTGCGCGTTCTGCATCGATTCCACAATCGACTCCTCAAATGCTCCTTGAAATGATGGGACGGGGTGTTTGGGAGGCGCCATGACCACGGATTCGGATTCGTCGTCTTCATCGTCCGCGCCTTCTCCTTGAGCCGACAGAGAGTGAAACTCGTCTTCGCTGCTCTCGGTCGCATGCTGGGCTGCCATGCCTTGCGAGGTCCCAGCGCTTCTCGCGCCCAGAAAAGGAGGCGTTCCAACCTGACGCAGTGGTAGCAGTTCCTTCCTGACTCGCCGAAAGTGGATGGCCATGCAAGCTTTGCATATGGGCTGAAGCTTCGACGGGGCTCAGATGGATGCCGTATGGGGACGATGTCCTCGCTGGCACAAGTATGTCAACGACGAATGGGGTTCAGGCTAGCGGCGAGCTGGCGGAGGCAGACGGAGGCGGATGGGGTGATGGCATGGCGGAGGCGGAGGCGGAGGCGGAGGCAGATTACGGTGTCGCACACGAGCAGCAGCAAGCTGGAGGTGAGGAGGGGAGAGGAGCTACTGCGTGTCGTGTTTCACGATGTGCACATCATGGCAAGGATGGCAGCGCAGTGCCGTGCCGTGCAGTGCTGTGCAGCTGTGCTCGCTCGCTCGCTCGCTCAGCCGAGTCGGTCCTTCCGGAGCCATGAGCGTGCTAGCGAGCGCCCTCGAGCGCTGGGTGTGGAGGTCCAATTATTAATAAGGATCAGCAAGTGGTGGATGAGTGTTCGTCCAAAGGGCATCTTCTCGTTGTTAGAGGCATCGGCAAATCTAGACCGCACATGGGATGATCAAAGGTCAATCTCTCTGCCACGTTCTGAGCCGGCATCTTGGTCAGGAGATGTTCGTCCACCCTTGCAGATCGGAGAGTGCCAAGGCTCGCCGAGGGATTACTGGAGCGCAAAACACCCAACGCCGCATCACGTGTACATCGCGCTCCATCGCGGGCATTGACCCCGGGCCGAGCCAGCCTTTCCCTTTCCCTTTCGAAGCTCAGCGGAAGGCGAGAGCAAGGAGTCCGCGCGACACCACTCCATCGCTGCTGCCGCCGCCGCCGCCAAAGTGCGACGGTATTACGACAGGCCCTGTTTCAGTGCTGCTGCTGCTGCATGCTCTCGTAACTCGCGCGCGCACCTCGCCTCCGAGCGACTGATTTCGCCTCTGCAGCTCAACACGCACCGCTGAGCTCAGCCGCCTCTCACAACGCGCCGGCACGCGTCATGTCTAATCCAAACGTTGATCACCACTTTGAAGGTGACAGCAAGCTGCTGAACGCGACTTTCAATCCTCGCGCTGAAGTCCGGTCCGCCCTGCTTGCTCTGCAGAAGGAATTGGCGCGCATAGAGGGCCAGCCGGTGCAGGTCACCGCCGAAATCAAGTTCAACGTGTCAGGCCTGAACGCCAAGGAGCACGTCTATTCCGTCAATGTGACAGATGCGCACTTTGATGCTGCAGTCTTTGCCCGGAACAAGGCATCGGCCAGACGCTCAGGAAATGCATCGGCCAGCTCTCCGGGAAATCCAACATCACTGCGAAGCGCTCTCGAAGCCGAAGACGGCGCGGAGAGCAGACCCTTGAAACGTGTGCGCACAGATGGCGACGATGCTGCACTATCTGCCACTCTACGAAATGGCACTTTATCCGAAGAGGCTACGAGTCAGAAAGTCGACGAAGTCTTGAACATTATCAAAGGCTGGCGTGACGAGTGGAAAGCCCAAGGCGGCTGGCTCTTCGACACTCTCAACACAGTCAACAAAGGCGAGAAAGACATCCAGAACGCCATCGAGAAGAAGCTCGAGACTGTCCAAGATGTACTAGGACAATCTATAAACTCAGCCACTGCATCGACAATGTCCGAGCTGTCGAATATCACCAAATTATTGCCCTGGTTGGAACACTGTCGAAAGACCAATGCCGACAAGGTGCAAGCGCGTGAAGAGAAATGGCGCTCGAGCAGTGCCTCATTCCACGATCAAGCTCGGCGAGAAAGGGAGGAGGCCGAGAAGCGATTCGAGGAAAAGCTGGAGGCTCAACGGCGATTGTTGATCAAAGTCGCAGAGGCGAATGGAATTGACATTGATGAAGACGATCAGCGGAGCGACGTCTCACTTGGCGAGCAACTGACCGCAGAGCTCAACTCTGAGGCCTTGCGAGCCGAGCGTGACTCGAGAAATTTGGCAAGCCACGCACATATTACTATCGACGATTGACATGGCTGAAGCTGAAGTCATAACCAACATCCCTCAACATCCGCACACGGCGCTTACCAACCACGCCACCGAACCCATACATCTTCGACCCTTTCTGCATCGGCCTTGTCCGAATCAACCACAAGATACCAACCGAAGCTTACACCGGCTATGCAAGCGTGGTTTGGCCAGACAAGCAATTTCTCGCCCACCTTCACGTCTCGAAACTTGTCTCGGGAGCCCTCCCAGGTGAGCATACCGTGTTCTTGCGCAATTCTGCCCACGATCCACCCAGTCTTGTCAGCTTCCGGATCGTAGATCTGACCTGACTCCTGGGGCCAAGAAGTCACCACGCCCCAACCAGGGTAGCTCTTGCAAGCTTCTCGACCAAAGACGATACCACCTGCAGCAACGAGGGCTTCAGGCTTCTCGCCACGGTCGGTGTACACACTGGCCACTTCCGTCAATATTCGGAATCCAAGATCCTTGAAAGAAAGTAGACTCTTTTCAGGCTCATTAGCGGAGTGCTGGGGTCTCGCTCTCGTGGCTAGCTGCTGCATGTCCATAACCGGATAGACTCCCGCATGGAACTCGACTTCAAATGATTGTCCAATCTTGTCAATCGAATCTCGATACTGCTGTGCTCCCTCATCGTTCGACTCCAAAAGATTCTGAATGGCAGTCGTGGTTGGAGAAGCGCCAAGGGAAAGCACAACCTTTCCGGCCTGGGGGTCTTGACTGAATTCCGCACCGGCACTCTTCAAGAAGGACACTGCACCTTCTTGCAAGCCAAGCAGCTCCTCAGACATGGCCTTCAACGCCTCCTCGGGACTTGACACGCCATAGGAACTACCCATATGCGTGTACAGTCCCTTCAACGTCACTTTCTTGGCAGCCGCCAAAGCATAAGCAATATCAGCCAATTGCTTCGACTCTGCAGGCACGCCCTCTCGATGGTATCCCGTGTCAATGTTCACGAATACAGGGATCTTGCCTGGCCAGACGGCGTCCTCAATTGTCTCGAGCAATTTGACATGATCCGGATGATCAACAAAGAGGCCAACGGTCCCTGGTCCAAGAAGTCGCGTCACGATGGCCAATCGAGGTATCGCCGAAGGGCATACAGGAAGTCCATAGAGAATATTGACGTCCTTGCCAGCGTTCACGCATTCATGTAACCAAGGAACCAGACCCTCGACTTCTGCTATGGTGGAAGCAACGAGTTTCACCGACTTGCTTGTCTTTCCGACTTGCAGTTCTGTGAGCTCCGTCGTCTGCGAGAAATTTCATATTAGCACGTAGACAAAAGAAATTGTCTTTTCGAATCATGTGATCGATCACCTTGTGGGTCTTTACATGTGCACGAAATCCAACTTGCAACTTCTCTACCGTATCAAGCATCAATTTGCAGTTTCGTCTGATGACTGCTGCGTCTAGAATTGCTGCGGGTGCTTGAATGTCTTTGACATGTTTCCCGATGTAGTGGAGCTTCAGGGCGGATGGTGAGGGGGATGGGTAGAGGAATTGTGTCTCCATTGCTGCTCTTCGTCTGATTGCGATGCTAATATGATGATCTTTGACTTGCGGTGTTTGTATTCTTTGCGCGATATGGAGATGATTCGCATCACATTCATCACGAAACTTGTTGAAGAGACTAGCTTCGCCGTAGGGCGTGACGTTGGCCGCTCTTGCCGGTGGTCATTGGATGAAGACAATGCAGATTGTGCGTTAAGAGCTCTCCTTGCCGAAAATTGTATCTCACATTGTTATGGGGTAACTTTTTTAGGTAAGAGATTGTACATGTGAACTTGAAGTGGGATGTTTCCTGGTTGTTGTGACCCTCAGGCACGAATCCCACCAGTTTTGCGCCGACGAGGTCCGATTTCTGAACGCCGCCTTTCACGAAAAGTCAACCACGAGGCGCATCGGATTTGAGAGTGATGGCCGACACACATAAGCGAAAGGCGAACGACGCCGTCGGAGGCGCAGAGAAGAGGGTCAAGGTGCTTCTTGTTCCGGTCCACTCAATGAAACCGCGAGCTCATTTGAGAACAGAGCAAAAAGCAATGGCGAGTGCCAAAGAAAGGCGAGAATGGCTTCCAGCAGGCCAAGAACACGATACAGCCTGGCGATAGTGGCATTTGGGTCTCATGCGACAAAGGCAGAGAGAACAAGTGTATACACGAGGTCATGGACCTGTTCGGTGAATATGCAGAACGCCTCTACCCACAAGCTCAGCATGTCGCGGCCGACAATGAGACAGCCGAAGGAGGTGACGTCGCTGCGGAAAACAAGGACGACAGCATCACGGCCAATATCGAAGATGAAATCAAGGCCGAAGTTCGTGACATTAGGAAGCCTTCAACACCAGGGCTGTTCACGCCTATCATGTTGAACGTGCCATGCGGTCAGTATTGCGCTTGCGCAGGTGGAAATCTGAAGGGTCACTGACGGATTGGCAGTTGTCTTCTTCAAGACGAGCCATCCCGTGGAAGCAGTATCTTTCGTCAAGACAATTTGCGAAGATGCTCTCAAAGACAGTAGCCACAAGCGAACCAGGTTCGCAAAGCGACTGTCGCCGATGACACTTGTGGGCCGAGCAAGTACGGAAGGTCTTGACAAGGTGGCCGCTGAAGTTTTGAAACCGCACTTCCACCAAGAACCATTCAAAAAGCGAAAGGTCGGTCCTGATGCCCAACTGTGCGCCAAGACGTTGTAGACGGCAGCACGAGCATCCTCCTATGGCATGGCTGACACAGAATCGGGTATAGTTCGCTATTCGGCCAACCATACGCAATCATACCGCATTAACCCGGGACGCCGTGATCAAACAAGTTGCTTCGATCGTTGGCCCGGGGCACCAAGTCGATTTGAATCACTACGAGTTGCTGATCGTGGTGGAAGTATATCAAGTATGTGGTCGTGGCTTGCATTGAGTGACGGATGCATTTGGCAGGTCGGCGCTTTTGCAGCGCTATGGCTAATCATTTTCGCAGAACATTTGCGGTGTCAGTGTCCTCGATGACAGCTTCGAACGACTGAAACGCTACAATATATCCGAAATCTTCGAGCCGACTCCAAAGGGACAGGATGTCAAGAAGTGAAATTCCACGTACAGTGCTGCAACACACAGCCTCTTCGCGATACCTCCGAGCTCTGAGTTTGGTCAGCCACGGGTCGTCTCTCGCGAACCCGCATGCAGGCTTTACAGATGCCAGCCAAGAATACAGCGAGCGAGGACATCTCGCCTAGGGTTCCGCGATCCGGGGCTGTTGAAAGATCAAACGGGCTACTGCTGCATGTCGGGTCGGTCGGCTTCCATTCTCGCTTCATGCTGGACTTCAGGTTAATGAGATGACACGCTGCGCTGGAACAAAGGCCCATCCCGGCGGGCGCGTGGCAGCTCGGCATGACGCAGGAGCATTCCTCATCTCATGCATTGCCACAACCAACCACAACAACGGCCTCGTGGTGTGTGCGCTGAAGGCTGGATCTTGTGCAACACACCGGCCTCGTGGCCTCCCGATCTTTTGAAGTCCACATCTGCACGTCGCGTGGGCTCCCGGCTTTCCGACGAACCGTAAATCTAGGCCTGCCTACCACAGTGCGCCGACATGTTGCACCCGAAAAGCCATTGTGCTGTGTTCTCCGAATGCTGAACGTCACATCTCACAAAGTCGATGTTTGACAGGTATGGCCGTTGCAGTGTCGATGGGGCTCTCTGCGCGAAATTCTCGATTGCTTCTACAAGTTCCGCTCCGACTTTCAGCCAACCGCCACATCATGCGCTCCGCCACATCGGCACTAACGCCATTCCCGGCCTAGATAGACGAGTGCTGACGACCCTTCTCGCCTCTTCTCGAGTCTATTCTATGCCCGCGCATTCCTCTGCGCCTCGCAAACGACCATGGCACCCACAACAGGCGAAAGATGCGAAGGCTCCTGCTCCATGAGGGGCCTCGGCGTGCATCTGCTTGGATACTCTGGCCTGCGAGATGATTTTCGGCAAGCCATTTCGCTTCAATCGCTTCGTGGTTCTACCGTGCCGCCAGTGCACCGACCCGCAGTATGCCCACTGACATCTACACCCTACCCTGCTGGGACCACACACGGCGTCGACTAAGCGTGAAAGCCGCATCGTGAAGGAGTCTGACTTGAGTGGCTGTTCTATCTGAAATACTTTGCCTGCTTTGCATCCACGAATCCGGTCTTATTCGGTATGCCTGCGGCAATGGTCTGACGAGCTTTCCAACAGAGCAGCCACCCTGCCCGCTGACTTGGGAGCCCGGCAGTTGAACGGTGCAACCTGCATTCTCCATCCAAACCGCCTCAATACGCAGTCGTTCCGTGGACTCGTTAGCTTCCATACAAAATGACGGTCGCCGTCCAGGAGCCCATTCATCCTTCGAGCGTATTCAGACTCAAAATGACCACGAGATCGTCAACATCACCAGACCGAGCATCAGTCCAGCGAGTTGCAGCGCAAGCACTCCAGACAAAGGCAGTGACAGTAGAGAGATGCAATGGCGCCGTCTTTCGAACATTCAGGCTCCAATCTTCGTCCGATTTCTTTTACGTCCTACGATGTTGTCCCTCGACGAGTGTCAGGCTGCTTCATCATGAGGAGGACCGACTCCAGGCTGAAGCTCTGATTCTGCAAGCATTACGAGGCCGATCAGACCTTCTCGTTCCTCGATTAATCGAATACTCAAACACCTCAGCAGCGATCGGAAGTCTCTACTGCATCAGCGGGCCTTTCAGAGGTGCTGTACTTTCTGACGTTGAACCACGCATGTCGACACAAGCCCTATCGAGCACAGACAAGAGTCTGGGTCAATATGTGCGGAGGCTCACATATATCTCTGGATCGACATTCGGTGCCGTAAGGCCGAACAGCTCAAGCTCTGGAGCCTCACCATGGTCGAGATGCTTTGCAACGATGCTGGAGTCAGTGCTTTGGGATGCTGAAGATGCTCTTGTCAGTCTACCATATGACTTCGTTCGGGAACAAGTACGAAAACATCGATCCTCGCTCGACCTGATCACCCAGCCGAAGCTTTTCTTACTTGAGATGGTCAACGACAAGAACTTGCTCGTCGACACAAAATGCTGGACGATTTCCGGTGTCTTGGACTTTTCGACTGCCACCTGGGGCGACCCGTTCATGTCGGACTGCTTTTACAACCCATCTGTCGCCTTTGTGGAGGGTTTTGGTAAGCTGCCGAATTCGACGACCGATGAGCGAATACGTCAGTACCTGTAAGGGCTTTAAAACTTATGAAAACTATTACAAATTACTGACTTCGTTTGAAGGTATATCCTCTATCATTCTTTACTGGCGATAGTGCGACAATGCTACCGGCCTTCAGAAGACGGCGACGAGCTTGGAGCCCGGCGGAACCTCACCACCGCCTTGACACAATTATCAAGCATCGGCGGATGAACCAAGAAGGATGGTTGCCCAATACAAGCCAAGCATGAGCGTATGGCGCAACGAGCGAGCATGAATGAGCGGGCAGGGCGTTCTTGCGAGGATAAAACTTCGAACTCTGTGTTGCATATGAAACAAGATCCTTCACTTCAGCTCGAACTTCCGCATGGGCCTCAAGAGATGACGTCTCACCTCTTGCCATTCTCTCTGCGATCGATTTGCTCGGCCGAGATCTTTTCGCTGTAGCGACCTCGGCTGATGAGAGTCAAGATTCTGATTTGTTTGACTAGCAGTTCACGACTCCCCAGTCCGAACCAAAGCACGCGAAATAATCCGTACCGGGTTCCTGAAGTCTGCAACCCTGCCACGCCCAACTCTTAGTGGGAGATTGCTTGCCGGGATGTTGCTTGACGTAGGTACTGTGAGATTTATTTCCTTCGCTGTGCATACCGATTCTCCTTCCAAGGCCGCCATCTCGGCTCGAACACTTAGTACATCTTCAAGCATCTCTCAACAGCTTCCAAAGATTAGATCTCAACAAAAATTCTTCGTCATTCGTAGAATTGCTGATGTCCTGGCTGTTGTATATAAGATGCAGGAACACGACACCATGCTTGCACGTTACCAGACCTTCGGGCTCATTCACCAGCCTGGCAAATTGCTAATATTTGCTATGATGAACTCTACAAGGCTACCGCCGACCAGGTACGAGAAAAAAACTTCTTGGACACCACCGAGGCACAACAAACCGCATTCGCTCATCAAAGGGAAGAAGAAGACATGCGATTCAAAGAATTGTGATCTCGCGTCTACTATTCGACCTTCGCAATCGCGATGGATCATCTCGACTATCCACAAGACAGCCTACCTCTCGAAATCCAAATCCCACTCGTCGCGACAGAAAAATATTGCGACGCGGTCGCGTTCGACTCTTTCCCTTCCCAACGCGGCTATCGCTTTGCCCAAGGACGGATATCTTTGAAAGAAATCCTCCGGCATGGACCCGCTCGTGCGATCGCGTTTCTTCAAGAATGGATGTGGTTTGGCCCGCTGAAACTCGCGTTGGGGGATTCTTTTGTGTACAAGGATTTCGTGCGGCAGGATGCCACGACGGGGAGGAATGTGGTTTGTACGGTGCGGTTGAAGGAGTGGATGCTGGAGAAGAGGGAGCGCGTGGTGGATGGGACGGTGCCGGCGCTTTGTAGGAAGATGTTGGGGATTTGCGAGATTTTGGATCGTGCGGATGCGAGTCTGGCGGGTTCGGCGGGGTGGGCCAAGGATTGGGCGGCGGTGTGGTTGTCGATTCGCGTGTTGATTGAGACTTTGTTGGCGTTGGGGAGGAAGAGGAAGAGATCTCATCATCGGACGCGGATTGGTGCTCCTCCGAAAAATGCGGCTTCGTGGCAGTTGCTGGTGTCGACGATGCGGGAGAGGCCGGGATGGTGTGTGCATCAGATTGATAAATTTCGAGAGGTCATGTCTTTTACGGCGGTTGTCTATATTGGGAGTCTGAAGCGGTATCCGACGTCTTGGGTCGATCACGATCAGTGCCGGGGCGAGAAGAATTGTGTTGCGTTCAACATTGACAAGAGCACCTTCGACCATGTGCACGTAGAGCCAGGCTGCACGTGCTCGGCAATCGAAGCTCCGGTGGAGGAAATGCATGACATTGTGGGCACGGGTGGCATAGCATATGTTCAGTGCGCGCGTGCGACGAACGGAGAGCTGCGATTCACGTATCGAAGAGCCACGCCTTGTACGAGATATGTTGCTTTGTCACACTTGTGGGCAGACGGAATCGGCAATCCGCACAGGAACACCATATATCAATGCCAGCTCGAAAAGATCGTGGAAAGGGTCGCAGTGGCCGACGCAGCTATCTCGAAGATTCCGGTAGTGGACGGCGTGACGGGAGCGTTACCGGGGCATCATAGCCTTCGGCGTCGACTTTTGAAGGGGCAACCTTCGAAGCTGCCGAGCGGATATGTTGCCAACTTTTGGCTGGATGCACTCTGCGTGCCAGTGGTGTTACCAGAGCACGACTCGCGACGTATGCTGTCTTTGAGGCTGAAGGCGTTGTCGAACATCGCTCTGACATATGCCATGGCGACTGGCGTGTTGGCAATCGACCAAGAGCTGGAACATATCACACCTACCATGGACGAAGCGGAAGTGACAGCTCGAATCGCAGTTTCTGGCATCAACACACGATGCTGGACCTACCACGAGGCCACCTTCGGGAGGTTGATATCATACTGGTGCGGTCATGGTCCAATAACTATTGCGCCATGGACCACAATGCCCTCACCAAAGCGGCATAAACGGCTTGACCTCATACCAGCCAGAGATACCTCAGACAAGGCTCTACGACTGGCGCGCAATTGGTATCCCCTTCTCGACACTCCTTGTTCGGCGACCTTGGGCAAGGAGGCGAAATTGATCGAGCCCGACGAATCCGGTGGGGCGCGCAACAAATCTTCAAGGCTGACGCAAGGCGGCAAGCTGCGAATATTCCTGTCGGAGTCCATTAATCTAAGTCGAAACCCAGCTCGCAACGGATACCGACTGACAGGCAGGAATTGGTCAAAAGATGCTATCAGAGGTCGCCTTTACAACAATCGGGCCGTTCGATTCGGATACGTCTGGAACGCTTTACGTGCGCGAAGCAGTACAAACACCGAGGATACTGTCATCGCCCTAGCCAATCTGCTCGATCTGGACGCTCTCGATATCGTGGCGATGCGTCCGGAGCAGCGCATGAAAGCCATATTGAGAGCATATCGATGCTTTCCCGCCGACTTGTTGTTCGCAAATGGTCTCGATCGACTTAGTGATGAGGATGGCCCCAGTTGGGTCCCTGCGCATCCTCTTGGGTCGGAATCTTTGACTTTTCGCGAGTGGAGAGGCATCAAGTTCAACTCCCGTGCAGAGCGCGTATCGTCGCCAGGTCTCGCATACAATGCCGTTGAGATCACGCCGGATGGGGTCTTGTTGAAGCATTTTACCATTACCGTGGAGCCGAAGAAACAACCCAAAAAGGCAAAGACTTTCCACGTCGGTAAAGACGTGCCCATCGCGCTGGACTCTAGCGACGGCAAGCCTCCGAAAACTTTTACCGTTCCCTGGAAGGTTGTAAAGCTCAATGGACCACTTGTAGCTTCTGGCTACTTCCACTTGAATGGTAAGGACATCTGGGGCAAGCCTGACGATGCTTTTTATCATTTCAAGCTCGAGCGTAATGAAGCCGCAACCTCACAGCCTGGCTCGGCTGGGAATATTCTCTTGATCTTGAACTATCCCAGAGGTGCGGAGGCTGAACACAAAAGCACTTGTAATGGTTGCGCGGTCATTCGAATTGGCATGAAGGATAAAACCGCAAGATCGAACTACGCATGTCCGTTATTGTGGTATCGGGTACCAGATTCGTATGCGAAGCAGTCCGGGAATCTTTTCGAGGCAGAGGTGCAGGAGGAATTGGATGTGCTTATTTGCTCTGGTAAGTTACTGCTCCCAACCCTACAGTGTTCCGACTCGACTGACAGTTTGCAGATGTTGCCCGATGGCCTCGCACGCGGCTCAGACCAAATGTCTTTGACAAGGAACCACGAGAGGAGAACGTTGCGATCTATGGCCTGGTATACGCCGCACCCTTCGGTGCCGCCCTTGGAGTCGGTCTGGCCATGGCCGATCAGTATAACCAGCTTGTCCCAAATTCTGCCTCAAGGACTATCGTATCTCTGGCCATCTCCTTCCACGCCGCCGCACTTCTATCCGCATGCCTTCAATTCCTACTACATTGCTTCCGCCTAGCTCGACACTGGCTCGTCCTTCTAGAATACCAGTCGCGCGAGGACCGAGAGCTCCCTTGGTGGGCCGTTCTGCAAGAGGCTTCCCCCGACGCAGACTCCGTCCTGGCTTTTGGCAGCGGAAAATCTGCGTGGTACTTTATTTCCGTCATCATTTCGATTTTTCGGGGTTTTGATGCGCTGTGGCGTTTGTGTGGAGCCTCGACCGCGCATACGGATTTTGAGCCTGAGATTGAACTCCGTGAGATTCGGCCGGGTGTTTGGAGTAAGAATCGGAATCATAGTACTGTGGTGATTTCACCGCCGCTGCCGACGCCGGTGGTTAGAGTTATCCCGGATCAGGAGGAAGCTGCGCCTTCACCGTCGCGATGATTTTTGGTGCGCGTATCAAGTCACTGTGGCTGCTAGTACACTCGTTCCCTGCCTGGAGCATGATTTTTGCCAAGGAGGAACACTTTCGGATCGACCTGTGTTGCAATCGGCAACCCATCACAGAGAATTTTTCGCGTTGACGAGACCACGTTCCGGACACTGGTGTCGAAGGAAGTTACACTGAACGAGGCCATTTCAGTGGCTACAAATTTCTGTGCCGAATTGCACGGTTCCTAGATGGACAGGAGGCCTTTGGAGGCAAGAAGAATACCGAAAAGTGGCGCAACGTCGATGTCGTTCTGGGGGGGTCAAGGCTTCTCGGCCGTTGGTATTCGTGCAGCGCTGTACCAGGTGCTGGAAGTCGTACGGAGGCATAGCATCGCCTAAAATCGAATGCATTTGAGTTGGAATTCGGATTATCTACTACAGTACCTGGTCAAGGTCAGTCATAATATTCGTCCGATAGATGTAGATGTCTCTTACATTGTATATACATGTGCAAGCAGAAACACTCCCGTCGTTGGTCTAGATGTTGTTATTCCCTATGTGTTGCCTGAATTGGAATGCTCGCCCGCATCTTCGAGGAGGATGTGCATAGTCTACGGTGTCGAACCGTGAGCTGATCTGGAAGTCTGGAACATAACCAGTACTGGCTTTGATCACAGCGGGGATCATCTGCCAGACTTGGCGACCTCGTCTTCACTGGTACGATACGAATCACGATGCCGCTGGTAACTTTTACAGCATTCACTTTCTTCTTAGCGCATCGAGTTCTCCTGTAGCATGGCAGGATGTGAGGCTTGTGAGCACTCCTTTCAACTTTGCAGCAAGGAGGAAATTAGAGGGCGTAATATTACGATAAGCGTGGTCAAAAGCAAGACATCCGAAGCGTATACAAGCCAAATAAGTGTCTCGGCGCCGAGTACATGCAGCATACTATAAGGTACCAAGATGTAGGAAGAAGGATCGTGGATCCGACGAGGCCGGCCGGCATGGTCCTTTTGATTCCGCAGTCGGTGGAAGGGGGTTGAACCATTCTATGGCAGACGCTCGAAGATGGGACGATGCTATGTGGCCTTTGGGTAGTGTTGTGGGTTTACAGCCCCTGAGAAATGGAGGTTGTGTACATCGTATATTATACTGGTGTACACCCATGGATACACATCGGGTATACCCGAATACCAGGATATCCGAGCAATATTAAGCAGCTTGGCGGGTTGTGGGCGGGATATAAAGTACCGTACAGGCAGGTACTGCCTGAGGTGGCCGAGCGAAGCGATAGCTGAGCGGAATAACAGTCCTGAAGTTGGGAGTGCCTGCTGGTTTGCCTCTTGCCTGCCTGCCTGCCTCCTGCCCTCCTGCCTGCCTTCCTGCCCTCTGTACCGGCCCCCGGCTGCTGTTAGGCACTCAACAGA
The DNA here is from genome assembly GCF_000340215.1 of Pseudocercospora fijiensis CIRAD86. Lineage (NCBI taxonomy): Eukaryota > Fungi > Ascomycota > Dothideomycetes > Mycosphaerellales > Mycosphaerellaceae > Pseudocercospora > Pseudocercospora fijiensis. Next base: position 2,173,976 of record NW_006921541.1, read on the forward strand.
TTCATCAGGCCAATACTTCCTTTTGATTTCTTCCAATCAGAGGCCTGGCTGGATTTGTATGAGCGCATCTTCAAATTGAACCCCCGGCGAATACCTCGCACGTGATTCTACCAACTTCTGACTGTTATTCCGCTCAGCTCGTAAACAGACAACACCTCCGCATCCTCGTCGCAAGCTCCTCGAATGCTCCGGCTTATGCCTGTTTACATCGCTTCGCTCGGATCAGCGTATCCGATAACTCCGCCTTGTGTATACACAACGAGCTCGCCTAAAAGGGTCGTATACATAGTGTATTACAGAGCGTGTACACCATCCACAGGTTGGTGGACCCCATCACTACCTTTGGGTTGCGACGGTCCCCTTTTTCCCCCAATCTCCACAAAGTCTAAAAAAAATCCAAACAAGCTTATTGTGAGAGACTAAAGCTAATGCCAAGATCTTGGCAAGAAAAGGGGAGGTTCTTCCATCCAGCCTTCGCCGCTCCTTTCACCCAAGCCACACTTGTAAAGACAGCCAAACAGCTACCGACGTGAAACTCTCACCAGTCAAGACGCATCGGAGCGCTCGACGAGGTCTAGCGTCAGGAACAACCGCCTTGGCCTTATTCATGCGATGCGAAGCGAAGCTCGTGTTCGGTCTAGCACTCTGCACTTCTCCAGACTCACCATCTCCACAATCGATGACAGTTGCTTGGCATCTGCTAAATGAGGACGAATGAGCCGATCAGATCTGCAATAAGCGAGTCCCGCAGTTCTGCTTGCCCTGTGCTATCTCCGCCCGTATGGAAGGACGGGAGACATGGAAACCTAAAGTCCACGAGACATGTTGAGAGACAGGCACAGCCTCGCAACGTCGACCATCTTACTGCAAGCGATGTGTTGTGGAGGCAAAATAGAGTCATACAGCCTTGGCCTATTACTCTCTGATCCGATTATGCTTCGTCCTCAATTTCCCAAAACGCCATTGTTCGATCTGCCACGTGCGGCCTACCACTGTAATGGAAGCCACGCTAGTGCCTCCTGTCCAACTGGGCTTGAAGCATATCTGGTTCGGCGTCATCGGATTGGCCATGCCTCTGGCTCGTGGTCTGACCAGGAACAGTGCTCATGTCTGCGCAATAGCCAAGCGACCACCCGTCCGGCAAATGCTTTGCCTCCGCCCTTTGGGCTCACCAGTCAGAAGTCTGGCCATACTCGGGATCAAGCCATCAATACGAGGCAGGCCGCGGCTGGCAACTTCCACGTCCCTTCACTGGAGGTCGGTGTTCCGCGCCTACCAAACAAAGTCGTGACTCCCGTTGTGGCATGGGCACGCCTCGCTCTACGCCAACATCAACGTGAGAGCCGTCCATCGGCTACTAAGAGGGACGAGAACTTGTGGGAGCAACAGCAACAAACGGCCGACCAGGCTACAGGATTTCTGTATAAGTATGGCCTCTAGTTCCCATCTCGACAGCCTTTTCTTCTCATCCACCATCATCCACTTTCACCAACTAGCACACTCTTCTTTTTATTCCCCACATTCGTTACGCAACCACAATCTTTTCAAATGAAGTTCACTCTCTTCGCTACTGCCGCCTTCGTGGCTGGCGCCATTGCTGTACCAACTTCCCCGTCTTCTTACAATAGCGATCCCTGCGACGGCCTGTCCAAGGCGTACAAGGAGTGCAAGGCCATTCAGGACCACGACTACGACCTTTGGCAGGCGGCCATCAAGTACGAGGCTCTCCAAAAGTCCCAGTACGAATCCTGCAAAAAGCTTGAGGCCAAGTACGAGGCAGACTACAAGACCTGCAGCGCGAAAAAGGCAGACGCAAAGAAGGCATACGATGCCGCCAAGGTAGGGAACCATTTTAGTCAGTTTCCTCGTACTGCCCATGGCTAACAACCTCACAGAAGGATGAGGATGCTGCTGCCAAGGAGTACAACTCGTGCGAATCGAAATCCAAGCCAGAGTACAAGAAGAAGTGAGCAAATTCCACCCTCGAATTGCAGCATTGTTACTGACGCCATTGTTACAGGTGGGACGACGCCAAGAAGGCATCAAAGAAGGCCTACAACGACTGGAACAACTGCTGTGAGGATCCTGAGAAGAAGTACGAGGATCAGGTCCAGAAGTGCAAGAAGGAAGGAACGGAGTGGAAGGGTAAGCCCATTACATCCCACAAACCTTTCCACCGAAGCACAAAATCTAATTCTCTCTCACAGCTGCCTGGGAAAAGAACGCCGCCGCCGAGGCCGAACTCCACAAGCAGGAAGGCATCTGCAACTGGAAGCGTGATCAGGTGAACGACTGTGAGAAGAAGAACCAGGACCCAAAGCAGCCTTCCGGCTACAACAAGCCAAAGGGTTACTAGAGAAGAAGAAAGAAACTCTCCCCTGCTTCTTGTTATGACCAACCACCACCCTGCCCTGCCACTGAGCAGAACTTCTAGTTTTGATGGGAAGGTTCTGGGAACAGAGGACTTCCTGATTTGTGTATGTAATGGCTAATCGGCATGAGAGGCTGTGTTATGATATCTAGTGTTTGAAAATCGAATCGAATCGTCGGAACAGAGTGGATTTTTTCGATTACTGCTATTCGTATAATAGTGCAAACTTCATCTGAAAATCCGGGTCTGTGTAGGTGTAGAGAAGGAGATGAATCGTCGAAGGTGAAATCCTGCAAGAACTATTCACTTCCTAGCAAAGCCTCCTCCTACCCTTGCGACGCTTCGACTTCGCTCTCACTACCTATATGGGCATTGAAGATGAATTTACGGTTGATTCGAATCATGCAAAGTAATAGAATGCCTGCAGTAATTCTAACCGTCGTGATGAATCGACCGAGAAAAATCATCCCTTGAATTTCTTAGAGTTGTTCCATTTGGTTGTGCTTTATCAGCCTTCGATTGTTGAGAATTCGTTCTCTGAATCCGGGCTCAGAGTTCGACCCATTCTGTGGCGGAGGGGTTTAGGTGAGGTGATGTGATAATGTGCTTCATTCATTCACCTGTGCCTTCGTACCGACGTCTTTGAGCCTTTGAGTATAAAGCTATTCAATAGATCGCAGAGAGCTTGAAAATCGAAATTTTCTTCGAGATCGATAAATAGGCGATTGATATCTGGGATCTTAATCCGTCATTCGCACACACTGTCGAGATTTGAGTCCTGCGTTTTATAAATCTCAACCTACTACTACCTTACATTCGAATCTCGTATGTGTGTGTTATATGAAAGCTTGAAATCTCACTTTATTTGTCTCGAGACTCTCTTGGCTACACAGCTCACGTTTAGGTGAGGTGAAACGCCCCCGAAACAACCTTCTTCACTTGGAACGCTTCGACTTCGTTGGGACTTCTATGTAACTGAATTCAACCACGGTCAAGTCTGCAGTCGATGATAGCTTCAACTGGCGTATGTGAGAAGTCGTGGCATCGAGGTTCTGCCACGAGCTTCATGATTGGCAATATGAAGAGAACAAAGATAGTGTTGACGAAAGGCGATCATTTGTAATTGTCTCCGAAGATTTTGTTGTGCAGAACATGACAGTTTCCAGGAAAACACCTCATGTGATACCGATCTGCTTTTCAAGCGCCCGCGCCTGAATTCGCCTCACTCTCAGCGATCGCGTTTCTTGACAGCTAAGTCCGCTTTGCGCAGCCCACTGTCAGAGGCGATATACTGCAGCATTTCTAGGGCGACTTTTCGATGCCAAGTGTCGGCTTCGGCGTGTTGCAACACGACGGAGAGAGGCCAGACCAGGGCATGAGCTCCAATGACGCCACGAGCATCAGGCGTGGTTGGCTTGCTGTTCGAGTCCACCTTGTGCAAATGGTAGGGAATGCTAGCACAAATGCCGTCCATCATGAGCTTTATGATCTCCTTCGAGTGTAGAGCACTACAGCGTAATCGAAGCAGCTACCGTCAGTCGTCCGTGAGTATACCGACGGCATGCTCGAGCCCCAGATGAGGAATTGACTCGTCAAGAACGATCTCAATGTGGTCTCAGCTGACTGAAAGACTCGCCGCGATGTCAGAATATCCTTGACGATATTGGGGTCCTCATTGTCATCCGCTGGAAAAGGATTGCGTCTATAGCTTAACTTGAAGCTCTCTATTACCCATACTTGGTCTTCTCAGGAGTCCTTGCAACGCCTTGGGGCTCGATGTATTTCCTACCAAAATCGGAAGACGATAGTATAGACATGGCGTCATCGCATCGCATCACGGCACGCCGTATGACGTGCATATCAAGTCGACCAGGTTGCCGGACAAGGTGTCTGTAAGGCTCGCTCGACGACGCTCGTGTTGGGAGACGGAGGCGGACAAGAGTCGGCAGCGTCGCTCAGTGAAAGGCTCGGTGAGCAGTGGTCAGAGTATTTTGCTTGTGAAGGCTGATCTTGCTCTCGTATAGCTGTCGGCATCGCTCGCTTGTAGTCAGGCTACAGAAGTCAATGAGAGGATGTAGACCATCCAATCGCAGGTGAAGTGTGTACCTGCTTCAAGGCTTGGCGGCGAGAAGCCTGGAAGCCCCTGGCCTGGCCTGGTTGGGAGTCGGGACAAGCTCCACGCCAAACCCCAGAGATCCACAGGCGACAAGCTTCCATTCTCACATGCCAAAACGAAGCCTCGAGACACCCCTCCAGAGGCCCAGATCATACGCTTGATCAGAGTCAGCCACGCGATCACGTTCGTATTGATGATAACGCTCACCTCACCACAACCTCGCTCCAATGCGATCTACCCGCTTTATGCCTCAAGAAATAACGTGATTACTGTAGCTAGCTTCAAGTCTATGAGTTGAAAAAAAGAATTCCAATGAGAGAACAGGTAAAATGAGAACGAAGCAGTGGGAAATTCACATTCGTATTGATGATAGCGTTCACCTCACCACGCCATCGCTCCAAATCATTGTACCTACTTAACACCATGCAAAATCTACGAGTAGGCCTCGCCACCCACCCAAAAACAGAGTCATCTACTGCTGCCACTCATCCTCGTCGTATCCTGCACGCACGATCTTGGCTCTGTTCGCCCGATTTTTCTTCTCCTTGTGCACCTTACGTGCGACACCCTTGACTGGAGGACCGGAGGATGTGCGATTCTTCTCGATTTTCTTCTTCGTAACACCCTTCGACGGACTACCGCCTGGAGCGCGTGCTGGCGTCTCTGAAACCGGAGCGACAACATCTAGAGCCGGATCGCGATACATCTGCTCGGCGACGGCAATGTTGTGGAGTTTGGTTGCCATGCGACTCTGGTCGTGCCAGTTTTGCTTGAGGACGCAAACGCAGTCTGAAATGCATCGCTTGGCAACCTCGATCAGGTCTTCATCGTCGTCGTCGAGGGCGTCTTCGTCTTCGAAGGCGGCGTTTTCGTAGTAGGTGAGGGCGGAGGCGAAGATGGTTTGACCGTACAGGTCGACTGCGAATTGGCCGAACGGGATGGCTCTTGCGACGTTGTCGTGGCGGACGAGGATGATGCAGACGGCAGCGAGGCGGAGGATGAGGTACTCGATGCAGTCTCTGAGAGCAACTTCCTTGGCCTTGAAGCGCTTGGGATCGGCGGAAAGAGCGGTCGCGGAAGGTTCGAGAGCGGTAAGCTCGTAGGTCAGGACGCCCGGGTACTCGATGCTTTGCGAGCCTGCTGAAGGTTCTGGAGTTGACGTGACGCTCTCGGTATCATGGTCCAGACCGGAGTCGCTGATGTGATCTTGGACGGTCTCGTCGAGGTGCTCGCTGTCCTCACCTTCTGCGGGCGCCTCTCGCTCCTGCGTCTCGAAAGCTTCTGGTGCTTCTGGAGTTGATTGTGGTGCCTCTGCGGCTGGTGCGCTCGCAGAGTGGTTGACGGAAGCATCGATAACGCTGTCGCGAGGACTCGAGTCTACAGGTGCTGCTGGAGGCTGCTGAGCTTGCTGGGCAGGTGGGACGGCGCCGGGAGTGGTTGGTGGCGGGGACTGCTGTGCCGCGAGCTCTGCTTTGACGCTTGCAAGAACGGACTCGGCGGTAACCTGATCAGTAACGGAGCGTGGAATGCCGTGTTCGTAGAGATATTGCTGAAGCACAAAGTTGACTGCGTCGACGTGCACTGGCATGGTTGATAGTTGGAGTTGGTGTAAGTTGCGATGTATGCTTGACTGCAATGATGTGGAGTCTGAAGTTGTTCGAGATGCTGGTAGAGTGTTCAACTTGGAAGCAGATGGTCGCGGATGTGGTTGTGAAAAGGAAAGAAGAAAAGAGTGGCGGAAGGAAATATTTGTACCTGCGGCGCATCAGCAAGTGGTATTGTCACAAGAAGGCTATTGTGACTGACGAGTGAAGCGATTGTGCCGATGGCTGCTTGTCAATGCTATTGTCAATTGAGGCCGAACGTTGCGGTGCTATTGTTGAGGTGCACGGACGTGTTTCAGGTTGCATGTGAATGATGCAGGAAAAGGTGGTGCTAGGTTTGATGCACGCTTCACTGCTCACAATAGAGAAGTGGGATGGTTCTGTAGGTTAAATACTCGCGATTAGTCGCTGAGGAGAGGAAGAAGTGCTGCAGCGACTCGACGGCAAGCTGAGTGCGCCAAGAAGTCCTCAGAAGGTCCTCAGCAAAGTCGGTTGTCTTCGTCCAAGGGCATTATTGCGACGGGATCACTTAGACAATTGGCACAGTATCATTGACTTTCTTGCGTGTCGCAGCTCTCCATGCTCGCGTGGCATTGGAGCCGTTGCTGATGCTTGAAGAAGGGATTGCACAAATGGAGGAGGGCGGCAGTAAGCGGCAGATGCCGGGCCTGGCCTCATTGTTTGACAATATCGATGTAGCTTGGCAGTCGGCTGAAGCACCGAGCTATTGTCGACAGCACGTCTATTCATTGCAGCTGGTGCTGCCGGTGCATGTCGTTGTCGACGTTGAAGCCAGCATGAGCTTAAAATAGTTCGAGCATCTGACTAAGCGAAATTTCGGTCGCCGTCGGAACGCTCCGCTCCCTCTGGCCATTGATGAGCTCTCTCTGCCGACTTGAGCTCGCCATAGATAACTCCTCGACAGTAAGTGTGATGATCTCTGGTATATTGGAGATAGAGCAGGTGTCTCATTAGAAGACATGGCAGCAATCCCAATAAGGCCAGTATGAGCGACAGTCAGCAACACACAAGGCAAGGAGGAAAGGAGTCTCGTCTGGAAGCTTTCGCTGATGTCCGGTAGAACCCAGCATGACGAAGTCCACTGCCACCTCTTTCGTCTACCAGCGGAGCTTCGAAGACGGATTCACGGAGAGATCCTCGCATGCCTGCAGGATATCTCGTAGCTTCCATAGAGCATGGCAAAGAACCCAGCACTGGACGAGGTCAACGGAAGTGTGCTGCCATACGTAGACCACCACAAAGACTGCATTGCAGACTTCAGATCTGGTAAATGTAATACGAAGCAGACATCCTCCGGTTTTGCGCATCTCCCGAGTTGTCGCTCGATCTAGCAGGAAGCAGCCACGTTTCTTTACGGCAATGCCAACTTGGTATTCCAGAGTCCGGCTTGCATCAATTCGTTCATGAACTGAGTCCTAGTCCTCACTCCCAGCATCGCTGCCATGATACGGCATGTGAGGATCGAGATGGGCGCTCCATTTGGACGTCTGGATGTGCAGTGGCCAGTGCCCCGAATTGTTCTTGTACTTCACATTTGCTTTGTGTGCCCCCAGCAATGCCCGCGGCATTTGGCCTCTCGCAATTATCACACATGCTCTGCCAGGCGAGACTGTCGATGGCGAAGTCTCGGGAGTTGATCGCAACGATCGTACACCTGATGATGTCTTCCAGATAGTCTGCTATCTTCTTCGCTTAAACCATCTCCTCTGCTGTCGCTCACTCCTTGTCCCACACGTGCCCGTCTCCTATCAGATGCCATTGTTGATTCATGAAGCACGGAAAGGCGGCGATGATTTCCGATACGATCTATGAGATGAAATGAGTTTGTCAGCCCCAGCACCCAGCTCTCAGCTCGGGCTCCCAGCGCCAGCCAGGCACGCTCCCGCCCCGAAAGTTTGACGGCGCAAGGGAGCAAGGGACGGAGCTCCATATATACCAAGAAGCCAAACCACGGTTGGCTTCACTTGAGGCTATTGTTGCTTCCTATTATTGTCGCGCCTTCCTTACGCGCAACTTTACCGCGCAAACCTTACCGCACTCGCTATTCCTTCGCGCCTCGACTCGCTATATTCTTCTTTGTCTTCTACCTTTAGCGATAGCGATAGCGATAGTAGCGTTACTACTACTACTACCGTTTCGAGCTATAACTAGTATTTCGCGCGACCTTATTATTATAGCTGCTTTAGGTACTTTAGCGCCCGACTTAGTGCCTACCTTACTAGTAGGAGCACCGTATTTATTATAAGCTACGAGGCATATCGCTATAGACTCGCTACTAACTCGCTCTAGACTTCGACGTCCTACGACTATAAATACGAAAGATTTCTAGTACTATAGCGAGTAGATATAGTAGGACCTTATCGACGATACTATAAATCCGCAAAAAAAGAAGGTAGCTTTAAACAGAATGCGTAAATACTTAGCTACTAGTATAATTATAGAGACTAAGCAAGGAAAGCTAGCACTATCGCTATATTACTTCTATACTCGCTACGATAACGGCTATAAGTATCGCGTACTAGATACTAAAGGAGAGAGAGTCTATACTTATTACAAGTATTAGGGCAAGAGTAGCTATACTACTAGCGAGATTAAGGTTAAAGAAGACGATAAGAATAGCGAGCTAGCCGCGATATAGGCGCAAGTCGAGGCTCTAGAGTCGAAGAATACTCTATTAAAGGTAAAGAGTATTAAATTAAAGACGAAGAATATTGCATTAGAGACAAAGATTAATACTCTTAAGACTAGGTTTGCTAATCTAGAGGGTTATTATTAAAAGTAGTTTAAATAGCTTAAGACTAAGGCAATTATTAAGTTAAAGGATATATATACGATATAGAAGGAGTTATAGCTAAATAGCGATCGCGAGCTACTAGTAGAAGACCTTTGAAATAGTAGCGAGTCCGCTACGAGTATAGCAAATAAGATAGCGATTCTATAGCGAGTCTATAGCGAGTGTACTACGAGTCTATACTTCTACTTCTATATCTTATTTCTTCTTCCGACTACGCTTTAGCCTCTAACTCTTAGTATATCCGCCGCTATTAGTAGGTTGTTACTACTTAGCTTGCTGCTTAGCTTGCTAGCTAGGTTGCTGCTTAGGTTGCTAGCTAGGTTACTAGCTAGGTTACTAGCTAGGTTGCTAGCTAGGTTGCTAGCTAGGTTGCTAGTCTTTAGATTCGCTCGACCCTTTTAGAATAGACGTGCCTCGCGGTATCCTCGCGGTGTCCTCGCCGCTTAGGTTAATAATCTTAGGCAGCTTCTCTATATCGATTATCTTCTCGGTCTATAGCTTTTCTTTCTTAATCTCTATACTATTAACTACTCTATACTTACTCGCTATAGTACTCGTAGTAGCACTCGTAGTAGGAGGAATACTTAGCCGGTGCTTCCGCTTTTGCTGCCTTTATTGCTACTGCTTCCGCAACTAGATATAGATAGGTATCTCGTAGATTGTTGTCTTTGTCGTTAGTTTAAACGTAAAAAGAATCTGTTTAATCGATAGCAAGCTAACCGCCTTAGAGGATACCTTGTCTAGTTAATTATCTTTGTCGAAACTAGCGTAGAAGAAGTAGTTAGTATAGTCTTCTATGCCCTTAATGTCGCTATTATTAGGTAGCTCGTTAATTGTTAGGGCTAAAGAGGCTATACGTAATTAGCATATAACTAGGCCGAGTGAAGCTAGGGTCTTAATGCCTTAGGCAGGGCTTAGCGCTTAGCGTTAGGCTAACTCTCCTACCTTCCTCCCTCTCCTCCTAGATCCTTATTAAATACTACACTAATTTACTACTACCCTATCTACCTACTAACATAACCCTTCTTATATAGTATTCGATCTACCCTTTAAGGGCAGTAGCTAGATAGTCCTTATTTCAAGCTTTTAGCGGTATAGCTACGAATAAGACTAATCTAACTATATTACGCTCGAAGAACGGGACCTATACGTACTATTCTATCGAAACAACCGTACCAATTATTAAGCAAGGCCTTCTATACGGCCTATTATACTAAGTTAATCGTACTAGACTAATATTTACTAATTCCGCTATATCCGTATCTTAGGGGCTAACAATATATTATTAGTGTTACCCCCTATTATAATAGCCGGCTTATTACGAAGTAACAACAACCGTGCTGCCGCTAGCAGCGCTAGCAATAACAACGCTAGTAGCACAGTGCCTACTACTAAAGTGCCTACTAAAGCACCTACTAAAGTGCCTCCTACCGAAGAGCCTACTATAGGACCTGCTAAAGAAGAACCTGCAATTCTAGGTAACGACCTAGAATTGCCTATCGACGACATTCTTAATAATATTATTAACCGTCGATATAGCTAGCTAGCCTTTAGTCCCTAACTAGTAGCGAGACTTTAAGAAGCTATCTAAAACAGGCTTACTGCCTTGCGTTAAGAATAACAGCTAAAGGATAATCTTCTCGAGATTCGCCGCCTCTAGGAATCTCTAATAACTACTACTAAGCTAACAGTAGGACCTTCTTTACTACCTATCTAAAAGAAGGATACTAAACTTAAGGACTGTACCGTATTTAATAGCTCTAGTCGGAAGCAGTACAACGACTACATTCGTAACTGCGAACTTAACTAGCGCAACGCACTAAGAGCGGTACTAGACGACTATTCCTTAGTCGTATACGCTATATAGTATATCAATAGCGACCTAAAGCGTATATAGGATAACTATTTCGACTCCCTTAATAACTAGACTGCTATTTAGTAGCAGACCTACAAAACTATTATGCTAGACACCCTTAGAAACCCTATACTAAGGCAACAATATGCTTAGGACCTATATCTTCGAGCTAAATAGAAGACTAATTAATCGGCTCGCTTATTCGAGGCCTATTTAAAAACCCTTAAAGACGACCTTCTGCCTAAGACTGATTCTATATAGATCTCCGAGATACGCCTAAAACTTAGATAGGAACTTATCCTCGAATTAGACCGTCGCCGTGTGTTCGAACAAGCTAATCTAATACGCATTCAATTTATAGTCGAAGTAGAAACAGCCGAACGGGCTATTTAGCTCTAATAACGACTAGAATCGAGGATCCGACTAGCTAGTACTAACCGTAGCAACCGTAGCCGCGGAGGAAACTAAGGTTCCTACTAGGACAATAATGCTAATAGTAGGAATAGTAACAATAACTGTAGAAGAGGCCGTAGCCGCCGGCTATATAGAGGAGGCCGCGATAGGGGCCGTAGAAGGGGCTCGTATCCCTATAATGCTAACCGCTCGACTAATAATAGCAGTAACAATAGCTACGGTAACAATCTCCCGACCGGATTAAAGTGCTTTAATTGTAATAGTACTAGCTATCTACTAGGCTAATGCGACAAACCTAAGGACTAGGCCCGAATTAACCGTGCTTCCGCTAAGCATAGGAAACACCTTTTAGCCGCTAATGCTACTCTAGTCGGCTCTTTTAATTAGTCGAAAAAAGAGTAAGCGCCGCACTAACTGTTAGCCTTATACGGCGTAAGACTATCGACATTGTGCTAGCAATAATACGCTCCTACCTTGTATAGGATACGAAGGGCACTACCTATTAAACTAAGGTTATACTAGATCTAGGAAATTCAGTTAGTACCCTTATTAGCTATCGCTTAGCTAAGCAACTAGACCTTCGATAACTGCCGAAGACTAACCTGCTAACCCTTGCTTAGTTTAATAACGCTCGGCACTTAACCTATAGGGCCTACTATATTCCTATAGCTCTAAAGGACGACCTCGGAAATAAGCGCCTACTAGACTTTACTGCCTACGCAGTAGATATAGACAGCCTCCTATCCGATATTGTTATTAGTAACCCTATTCTTAAGTACTACGCTATAGCTATAGACCTAGGCCTCTAGAAGTAGCGATTTAGAATCGCTAGGAAAGAGGATATTAAATACATTAATGTTAGCGAGTGCCCTAACGATATTAGGGTCCTATTTATTAGCAACCTAATACCTGCCTTAGCTAATCCGACTACCGACCTGCTTAGTAGTAATAACGATAAACCTATGCCCCCGGATAGCATAGACCCTAATTAGCTTACTCGTATACTAGAGCCTATCCGAGAGACCTATATTAATGTGTTTAAATACTACCTAGCGTCGACATTGCCTATATTTAAAGAGACGGATTATAAGATTAACATTATAGAGGGCAAGGAGGTTCCTTTTAGCCCCCTCTATAACCTTAGTAAACGAGAGCTTGCTATATTGCGTAAGTATCTAGAGGAAAACCTAGCTAATAGCTAGATACGATATAGTAATAGCCCTGCTAGTATACTAATCCTGTTTGTTCTAAAGAAGGATAGTAGCCTGCGTCTATATATTAATTACCGCGGGCTTAATGCCGTTACTATTAAAAACCGCTGTCTACTTCCGCTTATTAATAAGACCCTCGATCGCCTTTCTAGGGCTTACTACTATACTATACTAGACATTAAGGATGCGTACTATCGCATTTGTATCCGCAAGGGCGATAAATAGAAGATAGCCTTTCGTACCCGTTTGTTACGGTAGGGACGGTACGCTAGCTAAGCCCGGTATATACTTTCCGTAGAACCGTAGATACTTACCCTAATACGATACTATTGCCTAACTACTGATCGTCCCTCGCGTAATAATTAGTAGCTTCGCTTTAGTTAGATCCAGATCCGTTTAAATAGTACCCGAGTACTAGACGAACGGGCACCTTAAAAAACTAAGAAACGCGACCGCGAGGTCCCGTACTAGCGGCACCGACCTACCTACCTAACTATAACAACTACCTACGCTCGATATAGATACGATTACGATAGTCCTCCAAATTCCGTATATTATCTTCCGTATATATATAGCTATATACCGATAGCCCTCTAATCGACAGCGCCCTATAGCCCTCTAATCGCTAGACTAGGCGGCCCGCCTTCCTTATCTAGGTTTGTTTACTCTATACTAGCACCTACCGAAGCGGGCACCGGTCGAGGCAAGAGCCTATAAGTACCCTAACAGTTTCCCGACTTTAGTCTAATTCCTTAACTCTATACTTATCCTATATTTTTATAAGATTACCGAGCCTACGCTTATTCTATAAATACGCTAGCTTCCGTACGCCCCGATTTGGACGCCTATTCGTTAAACATCGCTTTTTGCTTTAAGGAGTTCTTAGCTAACGCCGGTTACGCTAAGTTAGTATACTAGAAGCAAAGAGACCCGCTTATAGCAATCGTTACGAAAATTACTACGCATTATTAGCCCCTAGAAGAATATATACTACGAAAACTCTCGGACACTAGAGGCGGTACTACCCTCGGTTTCCCTTAGGATTAGGTAGTTAACCGCTCTTTAGTTATAGCAGTAGCGAAGACGCTACTTGCTCTCTATAACGAACTTACAGTTTTAGACACGATAGGACCTAACGACTTAGCGGCTCCTACTCCGGAACTAGTACTACCCTTACTAGATATAGTAGTGCCTACAAGTCTAAGTCCGGACACTAGCCTATAGCTACGTCGCCGTCGGACTATTTTAGCAGCTAGTATACGACGAGTTACGTATATACGTTATAGGTCCTTACCGATTATATTCCCCCTAGGCCTACGAGAACTTAGTGCCTTAGAGCTGTCGGTCCCGAGCAGTCCTAATCTGTCCTCGCCGGTTTTAGTCGGCTCTAAGTAGTAGAGTCCTAAATAGCAGGGTTCTAAGTAATACGGTCCTAAGCCCGAGCACTAGGATACAGAGTAGCAGAGTCCTAATTAGTAAGCTCCGGAGCAACAGAGCCCTAAGCCCGAGTAGTAGGAGCTTCCGGCTACGAGCAGTCTAGAGTCCCTTTTATTAGGTACTAAGCTATACTAAGAGTCCTCTCTATTAGGTCCTAAGCTTTAGTATCGAGGTCCCGAGACATAGCAGTAAGGATCCCGATAATAAGAGCCGTTAATCCTACCCGCTTCTACTAAAGATATAGCCGATATATCCTAAAATATAGACCTAGAATTCTAGCGCACGGACTTAGCATACGTAGAACCTAGTATCGAGCGTAACCTACCTTCTCGATAGTAGACATAGCGCCGTAATAGGTTAGTCGACGCTTTCCTAGGCACGGAGGCTAGGCGTCTAGTCGCGGACCGCTAGCGTATACGTAATGCTAGCGCGGGACTATCCTCCTAAAACTAGCGAAACGGTAAGTAGCTAGCTTACGACAATCCCTAGCCTTAACGCCTACGAGAAGGCGCGCTACGCGAAGTTCTAGTATACGAGAACTAAAACGCCGCTAGCGCTAACGCGGCCGCTAAAGACGCTAACGGCGAAATCCTAAATGCCGCTAATCTAGCTGTCCTACGTAACGAGATACGCTAGCTGTTTAGACAACTGTTAAATTAATAAGTTATATAGACCTAATAGCTTAGGGACGAGATCCGGGATAAGATCGACTAATTACGCTAGAGTATCCCTTCAAGCTTAGTATAAGACAGGCTAGACACTAGAAGAGCTAAGCGCCTCGCGCGTATAGGTTTAAATAAACAGGTTCCGTATAAATAAGTTCTATTAGCCCCGCTACCTAACCTAGTCGAGGCCTAGCCTTATTAGTTACGCCGTAACGTAATACGCAACGCCGAGGCTAGATAACGCCGCTATAGCTAAGGCGGTGCGGCTAGCGGAGGGCCTCTAAGCCCGAGCCTAGGTAATTCTAGTACCTAAGGCGGGAACTTTAGCCCTCGAGGTTACCGCTTTAACCCGCACTATGTCGACAACTTTTAGTTTAGCCGCTTACCCTATTATAGCCCGCAGCGTTCTTAGCGCTTAGAGAGGTTCGACCCGATAGACATTAGGTACTTCTACCCCGACGCCCTATACGCGGACTTAGATAGCTAGGACATTTATACGTACGGTAATAAGGTTATATTCACCTTAGTATACCTGTTCTTAGACGTAGCTTGCGACTACGCGGCGGTTAATTACGCCCGTATAGTACGTACTTAGCTTACGAAGTGCCTACGTAGAGCCGTATAGTAATAGTTTATCTACGAGCTAACGAGCAATAACCGCGACACTATCCGCGGAGGAGAGGGCATTAAGCGCTAGTATAAGGCACTAAGGGACAAATTTAGCAGATCTATCGTCGAGGCCTAGGACAAGCTATACGCCGAATCCTATACGGTATAGGACGTACGTAACCGTAGAGCACCCTAGTAGTTTATTATAAACTATATCTACTACGCGCGCGAGGCAGGTCTCGAGACAGACCCTAATAGACCGTACGCCCTTCTCTACTAGGCATAGTTACGATTCGAGCCCCGCCTATAGAACAAGCTCGATAAGCCTTTACTAAGCGATACGATTTATACTTTCATACGAGCCGTTAAAGACAAGTATAAGGCATAGTGCCGTAGATATATACAGTCCGATAGCTACGGCATAGTACGAGGCTATAACAGATATAACGGTAAGTTATAATACCGAAACGCTTGTAATAGCGACCGGTACGCCGATTCTTCGGGCGCGTATCGCGATACTTCTAGTCGCGGTTACGCTAGTAGGTTCGACGATCGGTACGCCGTAGCAGCACGCGGATATCGCGACAATTTAGGTCGCGGTTACGCCGGCGGCTACGGCAATAAGCGCCCTAGAAATAGTAGCTATACTAATTAAAACTAGTATTAGCGCCGGGATTAAGGAAACGATAGGCAAGCCCTAGCGGGGGAAGGACGCTAAAAAGAGTACGTTTCTAACCGTAACAATCGGGTAGAGCTACGTAATAATAATCGGGGCTACGAAGCACGTAGTAGCAAGAATGCTAATCGTAGACGACGATAAGATAGGGGTACGCGAAACGACGTACGCGACACCTAGGGTTAGCAAGAACGCGGCCGCTAAGGCAATAAGGCCCCGCGCAACTATTACGCTAATAAGCAGGTACCGGAGCCTCTAGTCGAAGAGCCTATATCTACCCTATAGCCGCATTTATACTTACGCCTACGATCTAGCTTACGCTACTTAGCGAGGCTAGTAAGCCTGCACTCTATACCGGCGTACTTTAACGACTAGGTAGACATCTACTATAGATTAGACGACGTAGATAATAACGCCTCTTCTTAGGACTCCGTATTAGTATACTATAGCGAAGTTCCGCTACTATCGCCCTTTTCCCTATACGTCGGCAAGCACCTTCCTCTAGCTATAGAACCCTTCGCTACGATACGGCCTTTAAAGTTCTTATACTCAAATTATAGCGCAAAGTTCGATAGTAATAATCTCTTATAGAACTATAGACGCACTAAGTACGCTACGGAGCTAACGCCTAAGAAGGATAGCGTAGAGGAGGACGCTAGGCTTATTAAGTCCGCTATATTGCTAAAGGTTAAGGGAGGATACGCGTTTCGAAGCTATTATTATCTGCGTATAGTCGTGCGCCTATAGAAGGACGGCACGGAATACGCGGTTTGCCTAGATACAGGCGCTACTATATTACTTATCGATAAGGCTTTCCTACGCTAGATACGCCCGGACATCGAGCGTAAGCGTTTAGTAGCTCTACTAAAGGTTAAGGGCGTAGGTTCGACGGACATTAGCGAGTACGTAGATCTCGATTTTTGGATACCGGGAATCGTTAAGGGCTCTAAGGTTATCGCCTATATGCGTTATAAGGTACACGTCGTTAAGGAGCTTAGCGCTAAGTTTCTTATAACAATAGATATTATCGGCCTAGAGGGCATTAAGATTAATATACTATACCGTACCGCAACGATTAATTCCTATAAAAAGGCGAAGATTCCCCTACTAGTAGGCCGCAAAGATTACGTTAAGTTCTGTACGGTTATACACTCTAGCGATAAGAACGTCGTTCTAGTACCGTAGACTATAACCTTAGTGCCTGTCTAGTTTAGAATAGACCTTCCTACAGATCGAGACGTAGCCTTCTACCCGTAAAACTAGGAGCTTAAGAATAAGGCCCTAACTATCTACGCTACCGTCGTAGACGCTATAGTAAATTTCGTATAAGTCCGTAACGATACGGATTAGCTATAGACTCTACTACAATATACGAAGATAGGGTATATACGCGAGTGTAACTACTACGGCTGCTACTATATCGCGCCTAAAGATTACGGCGCAGCCGGCCTTCCGCTACCGGACCTGCCGAACCCTATAAAAGAGACCTAGCTTTTTAATAGCGTAACGGCCTACGGTACCGAAGAGTAGGTATAACTTATCGAGGCCGTAGTAAAGAAGCACGAGGACCTATAGAAGGATAAGGGTACTACGGTAGACATTCCTAAGTCTAACTACCTAGAAGTTACGCTAAAGCTAGGCTATAAGAACGATAAAGTTCCTATAGTAGCGTACCTACTCTGCGCCCCCGATAAAGAAGTCGTAAATAAGACGTTCGACCCGCTATATGCATAAGGAAAGATATCCTTTACTACTAAGCCTACTCAATTTAGGTTCCTAGTCTTCGTAGTCTAGAAAACAATAATAGTAGACGGCAAGCTAGTCCGTAAAGGACGTACAGTCGTAGATATTAGAGGCCTAAACAAGATTACAGTTAAGGATTCTTATCCGCTCCCTAGACAAGAGGACATTATTAAGGCGCTACGCGGCTCTACCTATATTATAATAGTAGACGCCGTCGCGTTTTTCTATTAATAGGTAGTAGCCGAAAAGGACCGTAGCAAATTCGCGATTAACAGCTACCGCGGCTAGGAATAGATGTATATAGCTATTATAGGTTACTCGAATAGCGTATAATATATCTAGCGCTAGCTTAACAAGATCCTTAAGCGATATAAATCCTACTACCGTACTTATATCGACAATATTGTTATCTACTCCCGCACCTTCGAAGAGTACCTATAGTATCTAAACGCCGTATTCGAGTGCCTAGCAGGCAAGAACATTAGTATCGCACCGTATAAGTCGTTCCTCGTATATCTATCTACGAAGCTTTTAGGCTAACGAGTGTTAGGACTAGGATATACTACTTATAAGGAAAAGGTCTAGGCTATCCTAGACTTGAAATTCCCTACGACGCTAAAGGATATCGAATTTTATTTAGGACTAACCGGCTAGCAACGCTAGCATATTCTATACTACTCTATAATTACGATGCTATTCGAGAACCGCAAGAAGGAGCTCTTACGCTTTAGCCTAGCTAATAAAGGAAATAAGCGCAAACGCTACGCTATAAGGACCCTAGCTTTCGACTCCGATAAATCGCTAGAAACCGAGCATAAGGCCTTCGACATCCTTAGACAGATATACTGTAATATTAAGTTCTCCTATTACGCGGACCCTAATCGCCCTATATATATCGACCTAGATACCTACGTAGGAGGATTCGCCGCAGTAGTATACTACGTTAAGGGAGACCTAGAACTAACTATCGAGAATAGTAAGGCCGTACGCTTCCCGGCGGATTAGGTATAAGTTATTATGTACCTTAGTAAAGCACTTACAGACGTAGAAAAGCGGTATCTAGCTATAGAACTCGAGGTTAGCGGTTTAGTCTAGACGGTACGTAAGGCACGGATAATCCTCTAGGCGGTACGCAAGCTAGTATACGTATTCTCCGACTATATAGCGGCCCTAGGCATTACTACGGCAGCGAGCCTTATAACGACTACGTCTACGGATAAGCTCAACCTTCGCCTAGTATAGGCTAGTTAGTACCTCTCTTAGTACCCTAAGCTTAAGGTGCACTACCGCCTAGGACGCCTTTATAGAATACCGGACGCCTTAAGTAGGCTCGTAGCGGATCTTAACCGGACAGCAGATTAAGCATATAATATACTAGATCCCCTAGTATACGACGATCCGGCGCCCGCGAATAATATAATCGACGCGTACTATATATATCTATACGAAAGCGAGGGTGCGATTTGCTTTTACGCTACTATAATCGACGAGTACTCCGGCCGAACGTATACTTCTAACGAGCCTATAGTTTTCTACTCCGTACTCGTAGAACTCGCTACCGAATTTAAGGACGACTTAAAGGCGGGATATACTAAGGACCCGCATTAGTCCGCAATCCTAGCTTAGCTAAACGCTATAGAGGAACGCCGCCTATAAGCCGCCGCGGAGAGGACCCTAGACGCTAACGACAACCCTAATTAAGAGGAAGCGGATATTATAGGCGAGGCCGAGTCGAGCCTATTAGGACTTTGTTTTTTCCTACGCGACGACCTTATATATTTTAAGGACGACACCGACGGTAGAGAGAGGCTATATATCCCCCGCTCCCTATATAAGGAAGTCTTCTAAATAGCCTATAATTACTATTACTACGTAGGTTACTACCGCACTTACGCTCGCCTATACGCTAGCTTCTATATACGCCGGCTCGGGCGCGAGGTCTCTAAGTATATCGCTTATTGCTCCGAGTATATCCTAAACTAGACGCTACGCTATCCTCTATACAGTAAATTGCAACCGATTAAATACTAGCCTATTCTATAGTACGCTATTACTACGGACTAGGTTTACGGCCTACTACCTAACAAAGACGGCTATAATAGTTTCCTTACCGAGACGTATAAGTACTCTAAGCGCGTTATGCTATACAAGTGCAAATTAACGTAGATAGCGTAGCAATACGGCAGCGACTAGATCTAGGGCTACGTCGAAATAGAACGCAACCTTCCGGCTATTATAATCGGCGACCGGGACCCTATTTAGCTTAGTAACTTTATAAAAGCAGCCTTTAAGAAGTTAGGTACGAGGTTCTTCGCAACGACGGCGTACTATCCTTAGTCGGACGGCTAGTCTAAGCGAACTAATTAGACCGTAGAAATCGCTCTACGATTCTTTACCTCTAATTATCTAGATGCTAATTAGACGGACGCACTTCCGTATATCTAGGCCGAGCTTAATAACGCTAGAAATGCCTCGACTAGAGAGGTACCTAATATTCTAATTTAAGGATTTAAGACGAACCTAGACGCGCTAAACCCCCTAACCGAGCTCCCTACTAAGGACTACTTAGCATTAAGATAGGAGGCACGCGACTAGGTAGTAGACTCTCTTACGTAGGCGGCAGCGATAATAAAAGACCGATACGACCGCAAGCATCGCCCCATTTCCTTTAAAATAGGCTAAAAGGTACTACTTAAATTATATAAGGGATACCGCCTGCTAGGGAACCCTAATCGCAAGCTCTCCGTATAGCGTACTAGACTATTTAAGGTACTACGCCTAGTTAGCAACCTCGCGTACGAGCTCGACCTCCCCCTAGTAATGCGTATCTATCCTATAATCTTAGTTTTGTAGCTAGAACTATACCCTAAGGGCCGTAACCTATACGACCGAGAGATGCTAAAGCCGGGCCTAGTAGACGAAGCACCCTTCGATAACGACTATCTATACCTAAAAGCGCTATATTACAAGGTCGAAAAGCTCCTCGGACGTAGGATCTTAAGAGGCAAAACACAGTACCTAGTTAAGTAGCGTAGCTATAGTTACGCGCACAACGTTTAGTACGATATCGATAACCTCCGCGACTTAGCGGAACTTGTCTAGGAGTACGACCGCCTCTACCTATAATAAGCGTTACGATAGTAAGCGTTACGCTAGCAAGCGCTATAATAGCAGGCACCGACAGCGCCGTCCCTAAACGCGCCGCAGTTAATAGTAGGAGAACTATAGGCTTAGCCTTCTTAGAGGCCTAGCTTACGTAACTCCTAAAGAACGGCTACCTAGAAGGTTAACTAAGCAGCACTATACGCAATAATAGGCATCTCTATCGCAGCACGCTACGTTATAGCATTATTGTCTATAATTGAATTGTACCCTACTTTACCTTATTTTAAATCGCACCTTACTTTACTTTATTTTTAAAACGCAAATAGTTTACTTTATTATCTTTCCCCTATTATTACTCTAATCCGACGGGCCGTACCGTATATGTAAATGGCGTAGCGTAGGCGAGATAAAGTTTGCGTTATAATAAAGCGGAACGCCCTAGTAACGCCCTAAAAATCTTTAGCTGCTACGCATATATTAAACTTAATACGATACTAACCTCCCCCTACCCTAGCGAACCTACGACTGCGCACGCCCTCTAGTAATATACCGCTACCCCGTCGGCAACCCTATTATATCGAGCGACGCCGGTACGCCTAGCGATATTACCGCGATAGTACGCTACCGCCCTTAGAATAACGACTACGGCCTGCCGCCTGTCGCCTTATACGTATACCGCTAGGACGAATTGTCCGACCCTAGCTAGACCTAGCTAAAGGAACGCCGCTATAAGTCCCTATTATTCTTCGCCTCCTAAGAGCCTAAATTCGAGCTATATAACGACTACGCTACTACGCCGATAGAAGAAGCGTAGAGACTTAATTACGGTATCCTAGTAGAGTAGGTACTAGCACTAGTATACCGCGAACTAGACTAGCCGCTACGCGACTACGTCGGCGAGTTTATAAGCGCTAAGATCTAGACGCGAATCTATAATACGCCGATCCTACGAGTTCTTCTTTGCGGACGCGCTACTAAGATCTACCTAATTACGATCGCCGATTTTTTCCTATATAAGTACGGCTCCTATCGCGCCTTTATTACGCGCATCCGCGCGTAGGACTATATAGAAGCTACGGACTTCGCCTTACTACTACTCGACCCGGAGCCTAGCGTAACAAACCGCAACTTATTACGACGTATTAAGATTATACTCTAGGAAAATACGAGCCTTCGTAGGTACGACAAGGACGACCGCTCCGAGTAGGCCTGTTTCTTTAGCGTACTAGAATTCTGCTAGTTCCTCGACTAAGCGCCCGACGTATCCGACGCTAGCGACGAAGGCGCAGTCGTTATACTCCCTAACCCCTAGTATACGAAGCTTTTCTACGACCTAGACGACATCCCTATATATATACGGAACTACGACATCTATTACGCTATCCGAACGCTATTACGACTTAATATCGGTATAACTAATTACCGGGAGATAAGAGCGCTATATAGCGGAAACTACGTCTAGGCGGCGGCGCCGCTATTCTGCGTACTAGTAAAGTACGGTTTCTATTCTAACGCAATTAGCACTTTATACGAGGTACTTAAAGACATGCCTAGATAGGATAATACTAACGTTAACCTTATCGCAGTCTGCGACTAGATCGCTTAGGTCGCGAGCTGCGACAATATAGAGTAGTACCTAAATCGCGACGACCTACTAGGTTAGTATCCCTTAGACTAGGCACTTACGGCCGAGCGGATACGTAACTAGCAAACGGCAGCGATGCATATAAAGGCACAAGAAAAGATTCTAGCTATAGAGCTAGTAGACCCTATTACCGGCGAAACAACCGCGCTACTATAGTGCCCTATATAGATCGCGTCGACGGCAGACTTTTAAACCGAATGCCGGTACTAGCCCGAGCGTACGCTTATAGTCGTCTACGACTAAGATACTATCGTATAGAAGCGTAAGACGATTAGAGAGTAGAAGGATTATTATAATACGCTACGTAGCTACTAGGGCGACGAAGGCTTAAATCTAAATAAGAAGGCCCTACGATATAGGCAAGGCGCCGAGCTAAGCGAGACTATAGCAAATAATAAGCAAGACGCGCTAGGTATAAACGCGGCGTAAGACAAGTAAGATGCTATCGAGCTATAGCCTGTAACGTCTAGTATAACGATCCTAATAAAAGATACTAAGAAGTAGGACGTTATAGCGAATACCGAAGCTAATATACCGCTACCTAAGGGCCGTTACCTTAAGGACTCCCTACGGAAGCACTAGCCGACGCTAATCTAGGCGGTGCTTGCGAATGTTTTCCTACGAAAGATAACGCTCGACGCTATCTATAAGGACGTCTAGACCCTCCTTAGATATACGATAATAGCGCGTTCCGTCGATAAGGAGCTCGGTAGGTAAGTAGAAGACGAGAATAGTATAGTAATTATAGTAGATAGCGAATAGGTGCTTACCTTATATAGCTAAGTAGTATATAAAAAAGCGGTAGGTAAGCTTCCCTAGGCGGATACTAAGCTATTACGAGATCGCCTATACTAGCTAAAGACTATTAATAAGCGATAACCGCAAAAGGCTACCGAGCAGCTACGACTACTAAAGGACGTTAGTAACGTAGAGGACGCCGCTACTAACAAGTTGCCGAAGGATATACCTAAGGACGCCGACTATAAGGAGGAGATAGATCTAGTCGCTATATTATCGACCGTAGTAGAAGGCAAGGCTCTAGGATAGAACACCGAGATATAGAACCCTATAGAGGTACAAGAACGCAATAAAGAGCTCTAGGAGGTAGTAATAGAGGCAATTTTAGTCTATATAATAGAGCCTATAACGGTAGTATAGCTAACCGAGGCCGTCCCTATCGCGTTCCTAAATATAAAGACCGTACTAGACGCTAAGTTCGCGTAGGAGTTACTAGAAGCTAACGTCGGTATAAGCCTTACCGAGGTAGGCGACGCGTTTATTCTAACCTCGAAAGATAGGTTAGGGGCGAGGATTCGCGTAATAGAAACTACCTACTTTAATAGTAAGTGCAATCTAGGATAGTACGTTATAGCGAACGACCCTAAGGCGGAAACGCTTACGTAAACGTGCGACAAGGAGACCGAGTATAACGATGCCCTAGCCCCTATCGACTATAACTCCCTAGTACGCGAGAACCCTAATAGCGGCGACGACTCTCTAGCACGCGTCGACGCTTACTACGATAGTAACTCTCTAGTATACTAAAACGTAGACAATAGCGACGACTTATAGTACGGCGATTAGAACGACGGTAAGCGACCGCAATATCCGATCCTAGACGGCGTCGATATAAATAGAGATATTCGAGACGCTATAAAGGCATTAGGCGCCCGCTAGCGCACCGCCGCCTTCTTCTATATAACGACGGTAAACGCTATTAAGGTCGCTATAAAGGAGGATAATAACATTATCGAGCGTATTATAATAATAAACAAGTTAGCCTATATAGGACAAATTACGCTCTAACTAGTATACGAATACCAATTCCTTAGCTCGGTATATAAGACTGCTTATATAAACGAGTACTTTAAAGAATTTATTAGCGACTTTTACCCTACTCCGGTACCTAGTATAGACTTATATAGTAGGCTCTAAGCTATAT
This sequence comes from Pseudocercospora fijiensis CIRAD86, assembly GCF_000340215.1. Lineage (NCBI taxonomy): Eukaryota > Fungi > Ascomycota > Dothideomycetes > Mycosphaerellales > Mycosphaerellaceae > Pseudocercospora > Pseudocercospora fijiensis. The sequence continues at coordinate 2,198,184 of NW_006921541.1, forward strand.
TCGACCGCGTCTAGGGATACTATAGAGGCCCGCTAGTCTTAGGACCGACCCTATTACTTTATACGCTACTATAGACGCGTACGGTAGTAGAGTACGACGCTAATCCCCTAGCCGCTAACTATAAAAACGAGATATCGGACGAGTCTACCGATTACGCTAAGCCTACCGACGACGCCGATCCTACTATCTACGATAAGCCTACTAACGATACCGAGGACAATTAGGACGCTATATAAGCCAATACTAAGGACGCTAACGTTTAGAACCTTATATAAGCCGAGGACTACGTCGATAACGCTAGCGACGGATCTGCTATCGACGACGAGATAAATATACCTAAAGGATAAGAGGAGGACGACGATAAGGAGGACGCCTTAATAGACGTAGAGGAGAATAAGTAGCGCCGTAGAGCGGCTAGAGCAGCTAAGAAGGATAAGAGCAAGGTAGATAAAAACGACGATTAGGAAGACGGAGTAGTAGATAAGAAGAAGGTACGCCGTAGAGCGGTTAATATAGATAAGGATAAGAACTTCTAGCGCTCTAGTATATAGTATACTAGTATAGAAGACTAGTTAGAGTCGCAGTATTAAGCTAACATAGTAGTACTAATATATAACGCGCTAGGATTTAAGACAATAGACTATATACTACCGACAGGTACCCGCTTATCCGACTTTAAACTTAGAATAATATACCGCAAGGTCGACGATACTACTATCGGCTTAAAGGATCTCGGAAAGTAGTATACGTACTCCGTCGAGGCATAGGGATATCCGCGCTCTAAGCGTAAGCTAATTAGCCCGCTATACCTATACTATAAGTAGCATCCTAACGGAACACACAAGATTGCCGCTATTACCTATCGCACTATTCTTATAGGCAGCGGCACCTTCCGCTATAAGGCCCTAGATTAGGTTACCTAGACGCATATCGATAATATAAGCAACTAGGCGATAATTACGACTATAATGCTACTAGATATCGAGGGCGAAACTAAGCTAGTTACCTCTTTACGCTAATAGCAGGCGCGCTAGCGGAAGTACTATAAGGACCCAAACTACGACCTATATAAGAAGTAGCTCTAAATTATTTCTCTGTCCTACCTTACCTTTAAGGCCGCTACGGTAGAGTAGCTAACAGAGATCGATGTCGAGGTAATCCTAGACTACGCCCTTACGAATATATAGGCCTATAATACGACTAACGAAGATAGTATACTAACGGATGTCGCGCTCGACTATTTCCTACGTATAGTATATCTCTAGCTATAATTAGGCCGTACGCCGAGCGTAGACCGCGATTAGGTTGCTACCCGTAATAAGAAGGGCCTACTACTAAAAGATATTAAGTACGATTACGCTACGGAGGACGCAGATCTAGTAAAGTTATGCCGCGGACTAGGGCGTATAGGTATTACGGGACGATACTAGTCGCTTACTAACGAGTAACGCGCCGACCTATACCTCTATCTGCCGGACGAGCTCGCTATAGCCGTTAAGTCTAAGACTCTCGTTAGTACCGTAGCTGCTAACGAAGAAGCGCTAGCTACGCCGCAACTATCGGAGAAGCGTAAGACTAAGTCGCGGTACGGCGCCGCCGACGCCGGTACTCTCGCCCTAGCCTCTAAAGGTAAGGGTAAAACCTTCTCCCTACTAAAAGGCAAGGACAAGAACAAGCTACCGAAAATCTAGACAGGCTAACCCTTCGTACGCGCCTTATCCCTACTAGCCTCGGCACCTGCCTCGATGCCTATATCCGAAACGCTAAAGCAAGTCTAGCACGTCGGCGTATATAAGATATAAGACAAGAGCGGCGGAACAAAGCGCAAGCGAGCTAGTACTAGTACCGGCGAGACATTTAACTAAAAGAGACGACGCTAATATACAAACTTTATAACTAGCTCCGATACTAAGGCTACGCTAAAGTCGGCTACTAAGAAGACGCGCGCTAAACTAGTAGACTTAGACTAAGAAGAGAAGGATATACTCGAGACGACGAGAACGTATAATACGAATACGAGCGGTAAGGAAAACGAGTAGAAGCGGAAGGAGTATATAAGAAGGGGTTTAGCTAATATAGTACGCTAGCCTTCGTTCTATCGGACGGGGGTGCTATTACGGCAGGGACGGTACGCTAGCTAAGCCCGGTACATACTTTCCGTAGAACCGTAGATACTTACCCTAATACGATACTATTACCTAACTACTAATCGTCCCTCGCGTAACACTATTATAGCTATTTCGAGTACTTAGTTATACTATTCGGTTTAGCTAATGCCCCTACAATATTCTAGTCCTACATTAATCGAGCCCTTTTAGGCCTATTAGACTATCTCTATATAGTTTACCTAGATAACATCCTAGTTTATATATATTTACCTAATATTGCAGAATACTAGGCCGTAGTACGTAAGGTCCTCGACCGCCTACGAGCCTATAGACTATATTACAAACCTTCTAAATATACCTTTGCTGCTAAGGAGGTGTCCTTCCTTAGCTTCCTCGTATTAACTAAGGGTATTAAGGCTAATCCTAATCGGATCAAAACTATTACTAAATAGCCTATTCCTACGTTAATTAAGGAACTGTAGTCGTTCCTCGGCTTCGCTAATTTCTATCGTCGCTTTATTAAGGGCTATTTACGGCATATAATGCCCCTAACTAAGCTTACTAAAACTAAGGCTAACCCGTCTAGAGAATTTAAATAGACTAACAAGACACAAGCCGCTTTTAACAGTCTAAAGAAGCGATTTACTAAAGTCCCCTTACTATACTATTTTGTACTAAGCAAGCAGATCCGAATTAAGACTAACGCTTTACAGTTCGCTATATCGGCTATTATATTATAGCAATTAGATAATAACTATTACTAGTACCCGATTGCCTTCTTTTTACGAAAGATAATCGATATAGAGCGTCGCTACGAGACCTACGAGCAAGAGCTCCTAGCTATTATCGAGGCCTTTAAGTATTAGAGGCACTATCTCGATAGTATATAGCATACTATTTAGGTCTATATAGACTATAACAACCTCCGTAGCATTACTAAGGTTACTAGGGTTATAGGTCGATAGGCTAGATAGGCCGTCTATCTCGCCGGGTTTGATTTTAATATATTATATCGGCTAGGCGTAAGTAACCCTACTAATAGCCTATCGAGGCGACCTAATTACGATAGTGTAAGAACCTAAGCAAGTGAAGTCTCCTGTCCTGCCTTAGCAAGCCTATGTAACAATTATGTAATATCATTACGTGCAGTACGATGCAGCCGCGCTAGCGATAAGCTTGCTTAGCGTATGCGCGTAATGCTCGATTACTCGTACGGACATGCTCGGTAGCCGGCACGGCAGATATGCTATCCGTGCTAGGCCTAGTTAATAGTAGTCGCTCTGCCCTGTTCTGAAAAAGGCACGGTTTAGTTCTACTATCTACTACTAAGATTAGTAGAGGGTATTCTATACGTTGCTATATACCTATTTTCTTATAGTTCTAAACCGTCTACCCTTCGTAGCGGCCTATAGAACCCCGAAAGATGAACGTAAGCGATCCGAACGCGCCGGGCGCGGGAAACGCGTAGAATAATGCATTAGGAGCGCCTATAGCATTAGAAAACGACGCGGCGATACAACAATACGAAGCCGAACACTAGGCGCGCCGAGAAGCGACCCGCCTACGGCTCGAACGATTTCTAGCTAAGCAAGAAGTGCTTAGGCTAGAAGTACAGGCTCAAGAAGCTAAGCGAGAGAATACGCGTCTTCGTGCCCTTAGGGACGCAGGCGATGCGCTAGCTCCGAGCAGCGGTACCGCCGGCGAGGGTCCTATAATAACCCTACCCCTAGGCGACGAAGACGATAAGGACGAGGAAGAATTAGCTAACGAGTCGATTTAGAGGCCTAAATCTTAGAGAGCTGAATCTGTCTCGTATCGACTACCTCTTTCCGGAAGTGCGCTAAGCGTAGCCCCTATACCTAGTATAAGCTACGCAGTCGCTAGTCTTACGGCTATTAAGCCTCGCCTAAAGGAACCTAAGCCCTTTAAAGGCGATACGATTAAGGAGTCGAGGCGATTCCTTAGAGAACTTTCTATTACCTTTGCGCTATCCGGAGCTACCTATTATACGGACGAAAGCAAGGTGCTTTATAGTGTTATATACCTCGCAGGCGATGCGTAGGAGCGATAGCACAATAAAAACAGCCTTAAGGACCTGCAAAATTACACCTACTAGGACTTTAAAACCTTCTATCGGGACTGCGTCGGGGACCCTATAAACCGTATACTAGACGTAACCCTCGAGTATAAGGCGGCCCGTTAGCGTAAGGGATAGTTAGTCTAAAGCTTTGCCCTTAAGCTCGCAGTACTCGAAGATTAACTTAGCGACTATAGCGAGGAGTATAGGATCCGCTATCTCCTCGTTAAACTCTAGCCGGCGATTCGCAGCGCGATCATTAAATACTATGCGGTACTAACGACGCGTTACGAACTTGTAGAGCTTGCGACGCGCATCGAGACCCCTAATAAGCCGTCTAGCAAACGCAAGGATCGTAACTACGATAAAACCGGAGGCAGTAAAGGCAAGAAGCGTCGATCTAATAGTTAGGCCCGCAAGCAGCAGTTAAATCGCGACCGTAGCGTAGGCGGGAAGCATACGAAGGGCGATAACTCGTAAGGCGGGTATAATATTAGCAAGGTCGAATATTATAGCTGTCGCTAGAAAGGCTATTATAAGAACGCGTGCCCGAACCGCTATCTCTAGAAAGACGACAACCCTACGGTACGCAAGGTAGCCGCTAACGCTAAAGAAAAGAAGAACGACTCGAAGGCTAAGGGAAAAGACAAGGCACCTCCTAAGAGCTAGGGATAGGTACGGAATCTTAACTAAGTGGCTTAGTAGTAGTAGTACCTACGGGACGCGTACGCGGAGCAATCGTTACGTAAGAAGGGGAAGTGTCCGTCGAATGCTTGTTAGATAATGCTACTAACATTAATATAGTATCTTAAGAATTCGTTCTACGATACTAGCCTTAGCGGATTGTTAACGCCGTACTACCTAGTGCCGACAGTTTCTAGGGCGACCGAGGATACTACTACGGAGCGCATTATCTGCGCTTGCGGATCGCCGACTCTATAGGCTAAGAACGCATTACTACCGGAGTGTTCTATGCTTTCGAAATGCCCCTCCCTAATATTATTCTTAGCAGGCCTTAGAGGCGCGATCAAAAGGTAATCGTCGATAGCTCGACGGATGCCTAGACCTATAGGAACGAAGCCGTAGCGCGTTCGATACGCGTACGGGAACTATAGGAATTCTAGAAGGATATGCGTAACGCCTTATACGTGTATACGATTAGCGTTCGCTAGCTCCGCGATATCGCTAAAGGTTCCTCCTTACTAGAAGAATTCAAAGACTTCGAAGACGTCTTTATAATAACGCCCGAAGCGAGACGCAAGCTCCCCGAAGACGTAGAGCATGCGATTAACCTAATCCCCGGAACGAAGCCGCTATATAAACCTCTCTACTATTCTTTAAGAAGAGAGCTTAGCGACCTTCGTAATTACCTAAGCTTAGCCTTAGACAACGATTAGATCCAGCTTAGTATAAGCGAGGCGGGTACGCCGATCCTGTTCGTACTAAAGAAGGATAGTAGTCTAAGACTCTACGTCGATTATAGGGGGCTAAACGAGATTACTATTAAAAATCGTTACCCCCTGCCCCTTATTAGCGAAACGCTTAATAGGCTTAAGGACGCTAAATGGTATACGTCCTTAGACCTTTAGGATATATATTACCGCATCCGTATTAAGCGAGGCGACGAGTAGAAGACTACGTTCCGTACGCGGTACGGGCACTTCGAGTATAAGGTAATGCCTTTTAGGCTTACTAATGCTCCTGCTACGTTTTAAGGATACATTAATAGGGCGTTAGCTAGCCTAGTTAACATTTGCTGTGTCGTCTACCTTAACGACATTCTTATCTATAGCAAAACGCGAGAGGACTACGTGCGAGACGTACGCGCTATCCTTACGCGGCTCCGGAAGTTCGCCTTATATACGAATAGAAAGAAATATTCCTTCTAGAAGAAAGAAGTCGAATTCCTTAGGTTTATCGTTAGTACCGAAGGCGTATCGATAGATTAGCGTAGGGTAAACGCTATTACCGAGTAGCCTCGCCTATTAACGCTAAAGGAGGTTCAATCCTTCCTCGGATTCTATAACTTCTATCGGAGGTTTATTCTAAATTACTCCCGAATCGTTACACCGCTAACCGCCCTATTAAAAGGCGCCGTAAATAGCCGGAAGCTAGGGCAGGTCCCGTAGGGCGAAAGCGAGGAGCAAGCGTTCTGCTAGCTAAAGGCTGCCTTTAGCTCGGCCTCGATATTGCGACACTATAATCCTACGAAGCCCCTACGCATCGAGACCGATGCCTCTACGTTTGCCTTAGTAGGAATTATGTTACAATAGAGCGAGGATAGGAATTGGCACCCTATTGCCTTCTAGTTACGAAAAATAGTCCTAGCCGAGACGAATTATAAGACCTATAACTAGGAGCTCCTAGCGGTTATCGAGTCCTTTAAGCATTAGCGCCCGTACCTCGACAGCGCCTAGTATACGACCCGCGTAGTTGTCGACTACGCTAATCTTAAGGGCTTTATAAAGATAAAGCAGCTCGTCGGAAGGTAGGTAAGATAGGCAACCTTCCTTATACCTTTTAACTTCACTATTGAATATCGGGCTAGTAAGCGAAACCTAGCCGATGCGCCTTTACGACGTAGCGACTACGAGAGCGAGTCGCAGGCGGTAAACAACCTTCTTCCTATATTATAGTCGAAACTAGCTCTATAGTTAAATCTACCCGAGAATATCGAGCCGATTGTAAAACGCATCTCTATTATATATATAGGGATGCGAGACGCTAGTATAGCGCTAGCGGAACGCAAGGGTTTTATTAGCAGTCCCGCAAGAGTAGCGGCTACTATCGTTAGGAATGATAGGCCCTACTACGAGACGCCTAATATAATCCTTAGTTTCGTACGTACTTTGCAATAGCTAGAGCAAGCGAGAGGAGGAGGCTTGTACGAGACAAGCTTACCGTCGGGTAGCTTAGCCTCGTTAAGTGGTTCTAACCTCCCGCCTAGCTATTCTCGTCGTAGTAACCTCATTTACTACGGCGATGCGCTATATATCCCTAAGGACTACGTATTGCGTGCGCAGCTAATACGCATGCACTACGACGACCCTTTAGCTAGATACTTTAGTATAGCTAAGACTATAGACCTAATACGCCGAAAGTACTTCTAGCCGAAGATAGCCGAGGACATTACGGCCTATGTCCGCACCTATAGAATTTGTTAATAGTCGAAGGCGAAGCGCTATCGCCTATATAGCGAGCTCGCTGCTCTGCCTATACCGACCCGACCTTAGCAAGAGTTAACGATAGACTTCATTACCGATCTCCCGCCGAGTAAGCTCGGTACCTACGTATATACTACGATCCTCGTAATAGTCGACCGCTATACGAAGATAAGCCTCTTTATCCTAACGACGAAGAAGTGTATAGCAGTAGAACTCGCGGATATCCTTTAAAGGGAGGTAATTAGGCGTTTTAGAGTGCTATTAGGCATTATTAGCGATCGTAGATCGCTTTTTACTAGCTAGTTTTAGAGCGACTTCTGCTTCGAAGCGCATATAAAGCGCAGGCTTAGCACAGCCTTCTATCCTTAGACTAATAGGCAAACCGAACGCGCGAACTAGACCCTCGAGCAATACCTACGATATTATTACTCCGAAAACTAGGATAATTAGGCTAAATTATTGCCTTAGGCGGAGTTTGCCTACAACAACAGCGTTTATCCTACGTTACGCATAAGCCCCTTTAAGATGCTCTACGGCTTCAACCCTAATTTAATACCGAGCGTAAATAAGCTACTAGCTCGGGACGAGCTAACTAAGGGAAGGGCACTAGCAGCTATCGACGCTGCGGAGCGACTGCGATAAGCATATAAAACGCTTGCGGAACGCTAGTAGAAAGCAGCAGAATACTAGGCTAAGCAATACAATGTACACTATACTACTAAGATATATAGTGTAGGTAACCTAGTCTTACTGTCGACAAAGAACATTAGCTTAGATGTCCTAAAGAAGAAACTTAGCCCGAAGTATATAGGGCCTTTCCGCATTATTAACGCAGTTAGAGCGCAGGCGTACCGCCTAGCACTACCGTTAAGCACGAAGATCTACAATGTTTTCTATGTTTCCCTCCTCGAGCCTTAGTATAGGCGCGACGGTGAGGAGTATAAGATAAGCATACCTATCGCTAAAGGTAACGAGTAGTAGGTAGAAACAATCGTAGTAAAGAAGATAAAGAAGCGGAAGGCGTACTACCTTATTAAGTAGCGAGGTTGGCCTAAAGAATACAACACTTAGGAGCTAGCTGTTTATATTAAAGATTCTGTAGCGTTAGACGAGTTCGAAGCTCAAGCGAAGCGCAAGCGTAGGTAGTAATCAAAACAAAAGAAAATAAAACTTAAGAAAAAATAGTAGACACGTACTCGTTTCGCTACTAAAAAAGGCCTATTAGCCTAGCATGCATAAAGAAGGCGCCGCGTAGGCGCGCCGACGGCGAGCCGCCTACTCTACTTATCCTTAGAATCCTCCTTAGACTCCTCCTACTCGATGCCTATAGCGGCATCGATAGCGGCGACGGCGTTAGCGCCGACGCGCTAAGCGAGGTTCTAGTACGGTTAGCATACGAAGCGCAAGTAAAACGAGGCTATAGGAAAAACTATACCTAACGACCAATCTCTACCAAACTAGCTAAGTTAGTACCGATGTTCTTAAGGGCACCTAATAGGTTAACATCCGCAAGGGACCCGCTAGCGGCCCTCTTACGGGCTAGGGCTTTGCCGCCTAGGGTTACCTTGTTCTTGTTAATATAGAAGGCATCGAGCATAGATAGGATAACTAATGTCGAGGTTAGTATACGAAGCGTAAGCGGAGCGTATAAGAAACCTACGTGCGACTACGGCGTCTAGGTTAGCCTAGAGTGCCTCTAAGGCCTCGTTAGACTCCTCTAGGGAGTCGTAGCCGTCTAGATCGTAAAGGTCGCGCGTAGAGCGCGCGGCGCGGATACGGGCTAGCAGCGACACTAGCGCGCGTGCCGTAATAGGCGTATAGGTATAGTAGCTGCTGCGGCAGCGATCGTAGTTACGCTTAGTAGTAGGGTCTATATTGCCGCCTACGCAGAGCTTAGATAGGTTATCTAAAGCGAGTCAGTTGCGAAGCGTATACGCGTAGCAAGGGGCGAGAAAACGTACCGTTAGCCGTTATATACCTAAAGTAACGAGTGCAGCCCTCTAGGACTTTTAGTAGGCGCTAGGCAGGCGTAGTAGGTGTCGAGGGCGGTGCGCCTACGGCGCGCTTACTAGAGGTACGCGAAGGAGTAGCTATACTAATAATGTTTTTTTAGATAGATGTTTAAAAAAGAAAAATCTTTAAGTAATACTAGGGGGGCGCAAGGGGGGAGTAGGCAGGGGGCAGGCGGGTAGTGTTCGGAGCGCTTAGAAAAAGAAGAAGTTTTTAAGCGGGCTTCGAATGCTTTAAATACTCGCCTCGCTTTCGGATAGCTTGCGTTCTCGCGTAGCTACCGCGTTCTTAGAAATTTAGGCAACCTCTAGTTAGTGCTAGAAGTAGCCGCGCTTTAAATCTATAAACAAACAAGCAACTACGAGGCAAATCGTAACGCGCCTAGCAACTATAGCCTAGCAACAGATGCGTATAAGGTGCGCATATACAGCGTAGAGTATAAGAAATGGTATAATTTACTATATTGCCCTATAGCTAGGACAGCTATACCGGGGGAAGGAGATAATTATAAGAACCTAAGTAAGTAAAGTCTCCTATCCTACCTTAGCAAGCCTATATAACAATCATATAATGTCATTACGTGCAGTACGATGCAGCCGCGCTAGCGATAAGCTTGCTTAGCGCATGCGCGTAATGCTCGATTACTCGTACGGATATACTCGGTAGCCGGTACGGCAGATATGCTATCCGTGCTAGGCCTAGTTAATAGTAGTCGCTCTACCCTATTCTAAAAAAGGCACGGTTTAGTTCTACTATCTACTACTAAGATTAGTAGAGGGTGTTCTATACGTTGCTACATACCCATTTTCTTACAGATAGCGAGACCTAATATATTAATTCTTTATTTCTAACCCTATAGTATAAGATTGCTATAGCCCGTATTGTTAATAAGCAAGCGTAGGATAAGCGGACTTCCGGACCCCGTAGCGGCAACAAATACTATAGCGGAGTTGTCGTTCTTCTAGTATGCGTTAGAAAGGACGTAGATCGCTCGAGCTATAATAACTCGATTAAAGACATTGCTATCTATAGTAATAGCCTATATAGCGATAGTACTATAGAAGAGGTTGTAGTAGTTCCGGCTACTAGTGCTATTAGATGTATATAATACGTACCTCGTTTAATAGCGAGGGTGCTATTAAATAACCTTACAAATAGGGATAGTTAATCGTTTATAGATAAGCTATTACGTGCTTAGTAGAGGGACGCCTTTGCTATCGAGCGTATTAATAAGCTTGTAAGTAGACAAGCGACTCGATCTAGTAAGAGTAACAATAATTAGTCGATCGACGACAAAGGTTACTTAAAGTTCAAGGGCAGATACTATGTCCCCGCTAAATAATCGATTAGATAAGAGCTTTTAAAGAGGCACTATAATAGTAAGCTCGCTAGTTACTATAGTATAGAGAGGTCGTACGAGTTACTATCGCGTATATACTACTAGCTAAATAGTAAGCGGTATATAAAGGAGTATATGCAGACCTATATAGTATACTAGCGAGTTAAAGCACCGAAGCACTTGCCGTTCGGCGAGTTGTCTTCGCTCCCTATTCTAAAGAAACTATTTGCTAAGCTAATAATAGACTTTATTATAGGCCTTCCTCCTACTAAGCGTAGGGGTAGCAAGGATATATATAATGCTATCCTTATTATAGTAGATCGATTTACTAAAGGCGCTCGATACATCCTAGCGCGCAAGGATTAGACTACTATTAATATAGCAGAGGCGCTGTAGACTAACATCTTCTATACCTATTAGGGAACCCCTAAGGGGATCGTGTCCGATCGTAGATCGATACTAATATCTTACTATTAGAGCGAGATTTGCTTGTAGCTAAGACTAAAGCATCGGCTATTAATAGCCTTCTATCTATAGACTAACGGTTAAATAGAGAGGCAGAATGCTACCCTATAGTAGTACCTACGCAGTTATATTAATAAGAACCCCGAGGACTAGATTAACCTCCTATAACTAGCTGAATTCGTATATAACAACAGTGTCTACTTATCGACTAAGGTGTTACTATATATAGCTATAATAGGCCAGAATGCTACTATACTATAAGACCTACTATCGCTCGAGGCCGAGCGTAAGGAAAGGGAAGCGCGTTAAGTACTAGAGACATTAGTAGCTATTAAGAGGGTTTAAAAGATGCGAGAAATTCACGCTAAGATAGCTAACAAACTAGCAAAGGCCTAGGCCTATTAGAAGGCCTACTATAACAAATACTATACGCTAATAACCTTTAAGCAAGGCGATATAGTTATGCTAAGTACGAAGAACCTCTGTATCCGTAAACACCTATCACCTAATAGCAAAACAAGGCCTAAGCTCGCACTAAGATACATTAGCCTATTCCGCATTCGAGAAGTTAAGGGCTCCTCCGTATAGGCCTATTAGTTATAGCTTCTACCTTATTATACTATCTATAATACCTTCTACGTATCCCTCCTTAAACTATACTACTAGCGCGAAGGCGATAAAGCGCCTGCTAAGTTAGAAGAAGTCTTAGCTAATAGTAAAGAGCTGTAGTCTATAGAACGTATTCTAAAGTACTAGACTAGGCAAGGCAAGAAGGAGTACCTATTAAGATAGCAAGGCTATTTACCTAAATAGGACTTATAGGAAGCTAAAGGTTCCTTTAAGGATATAACTAAGTTGTTAGATAAGTATTAGACTAGTATAAAGAACAAGAAGAAGGCTAAGGGCCTATAATGTCGCCTAGGAATAATACTACCCCCGGGGTGCTATTAGCTAACTAATTAGAGACAAGCAATTGTTAGTAATAAAGGACAATAAGACTATACTAGGCGCGCTACGACGCGTTAATTAATTAATCGTATGCTCTTTTAAGGGCTCTACCTCTTTACTAATGCGCCCTATAAGGCCCTTCTCCTAGTATTTAAGTCCCCCTCTTGTTCCTTTATTCTATTAAGATCTAAGGCCTAGGCGGTCGATAGAGGCGGCGCGCGCGCGTAGGTAAATAGTGTTAGTAATAATAGTAGTAACGACGGCGTTACGCTTGCGCTAGGGGGCGATACGGCCGGCGCGGCTATATTAGTAACGGTATTACGGAGTGTGTTATTAGTCGACGAAGGAAATCGAAAGCAAGGTAAAGTTAGCGCTAAGACGACTAGCGCCGCTATTATTAACATTACTTGCTATTGCTACTATACCTGCGGATACAACCTTACCTATACTACGAGCCTAAGGCACCTTTAATTAAAACTTTGATTAAAACTTTAAGCCGCCTAAAAGATTAAGCGACTAATAGACTAACTAAGGGCAAAACTATAGAGCTAAGCTAGCTGGGGTCGATCTTGCGGACAATAGGTTACTCCTCGATCTATCTAACTCTTTAAGCGAGGCGAACCTCTACTACTACACTTATAATAGCCTTTATCTATAGAAACTAGAAGAACTAAGTTTTTAAAAAGATATAATTAGTTAACACTTAAAGGCTGCTAAACCTAACTAATTAGGGCTAGTAAAACTACGATAGTAAATAATAGCCCTCGTAATAATAAAAACAACCCTCGGAACAGACAAACCCTCGGAAGCGGATATTACTAGGTCTTTTAAGAGTAGACGCAAAGAACTCGGTATAATATTACTTAGAACGGAGGCAGGGCTATAATACCTCGTACGTCTACCTATTATAGTAGGGAAGACGCGCTCGTATTATAATTAGTCGAAGGCCTCTAATTCTTATAGATACATATCACTTTATAGTTTATTATATATAGAGATAGCGTAGTTAGAGTTGCATATTATATTATTTAGAGGTAAGGTTTGATATAGTTACATAATCGGTAGTTGCGTATTTAATTTAGCGCGGATTAAGCAGCTTATTAGACCTGCTAAGTTAGTAGCGATAGAGATTGGAATAAGACCGGCTATAAAGGCGCGGCCTTTAGAAGGGAAGCGTATATTAGGGCTAAAGAGGCTATACGTAATTGGTATATAACTAGGCCGAGTAAAGCTAGGGTCTTAATACCTTAGGTAGGGCTTAGCGCTTAGCGTTAGGCTAACTCTCCTACCTTCCTCCCTCTCCTCCTAGATCCTTATCGAATACTATACTAATTCACTACTACCCTATCTACCTGCTAATATAACCCTTCTTATATTAATCCGTTTATTTAAAATCTAGTCGAGAAAGCTTATATTAGCGGCTTTGTATACTTCTTTAGATACGGAATTAGTCGTAGTAGAATATACCTCCGATTTATAGTATATCTACGTCTCTATAGAGGCTATAATCTTAACTTCGACTCGCTAAAGATAGATAATATAGCGGCACCGGAATAGCTTTATTAGCTCTGTTTTTTCTAAAGAAGAAGAAGTAGGTATTACTAGACGCTACGAGAGGCTCCGAGACCTAGCGTTTAGTCGTTAAGTTAGCTTATACTGCTAAATAGCAGCGTTGCGTATAGCGTTAGCCGACTTAGGTAGAGAGGGGAACGCATTATAGCCTCGTGCTATACTCGTAACTATACTCGTAGCTACCGTAGCAGCTGCTACTAATAGCTCGCGTACAAATCGCTTAGTTAGTAGATTAGGGTTCTTAAGGCCGCATTATAAACAGTATGCGTATAATTGAAACATTACTATATACTTAACGCCTAAGACAGAGCAAAAGGTACCCTATTTAGCAGATATTGTTATATTGTTAGTATAGAAATAGGTATAGAATAGAGGTAGAAATAGGTATAGAATAGAGATAGAACTAGCTAGGGAAAGGACGAAATAGAACTAGAATAATCGACTCGCTATATACTCGCGGCCGGCTCGTAGATTGCCGATTAAACTACATTATTTTCAAACTCAATTAATCTAGTATCGGGGTTTGCAAGCGCCTCTTAGTGCCGAGCCGTTGCTAACGTCTAATTACGAGCTACTAATAGCTTGTCTAATTCTACTAGTTCCGGCTCTTCCCCTATAGCTATATACTCTGTAACTAGCCGTCGAAGAAGTAAGTATATAGAGCGGTAAACGCGCTCTCTATCGCTATTATTCTCGCTGCTACTAACTAGATACGAGAAGTTATAAGCCTACAATGCTACCTAACACTAAGTAAGCGTAACCTCGGGTAGGTAGGCTTTAAGATCTAGGAGCAAGTATATTAGCGAGTCTGCGGCGAGTCTATAGCGAGTCTAGAACTAATATATACCGAATTCTTAAAGGTCTTGCTCGATATTATTAAGTACGCCGTCTAGTATAGGAATACCTTAATAAGAATGCCCGCTAAGCTCTAGATAATAGTATAGAATATACGGAATGCCTAATACAATATATAGTCGCCTAGCCTGCTTCTAAATACGATAGCTATTCTAGAGGTAAACAAACTCGAGGACTTTATTACGCATAATTAGTATATAGATCGTAAGGAAGGCAATCCGGTCGGATAACAAATTAGTATCGTATAGTAACTCGCGTAGTAACTCGTAGAAATAGCCCCTCTAGCTATCTATAGCGGGTGCTTGCTGCCGCTACTATAACTTAATCCGCTAGTTTATCTTGCTAGTACCGTATTTAAAGCAATCCTAGAAGGTAGGTAGCGGTTCCTCCGATTCCGCCTTAGTACGAGTCGTAAGGCGAGTCCTATAGTAAGCGTCCGCGGCTAGAATCGTCTCCGCTCTACGGTCTAATCGGATAATCTATAGTATTATACTACTATTCTTAATAGTTGTAACGTACTAAGCGAGTATAGAGACAGCTATCCGGCTAGTAATGCCTATATAAATCTAGACAATGTAACGCGAGTAGATATTAATAGCTGTATATATCTGTATGCCCTAATACTCGAATTTATAGCGAGTATCTATTAATATTGCGTATCTAGGGCCTAGTGTCCGAACTATACTATAGTGCTCTCGTGCCCGCTCGCGGCGGACTCGTAGGCCTTTAGGATTTAGTAAGCAAGCTATACGATACAGCCTGTCTCTGCTAACGATATTGTATTTAGACCTAATATAGGTATATAGGTGCCTTCGGCTAAAAGACTCTACTAGAGACTTATTAAGCTCTTCTCGTAAAACCTCCGCTATCTCCTCTTCTGCCCGTACTTATAAATACCGGTCTATTAACTTCTTTAATCTAAGCTCTTAACGTATCCGTTAATATCTCCGCTAGCTAATATTAAATCTATCCGCTTATAGTATTTTAACCGCCTCTTTATTAGTTAACCGTAGAACGTAGAAGGTATAGGCGACTCGAATCTTAAGTTGCTCGATATCGTTAACTCGCTAGTTAGTATAACGGTTATACTAGATATTCTACTCCTAGAGCCTTCGTATAAGCGTACGCATAGATATCTAATAACCGGTCTCCTATAGAAGGTATTATAGGATTGCTTCCTTCGTAGTGCCCCTCTCGACTTAAGAGATTAACTAGGCCCTCTATAGCTCTAAATTAACACGTAGAGCCATTATACGAGTCAATAGCGAGTATAGTGCGAGTCCTTAAGGTTAAACATAAAGAATTAGGTGGTGGAGGCGGTGAGAACAGCCTACCCTGGTTTGGCTTCTTGGTATCTACGGGCCTCCGTAGCAAGGGAGCAAGGTAGCACTTGGCATCTTTGCTTGCGACGATGAGTGTTTGCTCGACTGAACACACTGAAACGACTGAGTCAAGCGTTGCAAGCAAACCATGCACACGACCCAATTTTTCTTTCAACTGTGAGAACAGACCACATGGCGACCAGCACTGATCGGCACGATGAACCTCACCATGATGCTCCTCGACCTCGACCTCCTCTCCAGCAGCCTCAACGATCACATTCCGCCACCTATGGACTGCTGTCGACCCTGTCCTACTTCACCGAACCTGTGCGATATACCACCTCCGCCCTCATACGCCGACTGTCCGAGGACGAAGCTCCTACACCTTTAGCCAAGGCTCTCAGCGCTAACTACAACGGCTCAATGACCGATCCCACACTGGGTGTCTACCACCCGCCACAGGCACCTATGCGAAAACGCTCGCCATTCCAGCCTCCTCCACTTACACCTCTGACGCTCACGGGATACAAAACTGGCACAGCAAGCAAGGCGAAACTGCTTAGGAAAGCTGTCGCCGAGGAGATTAGACTGTTGATACCTCCACGACTCCAGCTCGTGGACCATTGGAAGCTCGCCTACTCTTTGGAACAGAATGGTAGCACACTGTCAACACTCTATGGCCTCTGCGATCAGTATCGGGGCAAGCGCGGTGGGTTCGTGGTGGTGGTAAAGGATGCGGCAGGCGGTGTCTTCGGTGCATACCTCTCTGATGCTCCCAAGCCTCAGTCACATTACTTCGGGAACGGAGAATGTTTTCTGTGGCGAGCGTTCGTTTTGCCAGGGCTACCAGACCTTTTGGACTTACCACCACCACCAAGCGCAGACACCACCCACGCTTACCGTATGACCACGATCGGAGTGACCAGGAGTCCTTCCGCAACTTCGTTGGCATCACTGGATGTGCCAAGTACCAATGGGCACGCGAACGGCGCGGCTACTCCAGAGCGCATACGTTTCAAGGCGTTCCCGTACACGGGAGAGAACGACTTCATGATCTACTGTGCACACGACTACTTGAGCGTGGGTGGTGGTGATGGACACTACGGGTTATGGCTTGGTCAAGGCCTGGGCAATGGCGTGAGCGAAATGTGTCCAACATATGGGAACGAGGCGCTTAGTGAAGAGGGGTCAAAGTTCGATGTCATGGGTGTGGAAGTGTGGTATGTGGGATCATGATACCATCTCGACAGCACTCTGCCTTTCGGTGGTCAGAGGATAGAGAAAAGTGTGGCATGGCGAAGGCGTTGGAGATAAGGCTGGCGTTATTGATAATACGATACCCGGATCCTTTCAATGCGATCAATATTGAATAACAAGCGAATTCAGTCATAGCACTGCCATGCTGAATAGGCGGAGTCGATTACTGACTTGGGCAGGAATATGGGCTGCAATTGGAATGAAGAAGGTCGGTGAGCAGACCGGCTGAATGTTCGAACGGAGCAAGAAGGTGTCCTCGAGATTGGTACGCGATCGTCGCCAGCGAGCTTAGTCTGAGGCTAGCAAAGGAGCTGAGAGATCCAAGTAAGGCTGCGGGCGTGGTGACGATAATGATGGTGGGCATAGCCTTGATTCTTGGACGACGATTTTGTGGCTGAACCCCAGCGCAATGCAGAAAGTTTGGTAAGGCTGCGGGCTGACATGCATTCGAGATCGTGCGGCCTCGCCTTCTACACCATCTTCCACGCGTGACGGTATACACGATAGGCGAGGGCGCAGCATGCGAGATGAAGGTCGACATGGTGGTGGCATTGGCATTGCAGAACCCGTCTGCATTCTTCAGTCCCGGATCTGGTCGCAAGTCGTTGCCCTAATCAATTGTATTGCTGTCTCGAAAACCCGCTGATCACGTGCTCAAGATCCTTGCTGTTCAAGTCCTCCTCGACCTCGACACCGCGTATCGCTTTCTCACTACATGTGAAATGCATTGGCGAGGACTCGCAGATGAAGAATTTCCGCCCGTAGTCCGAACCAGCAGGCGCGAGCACTGAAAGTCCATACACAAAAGAGAAACATCTCCGTTCCACTGCCTATCTTGCAACCATTTCGATCCAGCCGTGACCGCAGCAAGCTATAACAGCTATCCAGAGCGTCTTCCGCTAAGCAGGAAACAGGGTGGCAACCTTGGCAGCTTCATACGCGTCTACATGTAGTGACTGAAACATACGCACTCAGCAAACGGCTCCAGCATTCGCACACCATGGAGCCTCTCTTCAGATGTTCAGCAGCCAGCATAATGCAAACCGTGGCAGCAGATCCAACAGGCGGACGTCTTGGATACGCGGCACAGTACAGAGCTCGCGCGGACCTGTGCTCTCACTACGAACGATACCCTCAGTCCGATATCCAGAGGTGGATCCTGCCGGAATTGATTGTGTAGGTTATACTCCCGGTCGTGGTGATTTCGGCAGCGGTAAGCGTGTCTGTATGCTGGAAACTTGAAATGCGGGACGATGTTGCATTGTGGCGTCTTTCTGCCTTTGTCCGCACTACGCTTCTTGCCCACCAAAGGAAAATCTCGAGTCAGCTCGAGCACCAACTGGCGGCATGCTCTCGCGTGGAGTAACGCACTGTGCTATATCGAGACGCACGACCCTACACGTCTCTGTACTGCTCACCTATAAGCTCCTTCGCAGGTCAAAGATTGTTACATGCGCGGCTTATAGCTTCCAGACCTGATCGGCAGCCCTACACGACCAGGAAGATTAATCCGTAGCTCCCTCAGTTGTGCACGAGCGCTTGCTGTGCCCTTGAATGTCGCTCCGGGTATCAGCCGTGTGGCCAGGCTTCGACGACGCCTTCACTAAGCCTCGCGGGTGTGAATATGGATGACTCGCACATGTTGTCGCAACGAGGACATGGGCCACGAGACCGCCACATTGAAATACACCGCTGTCAACAGCCTGTCTCCAAGGATAGATCGCTAAAGGTCAGCGCGGCCTCAATAATATTCAAGCACAAAGGTAGGCGAGCTTACATTCCTGACAGGCATACAGTACCTTAAACTTCGCTACATAATCCGCACCGACCCTGTGCTTTCTCATTGCGCCATCACATTTCAGATCTCAGGGTTTGCAAGGCGCCATGGCGAACGATCACCGGAACTCTACTGCCTTTATTGGTACGCCAACCGAACGTTTGATAGATGAGCGCGATCCCAGGAGTCCAATTGAGGACAGCATGGATCTTCTCCGTGTGCTTGAATATCCGCAGATGCTCGGGAAAACATATCTGGATCATGCAGGAACTACGGTACGTAACACAAATCGATATGTGGGCATCGTGCTGACGTTGGTCTCAGCCATGGGCAAAGAGTCTCATCAACGCATATGCCGCTAGCATGACTGACACTTTATATGGCAATCCTCACTCGGAGCACAAACCTTCAAGAGATGCAGACGCTCGTGTTGAGCGTACTCGCCGGAAAGCGCTGGAGTTCTTCAACGCTGATCCAGACGATTTCGACTTGATCTTCACGCCTAACGCGACTGGTGCTATCAAGCTTGTACATGACTGCTTTCGTGATTATTCATCTGATCCAGATGGCAGAAGTTGGTGGTATGGATACCACAAAGACTCTCATACGTCTATTGTCGGCGTCCGCGAAGGAACAGAAAATCATAGATGCTTTCGTAACGATCGAGAGGTCGATCTCTGGATCGAATCTCGCGGCCTGGGCGCAGCAGCGGCACACGAAGTCGGCTTGTTTGCATATCCAGGACAATCAAACATGACCGGACGAAGATTTCCTTTAGACTGGCCAGTCCGCATTCGCAACCGCGTCAAAGCTGAAGTATACACTCTCCTCGACGCAGCGGCGCTGGCATCGACAGCTCAAATCGACCTTTCAGATGCTACCAGAGCCCCAGATCTCATCGCCGTATCCTTCTACAAGATCTTCGGCATGCCGAATCTCGGCGCCCTCCTCGTCCGCAAATCCTCCCCCGTCGTCGAAATCCTCAAACGTCGAAGATTCTTCGGCGGCGGCACCGTCGACATGGTAATAGCCGTCAACGACGCCTGGGTCGACCGCAAAGATAACCTCCACAGCAGATTAGAAGACGGAACCTTGCCCTTCACCTCCATCTTCGCCCTAGAGATCGCAATCGAAATCCACGAAAACCTCTACGGCCCTGCCCCAATGACTTTCATATCAAGCCACACATCCCACCTCATAAACCTCCTCTACGATTCCCTCACCTCCCTCCACCACTCCAACGGCGTGTCCGTCGTGAGAATCTATAAAGACCCAACGTCAATCTTCGGAGACGCACGTCTTCAAGGCGCGACTATAGCGTTCAATATCCAGAAATTTTCCGGGGGGCTTGTCAGTTATATGGAAGTGGAGAAAGAAGCTAATGAGCAAGATATTTATGTGCGGAGTGGAAGTCTCTGCAATCCGGGGGGATTTGCGACGTTTTTGAAATTTTCGCCGAGCGAGTTGAAGGAGGCGAGGCTTTGGGGTCATAAGTGTTCGGAGCCCGAGGCGGAGTTTAAGGGGAAGGCTCTCGGGGTTGTGAGGGTGAGTTTGGGGGCTATGTCGAATGAGGCCGATTTGGAGAGGTTTGTGGGGTTTTTGAGGGGGACTTATGTTGATCGGGTGTATGAGGGTGGGGGACAGATTACGGAAGTTGGAGTTGGATCGGAGTCGTCTAAGAACCGGGGGAGAGATGTTACTGCTGCTGTGTTTAAGGTGTCTTCTGGGGTGGAAGATCGAGCGGTCTCGAGAGAGGGGAAGTTCGTGAAAGGTGGGCGTTTACCTCCTTCGTCGGGTGTGAGAGAGGACTCGGTTAGTGTTGATGAGAGGAGCGTGGAGGAGAAGAGCTTGGGGGTGGTGAAGAATAGTGGGAGTAGGATTCGGAGGATGAAGAAGAGTATTATGGGTGTTTTAAGGGCACGCTAGGTGGCATGCGCTATACATGGGAATTTGGAGCACGCAAGGCTTACGAATTTGATGAATGATAGATAGATGGAGCTTGGGTCGAGTTGTAGATAATGGGCGACATGGCATCGTTTGAGCGTTTTCTGGGAAGCGCCTTGCGTCTCAAATATAAAGCTGTGTCTTGATGAAGATGGCGAGCCGCACCGAAGGCTCTTCCTGATATGAGCTTGTACCATCTCAGTGAGTGCCAGAGTGCTGCGGACGGTTAAAGTGTCTGCGCGACCGGTCAGCCAACTACCTTGATGCGATCATCGAAATTGATCCGCCTTCAGCGTGAGCCTGGAGCGTGACCTTGTGCAATGCTTGATGGTTGCACAGCGTGCAGATCCGATAACTCATTATCCCTCTCTTCACACGGCCATGTCCTGGCGAAAGTTTGGGTAGATCGGACATGCGGTGATTCATGTGCTCAAAGGAATGCCCGTACTTTTACCCCAATGATGATGAGAGCCTTTCTCGGGAGCAGGTAGCTAAATCAAGGGAGAGGAAGGAAGGCAAGACTGAGATTGGAAGCAGAATGGAAATGGGGAACTTTGGCGAGCACGACGTAGGATCGCAAGTATGCAGAGAGACGTCGCAAACCGGAGGGCGAGGAGTGAGGTTTTTCGAGCATCGCCAGCATAGACTTTGCTGATCTTGAATTTTCTCGCTACGGCATGAGGTGGTGGCCTGGCCTGAGCTTTTGTATGCCTCCTCAATCCTGCACCTCTTTCAACCAGCTTATGCAGCAATGGTAACCTCGACCTCAACACCAGCCTCGATGTTGATGATGATCTGCTTGACGACCTCGGTTGGGGCGTTCAAGTCGATCAGACGCTTGTGGATGCTATAACAAGATCATCAGTCCCGTATCCCAAGACGCCGCTCCCTCTTTCCAGGTTGAAATATTTATACTCACCGCATCTCGTACATGTCCCAAGTCTTAGAACCCTCACCACAAGGAGTCTTGCGGGTAGAGATCTTGAGGTTCTTGGTTGGCATGCGAACTGGGCCCTTGACGCGCAACTCCTTGCTCTTGGCACGCTCGATCAGCTCGGTGCAGACCTTCTCGAGGGCCTGGACCTTGCGGGAAGTGAGGGTGATTCGGATCTTGTGGATCTTTGGCTGGTCGAGCTGGGAGGTCTTCTTTGCGTCCTGGAAAGACATGTTGGCGGTGGTTTTTGGGGGTTTTTTGCGTGAGGATGTAGGTTTTGGTAGGGGCGGAGTTCGACCACGACTGTGGTATTGTTAGAATCGCGGGGATCTATACTGTGAGTCTGGGTATGACTTACCTCGGTGTAGACACGCGGCAAAGTGATGATCGATAGAGAGCAAAGAAAGTGTCTCCAGAATTCGCGACGTTCGAAATGGATGTGGGCTTTGCGGGACAGCCGAAGTGCAGCCGCTTGCCGGACTCCGAAAGTTAGACACAAACGGAAGGACGATGTCTCTACAATTCGACTGCACCTCGTCATTGTGAGCCATTCAATTTTCTTTCGATAATACGAGTGCAAGGTCTTGGTGCATATGCGTGGCAGTCGCACACACAACACTGACACTAGCGATGTCGTTGCCATTTGCTCCAATACCGCCAGCGACTGTTCGATTGAGCCTTGGCCCAGAAGAATGGGAAGCTTGCCTGGATGCATGGCTTACACTGTCCGACGCCCTGCTGAGCCTCTCTCGCGATCAATTCCGCCTTCAGTCGAGCGAAAAAGGCTCATTACCTGCCTTCTTGGCTTCATTCTATCATGAGCTTGACAGAGTTCAGCCCGAGGATCACACGCTCGGCACTCCAAAAGCTCTCTCTCTCAGGAAAGCTTGTTTCAAACTGATTGCACGCATACTCAGCGGTGATGCACCGATACCTGTCTCTTCACTTGACTGGGGCTTCCTCTCGAGCTTTTGTCATGCTCACATGAAAAGCGTAGCTGCGTCTCAGCTGCTTTCGAGGGTATGGAAGAAGAAGTCCGAACTTTTGATACCGAACTTGCAGAAACAGAAAGACGCCATCACTCAGGCTCTTGATTCGAAAAACGTAGATCCTGCTATACCGCTTCTCACAAGACTGGCTCCTGTGATCTATCTATCACCCGACATCGGAGCTTTTTTCCTTACTGGATCCGACTTCCTGGATTCTTTGGTAGCAGCATACAGTCGTACTGTAGCAGACCACCAGAAGAAAGCTATATCGACAGTGGTATATCTGGGACTAGTTTCCTGGGTCAAGTCTGACTCGCCCAACAACTCGATTCTGTACGATCATCTCTACACCTTGAAGTCCCAAGGCCAAAGGTCGCCGCCAGATCAATCGGTAATTGCAGATGTCGTTACCAACACTTCGCTTTTGGCGAAGACTCGCCACTCCCTGGGGAACAAAGCCCCGGAAAGATTGGTCAAGCTGCTTGATACTCTTGAAACGTGTCGCACGCCCAGTATCGCCCGCGCAAAGAAGCGCAATCACCGCAGTCGAAGCAGAGCGAAGGGCAAACAACCTGTCTCCAAGTCTGAACTTCACGTGCATCAACTGAGTCTGGTCACTCAAGTCCAGGATCTGTTTCCAGACTTGGGCTCCGCCTTTGTGCTGAAGCTTCTTGGTGAGTACAACGACGATGTCGAACAGGTGACAGCACATCTACTGGACGATTCTCTGCCTCCACATCTGGCCTCACTCGATCGGACCGAGCAAGCGCCTATCTTCGACACCAGTGTGCAGGCCGAGATAGACAATCTCGCTCCAAAATCAACGCCATCGCTGGCTTCTGAATCCTTCATTCCCGAGAGACGCAATGTATTCGATGATGACGAGCTTGACCGGCTTGACTTCGACACCAGTCGTTTACACATCGGCAAGCGAAGCAAGAGTACTGCCAGCTCGGACCAGCCGAACAAAGCCGCAATATTGTCTGCGCTGGCCGCATTTGACAGCGATGACGATGAACGCGATGACACATACGATGGAGAAGACGTAGGCGGCACCATTGACTCCGCAAACCCAGATGGGGAGCCAGGTCCTGCTGCCAAGGTGACTCAGGAAGAGAACGATATGGCACTGTTCACTGCATACAAGTCGGCGCCGGAGATTTTTGGCCGGACCTTTGATGTACGCAGGAGCCAAGCACGAGCTGCACTGAAATCAGAAACAGGCATGTCAGATGAGCAGATCGAAGGTTGGGCAGTCATGCTACAGCGTGATCCGAAACGCTTGAAACGATTGGAAGCACAAGCTGGTAACAGCTTTGCGGGACAACAGCCAGAGCTGGCACGCACATCATACCGTGAGAGCCCTGGCAACACCGAGACCGAAGACTCTGATGCTGCACAAGGTGGTAGAGGTGGCTTCCGTGGTCGAGGTCGTGGGCGTGGAAGAGGTGGTGGAGGGCGCGGCGGCGGGAATGTTGCTGGCCCGTCAAGTGATCCGAACACAGCTCAAGCTCAGCGCAGGAAGGAGGCGAGCAAGAGCAGCAGGGCGAATCATAACCGCCGACAACAGCGGGCGAAGAAGATGGCCAGAGGCGGATTTCCCGGTTGAGTAAAACTTAAAATTCGTGTCTGGCGTCTACAGTTATGAGAAGAATTATTTGCCCGTCGATAGCGAAAACTCATGAATGCCGCCTAGCTCTTCCTTCCCCAGTATGTGACATTCTTCAAGCCACAAACGGAGCCACGCATTTTACTGCGATGAGGTGGGTCAGCGCTCTGTGGTGCTTGTGTCTAGAAGACTAACTATTGCTCAAGGATCGATATGAGAAGAACAGCAGAGGAAAGATATGTGTATGTCCTCAATTATGTGAAAATGTGAGACACTGACATGGTAAAGTGGATCGATAAAGGTCTGTAATGTTGGTGTTTCGGGATCAATTCTTCCCGCTAATTCTAATCGCCCATAGTCACGAACAACGTGATGGACAATCGTGAGGACTGCGACTATAAGACTTTGGCCAACACATACAACCCTTTAAAGGCAATCGGGGAGTATCATCCGTCTCAGATCACCATTTGTCCTTGGTTCTTTCAGTGGGCTCATCGAGAGCAATACCATGTATGTCTCTCGAGATTTTACTGAGACTGCAGTGCGGACTGACGATGTCCTTTCGTCCAATGGCGTACTGCCTGTCAAGTCTTGGCTTCCTTCGACTATCTGCAAGATCTCGACATCACTCTAGCGCTCTGGCCACTTTATCCTGGGACCGGTGACTACAGTGTCAGTGACGACGTAGTAGTTGCAATACTCGAGCTCCTCAAGCCGGTCCATGCTGTAAGGTTCACCGTAACCTTGACGAACGACTTCTCCGATGGCGCACAAGAGCGGCTTGGCTCTTTGCCATCCAGTATTCACCGACGTGAGAGGCGAGGAATTGGGTTCTATTTCCACGAGTGAGATGATTGAGGCCGATTCTTCGTTTGCCTGCATATGTCAGTCAAGCGTGACGGCAGTGTTTGCAACGTGCACTATGCCATGCAATCTGGGAGGCAAACCTGGTGCGATCGATCTGGCGAATTTGGACATGACACTCTACTGATAGCGAGCTTTCCCTCATTTGCAGACTGCGGCCATTTTCTACAATGTGTCGCACTGAGATCATCACTTATTATTGCGCCTCACCAAAATGTGCTTCGCCAGACGAACCATACGAAGAGCTCATCTCGTACAAGATATGCGTACCCACCCATTATGACCACGAGGACTACCATATCGACAGGCTGAATCAAGATGCCGCGACGATCAGGGATGCGGAGAGGAGCACTGTGCGTAAAGGCTCATGTCTTCGTTGCGAAGAAGACCAGAGCCAAGACCCTGCGAGATACCTGTCTTGGATCCGAAATCCAGCTTCGACAACCACAAACCAGAGCACCGTCGCTGGCAACGTGGTCAGCTTCAACGATGTCGATCCTTTGCAACGGCAAGATCTGTGCAGAAAGCTGGTAGCAATTGAGCCACCCCTCCCCTCAACGGCGTGTCCTTGGCTTTGCGCACGACTGGAACTTTCTCAAGACGTTTGCACGCTTGCCACACAAATTCTCGACGCTGTTGATCGCAGCAACTTCGATGGGCGGCATCAGGATCCAGCGCTTCTCGGTGCCGGCGTCTTCATGGCTGCATATCTTTTGGGCGAGAGAAAGCTCAAGGCGAAGGAGGTCAAGAGATGCATGAAAGGTAGTCACAGAGATCAAATCGAGGCTGCTTATTCGTTGCTGCATGGGAAGTGGGATACAATCTTGAGAAGTCAGGTTGGAGGAGGTTTGAGGTATCGGATTGATGATGGCAGGCTGCCAAAGCCGGTCAGGGGAGACTGGGCGCCCAGAGATCACTGGATGATGTGACAGGCTGGATATCATCCGTTGTGTATGAAGTATGATATACTTAAGGAGTTAATCTGCTTTTTGTGATGCCGTCACGCCTCGGCTGTCTCGTGTCTCTCGATACAACGGTGTCCCTTGAAGTTTCGAGGTAGTAGATTGAGAGTGCGAGTCTGGTCGGACAGTGACACAGCTGCAGTCAACGGAGAATTCTGATCTGATGAAGGCGAATGTAGTCGGGCAGTGGCTTCGATTGGGCACTAAGTTTCTGCTCCCCTCGCTGTCTTGCACAAGCAATCCAATTATTGAGCGCTTAGGATAACAAATTCGCGATGATTGTCAGAGGGTGAAGAATGTATTGCTCATCAGGCCAAGATGAAGTTGCTGCTCGGTGAAAGTACTGCCAAGACTTGGCCGGAGCGAGCCGAACGTCGTAGCAACGCCAGAAAAGGAAGTTTGTTTTGATCAGTCCATTCGCAAACGCGAACTTAGCGACACGACCATCGGCATAGTATTATGGCTAGGCGCAGAATATTGGAGGACAGCGAAGAGGAACACAGGCCCTCGCAGAGCCCAGTACCGTCTTGGCCGACAGACACGAGCAGGCCAGCCCGGAACATACGAACCACGACATTGAGACGTGCCAAGCTTGAGGACTCTGATGTTGCAGCAGCAGACACAGAATCCAATGGCAGCGAGAAGGAGAAGACAAGAGATGCGCCAAAGTCCAAGTCTCAGATCCGGCTGGCTCCTCTGAAGTCTCTGGAACATCGTCACACCTTGACCATCCAAGATGACACGCCTGCGCGATCTCGAAAACGTGGACCGTTAAGACCCTCGACAACCACGTCTGAGAAGATAGTATTGCCTAAGCAGAAATCCAGACGAGCCCTTACGCCGGAGATTCCCTCCAGCATACCCTCCGACCAAGAGGTGGACGATGACAATGCGGAGCAGCAGTCTCAGACCGAGGATATTGATTTTGAGGAGAGCATATGGTGTGGGTCCGATGGAGACGCTCCTGCTTCAGACGAGGATCTTCCAAGTCCGAGCACATTCTTTCCAGCTGTGCGGAAGAGGGAAGATCAATGTGATATCTCGCGCGATGTGGCAGCGCTTCAAATTTTCGATGATGAAGTCCCACCTCCTTTCAAGCCGCTGAGCATCGACTTCACACGAAAGCCTTCGAGAATAGTCCATTCCTCTGACAAGGAAAACCAGAGCGCCCTGGATCACCCCTCTTCCCCAGGGTACAAGTACCCGCAGTCTTCTAAGAAGATATTGGAGCGGCCTACGACTCCTCCGCCCGCAACAGAATCTCCGGGGAAGCTCAAATCGCCATCAAAGCTGCAGTCTCCATCCAAAAGAGCACCACGAGTTCCAACACCACCACTGCGACCGAGTCTTGATGCGTTCTGGACAGCGGAAGCGGTGAATGATTGGAACGACCAGTACTCGCCTCAGAAGCCGCTGAAGTCGCCCCGCAAGCTCTTTTCAACGCAGCCACCCGCCCTCGATAGAGATGGATCGTTTCCCAAAGTTTCACCTTGCAAGCTACCCCAAAGCCCATCGAAGCGCACAAAGGCTGAAGTGCAAGCTCGAAAAGATTGGGACATCCGAAAGCATAGTCTGGCCTCAAGTTTCCTCGCTGAGCTAGATCAGACAATCACAGGCGGCAAGGTGTCAGACCTGAGTGATAGTACAGGGGGCGTACAACTCGTATGGTCCAAGACGCTCAACTCGACAGCCGGGCGGGCAAATTGGCGCCGCGAGACGACAAGATCGCACTCGAAAGAGGACCCCACAAAACTGATTGCGGTTCATAAGCACTTTGCCTCAATCGAACTCGCTGAGAAAGTTCTGACCTACTCCGAAGAAGCCGAGACCAAGCTCATCAACGTGATTGCGCATGAGTTCTGTCACCTCTGCAATTTCATGATCTCTGGAGTCAAAGACCAGCCTCATGGTGCGAGCTTCAAGCAATGGGGCGCCAAATGCTCGAGAGCGTTCGCGGATCGGGGTATCAATGTGACGACCAAGCACAGCTATGAGATTGAATATAAGTATATTTGGCGTTGCGAAGATGAGGAATGCGGTATGGAGTTCAAGCGCCATTCGAAGAGCATTGATCCGAAGCGACATAGATGTGGCCAGTGTCGAGCCAACCTTTTGCAGATCAAACCAGTCCCTCGAGGAGGAGCGAAGGCGGGTAGTCAGAACTCTGGCAAGGCGACTCCAATCAATGGCATGTCCGGCATACCGCCCAAGGCTACTCCAGTCACTGGATATGCTGCTTATGTGAAGGAGCATTTCGCGAATCTGAAGAAGAGCATGCCTGGATCAAGTCATAAGCAGGTTATGGAAGCGCTTGGAAAGCAGTATCGCGATGAGAAAGCAGCGAAGGCTACTGGTGCTGTTGATATTGATGATGTGGCGAAGAAGCTCGGGAGTGTTCGCTTAGATGAGCAAGAGGTCATCGACTTGGATTGATGACTCGAATGATTCTTGCTGTAGCTGAATATGCCACGGCGCTCCTTGCAAGCTGGTCGATAGCGGGAGATATAGACCTCTCGTATGGTGGGCGGGCGTCGCTCGCTCAAGCCTCCTGGACAAACAACCCCCAGTCTTTGATCTCAAAACTCTCCAAAACCTTTTCCTTGACCAATTTTCCAGCCTCGAGCAGATTCCCATACTTGCCAGCAGCAGGATCTACATCCTCCTTGACGTAACTTCCGGGCAAATGCGGAACATTAATCGCAATGACAATGTCCGTCTTCTGCTGCTGGAGTCTCACAACTATCAACAGAACTCCCACAAAATCGGGCTCATTTGGTCTCCCGCGCTGCTTTTCTCCAGGAGGTGATGTAGCGAGGAGAGTCATGGCTGTTGTAGTCGGCATTTTAGACAAAAAGGCGGAACCCGTGCTATGGAGTGTTGTCTGGCCTGCATCTTCGTCTACGATGTCAGACAGATGGTATCTGAGTCAGTCAGTCAGTCAGTCAGCATGCGGATATGCGAGATGGCGTGGGGAAAGGAATAGGAACTTTACTTTAATGCTTCAATATCATTGTTCTTCTCCACTCGCTCTAGGATGTCGAATACTATGCTTGAGAACCCTTCTTTGTCGAGGTAGACTTCTTGGTTGTCGGGTACTTGGCGAATTTGGCTGTGAGACTGATTAGGACATGAGTTTCACGGGCTGATCACGCTTTTCAGTCTTACGATACGTCTTCGAATGTCGCAGGGATGTCGGCGATGATGGCGCCGCCGAAGAGCTCGACGGTTTTGAATTGATTGGCAGCCATTCTCAAGCTGGCGGTCTGAAGTTGCGATTGTAATCTGGGATGAATGTTTGCTTGATGGGGTGATTGTCAAATACGTGTTTCTTGATGACTTTTATGAGTCGTGCTTAAGGTAGGCAACGCCAGGCACCGAATTAGGCAGGAGCGAAAGACTGCTGCCTGGTAAGTAAGTGAACAACGACTCCACATGTGCACACACGCGGCAGCAAAGAAATTACAAAACAATAAAATTCGTGAAATATGAAAATTTCGTGTGTCGTCTCATTTCTGCAGAAAGCAACCTCGCATGGAGTGCGTATGGAGAAGTTGTGGCCTGGAAATTCAGGCAGAAACTTTTCGCCTACCTCACTACTCACGATCGCTTCCCTTATCCCTTTCCATCGCCATGCATGCAAACTTCCATCCGTCTAGCGCCTCAGCTGGAGTCTATAATCTTCAGCATGTAATCAACACGACTGGACTACCTCAGCCAGCATTCTGCTCTGCGAAGATCTTGCAGTCACTGTCCGCGACTCCGTCTGGACTCTTGACCTACAGCATGGTCAGCTCTGGCTTGTGAATCATAGATCGACGACTTACTTCAGCTTCGGAATTTTGTGGTGCGGGATCTGCTTCTGGTGTGATGTCGACTCACTCGAGCATGCGTGGAAGAGCACGCCAATCAATGGACCAGCAGACAGATGAGATCCAAGTGATGCAGTCCTTCTCCAGGAGACGTTTGCCGGCTTCTTTCTCTTCTTCCTCGTCAGCATCTGGATCGTGCGAGGCGCGCACATCCGTGAGCTTGGCGCGATGCTCATCGGAGAGCGACGCAATCCACTTGTCGATGTTGGAAGCTGTGCCGAAGAATGTGTTCTTGTAGTAATCCTCGAGGTACTTCTTGCGAGTGGCGCGAGAGACTTGCGCGATTGAGGGTAGCTGATACTTCTTGGTGATGGTGACTGGATCTTCTGGCGCGGCAAAGGTGTAATCATAGATCATGTCGTGCAGCTCTTGTGCGAGCGGTGCGATCAGCTCGCCGAGACTCTTTTTGGTCTTGTCCAAAGCCATGATAATTTGACGTGGTTGGGGTGTACGGTGTGTAGGACCTCGAAGCGATTAACATGGTTTGACCAGGTCAAGTAGAACCCTTAAATAGTGCAGGCGGAAGCAACTTTCAGTCTTTCACGTGTTAAGTGAAGGCGGCGAAGTATAAATATAGGCTTGTAACGTAGCATATATGTATTTGGAAGTATACAACTGAGAGACGGCTATTTGGCCGGCTCAGATTCTTACGTCCATCTCATTTATCAAATTTCTTGTGCTGCAGGCTGGTCGCGATGTCAGTGTTTACAATCCCGTTGTAGGGATCGCTGTTGTGACGAAGCCAATTGAGGAATATTTGATGCTTGCTGCCGTCTTCCGGTTCCTTTAATGCCGCAATAAATGGAAGACTCACAGGTATCTCGGCTCTCATCAACTCGTCTGCATGTTTCTCTAGCTGAGGGCTAATGACCGCTTCTATGTCGAGCTTTGGTGGTGGATCAGGCTGATCTTGTCTCATGATGTAAGCTTCTTCTGCACTTTCAAGCTTGATGAAAGTCGCAGCGTCGGGCGGAATGTGAAATGTCTGATGTAAGCGCCAATGTGTTTGCTGCACTCCCTAGATAAAGCATTGGCCGATCGTTCGAGAAGGCCCAGTAGAGCATGTGAGAATTGTCAATGTCTCGAAGAGTCTCACGATAGGCGCATTGTGCAAAGCTATGGAGTCATGACTTCCATATGTTATCAATGGAGCCCGACGGACAGTATAGGAGGCCTCAATGACACACTTTGGGCCCTGGGCTACTTGAGTCGTTCAGAGACATGACCTGGGCAGAGGTATTTCTCAATAAAATGCTCTCGAACACGAAATGACAACGTCTCCGTCTATGCAAGACCTGCCCAGCGGTAACTGCTATCAGATAAGAGCAGCAGGCTGACATCATTGCAAGATGTATTGGCACGGCTGATCCTTCTCTTGTCCGAAGGTCTGCTGGGATGGGCATGCTTGTTCGCGGAAAAGAACGTATCGTGATCCCAATGGTGTCAATGGCCAGGTCGCGTATTCGAAATGAAAGGACACGAAGAAGCTATCCACGATGAGGCAGTATGCCAATACTGAAAGCCCTGTTCGAGCATCTTGGCAGCTCAATCCACTCTTGGTACGGAGAAGAAGAGGTGATCTCCGTCCAGGCCCCCAGGCAGCAAGGCTTGGCTGGAACTGAAGAATTTTCTACACCAAAATGCCACTCTAACTATACAGTCGCCAAGCGTCTGAACGGCGGTAGATGTGATGCTTCAAGGGCGACGGATGTGTGTGGATGTTTTTGGAGACTGGACAAACTCCAAAAATCACTGTTCCCTATCTTGCGTCCCTTTGGATGCTGGCAAAGAAGCGCTTCTCGTGGCACTCGAGACACTGACGTCGCGACGCGCGTACTCCGCCGTGGCGAGCTACACCGCGTCGATTTCATCATGCTGAAGCGTGGGGGATGAGATGCTGCAGATGCAGGAGGTACAGTAAGCAGCTCCTGCCAAGCGTCACAAGCCTTTTCTCCTTTGTCGATACACCGCTATCTTGGTTCAGTGCTGATAGCAGATCTGAGGACTTCCCCTGTAACCTACTAATGCACAGTCGGGTGGCCTTCCGCCTCCGCTGCCGGATCTGCTGCATTTTCGGGAATTTGCTGAACCATCATCCATCCCAAGGACTGGGGCTGTTCAATTAAGTTGACAGCTAGGTGGCAAGCGGTGTCAGAGAGTACTCTTGGCATGCCATACCAAGCAGAGTGATCAGCAGTATTCTATTATGCCAAGAGTCGGGTCTTTTCGGGCCTGGTGATTTCGAACCAAGTTGTCACGTCTGGTCACATTATTGCAAGGAACACGCGAAGAGCACGTTGCAACCTGGAAGAGCATCAGGGGCCGACACGCGTAGCATGGAACCTGCGAAGAATTACTATCGCCGTTGGATGCTCACCCGCCCGGGCGAAGCAAAACTTGTCGATGATGAGTCGCTTACTTATTCTACGATTCGAGGAGAGCGATAGAATATGAGAGCAAAGCTGTGGTCGCCTCAGAAATTTGCATTTGGCAGGCCCAACTATCTCTACATAGACATCGCGATCGTAGCGGGATGCCGATCGAACGTTCTCTCCCAAACGCCATATCCGTTGTCGTCAAGTCATCAAAAGTACGCCAGCACCAAGTGTGGTGCAGCTTGTGGTATCCTCCCAATGTCTATCTCTATTCCACACTGCGCCATCACTCCGATCCCAAAGACTCCACGCTGTTGTTGCAATCATACATGTACCTCCTCCTTGACAGGATTTTCGTACGTAGACACCATGGAAGAAGCACGGCTCTGCTGAGTCGAAGCCTTCGCTCTTTTGTCGAAAAAATGCCATATCGATGGCCATCCCCTCCTCCCGGCTTGTAGGTTCAAGACACCCATGGCCATGCAGGATGCGCTCAAAAACAGGCAGACTCCGCTCCAGCACTGGACGCTCAGGAACGTCGAGTATTCAGTGACTAGATGGCCAGCAATGACCGGTCCTGTCAAGGCGAAAACCGCAGAGCACGAATACATCATGCCAGTCCACTGACCGAGCTTCTTTTGGTTTTGCTTGTTGAATTTTCCAAGAATGTCGGCCACGGATGCTGGTGGAAGCCCAATGACTGCTCCAGAGAACGCTCCAAAGAGGATCACAAATGCGATCGCCGATTTGAGGGTGCTTGCCGTCGTCCACAGTGTCAGTATCAGCACTGAGGCGACGAAGGTGACGACAGCGTGTACATTTAGAGCGCCAAAATGATCGCAGAGATAGGCCGATCCAATGCGTCCGAGAGTTGAGGTTGCGTTCATCATAGCTAGCAGCCAGAAGGTCTCTAGAGCGTCATCCGGGTTCTTGTGTGGTAAGCCTGCGTTGACTCCGACTACGTTCGCTCTCCGGTATCCAAATCCTTCAGAGACGGCCCACTCTTCGAGGCTGAAGAACACAGCATAGAACCCGAAGAAGAGGAAAGAGATGGCTGCACAGAGCCATACAAACGGGCCGTTGCGGAACGCACTACTGTCAATGAAAGTATCCACCCTGCGAAAGCTCTTGGTGTTGTCGAATTCGTGGGCGGGATTTGGACGTGCGGCGAAAATGGCGATTATGCAAGTTCCGCAAATGACGCCGGCCACACCTCTAACAGCGTTGTTGAAGCCCACATCGTGGAGGAGGAATCTAGTCATCATGGGATAAAGAAGACCGGAGATACTGGCACCAGATGCCACAATGCCGATGGCGGTACCTTTCTTGGCTATGAACCAAGTGGACACGACTGATAACAAATTAGCACACCCTCATCTCATGCTCTCCCTCGAAATGTGAACGAGGAGCATACCTTGGGAAGAGCTGACGAAGAAGCAGGCCATGCCCAGTCCAGAGATGAGTCCTTGTGTCAGCCAAATGAGACCATAATTTCCATGATCGTATCCTCCATCTCCGTTGACGACAGAAAGTGTAAAGAAGCCGATGGAAACGA
Source organism: Pseudocercospora fijiensis CIRAD86 (assembly GCF_000340215.1). Taxonomy (NCBI): domain Eukaryota; kingdom Fungi; phylum Ascomycota; class Dothideomycetes; order Mycosphaerellales; family Mycosphaerellaceae; genus Pseudocercospora; species Pseudocercospora fijiensis. Next base: position 2,232,179 of record NW_006921541.1, read on the forward strand.
AGATGGTGCCAGTAATGAGCAAGTACCGAATGTGGCCGGCATCTAGGAAGCGTCCGACCGGGGCGGAGAGCGCGAGCACGACGAAAGATTGCGTTGAACCTATCATGCTCAGTAGTAGGAGATCTCGTCCGGGTAGAAGACTCTGCATGTAGTATGAAGAGAACGTTCCGTAGCTGTTGACCAAGCCCCACGAGTTGAACATGAGTAAGAAGCCGCCGAACAAGCAGACATATGCCCTCCAATCTCGAGGCCAACCTTTGTTTTGTTGTTCGTACACCTCTTCGTGGTTGACAACTGAGCTATCTCCAGGGGCGTCAGGGACGTCTCTTCGTACTGGTCCATTGGGCGTTTCGATTTCAATGGGTCTGCGATTTGTTGAAAAGCAGCTCAATGAACGTGAGGGGGAGTCGTCCTTCTTCTCGTCATCCAACCGTGAGTCGACAGAGACTGTCCGCTCCGGTTGAAGTGCCAGCTCAAGGGCATCGCGGACCTGGCTTTTTGATTGCGTTTGGTCCATCGAATCGGACTTGTCTGATGTGGAGCGAGAGTCAAAGAGAGATGATTCGCTCTTTTTACCCTTAGGGGCGTTGTTGCTACCTGTCATGATAGGCAAATAGCTTCTATGAGGGGTGGTCGAAAAGGTGGGAGGAAGAAGGTGAAGCGATGGATCAAACAAACTTACCGATGGCTGAAGGCTTATATAGATCCCAGATGGGGATTCCGCGCCGCCAGCGCCATGCCATGCTCGATCGACTTTGTGCACCATGAACTTTCCACGAAGAGGGACCCACTATGGAGGAGTGCGCACCGTACAACACCCAGATAACAGCGGTTACACTAACCCCAAGACAGAGAGAATGGAAGCCCACCGAACCCAAATTCCGTCGCAGGCCGCATCAGTCGAGCCCTGTACTAGCATCTGCCTGCCTGCGTGCGCACGCAGTGGATCGCCAAGAGGCGAAGTGAGACGTTGTCGGAAGCAAACAGCAGCCGTGCGATTTGGTCATTATTGTCCCGTTCAGTGTCATGAATGATGACCAGCCACCAGCCAAGCAGAGAGCAACGAAGTGGTGCGTTGAGTGTCCGATATGTCATTCGCCAAGGGCTTGGACGTAGTTGCGTCTTGTGCGAACAAGCTTCGGATTCCGGGCGATTGGTGTTGTGTTCCTCGCACAGGGTGGTGATGGTTCTGTGTGGTGGTGCTTCAGTTCCAGGCTGCAAGTTGCCAAGGGAGGCCAACTGCCGGACCTCTTGCAGTTCACTGTTGGCATTTTGGCTGCTTTTGGTTCCAGAAAGAAGGCGAGGGATGGGAGGGATGCGGGATCAACCGTCAACGACCCATGTCTTGGAGAACGGTAGGCCGTCTGGCGACAGGATGTCCATGGGGGACGAGAGCATCGCACGCCCAGCAGCGACGGAGAGGTAAGATCAAGCGTTGAGGATCTCTGACGCCCGAACAAAGTTCCGCTGGAACGCCCAGGCGAGCGGGCCAAGGCCAGGCCAAGCCAAGCCTTCCAGCTCCGCCGACTCAGCGTCAAAGGGGGAGAGGCCCAGAGGTGTCGGAAGTTTAGTAATTGATGACTATTGCACTACTGCTTTAACGATCACCGCGGGCCAAGGCCCAGGCCAAGCTTCCTGCTCCGCGCTGGAGGAACATCAAGGGAGAGGGGCGGGGCGGGGCGGGGCGGGGGAGGGAGGGAGGGAGGGTCCCGTCGTCTGCATTCCCATGTCAGGTCCTTGCAGCGATGAATGATGTGATTGATTGAGTTGGAGGTGAAAGCACGTGTGTATCGCGATACGACGCCTCTCACTTGACACCGAGTGAATGAAGAAGTCTGGGCTGTCGCAATCTCGACGTCTCTGTGCACTGCACTGCACACCCCCGTGGCTTCTTCTTGCACGGGGATGCAGGACGTCACGTCGTCAGAAGCACCGCAAGCTTTCACCACCCTGCACATCTCCCGGCCCATTCTTCACCAAGCCACTCGGCCTCCGACGTTGGCGCTTCCGCCAAGTTCCGACCAAGTCCTGGGCTTCCCCGATCGTTATAGTACAAGGAAGACGCGGTGGAGCTTGACATTCTTGCCCAGTCCACCGCTGCTTCGGAGTACGTCGTCTGCCTCCCCTTCCAGCATCCTGCAGTCACGTAGCCCGTCTCGGCTTCTCTCTATTCACTCCACGAGCGTGACATCCGGGGAAACAAGACTAGGCCGGCAAGGGGCAGAACCATCTTGTCTATTCTACTGCAGCATGGAGTGACGACGCTCGACGGAACAGATAATAAGGTGCCGTGTCGGCATATACAGGAAGTGGTGTGCTGCTGTCGGGCATGCCGGACCTGAGTCAAGCATTCGCTCATACCTAGTGCTGGACGACAGAACGGAAGCTGCAACGGCTCAAGCTCCGCGAGACTCGCAACATGACTTTTGGATAGCCGCGCTTTTGTATGCCGTTGCGTGTATACTGTTGTTGACCAGATGCACGGTCACACATCGCTTGTCACGCCGCGGGCACTGCTTGTTGGGCTACGATCCATTTCAACAAGCTACTAGAACTTTTTGTGGATATGTCTTTTGCTCGTCATGTCTGGAAAAGTGCATGACTTCGAAGAACACATGTCCACTGTGCAGACGCGAGCAATATCAGCGTGTTCAGGAGCAGGAGCAAGACGAGGATGATGAAGATTGGACCGATGACGAACGCGTCTTATTTGCCTTTGTGAACGAAATCCATGCCTTCGCCTTGGACTGGAGCGGAGAATGTTAAATAAATGGCGAGGATGAAGGAGCTGATGAGCATTATGACGACTTCAACGAGAGCGCTGAGGATGAAGACGCCCGTGAAGACGAGGAAAATCGTTCGGGCGAGGGTGACGATGTGGTGGAGGACAATCGAGACAACACCGAACTCCTGGACGCATGAATGGCGACGCTCACCCATAGGGACATTCGATACTTGCAGCTGCATCTCGCTGTAATGGAGCAAAGCTAGTCCTTCTGAACGCAGGATGCGTGGACAACGTCGAAATCGACAATGCCTTCGTGTAATGGCTGGGAAAGCATTGTTATGGGATACAATCCATTCTCTCAATCTGCCTATCGAGAGTGCACACCGCTGAAGATATAAATCCTTGCACCTTCGCGTTCGAGTTTCGGATCTTCTTCCTACACAGCATAGAAACACATTCAGTTACATCGATTGATTACATCCAAGTCATCAGTCGACCTTTGTTACAACCAAATCTTCAAGCAACGCAACATCCCAGCACTCACACCGACCCAACTAACAGTATGGCCGCTGACCTTCCCCCCAAGGAGGTTTTCCTCACGCTAATCACCCTGAACATCGACCCTCACTATCATGATGAGTGCCCGGTGTGCATGGAAGACACAAAGCAGGCGACAAGCACCGCATGCAATCACACTTTCTGCTGGGAATGCATAGGCGGCTGGGCCCAGACGCACGATACATGTCCTATGTGTCGGGCGAAGCTCTGGCAAGACCATAACGTCCCAATTGCTCCTCTTCCCGCCCAAGCACCGGCACCGGTCCCAGCTCCAGCTGCAATAGTCGCTCCCGCACCAGAGCCTGCTCCTGCACCAGCTGTAATAGTTGCTCCCGCACCACCGCCCCCTCCTGCCGCCCAGCACGAAGTCATCGTCATAGACGATGATGAAGATGAGCTGTGGCCAGAAGACGAAGATCCACACGACGACGATCCGAATGATGGCGACTACATTCCCTAAGGTAAACTAGCATGCGGGCCATGCTAGATTTCATCTCGTCGGGGAATAGCCAAGGACCGCGACTGCAAGATATCCTGGGATAAGGATTCTCTCGTGGCATCGTCTATCGTCATGGCATTATTCCTTCAAATTTTCGTACAGTGAGAGAGAGGTGGAGTACTAACTTTCCCGATACGTAAGCGAGCTAACCTAACATTTTCTGCGCATTTACTTACTTCTTCCTTCTTTCCATCTCATTTTCATGTACTTACTATACATCTAGTAGAATAAGGACACGTGATTAGAGCAGCATAAGGCTGAATGTTGGCCTTATTACAGTATCATGGCCGAAATCGAGCCCCCTTTGTCTCTTCGCACAGCGGATAGATAAGTTTATGTTCGATTGAACTTTACGAGAACATATTGAGGTCCACAACTCAAGACTCCATACACACTGGACGGTCTCGCGGTCAAACTCAGATGCTAACAAGTCCCGGAACACATCAGATGAAGTCTTTTGGTGCAGCTCTCCTCAGCAAACCACACATTCGCGAAATCCTACCATGGTCTTTGCTCCCAACTACTCTGTCACCAGCGCGGGGTACATTAGGCATCGATCCATCATCGTAACACAGTTGAGAACCTTGACATACAAAGAGAGCTCTTGGGGGCCACGTACATTCCATTTGTCATTTCTCAGTCGTGTTCGACGTGATCATAGAGTATCCTTCATGATGCCATCGAATTCTCGTGCTAGCTCATCAAAGAATTGAGTCGTGCGACCTGAGCCTCCGTGCCTAGAATACAGTTGCACGACCTGAGATCTTAGTCGTCTTCGTCCATCGCACATGGCCGAAACGTACAACCTTGTTGCTCCTCTTTGTGCAACGTTTTTACGCCCAGAACGCCAATGCTCTAGTATGCATCACCGCAAACACCTGCGCTTTTCCATCGCTTCCATGCATCATGTGCTGCCGTGCACCCTGCCGCGGGCTAGACATTCTTGTCCTACTTAGAGGCAACAGCAGCAGCCAGAACCTGAGTTCTGAAGAACCCGCCCTTTGTCCTCTCGATCACCTGCTGGTATACGCTGACTGGTGGGTGGTTCATGATGACAGTGCCAGCCTTGTAGTCGATCTTGGCATCAACGCGGGTGTCACGGATGAGGTTAACGATCCATTTCTCACCCTCGTCATGCGAGAGACCAAGGCGAGTCGAGAGGTCCTTGATGTCGATTCTCTGGTGAATTTTGCAGTATGATTCCGAGATTAGGTGTCGTGCGGCGTCCAGGAAGGCGTCAGCGGTTGCAAGCAGGAAGAAGTCAGCGCGGAGGATTTGATTGGCCTGATTCAGTCTCTTTTGCGCTTCCTCAAAGTCGAAGTCAATGAAGAGTGCCTTGACAAAGCTTGTGACTGGATCGTTGTACTCGTATTGCTCTTGCCTCACGATTCGGATGAGGTCCTTGAGCTGCTTCTGGTAGTTGCCGTATAGGAAGTTGCCTTTACTTCCCGGGCGGTTGCGGTTCGTGACAACTGCTGCTGATAGATAGCGCAGAATCCAAGGGCACGACGTCTGGATTGTGTTGATGTAGGCTGGGGAGAAAAATAATTCGGTCAAAGCCTCACGGGCTGGGTCGTGGTTGAAGAATGGAAACAGCGACCAGTGGATCAGCCACGTTCGGTGCTCGAGCTGTGCTAGTGCATTGTTGAAGAGGCGCGTGTCGATGCTCTCCTTGATCTTCATGACCTCCTCCATCGCGGCTTCCCAGTTGGTGCTCAGGATGTCACATGCCAGCTTTCCCCATGTCGCCGCATTCACCTTGTCGTTATCAGTGGACAGAATGCGGAACTGGTACAGCGAGTCTGCAGCAGGCTCGTACTCGCCGCAAGTAAACTGGAATTGGCCGAAGTCGTAGAGCTGGTCAACCATCTGCTGAGTCACGCCATGGTTCTCCTTAAGATAGTTCATGTTGCTCTGCTTGTCGCTTCGTAGATTGTTGATGACGTCGGGGTCTGTGAGCAGATTTGAGATCTTCTCGGTTTCCTCCTCGAATATCGCCCTCCGTGCTAGCACTTCTTCCCGCTTCTTTGTGTATGATGCTGGGCGCTCAGGGAGGCCCTTCAGCTGTGCTTCGAGGTCGCCCACGTAATCGCACATGTTGGTCTCTTTGAGCAGCGCATACTTGAGCTTGGTGATGTCGGTGGTATCCTCATCCTCTGGCGTTTCCTCCTCGAGGAAATTGAGCAGTGGGAAGACGAGGTGTCGGTCGAGGTTGGCGATGAGTTGGGGAAGGAGGCTGTACTCCTTGGTGAAGTCGACATCGCCGTTGGCCTCCGCCATATCTGCGATGTCCGGTATTATCGTGGTGGTAGTGGCAGAAAGTGCTGTTGATGTCGCTGTCGTGGGGTGGGGCACTTGGTCGTCGCCTTGCCAAAATTGAGAAGCGCCAAGATTTGAACATCGGGAATGTCGGCGTTTCTGGATGCCCTGCGCCGAGTCGCCGACCGAGGAGGCCTTCACTTCTCCTGCGCAGAAGCAGAGCAGGGCATTCACCTGCAGCGCATTCACAAGAAAAGGCCACGGCAATGGCGTCATCCACTTCCTTTATGCCATTTCTACGGCCATTGAGTCTGCCGCGACTATCCACCGTGCGCCAGTTCATGCGCTTTTCCGCGAGCACGCAATGCAGAGAAGCAGCGGCAGCATCACAACCACAAGAAGGTATACTACGCATGACAGCTAGCGTGGGATTCGTACTAATGCCGTCGAGATCCAAACTTGATCGCTTCACGAAAAGCGCCAGAGGCATACCCACCACCATGGATGCGTTCGAAACCAAGACCGAAAGTGTCCAAGGCGTCCCGAAGAACAGCGCATCCCACCAAAGAACGACATTACCCAACGCGGAGGCCATCACACCACCAGCCAGAAATGCCAAAGCTCATACCAGACGCTGTCGAGCCGCTTGCTGACAGCCAATGCGCGCCAAACCTGCCTTATTACGTATCAAGATCAAATTTCAACTCGCTACCAGTTTACTTGTTGAGGAAAAGGGGTGGAAATCTGAAGCAGACAAGAATAAAGAACATTGACGGGGACCGGTTGAAAATGAAGGAGGAGCTATGCAAGGCGTTGGAGCTTCCGGCTGATAAAGCAGCGGTGAATTCGGTGACTGGGCACATTATTGTGAGAGGGCATTGGAAGCCACAAGTGGAACGGTTTCTGAGGGAGAGGAAATTTTGAGCAAGAGGGATCTTGCTTCATCACCGGCTGATCCAGGGAGTGGTATGTATACTATGTGCAGCGGAAAATGCTGATGTGCCAATACAGCATGTTGAATGCGCATCATGCTATGAACACAACTGATCCCAAATCCTAAATCTCTTTTTTGCACCATCTCCAAGAGCACTTGATGCGCCAGAAGATGCGCTCCTAGTAGCGAACAAGATCCGGAAGACGACGGCCTGAACCTTCGATTCGAGGCTTCGAACACATATCCTTCCTTGGTGATGGTACAAAAGCTGTACGGTCTGGGTGTTGACCTGCGAAGCACATAGCAGGAAAAGGAGATCGTGGAAATGGCCGGACTCGAACCACGCATCTCGAGAGCGAACATTCCTTCAATCCCTGCTGGCGCAGGTTTTCGGATCATCCGCGATCGTATCTTCATTTTGGACCACATCCCCTGGTTCGTTCGCTCCTTGGAATGCGAAAACGATCAGACGTGCAGCTATGGCAAGCCAAAGGTGTTTCACGGCGGCGACGATGAGCAGCTATGACTTCCGCCTCCTATGGGGAAGCTCTTACATGACGCAGTTCAAAGCTGCGGTTGAACATGTCTGATTTGAATCCAGAACTCCAGCCACAGATTGTCAAAAAGAGTATTGGAAACAATGGGAGGCGAACCATGCATTCCAGCGACGTTTTCTGAGGCCCTTCATCATCCTGGCGAGATGGAGACCTTCAAAGGTACGCTGTATCCTACCTCTAGACCACGTCCTCCAATTGGATAGCAACTTGGGCTATCGGTGGCTTCAAGTAGATCGCATCCAGTGTCTCATGGCGGTACCGATGAGCCGGTTGACTGCGTTACTTTCGCACGTCGACACCAAACAGCAAGCTGCCAACGAAACACTTGGACGTTCGTGTTCTTCAATCGCAACTACCAATTTGTTGATGCCGCCAGCTGCAATCTTCTGCGACGATTCCACTCCACGCCAACGAAGTCGCTCCGCGGCGACAACGAGAATACCAACATCAGCAATGGCAGTCAAAGACTTGCAAGGTAACAACGCGAGTTCTGCCAGCTCTTCACCACTGCTTCAAAGGTTGGTAACATCATCTACGCCTAAGTCCAAGGCGGCAAGACGATTCAAGGTGACTGGCATTCAGCGGGTAGACGACCTTCGGTCAGCGACTTCTTTCCTTTCATGATGAGCATAAGAAGATTGACAATCAAATTCAGGTGCGACAGCGCTTCGGCAAATTTGCTGCGCTACACCAGAGGTATCTCAAAGAATGGTATGGCAGTCTCGCTTTGCAAGCGCTATTGATGCCGATATCTCCCGCCACGCCTCGTCTAGCTACCGCGTTGAGCTGGTAGCTGCAAACGCAAGTCTTTTCCTCCGAGCTATTGTATCGATCAGTCAGTTTCAAGCTCTTTCCACAAGAACTTCACTGGACTCACTTGTGCTTCCTGGTAGGCATATCCAGAGCCACGGCAAGCCTGGTGACAGCTCTTGGTCTGGTCAACAAACTGCCCTCGGACTGGCACTTGTTGAGAGGACTAGCATCCAGCAGCATTGGCATTGGTGCAAACGCAACCGCTCTCCCCGCTATATCTTGTATTAAGAACTGGTCGACAATTCGCAAACACACTACTCACTCGGCCCATTCGTAGGTATGTGCGAGGTTGTAAGTTGCGCAGATGCCTTTACATTTACCAGCTGGGATGTTCTTGACACAGGCAGTAATAGTTTGGCTACCTGAATCATGTTCAAGACAGCCTATACCGTTATCTCGCTTGCAATCTCAAAGAGTAGAGCAAGGACATTGCCTGTAGATGTCTGCTGCCGAAGCGGTTGATGCGAGGGCGATAATAGTAGCCGCGAAGGTAAGTGTAGACCGCACAGTGTTCTTGCTGTTTTGTTAACTGTAGAGGTGATTGGGGTGTAGTAATAAGTACTAACGATCGAAAGACAGCGATTGGAAGCACCATTTGTAGTAGTTGGCATCCGGAAAACAACGCTTCACCCTCGCTGTGATCCTTAACATCATAGGCTAACAGCATCCGGAAACCCATAAGTAATATTCGCAATCCTAATAACATACGCTAGATGCAGTCTAATCGATATAGGATAGGCCTACATTAGGTTTTATACATGCCTAAGCGTTTTTTCCCTTGCAAGACGAAAGATCATCGCAACCACACAATTTTTCCATACAACGTTGCCGAAGCGGTTGATGCGAGAGTGATAGTAGCAGCGAAGGTGAGTATAGACCGCATGGTGTTCTTGCTGTTTTCCGATGTTGTTAGAGGTCAGCTTATATTATGTAGCGATCGAAAGGCAGCGATTGTAAGTGCTATATGTATGTACTCGCATCCGGAAAAACAACACTTCACTCTAGATGTGATCCTTGATGTAGGATACTACGGCAGTACTCGCACTAGGATGGACCTCCTTGCCAACAGCACCACCTGCAACGCCCAGAACGGTTACTGCGCCAACATCCTCATCAGCAACGAAGCCTCCAACTGCGGTGGTGGTGCATGTAGGCGCACCTGCGACCCTAGCAGAAAAAAATAAAGGCAAGACTTGAGTGGAAGAACAGTCAGAGTTCAACCAATGCGGAAACCCATGTCTCTCCCTTCGCGACGACTCCAACAAACCCGCCTGCGTCGAAGGAGCATGCTTCAAGCCATGCCCCGTCTGTGAAGCAGGTTTCGAACCCGTGGGCTGAGGCTCTCAATGGCCAGCCCACTTATGGTTTCAACTCAGGCGACAACAACCGCGAAGACGAATTCTATCTCAGCACACCAGAAGACCAGGGCAGCCAGTCCACAGAATCCTCAACTATTTGTACAGTCACGGCGTGCTCCAGTATTCAGTATCGCGTCGACTTTGGCATGTTCCGTGATCAGGGTACCAACTCATGCACAGTTTGAAAGCAGGAGGCTGTCAAGTTCTGAACTACAATATTCCGAACTGTTCGGGTTATCCTGCGCAGAGGCTTAAGCAGATCTCGCAGAGGAATGACGTTATTAAGGCCGGACTCTTTCCTGAGGGAGGTGAGGTGGTGAAGAACGGGTTGAGTCTTGATGTCCCATTTGAGTTCAAGTTGACTGGTAACGGGCAATATAGGGATGATCATGTTGCTTTTGGGATGGTGAGGTTTGGGCATTTCTCTCTTGACGCCTGTTCAGCATAGCGTGGTATACGCCAAATCTCTACATTGAACTGCTTGTCGCGATGATGTTCTGCATCGAACCGTCCTGTCATCGAACTGTCCTGTCATCGAGCTGTCCTGTGTTCCTGAATACTAGCTTGCCAAGCCAACACTATATACAAGGCTGCGTGTATTTCGCCACAAACAAGCTTACCATCTCAGCCTTGGTAAGCATGAAAGAGCACAGGCTATTGGGTAGAACCAAAAGCTTTCCGTGAGGACACAATCTCCCATTTTTGCAAGAAAAGACGACTTCCGCCACCTTTTATCCTCCCACACGATCTTTGAGGACTAACAGCGAACAACAGCAAGCACCTTGTCAAAAAAAATCCAACAAACTCCACAAACGCCCCTGAAATGTCGCTCTCCCAATCAGACCAACAAATCCAAGACGACGAAGTGTCAGACGTCACCCCCTCAAATCTACAGCCTGACACCACCAACCTTCAGCCTTACACCAACTCTCCATCTCCCGAACAAGAACAAAACCCCCTCGCACACCCCAATGATACTTCAGAAAAACACACCACAGCCCACCGCCTCCGCTTCCTGGCCGAAATATGCGCGATGACAAACTTCAAGCGCGCACGAAAACGTGTGGAGGAGATGGGAGAACAGGAAGCGTTTAAGTTACTCAGATCTTCGACTTCGGCGGAACGACTCGCAGCGAGGGAGCAGCTTGCTGCGGATGTGGAGGAAGAGAGGGAGAAGTTTGAGAAGGAGGTGCGGAAGAGGGTGGAGAGGAAATTGCAGGTGAGGACGAGGAGGATGGAGGGGAGAGCAGGTGGACTGGTGGGTGGGCGGGTGAATGTGCCGATGAGTCGGCGCGAGCTTGTTGCTATGAGAAGGCGGAAGTATTTTGATAATGCTTCTGGTGCGATGGGAGCAGCCGTCTGGCCTGCTCAGGCTGCGGAGGATGTGAATGAACCGTTGCTCGTCACTGGAGCCATGTCCGCCGGGGCTGTTCTTGGTGAGCAGTCAATTGGGGTTCGTGCCGCAGAAGGAGAACAGGAAATGGCAGATTTGACAGACTTTATGCGTGGTACAAGTCTGTGAAGATCAGCTGTTGTACGAAGAATTCATAGAACGCATCAGGCTGCAGGTCTTGGCGCGAGTCTCTTGCGAAAAAGGTCCGCCATGACGAGGAGAATTCCACAAGCTGCTCAGATACTCTCTGTACATGAATAATCTCAATGCATGCACGCGCCAAACTCCTCGCTAATCATGCAAATATGCCACCGCCATACCAGCAAGCTCTGTCGCTTTCGCTTTCCATCAAGCTCTCGCATGCCATTAAACGCCATCGGTAATTGCGGAACCCTCAGCCAGTTACATCTCCATCATGCTTTCCATCAGTACTGCGCCGCCATAGCCCTCGCGGTCATCGCGACCAGATGACCGTCGCGCTCGCGGTCCAAATTCGTATACTTCTTCTTCCAACTCGCGCCGTGTAAGAATTCTAACTTCGCAAAAAGACGCTGTCAGCAAACTTTGTACAACGATATCATCGAAACAGGGATAAGGGAAGGGCAAAATATCAATGCTGCTAGTATTGCATCCCACCGCTTCCGTAGCCCTGTCCGACGTTGTCGTCCAGGCTTCTGTAGCTGCCGCGGCCACGACCTCGTGCGCCACCACCACCACGTCCGCCATGGTCGTTGCCGCGTCGGCGTTGGCATTGCTGGCCGCCACGTCCTTGGCCACCGCGAGCTGCATTGCCGCCACGTTGAGAGCCAAAGTCGCCTCGCTTATTTTGGTAGGCTGAGCTGTTCGCGCCACTGTGGTAGCCTCTCTGCTGAGGTCGGGGGCCCTTATTGCCGTTCTGCCGCGGAGTAAAGTCTTCTTCGCGAGGATGCTTCCGCGCGTTCTTGGCCGTTGGGAATGACGCCTCATATTCATCTTCGTTTCGGTACTCTTCTTCCACCCTGAGAAGGACTTTCTCGCCAACAGTCGTCTCGAACTCGAAGGCTTGATCTTCAGTGACAGGCTGCCACTGCTGTATCCGACTAGCTTCAATCGGCTTTGCTTGCCGTCGCGTCCCGAGAACGACGCAGGGAGTAGTGTTCTCCGTGTACGTCTTGACACCAGGTGTGACACAGGCAACACGAGCTGCCCAGACTCTCTGTTCAAGACATGCGACGCCCGTAACCTTCCAAGTGACCTTTGCTCCAATGCCACCGACCTTATCGAGTATGCTCTTGGGCGCGGGTCGCGGGACGATGAGGATGTTATTGGCGAGATACTTGACTTCATGCTCAGGACAGTTTGGCGGCAGCTTGATAAGAGTCTTCAAGCGCTCAATGTCTTCGGGCGAGATGAGGTAGCCAGTGTAGAAGACGGTGCGCTTGATCTTGTATGGTGTTGTATTGGCAGGTGCTGTACCGTCGATGATAGCCTGATTGTTGATATTGATCATCTTCTGCACCTCGCTGACTTCAGTGACCGGATCCATGAAGCTCTCCTGCTCTGGCACCTGAATGACTTCGGCTGTGAAGGGCTTTCGCGGTGAGTTCTCGCCAGCGTCCATCAAATGCTTGTTGAGATCAAAGAAAAAGTCGCGGAAGCCTTTGGTGTGCTTCACGCGATCTTCATATATGCGCAGCTCCTCGGCTTCGGTATATGTGAAGACGATGTCCCGTAGCAGCGCCTGCTTGAAGTGCATAGTGCTGTTGAAGTATTCTCCTGTCGGACCCACCGCGGGCTTCAAGCAGACCATATCAAAGTCGAGACCTTTGGATGCAATCATCTTTCCGATCAGCTCGCCAAACGCGCTCTCTTTCCTGCCAGTGAGAAGTACGTTAAGCGTGGTAGGCTCTTCTGCGGAAAGCCGCACCAGCTCGGCGATCTGCTCATTCCAGCTGCCTTCCCATGCTCGGGCCTCCTCTTTCTCCAGACCTTCGCCTGTTGCCGCCAGGATGTTGGGATTGTGCCACCATCCGCCTTGATACAGGAATTCTTCTGCTTGTAGCGAGCCGAATGTCGATGTGTTCCATATTGCCTTGTTGGGGAGTGGGGATTTGAAGACTACAGGACATCCCTATCAGCATAGCTACGACATAAGATGGATATGCTTCTACACACGAGTGTTGTCAAAGTCGTAGACGTGGATATTCTTGACGTGGTTCACTGGCGGCAGCTGCTTGTCCTGACAGCTCCAACGCTTGAGCGCTGTTGGCGTGTGCGAGGTCGCCATCTTTCTCCTCCAATTACTCTTACATGAGCGAGCGAATGCGGTGCGAAGGAAATGGTATTTGTTCATTCATGTCGAGCGACTGGACTGCATCGTCCCAGTCGCCATTGCATTCGATGTTGTAGTTCTACTCACGCGGGAGAGAAAGCGCGCTGCGACAGCGGGCGACTTCCATGACAACGCCAAGCCTCTGTATTCTATCGATTTGCTCAGTCACATCAATATTTAGCGACGGGATTTGATTAGTGGACTGTTCAAGGGCCTCTCTCGGATCTCCCCACTGGCCTTAGAAGATTCTGCCAACGGCACCTATACTGCTCGCCATGGCCTTCATTCTCGCCTCTGTACATTGACCAGCCGAGAAGAGCAAGGACGTGTGGAAGACCTCGGCGCTGGCTACGCTTTCCACGGACTCCCGGGTTGGGACAACAACTACTCGCGAACGAGTACGCTACACGAAATGCAGCAACAAGCATCCAGCATGCGCGTCGAGCGGTCTCAGTCCCAGCAGAGTGGGCTTATGCTTGTGAGACAGTATCTGTGAACGATTGTCCGTTGATATGTCCTCACATCACATAGAGGCAGGCCACATGAAGCTATGCAGCCGAAAGACTCCTCACTCAGCACCAGTTCGTTCCGCTGGATACCTCGAGAAAGCCAGGCAACGTCTACCCAAGGCTAGATGACGATGCAGACGCAGAACAGAAATAGGCGAGCAGTCAGCAACCTTACTGCAGGTGTAAAGAGGCGGAGGAATTGGAGTGAAATGTATTTTCTCTGCTTGATGGACAGTGGCTCTATTAAGCTACGCTCCAATGATCTTTGAAGGATTTGGTCTGCAAGAGTAGGGAGAATGATAAGGCTAGGTGTACCTTCGGATCTTCTTGAGACATTGGCGCCTTGGACGAAGGCCCGCTATTGCCCGCCAACAACATCGCTTTTGTCTTCGCCCGCGCCTGCTGAGACGTCTTCGCCCTCTTCAGCGCCATTACCTATTCCCCGCTGCGTCCGGTGCATTCGCTGCCTGCTCCCGCAACTTCTGCACCTTCCCAAGTATCCTGCACCTGTCGCTGCAGTATAGACCGTGCCTCTCGCCGACCGGAGCCAATTCATTGCAGCCTCGGATGTCGCATCTCCTGAACAGACCAGGAGTGTCATCATACCACTTCGATCCGGGGCCTTGTCCTTGGCATGTAGCACAAGCTTTCGGTCCTGGATGTGGAGCGTTGTTTTGGCATGATGGATTCCAGCATTCGCGACTCCTATTCCTCTCCTCAATGCAAGCTCGGCATGTTCTCGAGCCCTTCAGAGGAAGCTCGGTGTCGCATCCTTGACCCAAGCACGTCCGAGAGTTCTTTTGCTCTGGCATATCACCGGCCTCATCGTTTCCGCTATCATCTCTGGCCTGGTCGTCTCCCCCATTACCGTTGACACCGTCATTGCCCCATGTTCGCCCTCGCCTTCGGATTCCTCCGGCGTGGCTGCATCTTCAGCTTCCGCCTTTCTCTTATGTGCGGAGGGTAGATGGCAGCAGCTGCAGTGGCAATTGCACATCAGGGGGCAGTCGCACTTGATTTCCTCCTCTATCTTTCTTGCACAGGGACAAGCACGTTGCTTGTCGCAAAATGTGCAGCGGCACTGGCAATTGACATCGTGTTTGTATTGGCCGTCTGGTACATCATGTCTCCTGCTTCTGCAGCGGCAAAGGTATGATTGCTTGCCACCATTGATAGCCCTGATTCGTACCGATGCTTCTGGAAGGCCTGTAACGCTGACAAACGTGTCAGAACTATTCGATGGAGGTGACATAGATTGCTTACCTCACGACATATTTCTTCCACTTCTGCTCATCCTTTTTGGTGGTATACTTGCCATTTTCCCTCAGCAGCTCATTTTCGGTGTGAGCGTAGCCCTGGAACTTTGTCATGCTGAAAGCTTGAATGAAGTTCTGCGCCTGTTGGACATGGCGCTCGCCAGCCAAGGAAGCAGGAGAGCTAGAGCAGAGTCAGCAGCCTTTCAACAACGAATTTGATGTGATGAAATACCTGGCCTGCTGGCGATTGCCCCCGATCCAGAGGATAGGTTGAATCATGGGAAGGTTCGTCGAAACTCGGGGTGCTCGCTCTTGCGATTTAAGACTCTCTTCCCATGCCGCGACCTCGGGCCTCCCATTCCAGGGAGCTCCCAACTGCAGAGCTTCTGAGACATCGAGTAAGGTCTCATGGTCCCAAGTAAAGGAAAGGAGACCATTCCCACCATATTCGAGTGCATCCTTCAGTCTCTTGTACGCCGACATGTCGGAACAGACTCGATCTACACTGACAGTCATGACCAGGGTACGACCATGCAGACCTTTGATTCGTCGCATAAGCTGATCGATGAATGTTCTTTTGTGCTTGGACTCCTTTTGGCACCTGAATGAGGAACATCTGTTGCTCATACCGGAGGTTAGGGTTCTCAGTGCTTTGATTTGCCTGGTAATCGACGGATCGACGCTGACCTCCGACTTGTCGGCCCACGAAGGAGATATGTGGGATACCAGCAGGACACGGCGATAGCCATGTGCTTCCTTCACGAGGTTTAGGACGTTGGCAAGATCTAGAGCTTGCTTCGGCCTTTGTCCGGCAATATCGTTTCTGTCAAGGAAGTCGCACAGCCTGATGGTTGCTTGGTACTGTCGCCCATGGAAACCTGCCTCTTTTGCAATATTCCGACCTGCCATGGTTAATAGAAATACAATCGCACATGGCACTGAACAACTTACCTAGCTGGAGTCTGGCCTTGACCACATCCACTGTAGCCCCTTCTAACTTGTACCAGGTAGAGGTCCAATGTTCAGAACCAAGCGAATCGCCGAGGACGTACCAGCCTCCTCCTAGAGATTTGAGCTCTGCACAAATGCGATCGACTTCTTCTGCGCGCCGTGTCAGCCTGTCGGGATTCGTTGTGAGGATGTATAATGGCTTGTCCCGCAAGAGACCTCTCCACATGTTCCGATCATCGAGGGGATGTTTGTTGGTTGAACATGTCTCAGCGAAAACATCCAAGTGGTCGCCGGGTATCACCCACGGATAGACGGCATGGAGGAGCGTTGTAAGTTGCCGAGACATCGAACCTGCCTTCAGCGTCTCTTCTCCGCTCTGTCTGGCCCAGATAATGATGGTCGCTGGCGCTCGTCCCGCAACCGCCAGATCAGGGATTGGCTGAGTGCTCTTGATAGCACCGGGAACAATTGCGGCGTCGATTGCTCTGCGGAGTTTATCAGAGAGGACCTTGAGACGAAAATCCACGTCTTCGTCTCCATCAACCCGGAACCATGTGCTCGATCTCTTATCCATTCGGAAAGGAAGAGTGACGACATCATCGGAATCGCGCTTGGCCCCAAGAGAGTCTCGGAGTTGGTCCATGGCGAGCATCACGGTTCGACTGTCGGGCTCACCCTCTCCCGGGAACTGTACGAGGAAGCAGTGTCGCCGGTCTTGAATGAGCTTGTCCAAGACATGTATCTGCGGACCGCAGTGGACGTCCCCATCCCATTGCTTGAAAAATGAAGGTTGAGTCTTGCGGAGGAAGTTTTTGGCCTTGCGGCTCTCGAACGAGCCAAGGACAGTCCAGATTCCCTGGAATGACATGTTCGCCGCAGAAACTTTGTGGTCGTCTCCCAGCTCTACTAGCTTTCGAGAGTCTGCAAACGCTTTCGGGAGCTTGTAGAGGAATCCTTCCGCCACAGCTCGCCTCAATGCATCGAATGCAGCGCGGACCATGATCGCCTTCCCTCCAGGGAAGGAGCGGACCTCGTCATCGAGCTTTTTCTCGATTTTGCGGCATCCAAATGACTCCCACTTCGCTCCGATACCAGCTAGCGACCTCATTACTATGGTGATGTCTCTGTGATTGAGTCTCAGACTGATTCGGAGGAAGTGTGCCATGATTTCGTGCTCTTTGGTGAAGCGCCACTCCAATTCCCTTATGCTCTTGCCGCAGAACACTCTCACTGTCTGGATTCGTCTCGGAGAGTCGACAGGATCATTATTTGCCGCGCTTATAGCCCGACTACCCTGGAACATGTCGCATCTTGTGCTTTGCCAGAAATCCTCTCCCATGCGAATGAAGACTGTGCTGCCTCCATCCTCGAGCCAAAATCCGTGGATTCTGGACGAATTGGCTACTCTGTCTCCAAGACGCAAAATGAAGTCTAACCCACGCCGAGGATCAATCTTAAGCTCAAGAACCGTGTCCAGAATCCAGTACTTGGAGGCGCGAGCCATCTCAATACAGTCCACAAGGTTGCACAATCTTTCTAGCTCGTTACGAAACGAGTCTGCAAGATCGTTGCGCGTCTGGCGCCATTCTGCATCGTTTACGTCGGAGACTCTGCTGATCTGCATATCATCTTGATCCTCATCCATATGAGAAGACATCGTGGAATGAACCATCAATACGGTCGGCCTTTTGGCTTTGGGTGCATCGACTGCTGGTATTAAAATTCAGAACCGAAGAATGCGGCGAGAGGTAGCTTGAGAGTATTCGACTGCCTCAAGAGGTCTCGGACGCTGTCACGTATGGGCGGAGCTTTGTCGTGAATTTGGCCAGCGCGATCAAGTCATGGTGGTGAGCCGGATCGTCGAATGGTTCGCAAGATATGACAGGATAGAAATAATGGTCTTGTGGCGTAGGTGGTGAAGTAGAAGATAGACAAGATATCTCGCCCGGATCAGAGGCCAGTGCAAGGGTATATGGCGCGAATGCAGATGGTAGTAATTGGCAGAACCAAGGAAGTATGCATGGAAGTGTCGATGGCGTTGGATGTCGTTGTTGTTGTATACACGAGAGTCCAGAGGAAGACTTGACTTATGAAGGTCACCGCGCAACTTCATTGCGGCTTGCAAGTGATGGTGACAGAAGTGAGGGCGCAGAGCTCTCGCCGCCTTCATTTTGTGCATCGATCTGATGGCTACGTTAGTAGGCCAGAGCAAGTCAGAGCAGTGTTGAATGAAATTCCGGAAAACGTTCGGGACATTGGGCCCTCAGCGGGTATGGCGAGGCAGAGAAGTGGCATCGCTCTGAGCCGCTTCTCGCCATGTCTTCTACGCATCGTTCGGATCCTAAGAGCACAGTGAGCTGCACACCGGTAGAGCGATGACCGTTCGATCTGGGATAGAAGTAGCTCACCCGGGAAGCCTCCCACTTCTAATAGCCACCGAGACATCGAATCATCACCTGCATTCTCCTCTTCGATACTACGCATACCACGATCCAGATGCGAAGCAAGTAGCCTGATCTGCTGGCTTGGAGCAGAGCGGTCATGAAGTGAGTCGTCGGCGCCTCCTCGACATTCGGCTCTGACAGCTTTTCCTCACCCACAGCCAGATGCAACGCTGTGAGATCGACATTTACAGCGAGCACAGAGTGCATCCTGTTGGCGTGATACGAGGCATCCTCTCACCTGACATGTCCCTCCAAAAGCTCGCACGCGCGAAAGTCGCCAGCTGCCATCCGGTAAGCTCAGTACACTGCTCGAACGCGGAGCACATAGTTCTACCTCACTAGTGGAAACGACTCCTCATCACCTCTGGCATAGCTCCCGACGAATCTGGTCGGCAGCAACAGTAGCTTGTTACATGTGGCTGCACGCTACCTGGTATCTGGGAGCGCGTGTGAGAGTGATCACGGAGACATTCCTCACCTGCTCTGAGCTCTTCAGCCTTTGAGGTACGGCAACGACTTTTCTGCAACACCATTGCCTTCGTTCAGTGGTGGAAAGCCGAGCGCACTTTGCTAAAGTCATCTCCACGCTTCTTCACCTACAACTCCAACATCTCCACCAGGAGACTTCCATACGAGACCCTCCAGCTGTGATATTCAACGGTTCGGCATACTCTCAAAACCTGGAGCACAACAAGCCTAAGTAATCGAGAACGTGATTCCACAGCCAAATTCATCTCCTCTGCTTCGACGCGTATATCCAAGCTCATGGCGTCCTGGCTGAGTTCTGATGTCTTTGGCCAACATACCTGAACTCCACACCTCACCCGCTGTTATCTCACAAGAGCTCGATGCATGAAATATTTCATCTACGACGCCATGAGCTTGGATCTCCGCGTCAAAGCAGAGAAAGGAGTATTCAAGTGATCGCCAACATCCCTGAAGTCCGTCCCTCACCCGCTATCATCTCACAAGAGCTCGATGGAATGAAAGATGTTTTCTACGACGCCATCAGCTTCGTCAACTGCCCAATCCAGAGAGCCAAAGGGAAGAAAAAATGGTGTGAAAACTTCCGAACCTTCATCTCCTGACCTAAAACAAGCTCCGCGAGATCCCACTCACAGAAATGTCCACCTGCGATGCCATCGGCTTTGAAGACGGCCCATCTCAGAGTTGAATGCGAGAAAATTAGTCAAGAACTTACCTGAATCCCTCCCCTCACATGCATCCATCTCTATCCTCTCGCACGCATAGCAGGATTTATCTGTGATGCCATGAGCTTCGTGCAATACTGAAACCCGAGAGCTGAAAGCTACCGAAATGATAAAAATCGACCCAAAACTCATCTCCGCATCCAGCCCGAACTCCCTAGAATCCCATCCCAGCATCGTCCGACTCTGTCATCATCAGCACCACACACACGAGAAACTAGGAAAGGAAAAGGGGCAATTTTCAAAATCATCATATTTGCAAGTCTGTCTCATACATCCATGCTCCTCTGCAAAGGCACTGTACAGGCATGCCAAGCCTCTCATATCATCATTTCTATCATGCAATTCGTAGTCCTCCAACAATTACCATCCTCCCATGATTCGGCGAGCACCAGATCCGCCGTGATTACGAGAAAGCCAGCCTCGAGCGAGAGACTGGAAGGACTCGACACGCGAATTTTGCTTCTTCCGCCAGTTGCGCTGGACAAAGAGGACTGCATTTAGCAGTCTCTGTTCCTCCTCGGCCTTCACAGCGAGGCGAAGGAACTTGATGCGACGGAAGATTTCGTTGCGCTCAAGTTTCTTGCGAAGAGTTCGCTGGATTTTGATTGCGGCGTGGTAGCGGCAGGATAATGGCAGGAGTCTCGATGCCAAGAGGGCGAGGTTCGAGATAGTGGTCTCGCGACTCGGGAACGTGCCGATGGAGCTAACGATCTGGTTGCTAAAGGCCTTGCTGAAGCCTAGAGTAGAAAGCTGATCGCGGATGTTCTCTCTGGTCTTCGAGGTTCCCAACTCTGCGAAATGCTTCTTGTCCTCGGACATGCAAGCAGCAAAGGCACTCAGGATAACAGTGTAGACCTTGCCATCAGTGAATGCCGTTGTGAGGTTGCGAATCGGGGCTAGACCTGCTCTCACAGCATAGCCCGAAGCCCATTCTTGAAGCAGATTGTGGCCATCAGCAGCGGCCAGAACTTCGTTGGGCTGCCTAATGGTCTGTGCGTGACCGGTGCATCGGCCAACGTCGTTATACAACTCGCGCCAGTCAACGAGATGCTCGAGGCCGAAGACACTGACCAGCTGCCACATCAAGCTCAGAGTCTTCTCTCGATGGCCATCGAGGATATCCTTTGCGGTGATATCGCCGACAACGTTTATGCCTTCGATGCTGTGGCTCTCCAAAGCGCTGAGAGCTACCTGAATATTGTACTTCTTCTCCGCAGCACCAAGACATGGCACTTTGAGGTACTTCGAGAGAACGCGCGATGACGGCGTGTTAGTCGTGTGAGTATCGAGAGAAGTCAGGAGGATTGTCTCGTCTGGCATGCGAACAGCAAGAGTGTCGTCCAGACCCTTGCGATTGCGGTCTCGAGATTCTCGGGAACAGAGCAGGACCTCAACAAGCCGGGTCAGTTGAATACCATCGCGGAGATCGACAGCAAGATTCTCAATGCGATACACCACTCCGTCCAGAGGATCTTGTACTTGAGTGACTTCGTAACCCATATGCTTGAGAGAGCGGCCGATATCTCCGACAGATGGGAGGAGCAATGCAGCAAAGGAGTTCAGAACTCCGGCGGATGACATCTTCGTAGAGCCGGGCTTGAAGAGACATCCCTCGAGGAATCCTGACGTCTTTGCCTCGTCAAGCAGCAAAATGAGCATAAGACCGCGGCTCATCAGCTTTCGCCAGCGGATGGCATCACCATCTCCATTGGTGTTGGGCCCAGACAGGTATGCAACATCACCAATACAGACGAAGAAGAGCTCCAGAAACGAATTGAGAGCCCGTCTGTCAGCATGAGAGTCGAGAGAGCATTCCAGCATGCCAGTCGATGTTGGGATCTGTCTGCCAGCGACGACCTCGGCTGCAGTGCGAAGTGCGTTCTCGTCATAGGTGTCAAGCCAGAGACCGATTAGACGCTTGCGCAAGCCAATATCAAGGCTTGGGTTCCGAGTCGAGAACGAATCCTGCGGCGGCGAAAGCGCACCGTACTCTAATGATGCTTGTACGCGACGATGCAGGAGCGCAATCTCCGGCTGGTTGTAGATCTCGATGAGCTTCTCCCGTAACGCATTTCCACGAAGGGAGTGCTGGGAAATTGGCGTAGACTTGGCGAAAATCTCGTTTGCGACCTCCGTGAGTGCAATCTCTTGATATGCGAGCCACTCATTCTCATACAACTCTGGCTGAGAGAGGTCTCCGGACAGAACTGGGTAGTCTTTTACCTTTGCAGCGTGTTGCTCGCTGCGCTTCGTGGCAATAAAGTTGCGAATTTGCTGCTTCTCCTCGGCAACATTGACTGGTTGAGGCTTCGGTGGCGTCGGCACCTTGAATTTTACGGAACGAATGGCGGCCGAGTGCGAAGGACTAGACTTCTTCGTAGGAACCACATAGCTTGCCTCAGTAGTGACAGTGCGCCGTGGCACTCCAGCGGGGCGATTGCGATTGAAGTTGAACGAGACGTTTGTCTTGAGTATAGGCTCCTGCAGTTGATCAACCTCAGGCCGGGCATACGGCCGTGGCATCAACGAGGCTCGACGACGAGATTCAGCAATCGATTCCATGAGACTTGGTCGAGGTCGGCGCGCAGGTGGCTGCTTCTCTGCCAGGCCTAGATTCTTCATTTTCTTCTGAATTTGGTCAACAGCACCTGGTGGTACGTTCTCCTTGCCGGTATTGCTGTGGTTGTTAGTAAGGGCGCAGGGTTCAGTCAAGGAAGCGGGAGACTCACCAGCCTGCTACATCCCAGCCGGGCATGTTCTGAGTTGAAATAGACTCCCGCAGCGGAAGACGCTTAGGGGCTGCAGCAAGAGACTGTCTGGGTCGGCGTGCCGGCAGCTGCCTCTCAGGTTTCTGAATTTGTGACATCGTCGGCTGGCATGAAGACTTGGCAGCTGGTACGTGGAAAGTGTCGTCCAGGCGACTGGTGTTATCGACACCAGGGTGAATCGTCATAACAGTAGTGTCCTCTGGGATGTAGATGGTGGCACGGCGCGGCTTCCTGGCAATGCCAACAGTCGCACTGCCCTCTTTCTCAGCAGCATATGTGATGCTTCTCTCTGCCCGCATTCCGGCCAGACTGCTGTCAGTATTCGTCTCTCCACCCATCATCCTAACATCCAAATCACCACCCATCATGCTCTCTCTCCGTCCGCCCGCGGCTCTGAACGCTCCACCCGCCATAGCCATTTTCTGAGCTGGTTTGCCCAAAAGTGTCTTACCTTGAACTGCTTTCTGGCGGTTGTCACCAAGCACCAGTTCCTCATCTTCCTGCACGTCTTCGAACACCGTGACAGGTGCTGCCTTCTTTGCTCTGCCAACGCCCATCATGGATCGCCTCCTAGGCTTGATGCCGGTGAGCGGCTGGTCGAGAGCTCGTGTGTAGTCGATGTTGGCTGTCGTATCGTCCGTGAAAAGCTCCAGTGACGATATCCTGCGGTGCGACGGGTTGAGGCCAGTCGGCGCAGGACACGGCGTTGCGAGCGATGTCCGTGTCGAAGTCATGTTGGCGACGGAAGTGTCTTGAATGCGAAAAGCGGGTATGCGCGAGCAAAAGCTCACTTCGGGAGCATCGGCGGCGACGTTTCAGGTGAGCTTCAATTCTGCGGCTCGGCCGTTTGTCTTGCAGATGGAAAGTGCAGTCTGATGAAAGTCGGGAAGGCGCGCGTGTTGATGTGCAGGGATTCTGCCGTTGCCTGGAGTGACGGGCTGAACAGCCAATGAGCGTTGCTCGTTCATCATGCTCCTGCCAGCCTAAGTCGCGCAGCTGCAGACATCACCTCGAACCTCTTCCTTCATGGAATGTCCCGTACGCGGATTCGAAAGGGATTATATGAATACCTCTTCCAGCCGGCAATGGATTTCTCCACGATCCACCTCATTCGGAAATACCTTTACTCGGGCTGAAGAACGCCATACGTGTCGGATGCAGGATTGCAGTGGCTGGGCAGCCCCCCTCGTCTCCTCCGCCTGCACTATTGAACCTCTCCAAACATGCTTGATTGGGCTTCTGCCATGAAAGAGTTGATTGTAAGCCTGTTCCAAGTGTGGTCACATAAGCCGGCCACGAGATCGGAATCGAACTGGCACGCGCGAACGCGACCTTCCGCTGCAATCTTCACTTGACCGTTCTTGGCAGAAGAGTTCCACATATCCCGACAATACTCTCACATCACGGCGAATGTCCCGTCTCCGTGTCCCTAAGCTAGCGTCCACCGACTACTTGCCAACCAGGAGACATAAACCCCGCCATTATTCGAGTGACGACATGATCTGGTCTCCTGTCGGTCGTTCGCTGTGCCACGCCCACGCTAATAGCCTGCAGAAACTGTCTTTCCTCCGAGGACCAAGTAGCAGCTCGGCAGCGTTGAAAGATAGTAGGAATCATACCCGTACTAGTGGCACTCCACCAGTTATTGATCGCAATTATGTTCCCTTTGAATCTCCCAAGACACGAGCGGAAGCAGGCTTTTTTTCAATTCCGTTCATTGATTCAAACACTTCTTCACAGTGAAAATACACAAGGAAGGTACCATGCATGACTTCATTGCTCAATCTGGAAGCTAACCGTCAGTTCCCCGCCTCCTGCGACATGAGCTGGCGCCGGCTGCCCCTGTACCAATCATCGATGCAGGCTTTTCTGCCACTCAGCAACACCTCACGTCCTACACCACTGCTTCACAGCGAAGGACCAGCTACGGTCACCTTTCCTACGGATCCGGAAAATGCACGCCGGAGCCGGTTGCACACCACAAGCTTCCTTTCTCGGCTTGCCGCCCGAGCTCAGGCTACGCATCTACGAAGCGGCATACTCAGATGAGCTAGTAGCAGAATTACGCGGACGAGGTTTTGACCATCCAATTCCAAGCTCCCATCAAGGCATCCTCATTTCGCTCCCATCTCAGATGCAACTTCACATACTCGGCCTAGGCGCCACTCATTCGATCTTCAATGCTCTTCGGATGAATTCAGGCGTCGGTGGCACTGTAGAAGAAGAATCAGCATCGAATACAAGCAAAATAGCAGTCGCTACACTCACTCTGTGGCCGCTCAGGAGGCACAAATTCCTTACTCAATCGTCCCCAGACAGGCAACTTATCCTCCACGAACGCATATTGACACTTCTTGGTCTTCGCGAAGAGACACATCAGATGTAGATGTAGAGGCGCGGTTGGGGCCGATGGCACACGTTCCGACTGATCGTGGTAATAATCGAAGCGGAGACCACGCGGGTATGCTGGCAGAATAATCGAGACGCAGAATTTATACGTACCTCCAGTGCCATCGTGATGTCTTACATTCCAATGCTGGCCATCAAGAGTGTAGCTGATAGTTCTGACTTCAGCTTCGCCGACGTAGCCCGCTTCGTCCTGGATGACGTGGAGCTTCGTGATCTGGTCGACGTCTCTGGCGTGGATATGTGTAAGCTCCACATTGTACGCGGCAGCTCCGACAGAGTCAATGAAGAAGTCGTTTTTCTTCCAGTATTTCCGGTGTGCGTCCCGATGCATGACTTTGGCCTCACTGTAAATCTGCTTGCAGGACAGGAGCAGCGACTTTTCTGGTGGGTTTGCTTTAAACAAATTGATGCGAGACTTTTGGAGATTTGGGTTGAAGACGAGCTCGTAGATTTCGTTACGTAGTTCGGCGGGCAGGCTGTCGAGGAACCAGCATGGGTCTTGCGCTGCGTCTCGAGGCGTCGTGTGCATCTTGGCTTGAGTCTCTGGGGCAATTGCGGTGTCGAGTTGGCGGGAATCGGTCTGTATATTGTGCAGATGCTGAGAATGAAGTCGCGCGGATGGTCATGTTATGATGCCAGTTCACTTCAAGTCGCGTCGCTGAGTGCGGAGTGACGCGCGGCCGCCAAGATTCACATGGCACGCGAAACCACATCTCGTGAAAGCCGGTTTTGAGTGTGAGCGCAGGGGAAATGAACGAAGTGAATTCATTTGATGTGAATCAGAAATTTTTAGGCAAGACTTATCCAGTATTCGTTGCTTCCTTGGTCGAACACGCCGAGCGGTAAGTTGAATGGTCCCAAGCAGCGTGACCATTTGTGGTCTTGTGTATCCTGGGAACGAAGACACGAATCCTCCTACAATTTCTGAAACACAGCATACACTTCAAACGTCAGGTAGTAACGTCATCTCCCTTCCGACTGACGTTCGATCATAAACCTCAATTGCTCAACCTGCTGCTCCTGCCCAAGGCGTCCCGATGTCAGTCACAACAAGAGTAGAAGAAAGTGGAGTATACACAAGAGGGCCACACTGCAACAACGTGCTGGTAGTATAGCGGTTGACTTGTAAAGACGAGCTCGAGAGCCGTGCTGCGGTCGAATGATGCAAGAGGGTTAGAGAAGCAAAGCGCGATATCTTCGATACTTTACCAGGTTGATCGCAAAGCTGTAGAGCTCATTGTGCTTCATGTACCACATTCCATTACTATGTAGGCTCTCAGCAGCATAGTTTAGGATCAGGCTAGTGGTCTTCAAGATGCCGTTATGGCGAAGCATCTCGAATCGAGGCTAGAAGCAGGACCTTCCAAAATCGCCAGATGAAGACCGTCAGATATATCTGGTTGGGCTGCTCTCATTTGGTGATTGGGCAAGACTTCTAGATTGGGATTGCAGGAATGAGCTGGCAGGGGTGGTATTACTATGGCTAGACACGTTTTGCCTGCCAAGCATTCTCCAGGCGCGTGGAGAGCTCGTCCCGATATATAGCAGACGCGATTTGAAGTCGTCCGCGCGTAGGAGAACTTTGTCTTCATGTAGCAGTCTCTCGAATATCCGTTCGCATCAGGGCGTGATTGCTATGGTAGTCTTGTCAAACACGAAAAGGGTCGAGCAGTCTGCTTCAGTGTTGTTGTCGTTCGGAGAAGCTGAATCGGCTCGGCGGATGTCGGCACGCGGCGAAAGTCGAATGGTGGCGTCATGACCGTGCTGACCTCTGCGATTGACACGTCCAAATCATCACATCGCGACATGATTCACGCCCACCTCCGCCATGGCGACCAACTCAGCGCTTACGACGGTACCGCCAATATTCAGCTTGCCGGATGAGCTCCTTCAGCTCATTGTCGCATATCTACCACCCGACGAGACCGTAGCCTTCGGCAAAGTATCCAAGCGGAGCAACAAGATCACCTATGAACCACTTGTATGGAGAAGACATTGCATAGAGCGGTGGAAATATTGGGAGAGCCATCATGGACTAGCAGAAAGGCTAGATGCGCCACCAGCGCAGACGAAATGGCAACAGCTGTACTACGAGAGGTCGAAAATCGATCATGAAGTCGTACAAACCTTCAACGAACTGCTCACCACGCAGCAGTTTCGCTATGAACGAATGGAGACAATAGCCCAACATGGATACGATATCAAAGACCTTATGATGGCTCAGCGTGATCAGACTTCAGACGATGCCGAAGACGTACTCTGCAGACGGTACTTCGCGGATGCCGTACTTGGGCAGATCCATCGTACTACAGCTCTAGAAAAGTGGCAAAGGCTACATGATAGGCAGATGGTGCAATTAGAAGAAGTATTGGGCTCCTACGACCTGTTCGTGCTCAGCGATAAAAAAGGCGATCTAAGCGATATTGATCGCGAACTGGATCGCCTGGCGCAATGCATCCGCGACGCGGATCCCGAGTTCGACGACCTCTCCATTCGAATGAAGGCACTATGCATTGCAAGATACTTAAGATCCGAAAATCTGGTAGGCAATACGAACCAAGAAGACTATCACGCATTGCGAAACAACTTTCTGTCTTGGGCTCTTTTCGAAGAGCCTCACACATCCCTGCCTTTGCAATCCGTGGCCATCTACTGCGCTGTCGCGCGCCGGCTCGAGGTCAATGCCAGACCTTCCAATTATCCGCAGCATGTTCATGCAGTCATCGAAGCTCCACAGAATCTCACCCTTGATGGAAAGCACAAGCTCTTCGTCCAAGATGCTGAGCCAGAGCTGATGCACATGGACCCATGGCGAACGGATGAAGAAGTATCCCAGGATCAACTGCGCCTGCGACTCTTGCAGATGGGTGTGCCAAGCACACAACACATGCATCATTTAGGCGCCAGTTCGACTATTGAGATGGCGCTTCGCACCGGGCGCAACATCATGACCTCCGTACAAGAGGCTCGAGAGCGCCAACGTAATACATCGTCTCGTAACCGAGGTCCAGACATCGAAGCCGCATGGTACAGCATGCTTTGGTCCATGCTTGTGCTCGGTAGTTCCAACGCTGCCTCTGACCTTCACAGACGACGGCAATGTCTGCCGTACCTCATCGAGCACTTCCAAAAGCACTATCCGGAAGACATCAACTTGGTGGAGAAGCACATTCCTTCCATGTTTGAGGGAGAGCGCGAACACACTATTCTTCTACACCTAATCACGACAGCGCGTAAAGCAGACCAAAACAAGAAAGCTCCATCGCCACGAGATAAGAGTACGGAGAATGTCGCGTACAAAATTGGGCACCACTTCAGACACAAGAGGTACGGGTATGAGGGCGTTATCATTGGGTGGAACATGCGCTGCACAGCGGAACAAAGATGGATCGAGCAGATGCGAGTCGATGATCTACCGCGAGGCAGAGAGCAGCCTTTCTACAATGCAGTGTACGGCTCGCCAAAGTCGCCTCCTCGCAAGGCCTACTACACGGTCTTATGCGTATACCCTGCTGACTATACCATTAGGGCCAACGACAAGAGCACCCGCTACGTTGCGGAGGAGAACATCGAAGTGTGCAAAGTGGGCGAAAAGCCGAGCGAAGAGCTACTGAGGCTGGCCGGTCGCTATTTCAAAAGATGGGATGCCGAGCACAACATCTTCGTGTCAAACATCAAGGACGAGTTCCCAGACGATTAATGGGAGCAGTCCTGTCGCGGCAACGTAGAAGAAGCACGAAGACGTCACATCAAGTCTTCTCACATTCTTTTTTTGGTGTTGATGACTCTCCTGCTCGCTGCTACCGAGCACCACTCGGCCTCCCTTGTCTGCCCAGACCAGCCATGTACTTGCAGAAAGAAGGATACCGCATGTCGGGGCGAATGTTGCCGTAGACAAGGACGAAGAGCCTGGCCAGTGGCCACATGCAAGTCTACATGCTCCTCCACGGCCAGGCGAGGATTTCCGAGGCATGAGATCTGCAAAGATGTTTGCAGAACACCGCTGGCCGACCACAGTATCGAATCCACAGCAAATATGCAGATGGCTGCATTCGGAGACGAGCAGCATCACTACCACATCACCTTCAAGGGTCCAAAAGGTTCGGCTTGGCGCCCGCTGCCGATCCCTTCTACATATGCACACGGCCGGCGGCTCCATCCGTGGCGGCTCTAGAAAAACGGGCCCTTCTCGAGCACTTCATCATCACATATGCATCGTCATTATCATCTGCATCTTGATTCTGTGCCCGGCTGGACGTCCGCCAGTCGGATACAAGCAGGCGGGCCCAGCTTTTTCGGCCTACTCCGGGAATGGCGCCGAAATACCAAGGGACGAAGACTGACAGACGAAGACGAGGGCGCTATTATGTCAAATATAAATTCACTGGAAGCACGGAATCATTCGAAGTGGCAGCTCTCCCGAACAAAGTCATATGACTAACAGAATTGAGCCTCGGAATGCCATCAGGCAATGAAGCACGCCAGAAGAGAGTGACAGTGAGAGCTGCTTGTGAGGAGTGTAGGCTTCGAAAGACAAAGGCAGGACGGCCAATGCGACACGATTAGCATGTGAATGGTTCACTGACCAGTTCGTAGTGCGACGGTGTAAGACCGGCTTGCGGGCGCTGCGAGCACAGACGACAACCTTGCGTCTACAGCACAGAACCAGAAGAGAGTCGCAACGAAGCACTGCGCAGGGTCTGGCAAGAACGCGAAGAGCAACACGGCAACCTTTTATCGATCTTGAACCTTCTTCGATCAGGGACCGAGCAGCAAGCACTCATCACCTTGCAGCGCATTCGCTCGGGAACAAGTATTCCTTCGATCGCGTCACCCGCGACGCCGTCCGAGGTTCAATCTATCGAAAGCCTGCGACAGCTCCGCAGCAGCGCGCAGGCCTTGATGTCGAACACTTCGACCGGCTCCCCTAGCAGCGTCACGTCTCCAGTCTCCGAAGGTTCGGTTACTGGACCCAGCACCCACTCCAGAGCTGATTCCGAATCGTCATCGGGCTCTAGAATGGTGCAATGCTCTACTGGATCTCGAGACGGCAAGAATGATCGACTGACGCTGGGCTACATCATCAACGAGGGCGCGCCCGAGTCTTATGCACCATCCACAAATGCAGCAGGCGCAGCATCAAGCAACGATCAATGCACATCATTCAGTTCGGCAAACGAGCGCGTCTGATGTGGATTCCATCGCACGCCAGACGTCGAATACATCTGGGCCTTGCACCATGACGCTCAGGAATGCCAACTCTCTGCCAACGCACGGTAGTACAAGGCCAAGCGGTTAACCTGTCTCTGCTCATGACTTTGCTGGCCCAGAAGACGAGCCGCCAGGCAGTGCTGCAGGTCCCGACTGGAGCAAGTTTTACAGCCAGCTTTTTGGCGGGTGCTTTGCGGATAGATGTCTACTGGCGCGCTTAACGACCCTCGTTGAGGAGATGTCACAACGTTTGCCAATCACTTGTCTGGATCGGCCACTTACAGCAAGCACAATATACATTTAGCCTCATCACATACCACAAGAACGGGCAGTGATGGGCGTCATTTTGTATAGCAGCAGCGGTTCGGTTGCGCAGTGAACCAAACGCAAGATCGCGGACCGCCTCATCAAGGATCGGGTTACTGTTTGGCTTGGTGCGGGACAGCGGTGGGTGAAATTGTACAACTGAGTATAGATGCGCCGCTCATGCACTAAAACGGCACCTGTAGGGATGCTGTCGGGGCAAGGGTCGTGGCAAATGAAATGAAAGCAGGTGAGTAGCCCGGTCATGCGCCCCAAGCGGTTGCATGTATCGTACAAGGCATTTGCCACCATCACTTCCACTCTGCTTCTGGACTCAAAATGAACATTTTTCTAGCTTCTCAAATTCGGCATCTCTCAGAGCTTATATCAGCGCCTCGTGCCGTTCTTATTGGGTTAGGCAGCATGTTAGCAAGCGCTAACTCTTGTCATAGGACCCAGATCATGCAGTACTTTCCAAATGTGCCTTAGGCCTATTACCATACATCCACGCCGCGCTGGTTGGAATTCTCGCCAGTTATATGATTCTAGAGAAACTCCTTCGCCATGGCACTCCGACTTGGTCCAGAGATTCAGCACGCGAGCATGCACTGATAGATTGCGAAAGACCTCGACAACATCCTTCTCAACCTCACTGCTTCTGGGCCATTCTGCTTGGCATTCTGTCGATTGTTGGAACAACAACTCAGGTAGCTTCTTTGACCCTTCAACCTGGTCTTACAACACTCCCCACTCTCGTGTCCTGGGTATGTCCGGAGCTCACCTACGATCTTCTGTGGAATTCGCGCTGATGCTGTTCTTAGATTCTCCTCGTGCTCATTCTTGCTGCGAAACGACCGCGTACATGCCCAACGAACCTTCTCCTATCCTACATAACTGCGTTGTTTATCCACGTGGCATTCTGCGTAACGCCCACACTGACGAGCGACACTGTTCGGTATTGCCATGGAATTTCAGGTGTAGCAAGCGGGATGTCTCTCCTTGGTATGCTTCTTATGCCTTACCCTCCGTCCCCACTGCTTGACAAGGAATCATCATCACTAGGAACAGACCCCGGCAAATCTCTGCGCGGTCCGGAGGAGAACCTGACCATGATCCAATTTCTCACTGTATCTTGGATGAATCCCATCATTTCTCTTGGGAGATGTGGCCGTCTGGATGAATCGTATGTGTGGCAGCAGCCTGTATTGGGTCTCGAGTGCTCGCGAGTATGCGAAAAGTTCAAAGAATTCAGGGGTTCCGTCTTGAGCCGCCTCTGTCAATCCAATGCCGTCGATTTAGTCGTTATAGGCATGCTCGCAATGTTTGAATTAGCTTGCGGTAAGTCGTGACGGTCTTGTATAAGCAAGCATACAAATGGCGAATGTACGATACACTGACGACATGTTTATAGAGGCCATGCTGCCATTGCTCCTCAAGGAAATTCTTCGATCAATGGACACTTCTCCATCTCGCAAAGGTGTGATCTTGACCTACGCACCGATCACATTAGGTGTGCAGTTCGCGAATACGCAAATGGAAATCATTCATGCATGGTATGGCTGGAGATGCTATGAGAGAAGTCGATGTGTGTGTACCATGATGATTTTTGGAAAAGCGCTGTCCAGGAAGAGTACAATTGGTTCTACTGCGCGACAACCAGTCGCCAACTTGTCCGGTCAACCGCAGAGGGTGTCTATTCCGACGGAGTGGAGCAGGTTTGGCAGAATTTTCGGACGTCACTTGCTGGCAGAAGATCGCAAGCCTCACCGGGTTACAACTCCCGGAAAGATCCTGAATCCTTTCAGAGGAGACGCGTATGCAATCTCGCAACGCTTCTGGGAGTTTGATCAACTCCTCAAGGCGCCCATCGGCATTGTTATTGCCGCAGCCTTGGTCTGGCAGCTTCTTGGGCCAGCTTGCTACCTAGGCATCCTATCCCTCGTCGTCTCCCAGGTCGGGAGCGCCCTACTGATAAGGACTTTAGTTCAGTACGAGCGCCAGAGGAAATTGGCTACCGACGAACAACTCCAGCAATCATCTCCATTTCTAGAAAGCATTCGACATTTGCGTTGGTACAACTGGCAAAACCACTGGCTAGAACAAGTACAATCAGCGCGAAGCAAAGAACTTTTCGCGCGGCTGAAATTCGCACTCCTACAAGCAACGAACCGATTCATCAACGTTTTGTCCAGCTCGCTTCTGCCAGTCCTCGCCTTTTTTGCCTACACCAAATTCGCGCATCGTCCTCTCACTGTGGACTTGATGGATGAGGCTACTGCGTCGCTGGACGCGGAGAGTGGGAGTCGAGTCCAGGAGATCTTGAAGCGGGAATGGCAGGGGATAACAAGAATTACGATCGCACACCGTGTTGAGGCGGTGAAAGATGCGGACTTTGAGATTTGTCTGAGTCGGGGGGAAGTGGAAAGGGCTGGACCATGGGCTTCGGCTATAGAATATACATGTAGCTGCTGCTACACGTGCAGTTTTTGCCTTGTTGCGAGTACGTTCCCGAGCGTTACTGCATGGCGACTCGGCAAGATTAGGCTTATGCATCTGGCATGCTCTCAAAAATACTTCCGAGGGACAGGGCGTAGGCTTCCCGGCGCGAGCGATAGATGATCGTCGTCTTCATGATGTTTTCTGTCCAGCTCTTCCACGTCTATGGTCAGTAGTTGGCTTCTCGCGCTGGTAGGCGGGTGGGTTGCAAAACATCGACGATGTGGTTACTGCGTTGGAGAGTTGTGGTCCAATTGATGTGGCACCATCCCTCCGTTACAACCCGCGATCAGGCACTAGTGACCTGCTGTACCCACATTGGATCCTTCGTGGAGATCATTGTGACGCAGGAGAGCATGTGATGATCGGCAGGGTGGTGGGGGTGGAGGGGTAATGGGAGTGGAGGGGCAACATCGATCAGTATGACTTGGTGAAGGTGATGGCGAGCAAACGTGGTCAAATGGGCGAACACGAGCATGAGAAGAATGGAACAGATTGGCACAGCTGAATAATTCACAGGAAGCAATTTGATTCTGGGGTATTTAACAACTCGTCGTCTCCTAGGACGGAAAGAAGTCTGCCGTAAAACTCATAATCCCATCGTGACAAAGGCTGGGATGGATGTTAGATCTGGTACAGCAGGCTTTGTGGCAAGAATGGACATACTCATGTCATTCCATGCTCAGGTTCCATGCTCAGGTGTACTCAATTGCACGCCCTTAGATGGACTCCTTGTTTGCCTTAGCAGAAGTCTCATGCTTGGTCTGGTCGAGCTTGTCGCCAACGGCACCGGCGGCACCAGAGATGCGGTCGCCGATGGTGTTGTTTGGTGTGTTGCCCTTGGCCTGCTCCTTGTTGGCCTCCTTGCTGGCCTCCTTGGACTTGCCCTGGACAGTCTCAGAGACGTAGTTGGCGGCGTTCTGGATGGAGTTGCCGAGCTGGCCGACGATGCCCTCGTTTGGCTTGTCAGCGTTTGGTGCAGACATGTTGGTGGTTGGGTTGGTTTGGTGTGAGGTTGGGTTGGTGTGGTTTGGGTTGGTGTGAGGTTGCTTGAGTGTCTTGGGGTGTGTGTCTTTGTCGGTGACTGAGGTAGAAGAAGAGGTGTGAAGACTTCTTATAACAGTTGCTTGGGCAGCCGGTAGCTGTTTGCGTCGCAGAAGGCATGCACGCACGTCATGCCAGCGTCACAGGCATGCACGTGCCTCCGGTGGAGCAGGCGCCACACTTCACTGACGCCTCACATTTGGTCAGAAGGCCAGCTTTGTTCGCGGCTTTTTTGCAGATGCGTCATTGGTCTGCGGTCTGCTGGCCAAGTTTTGCGGAAACATGATATCATTTCTGGTTACGTTCCATGGTGCGCACGAGAACGGAGCCAATAGGCCTAGAACGGAAGGAGAGCTGGGACATTGGGAAGGGGCGCCGCCTCCAAGACTCTGCCATTGCCTCGATATGGCACTGTGGCTTCCAATCTGATGAGGCAATAATAATTACTGCCAGCTATCTCTACCATCTTCTGCAGGCGCGATGGCGCGAGGGCGCGAGCACTCATGCGCTCACTGGGCTCCGGTCTGTCGCCTTTCGCCTTCTCACGTGCCATCTCTTACACTTGTCCCTGAGGTGTAGCACGGAAGCTCTGATCTGAGCTGCAACGTTGATGAAGACATCGCGATCGATTCGAAGCAGGGAGATACCATGTGTGGGTACTGGAACGTGCAGCCGTCGCATCTAGACTGCCGAATCTGGCACAGAGGGAACATTTGCGTTGTAGAGCATGTTGTACAATTTTCACTGCGAGACTGGAGAGGGAGAGGGAGAGGGAGAGGGAGAGGGAGAGGGAGCATGCGAGTGCTGTCTCCAGAGTCCACGATGAGATCCCGCCCACTTCCCGATCCATGCAATCTTCCGCCAAACGAATCGAGCCTTCCCTTCGCCCTCACCCACGTCCACCTACAGCTTGGTATAATGCCTGAACCGTTCGTTGTTTCTTACCCATTTGGTGGCCCTGCGCAACACTCAGACTAGATCAATTACAAGGTAGCCAGATTCGGATTCTTATTACTGCAGTTTGATTGGAAGCGGCAGTTGCATGCCAACACTAATGAGAATTCTGCTCTATGACCACCGCCATTATTCTTTACTTAGGTGTGCACTCCTTCATGGTCCATCAGCCTTTCGATCAGATGCCCGACACAATAATCAGTGCAGACATATAGTAACGCCACCACATCCACGAGCAGATGACGCTCAATCACTGGCAGCAAGGGCATAACATACCCGCAGTCTATTCGTGTGTATATAGGTTTTGCATGTATCGCAGCCCAAGCCTCATGATTGACACTTGTTTCCCTGCTCTTGCCATTCGAGTCACCTTTGGCCCTGTGATCCAATGTGACCGACCGCCACTTCCAACAACAAGGCGATGTATGCATTGCTTTCAATCATGCTGTAGTCCGGTAGGTTTCCTTCAGGAGAGGGACAAGATGGTACGTCGAGCGACGGCGATCGACGATCCGTTCTTCCATTCTTTTCTGCCCCGCGAGGACGACCTCGTTGCGTAAGACGGTTCCCGCTCTATCCCCTTAACCGCCTCCGTGGTTAAGTCCGTCGAACACCTACCCTAGCAATCCCCTTGTTAGGTTCCACTTTCTATGCTAAATCCGGTGTAGCCCTATATAAAACTGTATCGCCCCTCGAATAGCGATCGTGTCCAATTAGAGCTCGGATTTAGCCGTAGTAGAGCTTAAGGTTAAGAAGCCGACACTCTTACGAGTCGTCGCTAGTAAAGGTTCTATAGTCTAAACTCTACTAAGTAAAGGTATAGAAGGTATAGAAGAAGGTATATAATAGAAGCGCTAAGTATACTATTAAGATAGATATATAGACTATATAGACTATAGATTAAGACCTTCTAATAACTAATTAGCTACTAACTAAGTTTCGGCTATCTTATATACGCCGTCGACTAAGTCGCTATAAGCTTAGTAAAAAGATACTTCTAGTACTAATTAAACCGCCGAGTCTACTTAAGAAGTAGTTTAATATTAGTCTACTTATAGTAAAGGTTAACCGCCTCGTAAAGGTAGTAAGGGACTTAAGAGTAGACGTAAACCTTCTATAGAAGAAGGAGGTTAAGGAGTCGCTAGTAGTAGCTACTACTAAAGAAGGCTCTCGAAGTAAGGTAATAGTTATTAAAAGGGCGGAGTTTAAAGTACTATAAGAAAATAGGTATATAGCAACGTATAGAACACCCTCTACTAATCGCCGTAGTAGAAAGTAGAACTAAACCGTACCTTTTTTAGAATAGGGCAGAGTGTTTACTATTAACTAGGCTACGTACAAATAGTATATATACTAAGCTAGTAACCGAGTATATCCGTACGAGCGACCGAGCTTTTCCGCGTATACGCTAAGTAGGCTTTACGCTAGCGAGACAGCACCGCAGTATACGTAATAATATTATATAATTGTTATATAGGCTTGCTAAGGCATAATAGGAGACTTTACTTACTTAGGTTCTTATAATTATCTCCTTTCCCTAGTATAGCTATCCTAGCTATAGGGTAATATAGTAAATTATACTATTTCTTATACTCTACGCTATACTTGCGCGTCTTATACGTACTTGTCGCTAGGCTATAGTTGCTAGGCACGTTATAATTTACCTCGTAGTTGCTTGTTTATTTATAGATTTAAAGCGCGGCTACTTCTAGTACTAACTAGAGGTTGCCTAAATTTCTAAGAACGCGGTAGCTACGCGAGAACGCAAGCTATCCGAAAGCGAGGCGAGTATTTAAAGCATTCGAAGCCCGCTTAAAAACTTCTTCTTTTTCTAAGCGCTCCGAATACTATACGCCTACGCCCCGCCTACTCTACCCTTACGCCCTTCTAGTATTACTTAAAGATTTTTCTTTTTTAAATATCTATCTAAAAAAACATTACTAGTATGTCTACCCCTTCGCGTACCTTAGGTAAGCGCGCTATAGGCGTACCGCCCTCGATACCTACTACGCCTGCCTAGCGCCTACTAAAAGTCTTAGAGGGCTATACTCGTTACTTTAGGCATATAATAGCTAACGGTACGTTTTCTCGCCCTTTGCTACGTATACGCGCTTTGCAACTAACTCGCTTTAGACGACCTATCTAAGCTCTATATAGGCGGCAATATAGACCCTACTACTAAGCGTAACTATAATCGCTGCTATAGCAGCTATTATACCTATACTCCTATTATAGTATACGCGCTCGTAGCGCTACTAGCGCGCATTCGCGCTATATACGCTATGCGCGACCTTTACGATCTAGACGGCTACGACTCCGTCGAGGAGTCTAACGAGGGGTGACACGTGGACGAGGCTAACTTAGACGCTATAGTCGTACGTAGGTTTCTTATACGCTCTACTTACGCTTCGTATACTAACCTCGATATTAGTTATCCTATCTACGCTCGATACCTTCTATATTAATAAGAATAAAGTAACCCTAGGCGGCAAAGCCCTAGCTCGCAAGGGGGCCGCTAGCGGGTCCCTTACGGACGTTAACCTCCTTAGTGCCCTCGAAAACATTAGCACTAACTTAGCTAGCTTAGTAAAGATCGGTCGTTAGGTATAGTTTTTTCCTATAGCCTCGTCTTACCTACGCTTTATATACTAACTATACTAGAACCTCGCTTAGCGCGTCGGCGCTAACGCTATCGCTACTATCGATATCGCTATAGGTATTAAGGCCGAGGACGAAGAGGAGGAGTCTAAGGATAAGTAGAGTAGGCGGCCCGCCGTCGGCGCGCCTATACGGCGCCTTCTTTATATATACTAGGCTAATAGGCCTTTTTTTAGTAGCGAAACGAGCACGTGTCTACTATTTTTCTTAAGTTTTATTTTCTTTGGTTTTAATTACTGCCTGCGCTTACGCTTCGCTTAAGCTTCGAACTCGTCTAACGCTATAGAATCTTTAATATAAATAGCTAGCTCCTAAGTGTTGTATTCTTTAGGCTAACTTCGCTGCTTAGTAAGGTAGTACGCCTTCCGCTTCTTTATCTTCTTTACTACGATTGTTTCTACCTACTACTTATTACCTTTAGCGACGGGTATGCTTATCTTATACTCCTCGCTATCGCGCCTATACTAAGGCTCGAGAAGGGAAACATAGAAAACATTATAGATCTTCGTGCTTAACGGCAGTGCTAGGCGGTACGCCTACGCTCTAACTACGTTAATAATACGGAAAGGCCCTATATACTTTAGGCTAAGTTTCTTCTTTAGGACATCTAAGCTAATGTTCTTTATCGATAGTAAGACTAAGTTACCTATACTATGTATCTTAGTAGTATAGTATGCATTGTATTGCTTAGCCTAGTATTCTACTGCTTTCTACTAGCGTTTCGTAAGCGTTTTATATACTTGTCGTAGTCGCTCCGTAGCGTTAATAGCTACTAGTGCCCTTCCCTTAGTTAGCTCGTCCCGAGCTAGCAGCTTATTTACGCTTAGCATTAAATTAGGGTTGAAGCCGTAGAGTATCTTAAAGGGGCTTATACGTAACGTAGAATAAACGCTATTATTATAGGCAAACTCCGCCTAAGGCAATAGTTTAGCCTACTTATCCTAATTCTTAGAGCAATAGCATCGTAGGTATTACTTAAGGGTCTAGTTCGCGCGTTCGGTTTGCCTATTAGTCTAAGGATAGAAGGCTATACTAAGCCTGCGCTTTATATACGCTTCGAAGCAGAAGTCGCTCTAAAACTAGCTAGTAAAAAGCGATCTACAATCGCTAATAATGCCCGATAGCACTCTAAAACGCCTAATTACCTCCTTTTAAAGGATATCCGCGAGTTCTACTACTATATACTTCTTCGTCGTTAGGATAAAAAGGCTTATTTTCGTATAGCGGTCGACTATTACGAGGATCGTAGTATATATATAGGCACCGAGCTTGCTCGGCGGGAGATTAGTAATAAAGTCTATCGTTAATTCTTGCTATAGTCGGGTTAGTATAGGCAGCGTAGCGAGCTCGCTATATAGGCGATAGCGCTTTGCCTTCGACTATTAACAAATTCTATAAGTACGAATATAGGCCGTAATGTCCTCGGCTATCTTTAGCTAGAAGTACTTTCGGCGTATTAGGTCTATAGTCTTAGCTATACTAAAGTGTCTAGCTAAAAGGTCGTCGTAGTATATACATATTAGTTGCGTACGTAAGGCGTAGTCCTTAGAGATATATAGCGCATCGCTATAGTAAATAAAGTTACTACGACGAGAATAGCTAGGCGGGAGGTTAGAACTACTTAACGAGGCTAAGCTACCCGACGGTAAGCTTGTCTCGTATAAGCCTCCTCCTCTCGCTTGCTCTAGCTATTATAGAGTACGTACGAAACTAAGGATTATATTAGGTGTCTCGTAGTAGGGCCCGTTATTCCTAACGATAGTAGCCGCTACTCTTATAGGACTACTAATAAAACTCTTGCGTTCCGCTAGCGCTATACTAGCGTCTCGCATCCCTATATATATAATAGAGATGCGTTTTATAATTAGCTCGATATCCTCGGGCAGATTTAACTATAGAGCTAGTTTCGACTATAATATAGGGAGAAGGTTGTTTACCGCCTACGACTCGCTCTCGTAGTCGCTACGTCGTAAAGGCGTATCGGCTAGGTTTCGCTTACTAGCCCGATATTTAATAGTAAAGTTAAAAGATATAAGGAAGGTTGCCTATCTTACCTACCTTCCGATAAGCTACTTTATCTTTATAAAGCCTTTAAGATTAGCGTAATCGATAACTACGCGGGTCGTATACTAAGCGCCGTCGAGGTATAGGCGCTAATACTTAAAGGACTCGATAACCGCTAGGAGCTCCTAGTTATAGGTCTTATAATTCGTCTCGGCTAGGACTATTTTTCGTAACTAGAAGGCAATAGGGTACTAATTCCTATCTTCGCTCTATTATAATATAATTCCTACTAAGGCAAACGTAGAGGCATCGGTTTCGATACGTAGGGGCTTCGTAGGATTATAGTATCGCAATATCGAGGCTAAGCTAAAGGTAGCCTTTAGCTAGCGGAACGCTTACTCCTCGCTTTCGCCCTACGGGACCTACCCTAGCTTTCGGCTACTAAGGCAAACGTAGAGGCATTGGTTTCGATACGTAGGGGCTTTGTAGGATTATAGTGTCGCAATATCGAGGCCGAGCTAAAGGCAGCCTTTAGCTAGCGGAACGCTTACTTCTCGCTTTTGCCCTATAGGATCTACCCTAGCTTTCGGCTATTTATAGCTCCTTTTAATAGGGCGGTTAGCGGTATAACGATTCGGGAGTAATTTAGAATAAACCTCTAATAGAAGTTATAGAATCTAAGTATTAGGGCTAAAGAGGCTATACGTAATTAGTATATAACTAGGCTAAGTAAAGCTAGGGTCTTAGTGTCTTAGGCAGGGCTTAGCGCTTAGTAATAGGCTAACTTACCTGCCTTCCTCCCTCTCCTCCTAGCTCCTTATCGAATACTACCTATACCTACTACTACCCTATCTACCTACTAATAGACCCTTCTTATATAGTATTCGATCCACCCTTTAAGGGTAGTAGCTAGATAGTCCTTATTTTAAGCTTTTAGCGGTATAGCTACGAACAAGACTAATCTAACTATATTACGCCTAAAGAACGGGACCTATACGTACTATTCTATCGAAGCAACTATACCAATTATTAAGCAAGGCCTTCTATACGGCCTATTATACTAAGTTAATCGTACTAGACTAATATCTACTAATTCCGCTATATCCGCACCTTAGGGGCTAACAATATATTATTAGTGTTACCCCTTATTATAATAGCCGGCTCGTTACGAAACAATAACCGTACTGCCGCTAGTAGCGCTAGCAACGACAATGCTAGTAGTATAGTGCCTACTAAAGTACCTACTAGAGCACCTACTAAAGTGCCTCCTACTAAAGAGCCTACTATAGGACCTGCTAAAGAAGAACCTACAATTCTAGGTAACGACCTAGAATTGCCTGTCGACGACATTCTTAACAATATTGTTTACCGTCGATATAGCTAGCTAGCCTTTAGTCCCTAACTAGTAGCGAGACTTTAAGAAGCTACCTAAAACAGGCTTACTGCCTTGCGTTAAGAACAATAGCTAAAGGATAATCTTCTCGAGATTCGCCGCCTCTAGGAGTCTCTAATAACTACTACTAAGCCAATAGTAGGACCTTCTTTACTACCTATCTAAAAGAAGGATGCTAAACTTAAGGACTATACCGTATTTAATAGCTCTAGTCGGAAGCAGTATAACGACTATATTCGTAACTATAAACTTAACTAGCGCAACGCACTAAGAGCGCTACTAGACGACTATTCCTTAGTCGTACACGCTATGTAGTACATTAATAGCGACCTAAAGCGTATATAGGATAATTATTTCGACTCCCTTAATAACTAGACTACTATTTAGTAGCAAACCTATAAAACCATTATACTAGACACCCTTAGAAACCCTATACTAAGGCAATATCACGCTTAGGACCTATATCTTCGAGCTAAATAGATGACCGATTAATCGGCTCGCTTATTTAAAGCCTATTTAAAAACCCTTAAAGACGACCTTCCGCCTAAGACTAATTCTATATAGATCTCCGAGATACGCCTAAAACTTAGATAGGAGCTTATCCTCGAATTGGACCGTCGCCGTGTATTCGAACAAGCTAATCTAATACGTATCTAATTTATAGTCGAAGTAGAAATAGCCGAACGAGCTATTTAGCTTTAGTAACGGCTAGAATTAAGGATCCGACCTGCTAGTAACCGTAGCAACCGTAGCCGCGGAGGAAACTAAGGTTCCTACTAGGACAACAATGCTAATAATAGGAACAGTAACGATCGTAGAAGAGGCCGTAGCCGCCGGCTATATAGAGGAGGCCGCGATAGGGGCCGTAGAAGGGGCTCGTATCCCTATAATGCTAACCGCTCGACTAACAATAGTAGCAATAACAGCTATAGCAACAATCTCCCGACCGGATTAAAGTGCTTCAATTGTAATAGCACTAGCTATCTACTAGACTAATGCGACAAACCTAAGGACTAGGCCCGAATTAACCGTACTTCCGCTAAGTATAGGAAACACCTTTTAGCCGCTAATGCTACCCTAGTCGGCTCTTTTAATTAGTCGAAAAAAGAGTAAGCGCCGTACTAACTATTAGCCTTATACGGCGTAAGACTATCGACATTATGCTAGCTATAATACGCTCCTGCCTTATATAGGATACGAAGGGTACTACCTATTAAACTAAGGTTATGCTAGATCTAGGAAATTTAGTTAGCGCCCTTATTAGCTATCGCCTAGCTAAGTAATTAGACCTTCGACAACTGCCGAAAACTGACCTGCTAACCCTTGCTTAGTTTAATAACGCTCGGCACTTAACCTATAGGGCCTACTATGTTCCTATAGCTCTAAAGGACGACCTCGGAAATAAGCGCCTACTAGACTTTACTACCTACGCAGTAGATATAGACAGCCTCCTATCCGATATTGTTATTAGTAACCCTATTCTTAAGTACTACGCTATAGCTATAGACCTAGGCCTCTAGAAGTAGCGATTTAGAATCGCTAGGAAAGAGGACATTAAATACATTAATGTTAGCGAGTGCCCTAACGATATTAGGGTCCTATTTATTAGCAACCTAACACCTGCCTTAGCTAATCCGACTGCCGACCTACTCGGTAGTAATAACGATGAACCTGTGCCCCCTAATAATCC
Organism: Pseudocercospora fijiensis CIRAD86; assembly: GCF_000340215.1. Lineage (NCBI taxonomy): Eukaryota > Fungi > Ascomycota > Dothideomycetes > Mycosphaerellales > Mycosphaerellaceae > Pseudocercospora > Pseudocercospora fijiensis. The sequence continues at coordinate 2,274,890 of NW_006921541.1, forward strand.
TAATTAGCTTGCTCGTATACTAGAGCCTATCCGAGAGACATATATTAATGTGTTTAAATACTACCTAGTATCGATATTGCCTATGTTTAAGGAGACGGATTATAAGATTAATATTATAGAGGGCAAGGAGGTTCCTTTTAGCCCCCTCTATAACCTTAGTAAGCGAGAGCTTGCTGTATTGCGTAAGTACCTAGAGGAAAACCTAGCTAATAGTCGCATTCGGTACAGTAATAGCCCTACTAGTGTACCTATCCTGTTCGTACTAAAGAAGGATAGTAGCCTACGCCTATATGTCGACTATCGTAGGCTTAACGCTATTACTATTAAAGACCGCTATCTACTCCCCCTTATTAATAAGACCCTCGATCGCCTTTCTAAGGCTTACTACTATACTATACTAGACATTAAGGATGCGTACTATCGTATCTGTATTCGTAAGGGCGACGAATAGAAAATAGCCTTCTATACTCGCTATAGCTATTTCGAATACTTAGTTATACTATTTAGCCTAGCTAATGCCCCTATAACATTCTAGTCCTATATTAATCGAGCCCTTTTAGGCCTATTAGACTATCTCTGTATAGTTTACCTAGATAACATCCTAGTTTATATATATTTACCTAATATTGCAGAACACTAGGCCGCAGTTCGCAAGGTCCTCGACTGCCTACGAGCCTATAGATTGTATTATAAGCCTTCTAAATGCACCTTTGCTGCTAAAGAGGTATTATTCCTTAGCTTCCTCGTATTAACTAAGGGTGTTAAGGCTAATCCTAATCGGATTAAAACTATTACTAAATAGCCTGTTCCTACGTCTATTAAGGAACTTTAATCGTTCCTCGGCTTCGCTAATTTCTACCGCCGCTTTATTAAGGGCTATTTACGGTATGTAATGCCTCTAACTAAGCTCACTAAAACTAAGGCTAACCTAACTAGAGAGTTCAAATAGACTAACAGAGTATAAGCCGCTTTTAACGGTCTAAAGAAGCGGTTTACTAAAGTCCCCTTACTGCACTATTTTGTACTAAGTAAGCAGATCCGTATTAAGACTAACGCTTTACAGTTCGCTATATCGGCTATTATGTTATAGCAATTAGATAAGGACTATTACTAGCACCTAATTGCCTTCTTTTTACGAAAGATAATCGATGTAGAGCGTCGCTACGAGACCTACGAGCAAGAGCTCCTAGCTATTATCGAGGCCTTTAAGCATTAGAGGCACTATCTCGATAGTGCATAGCATACTATTTAGGTCTATATAGACTATAACAACCTCCGTAGCATTACTAAGGTTACTAGGGTTATAGGTCGATAGGCTAGATAGGCCGTCTACCTCGCTAGGTTTAATTTTAATATGTTATATCGGCTAGGCGTAAGTAACCCTGCTAATAGCCTATCGAGGCGACCTAATTACGACAGCGAGACTTAGTACATTAATTCATTGTTTCTAACCCTATAGTATAAGATTGCTATAGCCCGTATTGTTAATAAGCAAGCGTAGGATAAGCGGACTTCCGGACCCCGCGGCGGTAATAAATACTATAGTAGAGTTGTCGTTCTTCTAGTGCACGTTAAGAAGGACGTAGATCGCTCGAGCTATAATAACTCGATTGAAGATATTACTATCTATAGCGACAGCACTATAGAAGAGGTTGCAGTAGTTCCGGCTGCTAGTGCTATTAGATGCATATAATGCGTACCTCGTTTAATAGCAAGGGTGCTATTAAATAACCTTGCAAATGGGGATAGTTAATCGTTTATAGATAAGCTGTTACGTACTTAGCAGAGGGACGCCTTTGCTATCGAGCGCATTAATAAGCTTGTAAATAGGCGAGCGACTCGATCTAGTAAGAGTAATAATAATTAGTCGATCGACGACAAGGGTTACTTAAAGTTTAAGGGCAGATACTATGTCCCTGCTAAACAATCGATTAGACAAGAGCTTTTGAAGAGGCACTATAATAGTAAGCTCGCTAGTTACTATAGTATAGAGAGGTCGTACGAGTTACTATCGCGCACATACTACTAGCTAAATAGTAAGCGGTATATAAAGGAGTATGTGTAGACCTGTGCAGTATGCTAGCGAATCAAAGTACTAAAGCACTTACTATTCGGCGAGTTGTCTTTACTCCCTATTCTAAAGAAGCCTTTTATAGAGCTTATAATAGACTTTATTATAGGTCTTCCCCCTACTAAGCGAAGAGGAAGCAAAGATGTCTTTAACGCTATACTAGTCGTTATAGACCGATTTACTAAGGGTGCTCGCTACATTCCTGCTTGTAAGGATTAGACTGCTATTAATATAGCAAAGGCGCTATAGACTAATATCTTCTATACCTATTAGGGAACCCCTAAGGGGATTGTATCCGATCGTAGATCGATACTAATATCTTACTATTAGAGCGAGATTTGCTTGTAGCTAAGACTAAAGCATCGGCTATTAATAGCCTTCTATCTATAGACTAACGGTTAAACAGAGAGGCAGAATGCTACCCTATAGTAGTACCTACGCAGTTACATTAATAAGAACCCTAAGGACTAGGTTAACCTCCTACAACTAGCTGAATTCGTATATAATAACAGTGTCTACTTATCTACTAAGGTCTCCCCTTATTTTGCTATAATAGGCTAGAACGCTGCCTTACTATAAGACCTATTTACCTCGCTCGAGGCCGAGCGTAAGGAAAGGGAAGCGCGTTAAGTACCCGAAACACTAGCGGCTATTAAGAGGGTTTAGAAGATGCGAGAAATCTATACTAAGATAGCCGAGAAGTTAACAAAGGCCTAAGAGTACTAAAAGACCTACTACGATAAGCACTATACGCCGATAACCTTTAAACAAGGCGACATAGTTATACTAAGCACTAAGAACCTCCGCATCCGCAAGCACCTATTACCTAACGGCAAAACAAGGCCTAAGCTCGCACTAAGATACATTAGCCTATTCCGCATTCGAGAAGTTAAGGGCTCCTCCGTATAGGCCTATTAGTTATAGCTTCCTCCCTATTATACTATCTATAACACCTTCTATATATCCCTCCTTAAGCTATATTACCTACGCGAGGGGGATGAAGCACCTACTAAATACGAAGACATACTAGCGGATAGGGAAGAGCTATAGTCTATAGAACGTATCCTATAGCACTAGACTAGGAAAGGCAAGAAGGAGTACCTATTAAGATAGTAAGGCTATTTACCTAAATAGGACTTATAGGAAGCTAAAGGTTCCTTTAAGGACATAACCGAGTTGTTAGATAAGTATTAGACTAGCGTAAAGAACAAGAAGAAGGCTAAAAGCTTATAATGTTACTATTAAGGCCTAGGATTAATACTACCCCCGGGGTGCTATTAGCTAACTAATTAGAGGCAAGCAATTGTTAGCAACAAGAGACAATAAGACTACACTACTATAGTGAACGCGCACCGAGTGTTAATAAGCGCGCTACGACGCGTCAATTAGTTACTGCTCTTTTAAAGACTCTACCTCTTGTTCCTTTATTCTACCGAGGCCTCGAGGCCTAGGTAATCGACGAGAATGCGCGCGCGCGTACGAATAACGGTGTGTTAGAAGATGGCTAGCGTGGCTATATTAGTAACGGTATTGCGGAGTGTATTGCTATTTAAGAAAGGAAGGATACCGCTATATTAGTAACGGTGTTGCCGAGTTATTATTAGTTAAAGAAGGAAATTAGAAGAAGGTAAAGTTGGCGCTAAGACGACTAGCGCCGCTATTATTAATATTACTTGCTACTATTACTGCACCTGCGGATATAACCTTACTTATACTACGAGCCTAAGGTACCTTTAATTAAAACTTTGATTAAAACTTTAATTAAAACTTTAAGCCGCTTAAAAGATTAAGCGACTAATAGACTAACTAACTAAGGGCAAAACTATAGAGCTAAGCTAGCCGGGGTCGATCTTGCGGACAATAGGTTACTCCTCGATCTATCTAACTCTTTAAGCGAAGCGAACCTCTACTACTACACTTATAATAGCCTTTACCTATAGAAACTAGAAGAACTGAGTTTTTTGAAAAGATATAATTAGTTGACACTTAAAGGCTGCTAAACCTAACTAATTAGGGCTAGTAAAACTACGACAGTAAATAATAGCCCTCGTAATAATAAGAACAAACCCTCGGAAGCGGACAACCCTCGGAAGCGGACATTGCTAGGTCTTTTAAGAGTAGACGCAAAGAACTCGATACGACATTACTTAGAACGGAGGTAGTGCTATAATACCTCGTACGTCTACCTATTATAGTAGGGAAGACGCGCTCGTATTGTAATTAGTCGAAGGCCTTCAATTCTTATAGATATATATTACTTTATAGTTTATTATATATAGAGATAGCGCAGTTGGAGTTATATATTATATTGTTTAAGAGGTGAGGTTTAATATAGTTATATAATTAGGTAGTTAAGTGTTTAATTTAGCGCGGGCTAAGTAGCTTATTAGACTTGCTAAGTTAGCGGCAATAGAGGTCGTAAAACATAGGCAGGCTACGAGGGCGCGGCCTTTAGAAGGGAAGCGTGTATTAGGGCTAAAGAGGCTATACGTAATTAGCATATAACTAGGCTAAGTGAAGCTAGGGTCTTAGTGCCTTAGGCAGGGCTTGGCGCTTAGTAATAGGCTAACTTGCCTGCCTTCCTCCCTCTCCTCCTAGCTCCTTATCGAATACTACCTATACCTACTACCACCCTATCTACCTGCTAATAGACCCTTCTTACACTAAGGAAGGATTAAACCTCCTTTAGCGTTAATAGGCGAGGCTACTCGGTAATAGCGTTTACCCTATACTAATCTATCGATACGCCTTCGGTATTAACGATAAACCCGAGGAATTCGACTTCTTTCTTCTAGAAGGAACATTTCTTTCTATTCGTATATAAGGCGAACTTCCGGAGCCGCGTAAGGATAGCGTATACGTCTCGTACGTAGTCCTCTCGCGTTTTGCTATAGATAAGAATATCGTTAAGGTAGACGATATAGCAAATATTAACTAGGCTAGCTAACGCCCTATTAATATATCCTTAAAACGTAGTAGGAGCATTAGTAAGCCTAAAAGGTATTACCTTGTACTCGAAGTGCCTATACCGCGTATAGAACGTAGTCTTCTACTCGTCGCCTCGCTTAATATAGATACGATAATACGTATCCTATAGGTCTAAGGACGTATACTATTCGGCGTCCTTAAGCCTATTAAGCATTTCGCTAATAAGGGGTAGGGGGTAACGATTTTTAATAGTAATCTCGTTTAGCCCCCTATAATCGACGTAGAGTCTTAGACTGCTATCCTTCTTTAGTACGAATAGGATTAGCGTACTTGCCTCGCTTATACTAAGCTAAATCTAATTATTCTCTAAGGCTAAGCTTAGGTAATTACGAAGGTCGCTAAGCTCTCTTCCTAAAGAATAGTAGAGAGGTTTATATAGCGGCTTCGTTCCGAGGATTAGGTTAATTGTATACTCTACGTCTTCGGGGAGCTTACGTCTCGCTTCGAGCGTTATTATAAAGACGTCTTTAAAGTCTTTAAATTCTTCTAGTAAGGAGGAACCCTTAGCGATGTCGCGGAGCTAGCGAACGCTAATCGTATATATGTATAGGGCGTTACGCATATCCTTCTAGAATTCCTATAGTTCCCGTATGTATATCGAACGCGCTATAGCTTCGTTCCTATAGGTCTAGGTATCTGTCGAGCTATCGACGATTACCTTTTAATCGCGCCTCTAAGGCCTACTAAGAATAATATTAGGGAGGGGTATCTTAAAAGCGTAGAACACTCCGGTAGTAATGCGTTCTTAGCCTATAGAGTCGGCGATCCGTAAGCGTAAATAATACGCTCTGTAGTAGTATCCTCGGTCGCCCTAGAAACTATCGGCACTAGGTAGTACGGCATTAACAATCCGCTAAGGCTAGTATTATAGAACGAATTCTTAAGATACTATATTAATATTAGTAGCATTATCTAATAAGCATTCGACGGACACTTCCCCTTCTTACGTAACGATTACTCCGCGTACGCGTCCCGTAGGTACTACTACTACTAAGCTACTTAGTTAAGATTCCGCACCTATCCCTAGCTCTTAGGAGGTGCCTTATCTTTTCCCTTAGCCTTCGAGTCGTTCTTCTTCTCTTTAGCGTTAGCGGCTACCTTACGTACCGTAGGGTTATCGTCTTTCTAGAGATAGCGGTTCGGGTACGCGTTCTTATAATAGCCTTTCTAGCGATAGCTATAATATTCGACCTTGCTAATATTATACCCGCCTTACGAGTTATCGCCTTTCGTATACTTCCCGCCTACGCTACGGTCGCGATTTAACTACTACTTACGGGCCTAACTATTAGATCGACGCTTCTTGCCTTTACTACCTCTAGTTTTATCGTAGTTACGATCCTTACGTTTGCTAGACGGCTTATTAGGGGTCTCGATGCGCGTCGCAAGCTCTACGAGTTCGTAACGCGTCGTTAGTACCGTATAGTATTTAATAATCGCGCTACGAATCGCTAGCTAGAGTTTAACGAGGAGATAGCGGATCCTATACTCCTCGCTATAGTCGCTAAGTTAATCTTCGAGTACTACGAGCTTAAGGGTAAAGCTTTAGACTAACTGTCCCTTACGCTAACGGGCCGCCTTATACTCGAGGATTACGTCTAGTATACGGTTTATAGGGTCCCCGATATAGTCCCGATAGAAGGTTTTAAAGTCCTAGTAGGTATAATTCTATAGGTCCTTAAGGCTGTTTTTATTATACTATCGCTCCTACGTATCGCCACGAGGTATATAATACTATAAAGCACCTTGCTTTCGTCCGTATAATAGGTAGCTCCAGATAGTATAAAGGTAATAGAAAGTTCTCTAAGGAATCGCCTCGACTCCTTAATTGTATCGCCTTTAAAGGGCTTAGGTTCTTTTAGGCGAGGCTTAATAGCCGTAAGACTAGCGACTACGTAGCTTATACTAGATATAGTAGCTACGCTTAGCGCACTTCCGGAAAGAGGTAGTCGATACGAGATAGATTTAGCTCTCTAAGATTTAGGCCTCTAAATCGACTCGTTAGCTAATTCTTCCTCGTCCTCGTCCTTATCTAGGGATAGAGTCCTCGAAGGACCCTCGCCGGTAGTACCGCTACTCGGAGCTAGCGTATTGCCTACGTCCCTAAGGGTACGAAGGCGCGCATTCTCTCGCTTAGCTTCTTAAGCCTATACTTCTAGCCTAAGCACTTCTTGCTTAGCTAGAAATCGTTCGAGCCGTAGGCGGGTCGCTTCTCGGCGCGCCTAATATTCGGCTTTGTCTTATTATATCGCCGCGTTGTTTTCTAATGCTATCGGCGCTCCTAGGGCATTATTCTATGCATTTCCCGTACTCGGCGCATTCGGATCGCTTACGTTTATCTTTCGGGGTTCTGTAGGCCGCTACGAAGGGTAGACGGTTTAGAACTATAAGAAAATAGGTATATAGTAACGTGTAGAACACCCTCTGCTAATCGCCGTAGTAGAGGGTAGAACTAGACCGTACCTTTTTTAGAATAGGGCAGAGTGTTTACTATTAACTAGGCTACGTACGGATAGTATATATACCGAGCTAGTAACCGAGTATATCCGTACGAGCGACCGAGCTTTTCCGCGTATACGCTAAGTAGGCTTTACGCTAGCGAGACAGTACCGTAGTATACGTAATAATATTACATAATTGTTACATAGGCTTACTAAGGCATAATAGGAGACTTCACTTGCTTAGGTTCTTATAGGTACTCTAGTATAAGGTTAAATAGCTAAGTAAGACGATTGCCTTACTTATAAAGACGTAGTATACTTTAAATGCCGGCTATAAAGCTAACTTGTCGGCAATAGCGAGTGTTGTTAATCGCTAGCGGAAGCTAAAGAGCCCTCTGGCTTTAGGCTCTTAAAGAAGATATATAGATTAGGCTAGTTATACTATATTAAGTTATATGCCTTATATAAGGCAATAGGACTACAATATAAGTAGGCGTATATTAAATAGTGTTTATCCTTCTTATTAAGAGGCTAGTATTTGAAGCCCTAAGCGGTCCTTACGTACTTATAGAGATAGCAACGCTAGCGCTTAAGAACAGGCTTCTAGGAGTATATAGCGTTGCCTCTACGAGCGAGGCGGCGAGCTTCTTTAGTAGCAGGAAGGCTATCGCCCTTTCTAATCTAATAGCGCTTCTATCGAGCTCTGCTAGCATTATAGGTATAATCTGCGACAAACTAGCCTTATTGCCTAGGCGGCGGAGGCGTTAGCGTACGATTAGCCTTTGCTATCGCCTCTATAGCAAGGCGAGTATTTTTCTTACTTTATGCCTTCTATACTATTTGCTACGCTAGTTTAACTCTAAACTTGCGTTAGTTATTAAAGTCCTTATCCTTCTTATCGCTACAAAGAAGTATATATACGTTAATAATAGCGGTATTAAGTAGGAAGTAGAATAATAGATACTAACCCTTCCTTAACTTATACTAAGAGGAATAATAGAACCGGAGCTAATTATAGATATCTACGCTACTTATATAATTATTATAGCGAGCTGCGATGCTTAGTAATAACTTCGGTTCTCGTTCTTCTTTCTAGTAAGGTCGTACGTAGTTATCGATAAAGGCGTTATTACTAGCTCGTAGGCGTACTCGGAGGCGTGTTTCTCGGCTTCGTAGATCGATAGTATTTGTAAGGAACTAAACGAGATTTCTGTCCTACTAGATAACCGCTGCTATACTATAAATTACCTTATATAGCAGTATATCGAATAGGAAACGAGTCGTCTTACGGTTTAGTAGTAGAAAGGTCGATTTCTTCCGCCCTCCCTTTTTTAGAAGCTAATCTAGTTTCTCGAATTTAGCGCCTCTCTAAGGCTACGATAAGGAGCTAGACCTTACTATTGTTAGGATACGCTCTATAGAGCGGAGACGGACACGATTCTAGTATGCAAAGATAATTTATTGTTAGTTAGTTGCTAGCCTAGGAAACTATATATATTAATCGTCCTAATCTGCGGTAGGATCGATAGTATCCGGAGTAGGATCGGCCGCACTACTATCTAAACCGTAACAACCTCCCCCCTAAAAGGAAAGACTTATACGCCCTCGTATATAATGCGCCGCCTAATGCTTCTTAGTACTGTATCTACTAATACTAATGCTTATACTATTTGCACTATATCCTATTAATCGTATACTAATGCTTATACTAATAGGTAACTTCTATACTATATCCTATTAGTCGTATACTAATACTTATGCTAATAGATGCTTTCTACTACGCTTAGGGGTAGATAGCGACCCGTCGTCGGCCTAGGCGTTAAGGGTATCGCGCTTGCGCTTACGCTTCGACTCTAGGGTCTCTATAGAGGGCTCTAGCCGAGTAACGGTCGGTACAATAGTAGCCTTCTTACGGAGGACGTGCAGATCTATCTCCTTAGCGATACTATTATATAGGCCTATAACCTTAGCTATATGCGCCGCCGTCTCGTAGGTAGTGTCTAGCGCCGCGTTAGGCATTATCTTCTCCGTAAGCTTACTAAAATCGATTAAGCCGTCGCTATAGCGGGCGTCTAGGTCTAAAGTGTATTTGCTTAGGTATCGATCGGTTACCTCCTATAGGCCGTTAATCTCCTCTTCGGTAGTATTACTAATGCTACTACCGAGAATTGCTAGCGAATCGGCTAGAACTAAGGCGACGGTAGGTAGGTTACTAGCAGTATCGCGGAGAAAATCGTCCGCGAGGAGCGCTATGTTTTGCTTACCGGTCTAAAGCGCGACCTATGCTACTATACGGTTCTAAGCGGCTGTTACTAGTATTATATCTCTACTGTCCTTTATCTGCGCTATAAGGTAGTCGTAATGCTTAGCCTGTCGATATACGAGAAGTGCGTTCTAGTTAAGAGAGCGGTTAGTAAGCATCGTCTAATTAACTACTAGTTATAGGCGGCCTCTAGCGCCGCTTAGAGCGTAGGGAGGCAGGGTCGGAAGTAGCGGCAATTTAAGGTCTACCTACTCGATCGCGCTAGCAAATATAGCGGTATTTTCGGTATTATTACTCTCCTTACGCGACGGCGGCGGTAGTAGCGGCATACTATAGTTACTGTCTACGCGTAGTCGTATACGACTTAGCTTATCGGCCTCTAGCTATTTATTAACGCAGCCGCCTCGCGACCCGTTATTTTAGCTCCGCGATAGAGGTAGAGCGGCCTAAAGCAGAATCTTGCCGAAAGTAACGGCGTTCGTAGTATTACCCTTATCTAGCTTATAGTTATCGTTAGGAATAAGGTAGGAAGATACCGGGTCCTACGTCTCGTCGACGTTATACTAACGAGCGCTCTCGTTACGATCCGCGAGCGAATTAACTATATTATCTCTCGTAGCTACCGGTACGAAGGCGTTAGGTACCGGTTGCTTATTTATCTTCTTCTTAGGCTAGTTCTTTAAGATTCCTAAGGGCACTCTAAAGCTAGCGGGTAGGTTCGCTATAATCTTATCTATATAGGCCTTAAATAGGTTACTTATATAGTCCTTATCTCTAAAGGATAGCTATACGATCGCGTCCTAATCGACGGCGATCTTCTTATCGAGAGTAAGTATAGGGATCTTCTTAAGTTTAGCCTCGACGTAGCTTATATACTCGCGATATCCTACTAGAACCTAAGGATATCCGTACGATTTGTATATTACCGTATCGTCGTATATCTTATTAGGGTCGACTAGGTCGGCGGTATAGCCCTCTTTCTATAGGGAATAGACGCCGTATACGTAGACATAGCGCTAATAGTAATCCTTAACGTCCTAAGTAACCGCCGGTTCGCCTAACTAGCGACGCTACGGCAATAGGAGACCTTAAGCGTTAAACGTCGTTAACTAGTGTCGCTATAGCTATTCGGCGCTAATAAGACTAGCGACCTTTATACACATTAGTATATAGACGTATCGGTCGCTAATTTGCGCGTTTTCTAGAGGGAAGCGAAGTATAGAGAGTCGACCTATAATAGGGTCGAATAGGAATTAGTAGACTAGAGCGTTAGTAAGATCGGCCTTACTACCCTTTTCTTAGGCAATTCTTATACTAACCTCGCGGTCGACGCCTCGGGTACGATAGATAATATCTAAACCGTCGATAGTATAGATATATAGGGCAGGGCGTCTATTGCCTATAATAGCGACAATATAGTCGAATAGAAGTGTCTCTTCGACCTAGTTATAGGCTATAATAAGCGGGAGCGCTAGTAGATGCTATACATTTCGCATAAATTAACGGATAGCGAGACCGATCGCGCAATATCGTAGAGGCGGTAGTTACGCGAAGAAGCGGTAGTCGGTTAGAGGCTAATCGTCGACGGCGTCTAGTCCGTAGCGCAAGTACGCGGACTAAAACGTTACTAATCGCAGGAAAATTCCTCTAAATTTCGTATCTAACGTTAGAAAATCGAGTAGACGGCCGTCGGTATTAAGGGCTCTACGCGTATATAACCGAATAAGGGTGCGTTCCGCTATAGGATCGGTATAATTAGGAAGATCGTACTCGTTATCCGGATAGTTACACTTCTCGATTAACTCTAGCGTACGGAAAATAGAGTAGTCGAGTTCTAGGCCGCTATCTAGAATGCGGAAGGTCGTAACTAGCTTATTGTATTCGCGTTCCTAAAGGGTAGCGTCTACGTCGTATACTAGTTACGCGGTATAGTAATACAGTTCGGTAGGGATCTATATCGGGTTGTCGTAATATAATAACTTTAGATAGAGCAGGTAGAGCTTTAAGCGCGCCTAAATATATTCTACCTACTAATCGTAAGGCTTATTTAGGCGAAACAGCTCTAGTAAGGCACCGTTTACGTCCCGTTTAAATAAAGCTTAAAAGATGTATTACGCTCTATCGTAGTAATAGTTACTATAAAACTCCTTATTGCCCTTAATGCCTATAAACCGGATTCTAGCTACTAAGGAGTCGCACTCCTCCGCTTCTTTTAGCTAGCGGATGCAAGCGGCCTCTAGCGTTTCCGACTATCCGACGAAGCCGCGCGTTCTTAACTCGTCGATAGTGCGCTAGTGCTAAGTAAATTCGGCGTCGCGCTAGAATTAGTATAATTAAGGCCGACGACCGGGCGAAGGTAGGGCGAAATAAATAATTCGCTTAGCAATTATATCGTTAGTTAGTAGTCTCGATCGTAATAGTTAGAGCACTAGCGGTAGCGCCTCTAGGGACGCGAGTCGTAGGCGAGAACGCGTAGACGCCGGCTAAGCGCGTAATCGAGATGTCGGTAGGGCCTACGAGTACGAGAATAGCGCTTAAGATCGTAGCTACGGTATAGGTAATAACAATTTCGGTAGTGCGGCTAGGAACTATAGAGATAGCGGCGGTAAAGTCGATTATTGTTACGCTAAAGTCGATTATCCTAGCAACTTCGGCGGCAGCTACGGAGACCGCGGAGGTAAAGTTAATTGTCCTAACGATAATAAGATCGCCGGTAATACTCGTAACGTCGACGTACGCTCTACCTATAGTCCGTTATCTATCGAATGTTCTAGGCCTACTAACCGAGCGCGTGCTTCCTTAAGAGCCTCGTTAAGCGTTTTATATACGCTTTCGTGTCTATCCCTTAGAGCTTCTAGTACGTCTAGCCCTATATTAGCGGTAGGGTTGTACTAATCGCAACGTAAATAATAGGCATCGCCCTCGGCATAGTCTCGTAGGTACGCGTAGTTAGGTCGATAGCGCTAGACGTACTCTCCCTCGATCGTATCCGTAGTATTAGCGCTCTTAGGTACGAAGTCCTACGTATCGAGGCATAGGTTCTACGACTAAGCTAGGTTATCGCGCTAGATAGCGTCGATCTTTTAAAAGATCTAATAGCCGCGAAGTAGCGGAGGGTCCTACTAAGCGCCGTCGAATAGATAGGCCGCTAACGTCGCACTCTAATTGCGCCTAGTCGTAAGCGATTCGATAGCGCTTCTCTAACTCGCTTTCGCAAAGGAGTAAGTCGGGTTAGCTACTACGATAACTGCTAGCGCGTAGGCGCGCAAGTAGGTAAAACTCGCATCGCGTAGTAGCTTAAGGGCTAAATTAGGGAGGATTAGTCTCGCGTTAGCGAACTAGCGACGCTAGGCTATATTAAATTGTCTAATCGTTAGGCTAGTATTATTTAATCCGGGCTCGTTAGGATAGGCTACGAAGTAGTCCTTTATTTCTATCCGGTCCGCTTTATTCTTACCTTAATTGTCCTCTAAGTTAGTACTATCCCGCTACGCTTTATTCTCCTCCTAATTACTACCCGGCTCGCCCTTATTAGCGTCGTTTCCGCTGCCCTTTTCTCTAGCATTTTCCCGATCGCCGCTCCGCTCGTTACTATCGGCCCTATTCTCCCTAGCATCCTAACTAATATCTTCCTAACCGGCGTCGAGTTCGCTATCCTTAGGGTCTTCTATAATCTCTAGGATATAGCTGGTAATAAATAGGCTATCGCTAGGGGCGACGCGGCGCTTAGCCTCGCGGTCGGCGAGCATCTAGCTATAGTATTCTGCGCCTCTATTAGTAATATAATAGTATGCGCTATTATAGAGAAAGACGTAGCTGTCTATAATAAGTGCCTCGGTAGCTAGGAAAACGGAGTAGGTCGGCTAAGCAAAGGCCTTAGCTACCGCCGAGTAGAGAGTAACGAGCTATAGGTCGCCTAATAAGAGATAGGCTAAGATCTGCCTACGGGCTTCGGCGGTTTCCTAGGATATTTCCTTCTTCTAGCGTAAGTAATAGGGAGGATCTCGGCCTACTTCGTAGCAACGATAGCCTTCCCCTCCGGTCTCGGTAATTACAAACAATCCGTTTCCTATATCCTTTAAAAGGCCGTCGGTATATATTAGGCTTATTCTAACGCTAATCGTCTAAGTCGGTAGGCCGGCAATTTTCGTAATATATGCTTTAATATCGTCTACCGTAAACTGTGCGTCTTCTCTAAAGGAAACGCCTACTACGAGAACTTGCTTTTCTTATACTTGCTATAACGGTTCTCCTAGAACTAGCTCTATAGTAGGCGCCTCTAATGTCGCGCTCGCCGAGCGAAACCGAATGTCGACGTTCTACTATAAAAAGGCAAGGAATATATTCTAATCGAGAATCCGGGTTAGGATATTAAAATTAATACTAATAGTATAGATAGAATAGCGACTATCGGCAACTCGGGCCGGTTGCCGTCTACGATAATAGTTAGGGTCTAAGATAGCGCGGTAGGAATAGGTTGTCTACCGGTATAAGCGCGTTACGACTCCGTAGGAGCCGTATTACCGCGCTAGCGCTCGGACCGACGCGGCTACGTTTCGTCTAAAAAAGGCTAACGATAGCGTATTTTCTTAACTACTCTTCTAATACTTTTCTAAGGGGGTTGCTCGTCTTCGGGGTACGCTTACTCGAACGCTTCGACTAATTCTCGCGTAGCTTCTAGATTATCGATATCGTACTAAACGTTATAGGCGTCGCTATAGCCGAGCTACTTAACTAGAAACTAGCGGATCGGCTTGCTACGGCGAACGATTATACGTCTATCGAGCACCCTCTCTATCTCGTAAGAATCTCCTTCGTTATAATCGCTAAGTACTTCTTCTATAGCTACCGGTAGTAGTTCGTAATTAGCCTTTCGTCCGAAGGGGTCTAGCTCCGACGGGGCCTTCTTAAGATACGCGATAGAGATTACTAGATAGATTTTTATAATCGGCGGCAGCTCGAGACGGTATACGAGCCGACCGATACGCTCGAGCACCTTAAATAGACCTTCGCGACGATAGCCGAACTTCCGTAATTGCCCTAGAACCTTATAGCCCGAATAACCGAGCCTAACGGAGAGCTTAAGTATAACTTTGTCGCCTAGACGCAGCATTAATAGCTTGTGCTTAGCGTTATATTGTTCTTTTATCTTTATCGCTCCCTACGCTATCGTATCCTAGGCTTCCTTCTAGATCCTACCTCGGGCCGCCGCTAATTCGTTAGGATAATTATCTAAGTACGTAATCGAGTCTAGGTTCGTACGCTTCTCTATTACGATTTCGTTAGGCGACTATCCGGTTATAGCGCTACGGGAATTGTTTAACGTAGCCTAGAGAGAAGCGATATACTGCGTCTAATCTTCGCCTAGGTGCTTAGAGAGCTAGTATCGAAGTGCGGTTTTAACTATCTAATTCGTTCTTTCCGATTACCTATCGGTTTAGGGGTAGTATACTATAGAAGTTAGTAGCTTAGAGCGCAATCGGTCGAAGACACCCTTTATAAAGCCTAAGAGCTAACGCGGGTCTCGATCGGCGATTATTACTATAGGGAAGCTTATATCTATAAGGCAGAGGTAGTCGATATACGCTACGCCCTACCGCGCTGCCTCCTAATCCTTACGACCTACGACTATTGCTACTTTTTTAGAGAATTTGTACGTAGATGTAAGGATAGCATCTATGCTACTAGGGCTAACTAGTAGCGCCGTTACTAGATCTACCGTAGCGGTATAGAAAACGCCTCTAGTTAGCGGGATAGGTTGCAATTCGCTATATAGCGTATAACGCTACGTTTAGATTAAAAGGCACTACTAGCAATAGTTAATATACTTGCGGAGTTTCCTACTTATACCCTAGATATAGAAGGACGCTTAGAGCTAGTCGTAGTAGCGATAGAAGCCTTAATAGTGCCTGTCGTCGTACGCTTGCGTAAACACGTCCTTAACTATAGACTAAGGGATATATAAACGCTCGCGACCTGCCGTAGATTCGCGATAGTAGAGCAGGTCGTCGCGCTCGAAGAACTTAATCTCTAAGGGGTTGCTAAACTCGTCCCTAGCGAACAGATCCTTGCCTTTGTTATATAGAACTAGGTCTTTCGTAATAGTAGGGATATCTACTCTATCGAGATATAAGCGCTCGAGCGCGTTACGCGCTTGCGCGTAGCGTACTAGGCGCTATACTATTAACTAGTAGTCGTCGTGCTCGTATGCTAGCGAAAGCTTACGCTTAAATACCGGATCTATTTCTACTAGAATTGTATAGAACGCCCCTAGACTAGACGAACCGCCGTGCCTATAGTACGCAAAGGGATCTAAATTCTCCGCCTCCGGATCTTTCTTAGGGGATTCGAGGTCGCCGAGAAGGCGACTAAGAGCGTCCGGAACTAGGTAGATACAGCCTAGGCGATATACTATACTAATACGAAACTAAGATAGGTATAGGGATGCCCGCACTAGCTTAAGGTTTTGTTTACCCGTATTAGTAGTCGTAGTTAGCGAGACCGAGTTAGTAAGGCCTACTACGGCGTAGTAATCCGTAAAGATCGTAGTAGGGTACGCTAAAGCGTGTATTAAATAGCCGATTTTTCTTACTATCTAGACAATCCCGGAGTACTCTAGCTTAGTTAGCTAGTACCTCTTCTCCGCGTTACTTAATCCTCGGCTAAGAAATAGAATCGGCTAGATACGGTAGCGAGGGAACAGTTGCGCCTTGCCGTATTCGTCGAAGAGCGACTCTAGATCGCCCTTAACGTAGTAGACTACTACGCTATACCCGAACTCCCTCGAGGAGTCTATATTAGCGTAAAGTCGTCTAGAGTAGTCGAAATAATAGAGAAACTTAGGCGATCTAAACATAGATTAGAGGTAATTAAATGCCTTAACTAATTCTAGGCGATGCTCTAGATTTTTCCCTAATAGAGTCGTCGCGACGAGCCGCCGTTTTCTATTGCCTATTAGTAGGGCTCCCTTAAGCAATCTAGTCTTCTCGGCCTATAAAGGGGCGGCTATCTGCGCGTAATAGGGTATATACTAACGGAGCTAGTTAGTTAAGCTAAGGTAGTATTCTAATTTCTAGACAGACTCTAGGAACTAGAGCGAGGTAATCGCGGCGATTTTCTTATCGCTCGTCGCGAGACCTAGCCTACTAACGTATTAGCCTAGCAATATCGCCGATAGGAAACCGAGAAACGTCTTCTTCGGACTAATGCTAATAGAGACAGCGTCTAGTAGGCAAAAAACCTTCTCTAAATAGCGTAGGTGCTCCTCTAGCGTCTGCGAGAATACTACGATATTATCGATATATACTCGAGCGAAACCCCGATAGTCGCGTAGGATGCGATCTAGCTTCCGCTAAACGAACTATATACTGTTCGAGTAGCCTATAATAGCTACGTTAAACTGCTCCTATCTACGGTAGGTATTAATCGCTAGTTTATAGCGATCTTCCTTACGTACTCCCTATTAGTAGAAGAATGTTAGGCAGTCTATAGTACTAATATAGTTATATCCTACTAGGAGGCTAAATAGGTCGGCCTAGAGCGGAATCTAGTAACTATCTAGTATAGACATACGGTTTAGAGCGCGAATGTCTACTACCGCTCTAGGTTTGTTAACGTTGCCGCCCTTCCCGTCGGGCACGCGCTTCTAAACTACAAAGACGGGGAATCTAAAGGGCGTCGGTTTAGTCGTAAACTCTATCTTGCCCTAGTTATAGAGATCTTCGTATATCTTGTCGACTACTTCTCGATCTCGCTTTCCTAAATTAATTACCTTTAGCGAAGGAAGCTTGTTAAGGTAGTCTAGGGTCGTAGGAATCGGTATATATTTAGACTCGGGGATGTTAATAATCGTACGTCGATCCGTAAAGAGCTTAGGGTATTTCTTAACTACTACGGCAATCGCGTCCGCCCGATCGGGCGTACCGTAGATAGTTATACCTAACTCGTACTTCTACTTAAGCTTAGCTATTATTATTAGCGCGTTCGGATTTAACGCGGCTAGCTTATAATCCTTAGCGTTAACGTAAAAAGCGCCTTCGAAGGTAGAATCTAGTAGCGTACTAATTCGCTAGCCGGCCTTTAGAAGTGCTTTAGAGGTAGAATTATTACGGACTTGCGCGTACGAGAAGGACGAGTCTACTAACTAGTTATATACCGATACTAACGGCGGCGATCTAGTAGACAATCCCTAGGCAGATCTATACGGTTGCAGTACTAATCCTGCTTCTAGTAAGAAGTCGCGTTATCGTAGTAGATCGCCGGCAAAATTAACTAGGACTATAGTTACCGAACGCGGTAGAAGTAGGACATCGTTTGCTACGCGGATAGGGCGATTTAAGACTAGTTTACCCTTTTTCTGCTTTACGCTAACCTTAAAGGTAGCGTTGCCCTAATTAGCTACCGTAACCTTCCTCGCTAGTACGTTAATCTTTATGCCTTTAATAGCGACCGTGTCTATTCCCTATAGGACCTTAGCCTTTAGACTCGGAACTAGGTAAACCTCGCGGACTATATAAGCGAGCGCTACCGTGCCGTCCGTACGCTACGATAGTATATAAAAATCTAACTAAATATACTCGGATATAGCCTAAGCTCCTACGATATCCCTAATTTTAAGCGGCTTATAAAGATAGAGAATCTAGATATCGGGGCGCTACTAAAGCACGAATGCTTTATCGGCGAGAGTTATAGTATAGCCGGTATCTAAACAAATCTACTTTATAGCGCCCTAGGGCGAAAATCGATAGGGAAACGTTATATACTAAAAGTTACAAAAGGCGTAGCCGCGCTATACTAACGGTAGCGCTACAGATCGGTAAACTATAGGGTTGTCTAGCAATCTTTGCTATATAGGCGGCGGCGGCGCTAATTTCTTCGAGTAGCCGGCACGAACGTAATAGTATAAGAGATTTCTCGATGCGAATTTATAACTATATATCTTATAGGTATAGGCGGACGAAAGATATAGACGAATACTAGAGGGGACCTTAATTTCTTAAGGGACTTCCGCCGCGAGCGAGAGAGGAGTGCCGATACTGCTAAAGTAGGTACTATACTCGGACTAATATAGGTCCGAATAATATATATCTTCGCCTAGGTCGCCGAAGTAACCTTACTTAACGGATTAGGCGTCGTCCGCGTCCTACGACCGGTCCTATAACTGTTCTAGGTTAGCGTCCTCGGCCCTATAATAGGCCCGTTTAGAAGGAATCTGCTCCGGGGCTTCCTCGCTACTAAAGTGCGCTTATTAACGATTATTCTAGCGCAGCTTTGTATTAGCGGCCCTATCGAGGCGCTTTAGATCCCTCTAAGGGAAGAACTTCTTCTATAGCTCGCTTCCGCTTACATTAGGTTGCTAATTATTCTAATAGTAGTTATTAGGACGATTCTACTATTTGTTAGTATTAAAACGGGCGCGATACTCGCCTAACGATCCGGTTCGGCTAGGATTATCCTTCTAATTCCGAGCACCGTCGGCTCTCCTTAGTAGATTATCGCGACCGACTCTCTAATAGTTAGGCTAGCGACGATTCTTACCTCCGGTAGCTATCTACTCCTATATATAGAACTTCTTCTCGTAGGCTGTAACGAATTCGTCCGTCGTCGTATTCTTGTCTAGTTCGAATAAAGCCTTCTAGAAACGCGGCTCTAAACGGCGATAGGCCTATAGGATCTATAGTTCTTTACCGAAGCTAGCGTCGCCTACTAACCTTATCGTCGTAATAATATAGTTTGTAATCGACTTCCCTACTCTAACGTCCTTCTACCTATACGACTACTAGTTAAGTAGCTTTATCGCCTTTACCGCCGAAACCTTCTAGCGCTTGCTAAGCTTCTCTTGCTAACGCTTAATACTATACCTCTTACGAAGATAGCGGCGATCTTAACTAGAAATCTACGCCTAGTACTAGGTCTATATAATTCCGCGGAAATAAAGGGAAATATTAAGGCGAACCTCCTCTAATTCTACGATATATATATAGTCCTTAGCCGCCGAGATAAAGGCGTATACCGATCGGTAGGTTATTTTATTGCCTACTAAGGCGTAATCGCCGTCGCTATGTTCTATTATACTTAGCGTCGGGTCGAAGAATCCTAGACGAGCTAGATCGAACCTAGGACGGTACCGATAGTCGGCCGGTTCTTCGGAGTCTAATTTAGACGAGGAACGATCTCTATAATAGCGATAATAGCGAGCCCGGCGATGCGCGCTATATTTTCCGCTATAGTAGCTATTATCGTCGCTCGACGAGCTATTAGATAGCAAAGGGGAACCGCGAGCGTAATGCTTTCCCTTCCGGTTCTTACGCTAATAACCGGGATTTAGCTCGCTATACTCCGTATAGCTATCGTATTAGTTAGCGTCGTACGAGCTACTATTTTACGTATAAGGGCCTAGGGTATAAGCTTGCTAGTAAGCTTATTAGTAATAGCGAGAATTATCTAGACGAAATTAGCGTAACTAGCCTATATTCCCTCTAGTATAGGTAGCGTAGCCCTAGGGCGGCGCTTGTTAATAGCAGCGAGGGTTATCGGGAGCGAATTGTCGTATCTAGCTAGGAGCAGCCTAGCCCTAGGCGTACGTTTGCTAGTAATATAGCAGATTAGGAGCGAATTAGCCCGTCTAGGTAGCGTTTCTATTACGTTTAGGCTCCCGAGCAGCCTAGCCCTAGGTATACGGTTGCTAGTAACTACGTAGATCGGGAATAAATTAGCCCGCCTAGCTAGTATTTCCGTTGCGTTTAGGCTTACGAGCGGCCTAGCCCTAGGCGTACGTTTGCTAGTAATTGTATAGATTATTAGGAGCAAATTTGCCTATCTAGCTAGTATTCCTATCGCGTCCCGGTTGCTAGTAGTAGCGAGGATCTCCGCTAGCATTCCCTCTGCTATATATAGCGTAATTATAGCCTTAATTACCGTCTAGACCTAACTGCGGGCCGTAGCTAGCCGGTTAGCCGTCGGGCGAGTTATTTAGATCCTATAGCGAGTCGCGGTAGCTGCTCTCGGAAACTAAACCGGCTCTCTTAAGTCGCGATCTCTAACGCCGGCTAAGATAGTCCTCGACTTACTCTTAGAACTCGTAGCTATAATAGCCGTCGTAGTCTTCCTACCCTAGATCGTCCTAGCTTAGACCCCGTAGTGGTTCGGGTTGGTTTAGTTTGGTTTGCCAAGCCGAAACTCTGGTTTGGTTTGGGTTGGTTTGCTAAGCAACTATATAAGTAGCTGGTTCGAACCATATAATTTATCGGTTTTTAAGAAGTGTACGAATGTATACGTAGCTTTAAGCAAGCCCTTTGTAAGACTTAGCAGTGTAGCCGGCAGCGTAGCCGGCATTTTTAGTCCTTAGTACTTATAGAATTTTCGAATCCTACTTAGGCTACGTAGTTGTATAAAGGTACTTATATAACCTCAAATCTATAGACAATCAGCTAAGGGCACTAACCAATTAAAAGCATATATACATACACACAAGGCATTATAGTTCAGTTCGGAAACTACACTCCTTAGGTATGAATTTCATCCTTTCGTTTACGGTTCAATTCCCTAACTGCTTAGTAGAATGTCTTTATCTAGATCTAGGCAGAACTTATCGATTTCCCTAGAAGTCCTCCTCCTTGAGAAGTTTATATACTTTCCTACCGAACTATTCGACAACATTAAGTACTAGGATAGCTCCTCCCTCGGTATCGGTATAGTATATAAAAGAGCTATAAGGTAGCTCTATAGAACGTTCTACTAGTTACTCGCTATACTAAGGCCGAATGCTGGTTCGTTCCTTAGAACTCTTAGTTATTTAGGAGATATAAAGGGTAGGGCAGGTAGTGACTTCGTGTTGCATAAGGAGGTAGAGGCTGCTATAGAAGAGGCCTTCAACCTATAGAAGATAGTAAAAGATATAGAGGTAGCTGCAGGTCCAGGTACCTAGTTGAATTTTTAGTAGGTAGAGTATAAGGATATTTAGAGGGAGTATTAGGTAGAGTTGCGAAGGCAGGTGTATAATATGCTCTAGAAAACAGGGATAGTACCTATAACTATAACTATTAGGCTCTTCAACCTTCCTTATTTTTCCCTATTTTCTTTTTATAAAAATCTAAACTAATACAAATCAACCGGAATGTCTATCTTCTTTTAGTTCTTTAAAAAACCTAGCAGCGTAGCTAGTAGCGTAGCCGGCAGCGTGGCCGGCAGCGTAGCCGGCCTTTTTACTCCTTAGTACTAACGGGATTTTAGGAGACTTCTATTCCGTACGGCTAATAAAGCATACTATACTATGTATATATGCTTAGAGAGTATTCAGAGCGCGGTATATAGCGCCGTATAACAGCGGCTCATTTCGTATACAGAAAAGCTTGCAGATAACACTACGAATATCCTTTCTACTAGAACATCTATCCTACTTAGCACCGTCTCGAATATAGACATTCTAGCCTTTCAGAATCTGATCGAGTGCTTTGAAATCCTTGTCTATAATCGTTATACGCTTCGCGTAGATAGCTATAAGGTTGACCGCTAAAATAGTATTAGTATAGTCCGAAAAGAGGTAGAAGAGAAACATATATTCGAAGATATAAACCAGGTAGGCTTCTGTAGCCTCTTAAAGGGCGCCTATCGCGGAGGCTTAGAAGCGAAGGTCCGTTCTATAATCCTAGGCAATTTCGCGAATAAGTCGTTAGAAAGGAGTTTTGCGGATTAGGAGCTAAGAACTCTTCTAATACTACCGAATCTTACGGAGGGCTACGGCTAAAGAAGGATTAGTAAAAAGACAGTAAGAATGCCGGCTACGCTACCGGCTACGCTACCGGCTACGCTGCCGGCTATAAATAGGACTTACTTCTTAGGCGCTATCGACGCTTCGTACGATTGCTACTAGCAGTAGAAGCGCTAGTTGTCGTCTTGCGTAGAGCCTTACCCGCCGTTGTCTTACGCGGAGCCTTGCCCGCCGTTGTCTTACGCGGAGCCTTACTCGCGACGCCCTTTCTAGCACCGGAGCTAGCGGCAGCAGTAGCAGCTATCTTACGTTAATATACTATACTCGTTCCACTATTTCCGATCTTATTGCGACCCGTAGAAGTAGCAGGTCCCTTCTTGCGAGGCGTCGTAACTTAGTTAAGTGGACTCGCTATTATAAAAGTCGTCGAATTGAGGAAAAAAGTACGTTACGAAGGTATACGAAGGCGCGCGCGGAGCGAGGGTATTGCGGAGGTAGTAGATATAGAGCGTAGAGGTATAGGTATCGATACGAAGGTTGAATATAGCGGTAGTGTCGCGGTATCGCTAGGCAATAGAGTAAGCTTCGCGCAAGCCTATATTATAGTAACGTTAGAGTAAGGAAAGAAGGCAGGCACGGCTAAAAAAGGTAGGCACGGCTAAAAAAGGCAGGTACGGCAGACTTTGAAATATAGCCGGCATATATAGCCGGCATAGTAATAGGCGAAAGCCTCCTTTTAATAAATAGCCGGCGTAATAATAGTATCCTACTATAGTATAGATATTCTTTAGTAATGCCTTTACTAGCTATAGTAATCTTATAAGTAACCTAGGCCTATTGCTAGTAAATATAAGAAATATCAGGTAGGCTATACTAAACAAGCTAGTTATTTAGCAGGAAAAGGCCTACTACCGTCTCTATATGCCGGCTACGAGTGCCGGCTACGAGTGCCGGCTATCGCTCTAAATTCAACTCCGCCCTATCTCGGAGGCTAAGGTACCGAGCGGAAACCCTACAGCTTATATTTACTCGGTTATCGCGGAGCGCTTATAGGTAAGGTATTAGAAAAGAGTATAAAAAGTACGAGAAGAGTATCCTAGGATATAGGTCGTAAGTGAATAAGAGTAGCACGCCTAGTTATTTATATAGTACGTTACTCTATACGACTAAGAGCCTATATTATCTTGTGCTTCGCTTATAAGACCTCGACTCTACTAGTATACTATCGATCTCCTCCTCGGTCGCTAATACGCTGTCTTAATTCTTCTTCGAGTTGCCGGACTTAGTGCGCATCTATAGCTATACAATAGCGCTACGTATTATAGAGAATTTCTCGTTGAAGTTTCTCTCTCGTAGGCTTGCTATCTGCCTCGTAGTATAGAGGATCAAAGTGCTAATGCTAAAGAATCTCCTTGTAGTTAGGATGCTAGGGCTCCTTAGGACCTTTATATTTTGGGTCTAAATAGAGACGTATTATAAACGTTCTATCGCCCTTTCGCTTACTACCCGCTAGGTCGCGATATACGAAGAAACTAATCTAAATGTAGCTCGTCTCTGTAAGAGCCGGGTGAATATAGAGCGCTAGGTTTCTACTTCGTACCTTAGATTTAGGGACGGCGCGGAGATAAAATTAGAAATGTAGCCGGCACCTATAGCCGGTAAAAGGATACGAAAATGGGCCTCCTCCTAGGTTAATCTAACGACTAAATACAATTTCCAACTAATCCGCTATAAACCGACGCCGAATTTTAGCTAGAAGCTATATATCTTTATTTTGAAGAGTAACCCGCTTCGCATAGATAGCAAGGAGGTTTAAAAGCTCAAGCTCGGTTACGAGAAATGCCTCCGTAGCTTCCTAAAGAGCACTAATCGCCTTAGCCGTAAATCGTATACTAGACCGAAAATCTAATATAATTTCTCGGACGAGTCGCTAGAAGGGAGTCTTAGGGATTAAAAGCTCGGTCCCTCTTTTGTTTTAGAAAAGCCGGATCTAGCGAAGGGCAATAGTACCTAGTTTAAAGCGCCGCTTCTTTGTCGTCGAGTCCTGCCTTATTCCCTTTCTTTTAATAGAAAGATAACTTTTCTTCGCGATAGTCTTCGTCCGCCTACTCTTTTTAGCCTTCTCCTATCTACCTATAGCCTTCTTGTTTTTCGGTACTGTTTTCCGAGGAACCCCCTTCCTTCGTATATACTGCGGAGAGCCTTACTCTTCCGATATCTCGTTCTCGCTACGGTCTCCCTATACTTAGCTTGCTTTACCCTTACCCTTTAGCCTCTAAAGATATTCATCTACGCGTTTAGGCGACGAGGGTATATCGGTAGGACCTAGAAAATTAATAAGCATATAATCGTAGGGAGACATTAATGCTTCTTGCCTTCTAGAACAAATAGTCTTCTATTAAACCGCCTTATTAGGTTATCGTCAGATTCGAATAAAAAATAGTAGCTTAAGGAAGGGGAGGCAGCCGGCTTAGGAAGGCCCGAAGAGCCGAATCCTTAAGGCATGTTTGTCTTTAAGAATATAGGGAAAGGGAAGAAGGAGAGGAAGAGCGAACAGAGAATTAGAAATAGTCCGTAGATAAGCGGGGTCGGTTGCTATAGCAACTAGTCTGTTTAGGTCCTAGGAATTCGAAATACATTTCGGATATATACCGGCTATATACGCCGGCTATATTACCTTATACGTAAACGCTTCGTCTCCTTAAAGCTGCTCTAAGCCTATATACGTTTCCGCTTCTCGACCCGGTATCGCTTTCTACCTCCGCCCTCCTCCTCTTCGTTATCGCTAATTAGGGTTTCGCTTAGACTAAATTTCGTATTCTCTTCGCGCTCCTAGGTTTCTTCGATCTTAAGGTTTTCCAATTCCTCGATCAACTCCTTTAGTATAATCTTTAGTAACCTACCTTAGCGATTCTAGTAGAGGAGATAGTATCGGAATACTATAATAGATTCGAAGGTAGTAGGCGAGTATGTTCGATTAAAGCGGCCCTAGTAACGAGCGATACTAAAAGACCTCTTATAGCCTATACCTGCGCTCGGGATAGCGAGGACGTCCCGAGCGACCGACGCTATCGTTAGAAACTTAGGCTCTAACCGCTACTATATAGCGAGAATATCGTCTCCGAATTCGTTTAGAAGACCGGTAAGATCTAGAGATTATTAGCCCTCTTTCCGAGCCTACGGGTTTATACTTACTCGCGCGCCGATAGAGATCGAACTCTTCCTTATTTACTTTAGTAGTTGCTTCCTCTTCTGCCTCTACTTCCTACCTACGAAATAGGTATAATGTCGGAGCCTTCTAAACCTTCTTTTTCTTTGTAGGAGCTGCATTTAGACTAGTTTCTTTCCGACGCTCGTAGAACATCTTTTCTAGAATAGTCTAGTAATGCTTCGGCTATACCTCGTCCGCCTTCTATTCCGGCCTCTGCTAGTATATATCCTTTTCTACCGGGTTAAGCAAGTACGTAACGCTATAGATATCCCCGAACGAGTTAAAGGTAGTACTGTAATATTTATACAACTTAGCATAGGAGGTGTCTATAGCTTTCGTTATAGCTACTTTCTAGAAAACGCTCTTCTTAGCTAGCTTAGCTACGGTTTCTTCGAGCTCGTTAAAGAGCCAGTTATAGTACGTAAAGATAAGGTGGATCGTCGGTCCTCGGGTTCTTCTAATCGTAGTAGTAACCTTCGCGTAATGCTTACTAATATCGACGAGATACTCTACTTAGCGCTATTCGGCGGCGGTAAGGCCGAGCTACTTAATACCCTCGGAACTCTAATAGATCTCGAGAGCGGTACGTAAAGTACATCCCTTCGTAACTATATAGAAAGTCGAATCGAACCGGGTCTTAACGTCTTAGGTAAAACGGAGTAGGCGCTAAGGAGGCCGCTTTTGCTATCGCTTATTCTATGCGATATTCTAGGCATCGGTTTTAGGGCGCTCGATTAGGTTCTTTTAAATAGCCTCGAATCGGTTATATCTCTGTAAGCTCGAGTTCGTATATATTGCTAGACGACGAAGCTAGAGAAAAAGAGTTAGAACTATACTAGGTTGCTAGCTATAGGTGCCGGCTACGGACAAAAGTTATACCTTATACAAAACGAGAGCGAGGCTCTCTACCTTATCCCGTCTTATTACTGCAATAAGTTTCTCGACTTTCGACTTTGCTTTATCCTTATCTAGGATCTTCTATTAGTCGTCGTTTAATAGTGCAATTTTAAGCGTCTTAAAGAGGGCTCGGATCGCGATTTAAACTATATAAGCGAGGTAGGGAAACTTCTATAGGGATATAACTAGCAACGACGTCGGCTCCGATTTAATAGGGCTAGGGCTATTAATAGGCTCCTCTTTATCGTTATTATCGTGCGTATTATCGTGCGTATCCGGAATCGTAGCGAGCTTAATATTCGGAAGATTAAGCTAGATTGTAGACCTTGTAATCTCCTCTACGTACTCGACCCTATCGATACAATTAGTGATTTTAAAGACATATACGAGTGAATTGTATATACAACGCCTTATACAATGTTCGATTATTACTAGCGTTGTCCGCAGTAATCGAGATTAGTTTCGTTGTTACGCTGACCCTATCTATTGCCGTATAGATAAGCTTCGCTATGTCCTTACTAGTATAGGAACCTAGAATTTTAGGGAATCCGATTATAAGTTCCTAGAGTTTCCAATCCGAATTGATAAAGTATAGCATAATCGAGAGGAAGGAGGCTCTTATAGTCCGGCTTAACTAGCTATCGATAGTAATAGCTACTCGGCGAGTATTACGGAGGATCTCCCGAATATCGTCTAACGTAGCCTCTTTATTCTTTTCGAACATAATACGCTAGGTTGTCGCGCCGAGAAATGGGGGAGGGTAGTTTGTAAGATATAGGTATGTCTTCTATATAGACTCCCTTTCGTAGAAGTCTTCCGGAAGACCGTTTGTAGCTAGTATTTCGTTTGCTAGTTGCTTAAAGTCTTCGGGGGAGAAATCGGTAGCCTTTAATCCTAGAGCTTCCTTAAGCGTAGCCTATAATAATTAGCTAGATCTCTACGGTTGATTTAGGTAGCCGGAATCTATAGCCGGTAGCTATAGCCGGTAGCTGTAGCCGGCATTTTAGAAGATATACCTCTTTCTAGAACGCTATATCTACATCAACTCTCCTCTCTCCTTAAGATTCCCGACACCGTTTAGAATAGAGATAGTTCGTAGGCGATAAGTTCCTATCCCCTAGTTTCGGGTGTTTTAAGATTGAACCGTAGAAGTTGCAGACAATTACTAGTTAACCTTTAAGTCGAGAAGTCGTATAACGGTATAATGCCCCCTTTGTAAAGAACTTCTAGAATGTATCCGTTCGCTCCTTACTCCCCTATCGTATCGAGTACTTCCGGAGTTTACACTCCTTCGAACGTAAGTATAAAGGGAACTATATCTTATAGACCTATTGATTGAACTGCTCTATATACTCGGGTTTCTAAAGATACGCCTAGCTAGCCTTTTCGAAGATTTCCGGGTTAATACTCGATGTTCTTATATCTCCGAACAACCTTCTACTTAGACTCCGTAAAGGTAAGGACTAGGTAGTAGTACCCTATAATGAATTCCTACTACTAGGATTCGGAGAGGATGAATCTAGCCCTAATCGTCGTCTAGGACTCGATAGGCTCGAAGGTAAGTATACGACCTCCTCTCGACGTTGTCGCAATCTCGCTCGTATACTAGACTGTTTCGACTGTCGTCTCGTTATTACCCTTCCTAGTATAGCGCCTA
Source organism: Pseudocercospora fijiensis CIRAD86 (assembly GCF_000340215.1). Classification (NCBI taxonomy): domain Eukaryota; kingdom Fungi; phylum Ascomycota; class Dothideomycetes; order Mycosphaerellales; family Mycosphaerellaceae; genus Pseudocercospora; species Pseudocercospora fijiensis. The sequence goes on from NW_006921541.1 coordinate 2,303,127, forward strand.
GTATATAGACAATGTCGGTCGGCATGTTTTAAGGTTTCGTACGGTAAGGTAAGGACTTAGGAGTAGTAGATGTGTACTAGTAGCTATAGAGAAACACCCTTTCTTTTATAGCATCGTATCGTTAGGAACAGCTAGGTAGTAAATAGCTAGCTACCTTTTTTTTTTGTTTCCTAGCCACCTAACTACTAGATTTTTTTTCCTAGCCACCCTAGCTAGCCCAACTACTAGAATTTCTTTCCTAGCTACCCTAACTACCTGAATTTTGCCTTCTATACGGCGGCTCTCTCCTACTAACGGAACCGAGCTACTATACCTAACGAATCTAAGCTCGTTTTTAGTCTTAATCTATCCTCTTTCGGTATAAGACACTCGATAAGCAAATGCTTAGGCCGAGTCTAACTACGAAACCTAAGACTAACTAATAGCTCTATCAACTAATCCTAATCCTCGAACTCCTTCCGCTTCTTAGTAAAGACCTTAAAGAGCGCTCGAGCTTCTTTAGATACCTACGGAGTAGTCGAGATAAAGCCGTATCGCTGAAATAGGTAATCCTTCGGAGGCTTATATAGAGATTTAGAGAATTCCAACGCTAACCCATCCTACTAGCAGCTTAGATTCCGGATACAAGCCCTCTCTGCCTTAGTAAAGATTTTATATAGCAGTAGCACTCTGCCTTCGAGAAACGCTTTCTGTTTAACTGTTAGTATCTGCCGGCTACGAACGCCGGCTATATATACCGAGTATAGAATAATTACCTGTACCCCTTCCTCCTGTAGTAATACTTCTGCCGTCCCTAGATACCTAGCCCCGATCGCATTAATCGCAAGCTACTTTGCCTTTATAGACGTAAAGGCTTCGCTCCAATACTGATAAAGAAACTTCTACTCTATATCGAGGATATAAAGACGACTAGTCTCGATTCCAATCCTTACTAGCTTTTTATAGTAGCTTTAACTATAATTTTCTAGATTGATAGGACTTATGCCTTAGCCCTTTACTAGTATCTCGTCTCTTTAACTATGCTCGATCCACTCCTAGCGCTTATCGTCTATAGCGTTAGGCCCTAAGACTGCACCTGTTACTAGATCGACGTATAGTATCTCCTCGCTTTTTTTAGTTCCTTTATTCGTAGTATTAAGCTCTATCGCGGTATCCTAAACTCTAGCATTGTTGTTCTCGGCTATCTAAACATCTCCGTTACTATCGGTCGTATCGATAGAGGTAGCGACTATAGGTCTGAATGCTATTAGTTAACGTGTTAAAGAAAAATATACCGGCTATAGCTGCCGGCTACGGCTGCCGGCTATAGCTACTAGCTACGGCCGCTAGCTAGATTAACTTACGCTGCTAGAACTTTACGCTCGAAAACTGGCCGCAATTCTTTCCTCCTCTTAGCCTTCTCTTAGGTTGTCTTCTTATTCTAACCTTTACTTTTTTCTATAGGCGCTAGCTATCGATAGAATGCCTCATTCCGCGCCTTTCTTCTCTTATCCTTAGCTCTTTTATCCTTATCTATCTTGTCCTTTCTCTCGCGGTCTCGTACGGAATTCTTCTTCGTAGAGTACTCCTCTTTAGTCTTACGCTTTTTGGTTAGACGCTTAGGTAAAACAAACTCGCGGTCTTTAGTTCCATCTTCTATTTAGCGCGCGGCGCGCTTCTCTCTTACTATTGTAAGGGAAAGGGGCGGGGGCGTAGCGTATAGTAGTTGTTATCGGTGTAGGTATAGAGGAAGAAGTTGAAAGTATAAGAATATCGCGAAGCCCTAATTGTTGCCGCCTACGTAACGTTATATAGGTAAGCTTTCGCAACTACGGCAACTACGCCCCGGCAACAGCAACTACGCCCTAGCAACGGCAACTACGCCCTAGCAACGGCAACTACGCCCTAGCAACGGTAATAAAGCGTAGTAAATACAACCTAGTAACTATTATAGCCGGCAATCGTAGCCGGCAGTCGAATAAGAGTGTCCTTGTAGCAAAACTACGCCCTAGCAACGGCAACTACGCCCTAGCAACGGCAAAAGAGCGTAGTAAATGTAACAGAGTTACTATTATAGCCGGCAATCGTAGCCGGCAGTCGAATAAGAGTGTCCTTGTAGTAAAACCAATACAGTCTCTGGTTCAAACCAGGAATCTATATAGTTCGAAAAAACCAAACCGGAACTAGGGAGCTGGTTCGCCGCTAAGAAACCAAACCATATACGTTTAGTAGTTCGGAAACCGAACTACTACGGGGTCTATCCTAGCTAGCGTAGGAACGATCGCTACCTACGATACGCAAACGATCGTCGCGACTATTATCGTAGTCTTCGGGGCCCGCCTAAGAACCGGTCTAATCCGGTTAAGGAGAAAGGCATTATTCTATAAGAAATTAGGCGAGGCGATTATCTAAGATAATGCCTCGACGTAGTACCGACTTCTATAAGGCATATAGGCGCTACTAGTCTAGTTGTTTACGGATCTCGCTATAATCTAGCTCTATCGTAGACCCTATAGATAGCGGACGCTAGTGCCGGCTACGAGGCTCGCTATTACCTAGATTTCCCTTCGTTAGCCCGCGGCCTCGTAGCGCGTCCTTATAATTGTAGTCTATTAGGCCTCGTCTATTATCTAGTAGAGAGTATAGCGAGGATTCCTACGGCGAGGATTTATCGCTAGAGATCCTTATTAGTAACGGTCTACGTAGAAATATAGAGGGCAATATACTATCTATATAATTATTAGGACGTCGCGCGCGTAGTTATTTCGAATAGGTAGTAGCTCTAGGCGGTCGATGCCTACTCGGAGAGAGTAGTAGCAACGACGCCGCCTACTAAGTAATCGGCGAAAACTCTAGTGCCCGCGAAGAAGGCGAGCGATAAGTAGCCGGATCGGGCTATAGGCGTTGCTCTCCTACTCGTGCTCGTTTAATGTCCGCGGGCGAGTATACCTTAGGGAAAAACTGCTTATAATAGTACGAATCGCGAGTGTTCGGAAAAGCTGCTTTTAGCTTCTTAACTAATTGTATTAAGGTGCTTTTATCGACTACCTACTAGCTAGGGAAGTCGATCCCGTCGAGGGTATATAGGTATAGCTCGTCGATCTTAGCCTAAGACGGTAGTAGATTTCCTAGTCGCGGGTAGTATTATAGGACGTAGGAGGCAAGCAGGTCTATACGGCCGTGCTTTGCTCTAAGTTAGACTATAAAATTCTCGCTATACTAGACGTAGTAGCCGATAAAGGTACAAATGCGTAGGATATAAGACTTAGTATCTAGTAATCTAAGATTACGGTACTAGGGTAGCGGTCGGACCGCTAGTTTAATAGATTTGTGCTTCTATCCGGGTTAGAAGCGAAACGAAGCGTAGGATTAACGTAAAGCGTTATATAGTAGAGTATCGTTACGGAGGCTGTCCGGATTAGTAGCAAAAGGTAGTTTATTAACTAGTTAGGGCTAATCCTTCCGTTGTTCCTCGAAAGGTGCCTTCCTAGGGATACGGGGAAATAGCTACTAGCCGCTAAAGCGCGGCTACCTACCGAATCCGCGGTTAGGCGATTCGGATATATAGTATATTAGTGTCGGCGAGGCACTATAGTAGGTAGCCGCCGACTAGTACGGAATAGTATAAATCGAGTAAATATCGGTCGTAACGTAGCGAGTCGAATCGTCGCGGTCGGCGCTAGATCGGGGGAATCCTTAGCTAATTGTCTCGGTTCTTGTCGTAATTAGGACTAATAGCTCGGTTCTAGTAGAGGAGTTAATTAGTATAGAAGCTAATTAGGTCGTAATCTCAGCGAAGCTACTAAGTTGTTAGGATACGCTCTATAGAGCGGAGACGGACACAATTCTAGTATACAAAGATAATTTATTATTAGTTAGTTGCTAGCCTAGGAAACTATATATATTAATCGTCCTAATCTGCGGTAGGATCGATAGTATCCGGAGTAGGATCGGCCGCACTACTATCTAAACCGTAATAACTATACTAGTCGCTCTAATGCCGAGATGCTTTAATATAGCAAATAGGACTATATTATTAAATAGGTTGTCTATAAATATATAGAAGTAGTATATTTAGAAAGGAAGTTATAGTAACAATCGGAGAATAGCGATTCTTAGCGGGCTTAGCTTCGCGCTAAGATTAAGTCTATAGGCGTAGTTAGTCGGTTATATACTACTAGGCTCGCTTACGGCGCTTTCCGAGCTTTCCGTAGCTTCCGAGTAGTTAGCGCCTCTCGAGGTAGATATATAAAAGTCGACTTTTATTTTATTAACCTCGTAGACACTACTTATTCTATTATAACTACTACCCTTAGTAAGGCTATTAAGCCTGTCTCGGCGCCGCTTATTACTCTCCTTCGCTCGCTTAATTACCTTAGCGCTAGTAAGCTACTCTTAAACGATAACTAGCCGCTCGAGGATCCTTATTACAAATTCGTCCGTTTCGATCTCCTAAGAATACTACTTTCGAGGGCTTAAGAATAGGAAGGAATATAGGTACCCGTCCTTATATAAGCATAGGATATAGTATCCGATAGGTATTAGCTTTCCTCGCATTATTATTATATAACTAGATCGGCCTATAAACCGGATTATAGACTCGTCGATAGATATATTGCTTCTAGGAAGAATAACGCTCTTAAACCTCTCTCGTAATAGGTCCGCTAACGGCAATATCTACGACTACGTAGGCAGTCCGGAGCCTCTTAGAATAGGACTTCTATACTATAGAGCGGCCTTAATCTATCGGAAGTGCTACTTACTTATATAATCGGCAATTAGATATATAGGCTAGTATTTATCGTCCCTTTAGTAATCCGACTTATTAGCTATTTAGATCGCTAATATATAGATAATAAGGGCTATAAAGATTAATATATCTTTACGCCCTACTAGTTTCTAAGAGTATCTAGATATAACAATCTTAGGCTCCCTATTACGGCTAATTCGGGGGTTTCTAGCCTTATCTAGTCTAAACTCTTCTTAGGTCTCTATATACTTATTAGTATACTTAACTAGCCTGTCTATAACCTTATTAGTCTATAGGAGGTTAAAGAACTCGTACTATACGTCGTCTACCTTCGAGAGGTCCTCTTATAGGTAGATAGGCAAGTTAACCTTCCGCTAGCGCTTAGTTACCTCTAATAGCTTAAATAGGTCTTTCTTTAGGTCGTCTTCTGCTAGATAGTAGAGGCTACCGGCTCGGTTGTCTATACTAATAGTCTTAATTAGGTCGTCCTTATTTCTAGTATTATATAGCTCTTTATCTAACCCTCGAGGTACCGCTATTACTATTGCTATCGCTATCGCTATCTTATAGAATAGACCTTCTATCTACGAATAGACGTACTTATCGTACTTAATAGGGTTACTATAAGCCTCCTTAACCTATTATAGCTACTCTTAGTTATTATCTTCTTTATTAGCTTCTATACTATCGATAATAGTAGCTTAAAAGCGGTTTAAGCCGTCTATTATAGCTACTAACTTAGTAGGTTAAACTTTACGGTTTAAACCTTTAAGAGTTAGAATTTAGTCTCTAAGAGCGGCGGCGACTAGAAGAGGCAAAGCGCTATTATAAGCGAGTCTAATTAAGCCTTATCTATTTACCTATAGAGCGGCTTCTATATACTAACTATATAGATACTATAGGGGTTAATCCCTATTTACCCGACGAACGCCGACTAGCAACGAGTTAACTAAGGGGATCTTCTTTACTAGGGAGCGCTTAATTGTCCTAATACAGTAAGCGTATCTAAAAGGGAAAAAATGGGAGTAATCTAGGCAAGACTACTTTAATGAAATAAATGTAGCGGCAATCAATCGGCCCGGCAGAAATAGAATCCTAACTCCGCTACAGGTGTCTACTACTGCCTTAGCGGGGTATGTGCTTACTCTATACCGTAGAATTACAGTACATTTGCAGTACCTATATTTCAACAGTATACTAAAATAACAGTATTTCTCCGGTTTTCTAAGGTAGTATTGTATGTAGAAAGATACTATTATAGCAGGTATGCTGCTTGCTAAGGCTTACTATTGATTAGCTCCTACGGTAGAAGTAGGTCTCTACGGTTTAGAAATCTCTACGGTAGGCAGGTCTATATAGTAGAGGCAGGTCTGTAGTAGAAGTAGGTCTTTGTAGTAGAAGCAGGTCTTTATAGCAGAAGCAGGTCTTTACAGTAGAAGCAGGTCTTTATAGCAGAAGCAGGTCTTTATAGCACGGTGCTTTATACGAGTAGTTTAATTCATTCGATTGTAGTATTACATATAGCTATCTATCTACTCTAGCCTAGCTATCTATCTATCTATCTATCTATCTATCTATCTATTTATCTATCTATCTATCTAGCTTAAGGTCGTAGCAGAAGGCTTAGTCGTAGAATGGCTTCGGTCGCAGTAGAAGACTTCGGTCGCAGTAGAAGGCTTAGTCGTAGAATAGCTTCGGTCGTAGTAGAAGACTTCGGTCGTAGTAGAAGGCTTAGTCGTAGAATGGCTTCAGTCGTAGTAGAAGGCTTTAGTCGCAGTAGAAGGCTTAGTCGTAGAATAGCTTCAGTCGTAGTAGAAGGCTTCAGTCGCAGTAGAAGGCTTTAGTCGTAGAATAGCTCGATTGATATAAAGGAGGTCTATACTTAAAGTTAGCGATTATTAAAGTAGATGTTAGCTTCGGACTTACTAAAAAGGAAAAGGCGTATAAAGAACCGTATAAAGGGTCTAGTTTCTAGTTAGTAAAGGGCATTCTGTATTGCTAGAGATTGTATACTATAAGGAGCGTGTAAGTCTCGCGCCGCGCGTCGGCTTAGCCTGTTTATTGTTTAGTATTCAATCTTCTGCTGTTAAGGCGGAGCTAAGCATACCTAATCAAGCTAAATGACAATATAGACGCAAGCATGCCTAGATACGGTTAGTATAGCGCTAGTTGATAATGCTGTAATACTCTACCTTTAGAGGAACTATAGGTCCTAATCGACGAAGAGGGCACAGTTACTGCTTCTTATATTAATAGCAGCCTTGCCCTTAGTTATCTAAAGGCCCTGTCTAGTTACTAGTACTATCCAAATCTTGCTGCTATCGATGCTGTTAATACTAACTGTAACCTACTTACTACTTAGCTTGTATACAGATAGCTACAGTATCGGGTCCTTGCGGTCTATCTAAGCGATAGTAATAAGCGTAAAGAGTAAGATGCTACGAGCCGTACGGTATATAAAGATCTAATCGATGCGTCTAAGATTATTACTACTGCCGCGGTATCGAACAAAATCTCCGCGGCGAAGGACAATCCGGCGCTAGCTAAGCTTGTCATCGAAGGCAAAGCGCTTGTACTAGTATATAGCATCGTTATTGTCTAGTATGCAGTTCGTCCGATTGTAGTTATACTAGTAGGCGCTAATTAGTGCGTCTTTGAATAGCTTCTTTATACTATCGTTGCGGATAGGAAGAAGTAAGAAGTCCTTATAGTAATACTGCAACAAGCGATCCCTAGTAGCGACGTTTCTATAATTACTAAGAATCGTATCCGTACCGTTAAGGACCGAGCGATTATTAGTCCCTTGCTTAGACCGCGGCAGCACACTATCGAAGAGCTATAGATTCTTGTCGAAGATGTCGTAGATCTAAGATAATAGCTCCGGCTCTTTATGCTTATAGGCACCTTAGAGCAGTAGTCGTATAGTTATTTTAAGACCTTGCCGCTTAAGAAGGTCCTTCTCGGGCTTATGCTAGTTAGTAAGGTAGATCTGTTGCTTTATCGTCTTATGTTTAGCTTCGCTAGCGAGTACATTCAGGTTGCCTGCTATAGTATACTCAGCGATAGTCTCTGCGTAGTGCTATCTAATATAGACATTTGGTCGCTTTGCTATACTACGATATTTAGCCGCGCCCTTAGTCTCCTTCGGCTATTAGTCTAGACTAGGCGTCTAGCTAAGATTAGTGCTAGCAATAGGGATACTGTAGCCCCGGCTACGTTGTCGTATATATAGGTTCTTAATATTGGAAATAGTAGCGCATTCTATAAGTTCCTAGAAGATTCGCTATATAGCAATTATTTTAGTTATATAGTCGATGTGTTACTAGGCGGTAATCTTCTTAGACATAAGATATACGTTCGAGCGCGCTAGAGCAGCGAGGAAACGAACAATAATAGCTAATGTTAGAACGTTATTAGCTTCGAGTTGTAGCTACTAGGCAAGGCTATTAGCAATTTGATTTATTATAGTGCCCTACTGCGAAGCCAACTCCCGTACGGCCTCTCGGAACGATAGTTAAATATAGCTATTATTAAGCTATATACGACCTAGTATCGGCGCTATTATAGACTAACGTGCGTGCTTAGATAGACTATATTAAGCCAGGTAGTAAAGTAGCGATTGTAGGCGGTTCTAGCCTAGAGGTATAGGAAACGTATAGATTATCTTGCCGTACTTAATCTAAGCGCTATTAGTAAGAATCTCGGCGAGGAGAACACTATAGAACATTCTAGTTATGCCCTTATACTCTAAATGGGTCGGATCTAATAGTCGTATAAGGATAATATCGAGGGCTAGGGATAGCTACTAGAGTGCTAGAGCTTCGCTAAGTATACTATATTAGCGACTATAAGTCGTTCGTGTTGTTGTTACTATATAGGACATGTACTGCCTAATACGCTCGTTCTCGTAGTAAAAACGAAGGTCTGAAACGTCTAAGTCTAGGTTGCCTCGATCGTTAGTATACGTATAGCAGTAGCGATAGGAGACATTAGCTCTAGGACCGAGCATACCTGAATTCTCTTGCTACTAAGGCATATCTCTAATGTAATACAAAGGAAAGGCGTAGACGAGCGCGTTGCTACCTAGCAATTTAAGCTCTTATCTAATATCGAGGCTCTTTAATCGTAGGGCGATAGTACCGATAACGTCCTTAGTATTGCTACTATAAGGACTAAGCGTAAATAGCACAATGTTAGATATTCGGTTGCGCTCTTGCATCGTAAGACTAGCTATAATAATATACTAGCCTATTAGTAAGCGGTGCATATTCCGATAGAGACTAAAGCTATTAATAAACATTAAGAATAGCGCTAAGATAACCTTTAGGTTAGATAAGTCGAACTTTAGGAGTTTCCGCCGACTATAGGTTATAATCTCTAATTCTCTACGAATTAGATAGGTCTTATAGACTAGCCGAACGCTTCTATTGTAACCGACAATACGGCGGACTATAAAGTCGAATTTGTCCTATAGTAGGGTCGTATACTCGATCTTGCTCTCGTACAGATAGTGTACAGCGATAAGACTAAGATCGAATAGTCGCAAGTTAGATTCGAGGAGGATATAGAAGTAGCCTTCGACCTAGAAAAGCTTATTACTAAGATAGTCTCTAGCGAGGCTTTATCGTATATACGCTAGCAAGGCATTATAAGCAATTAGCGGTACTACCTAGACAACTATAGAGCCTTTAGGTCCGTTATAATCTCCTCGAGGGTTACGCTTAGTAGGCTTACGGTTATTAATCTATACCGAAACGACCCGCCTAGTATAAGACTAGGTATTCCTATAGTTATAGGAGGCGTCGTAGTATAAAAATCGGACAAAGTCTAATAGAAATACTAGTCCGCTAGGCACACTAATAAACTAATACTAATCGATAGGAGGCGTAGGCATAGGCGGCGTCTTATTATTAGCGTTTATAGTCCGAGCGATCTTCTTACCTCGAGCTGCTTTCTTCTTCTTAGGCTCGTATAGCTCTGCAATGCTACGCGTAGGCCCTTCGCTATAAACTAGAGGCGAAGATATACTACTAGAATATCGAGCGAAGGTTCTAGACGTCGTGCGAATAGAGCTAGCCTATGCCCGGGATTAGTATAGCTCGTATAGCACCTCGATAAGCTCGGCAAGACTATTATATAGGTTCTTCGTACTCGAGCTAAGAATGCGGACAAACAGCTCTTAAGGGTTAAAGAAGTAAAGCGCTTCGGACGTCTTAATGTCGTAAGCTCTAGGTATAGTAGGTAGTGTCTTCTGCTTCTATAGAAGGATGTCCTAATAGCGTAAAGGTAGTAGCGGTAGAACTGATTTAAGATGTAGCTTAATCGTGTTAATTGACTTTAGAAGGTCGGATAATTTGCTGCCTAGTACGAGAGTCGTAAAGATCTTATATAGTAAAGCATAGTTAGACCGTAAAATGCTAACATCCTAAAGCTATAGACCGAAGGCTATCTCGAGGTTATTAATAACGCTAGTCTTGTAGCCTTTCTTCTAGTTAAGGAGCTAAGACTAGTCAATTGTAGTTAGTATAGGTAGTAGCAATATAAGGCTACCCTTTTGCTAAGCTAGAGGCGCTTGTTCTTCGTCGGCTTCTATATACTCTTAGCTAGGCAAAGCAGTAGCTTCCTATACCCGAAGAGGCTCCTCGTCTAGTTAAACCTAAACCTAATACTGCGCTGCTTTAACAACTTCCTCGACAGTAGGCTAGTTAGGATCTTTAACTGCTTGTACTAATGCGAGCTATAGGCTAAGCATATTAGTAGTTATACGTACTATAGGATTAGCAGCTTCTATTTAGACTAATTCCTTATCGGCGCTTTTAATGCTTAGGATAATGTCGTCTATGCCTAGTATTACGCTCGAGTCTATAGCAGTAGCAGTGTTATCTTTATCTTAATCTTTATCCTTAGCGCCTTTATTATCTTCTCGAGCGCGCTTCGTTCTAGTCGGAGTATATACTCTAAGGCTAGCTACTATTGTACCTCCGGCGGATGCGGAAATTATAGCAGCGCTGCTAGTCGAGGGTACTATTAGCTATACTGTCGCTTATAGGTTAGGCTGAATACCTAGGACGCCTAGCGGTAAGAAGGTAAAACGTATAGCTTGCTAGATTAATATGTCTCGAGCAAGCTTAAAGGTCGCGAGGGCGAGTTTACTTAGATAGAGGTAGGTAGAGGTTAGTAGAGGTTAGTAGAGGTGTATATATTTGCTATAGAAGGCACATACGCGCTTTGACGCGCTAAGCCTAGTACGCGTAGAGACAAAACAGACGCGTAAATAGAGGTTTGTCTAAGCTATGTTTGTCTTTTTGTCTAAGTCTTGTAGATACGATTGTGCTCTTTGCCTATTCTTACTTACTTGCTTACTAAGATATCGGAACGGCTAGACTTCGCGCTGCTAAATATCGATATCGATAGACCTGTTAATGCTATATATACAATATAGTAGACCTAGAGGAGCAGTAGTTAGTATATTAATGATAGTTTATTTAGGTATTATAAGCTAAAATAAATACAGAGCGAAGCCTAAAAAAGATAGCAAGCCCGCTAGCGCCATCGCTCTACTAAGATCTAAAAAAAATATATAGAGATATAGAAATATAAAAAAATAACAAAGGGCCTATGCCTTTAGAGGCGGAAGGACTATTAGCTTCTTCTTAGCGCGCTTAGCGCTAGCGAGGTTCTTTCTCTATTATATAGTTAGCATATCTAGAATCTATGTAACTAGAAAGCTACCCTATAGATATATACCTTGCGACCCTTGTCGCTAGCGCTAGTCTTCCTCGGTATAACTACCGCGAAGTCGGAGCGCACTACCCTATCGAAATCTTCGTTAATGCTGTATATACCAATTAGCTACTAGATACTAGATGTAAGGTACTAGATGCTAAATGCTAGGTCTTACGGGTAGCTGTCGTATGCCTCTACGAGGGCTCTATTCGCATTAGCGCATTGCTAGCCTATATACTATTAGCTCTATCTATATACAACAGTTAGTATTAGGAGCTTACTAAGCTTCTTGTCGGCTCGAGTGGCCGCAGCTACCTCCGAGCACAGAGCGCGATACCACCCTAAAGAAGATTAGTATATTAGCTAGATTCTTTATACGGAGCTTCGGAGGTATCGATTTGTAAAGCTTCGGAGGTATCGATTTATAAAGCTTATAATAAATAAGGCTTCGAGAGTTATAGACTCGGCATTGTAGCTATGCTATATTAAATAACATACACTTGCAGAAGGCTTAGCCCTAAGGGCCGGACTAGTTAATATCTAGGCGACCTTTTATATACTTAAAGCTATATATCTAGATTAGCATCGTTTATTAGGAAAGCATATTATATTATATCAAAAAAAATAGGAAAAAAGGCTTTAGCATTATAATTAACTCACATAACGAAGAACTCGTCTTCGCTAAAGCGCTCGTCGAAAAATTCGAGCGTCTCTTTACTATTTAGTCCTATAAGGGACGCGTCCTCGTCTATTAGCTTTTAGACGTATTTCTATATATATGTTAGCTATATCTATAAATTCTCGAAACAAGAGAGGGTTTAGAACTAGAAGATTCGAGATTATACTAAAGATTAGTAGGCTTCGGAACTATTAAGTTTAGGACTAATCCAAAAGTGCAGCTTAACTCGTAAGTTAAGCAAAAAGAAAAAGATGTAAACAGGCGGGCTAAATAGCGGGCTAAATAGGTAATTAGGGATTAACTTACACGACAATTTTTAATAGTCTCCGACTTCGTAACTCGTATATTAAGAGCTTTGCTCCGAGCCTAAGTATATAGCAATTTGTTATCTTTAAATATAGTCGCTCTATAAATTTCTTTAATAATATTATCCTTTGTTTTATGTCTACTAGTTTCGAAATGCATCCATTTAAACGCTTAATTAAGTAAATCACGCTTATTAGTCTTAGCTTTAAAGGCTTAAGACTTAGTAGTTAAAGGGGTAGGAAGGGACTTAGTAGGTAATCGTATATAGGGGTATTTCGTATAGAAACGCAACAGCTCTCGCAACTGTAATATATTAGCTACTATACTAAAGTGCCGCCGCCGCCTGTTTATATATAAAGGCTTAGCAAACAATAGAATAAATAAATAGTGTAGAGGTGCCTATATTAGATATAGTCGTAGTAGAATGAAATAAAGGTTTTCGCTAGATTCTTAGCTAAATTCTAAACCTAACGCTAAAGCTGAATTCTGAACCTCTAAGTTAGCTAACGCTAAACCTAACGCTAAATATAATATTATATAGACTAAATGCTATATAGCAATATGCTTCGATCTATATAGGGGATATATACCGGTGCTTCTAGTAGTAGCCGCTACGGCGGCTCTTCTGCTAGGGCTAGGGCTAGGGCTAGTGCTAGTGCTAGTGCTAGTGCTGTCTCTACTATATCGAAACGTACGATCGGTATATAAAGGACTTAGGTAGGAGCGTAAAGGAAGCAAGGAAGCAGTATCGTGCATTGTATAAAGTCGGAGGTGCGGTAGACCTACTCCGAACCGCTTAGTAACTGTTCCTATTAGATCCTATAGCAAAAGTAGACTCCTACGATTTAGAAACCTCTACGGTAGGTAGATCTATACTGAAGACTAATTTGCAATAGTATATAGTGAATATACGGGTATAGTACGGTAGATAATAGCGCCTATAGTTGGCGTTGAGATTGCTGAAATCTTACAGTTATTTCAGACCGCATCCCCGCGCAAAGGTGTGTTTATACTGCTCGATTGATGATTGGGCTGACTCAGTCTGTCGCTGTTTCACTGGCTACGACAGGCCTCTCTGCCTTCGTGAACAGGTCTGCCATCCTTGCAGGTATCCCGAAGTAGCTTGATCACAAGCGTCGACACATTTTTGCTGGCGTGCTTCGCTCCGAAGAAAACCTCTCCTTTTATGCATAACGTGCGGACGTGCTGGGTAGAATACCGGCCTGCCAAACCCGCGGCTCTGGTACCCTTTGGTTGGATTTGCCTTTACGGCCATCCATCCAGCGAAGGGGAGCGCCTGTCCTCGACTCCTCGCAGGGCCGGTACAATCGCATGCGCGTGATGGTATCCCGCAGTCGCTTAAAATCTGCTTTTCTGATCATACGTGTTACCTTACGCTAACCTCGAACCCAGACATGCCTTCGCAGTATCTCGAACCAGGGTGTCAGAGAGTGCACTCACCTTTCAATCGTCTGCTTGTCACGGCTCGGTTCCTGCCCAAACATCGGAGAAAACCTCTTCGAGCCTTGACGTAGCGGCCGCATCGATCCTGCGGTGCAGCTATGCAGTATCTGCCGAGAAACTCGACAAGCCAAGCCGCGCGAGATGGTCACTGCCCTTGCTCCACTCGCCGTGGTGGTACACAATCGGGATCTTGGGTCTCTGAGCCGACAAGCCTGAGACCTTTCAATCGCACAGGCCCAGGGTCATCTTTCACCTTCTACAGCTCGTCCAGTCGGTAGCCCTTCGGAGACACGCCACTCTTGACCCGATCGAACTTGCTTCATCTCTGGCCTTGAACAAATATAGGGTATTACGTCGTGAGCCATGCAAGCGGCCAGGGCATGGACGAACTAAATTCGACCCTCGATCCAACCACAGATGTCCGTCATCACGAGAGATCAGTGTGAGCAGTTGATCTATTGTTCATAATATCGAGCAGCAAAACTGACGTTTCTCTTGCAAACACAGCATTGACGACGATATGACTGGACTCGTTCAGCCAATACCCTGCCGGACAACCCTCCTTCCAGTGTTGCACAACGAAAGCCTCCAGTCATGGGAAGACACGATCAAAATCAATAAAGCTCTTTCACTGAGCTCAAGTGGTGCAGGGGGTTTCAACTGGCCACGACAAGTCTCAAGCGCGACCCCAGTCGCCAGCACGCCAGACCTATCACCACCAATGTACACGCAACTTCCAATGCAAGACACGGCGAACTCGACACAACTTCAGCGCATCACAATCTCCACTGACTCCATAACCTCGAAGCTTCCGCAAAGCAGCATGTCTTATCGGCCAGATGTGCAGCAACCACCAAGTAAGAGACTACGCACCGTAGCTTCAGCAAAACAACCTTCTCTAGGTCCCGAAGAAAGCGCCAGCCACGCATCAACACGACTCAAACGCAACATGGGCCAAGCCCGCCGCGCAAAATCACTCGGCGCAACTCCCTCCTCTCACCAAGGTGAAGCGGGAGAAGACGAGGTAGATGAACAAGAAGAGCCAGAAAAACTCCGCATGTACCGCGAGCGCAATCGTATCGCAGCGGCAAAGACAAGACGAAAAAAGAAGTGTTCGGCCAAAGAACTCGAGCAAAGAGCGCAAGACGTCTTCCTTCAGAACCAGTCTTTGAAACACGAAGAACGCTCGTTACGGGATGCTTTGAGTACGTTGAGATTCACGGCTTTGGCGCATGATCCTAGTAATTCTGGATGTGCGTGTGCGGATATTCATGGTTATAATCAGAGGAGAGCGTTGGAGATGGCGCAGGAAATGGCAGCTTCGAAGTCTTCGGCGACGCGGTTGGATTTGGGTTGATGATGACGACAGTAGCGGAATTATGATTTGAGCCGAGTCTTTTTCTTCATTTTGATGCTGATGAGCGCGCTATTGGGGTATGAGGCGTCCGTCGATGGATGGGCGGTTTGATGTGTATTCGTTTTTGGAGAACCGATTGAGTGGGTATGCCTCGCACCGGTCCACTGGTGCATGGGCAAATGCGAAGAACATTCTTCGACAATGAATGCATGGAGGCTGCTTGTGGCTAGCTGATGCAATGGCCTGAGCACAGAAGCAAGAAGAACGCAGGTAAGACAGGACGCATCTGCTACAGGTGTTGTATACCAAGGTTGGGCCTAGGCCGTTCAAGCTCGCCCAGCCCAGCCAGCCACCGAGAAAGCTCTCCCATTTAGGGAGGCCCATATATACCAGAGGCTCAATGCGGGGTTTCTTATACTTCTTACCGCTATTACTACCTAATTCTTCGTGTTTAACCTTCTACGACTCGCACTATACTCGCTATCGACTCGTAGAATGCCTCTACGTATCGATTTATCGCTATAGAAGGCTTAGATAATATCTTAAGTCTACGGCGGCACTATACGAGAAGTAATCGTATAGTACCTTATATAAGAGACCGGTTATTAGATATCTCTTAATATACTTAAACGAAGGCTTAAAGAGTAGAATATTAATTATAGCTACTCTACTTACTATTACCGAGTTAACGATATTAAGGCACTAAAGATCCGGGTCGTATATACCTTCTACGTTCTATAGTTAACTAATAAAGAGGCGGTTCGAGTACTATAGGCGGATAGGTTTAAGATTAGCTAGCGGAGGTATTAACAGATACGTTAAGAGCTTAGATTAAAGAAGGCATTATTAATAGATAGATAGATAGAAGCGGAAGAATAGATAGTAGAGGTCTTATAGGAAGAGCTCGAGAAGTCTATAGTAGAGTCCTTTAGCCGACAGCACCTATATACCTATATTAGGTCTAAATACAATATTATTAGTAAAGATCGGCTATATCGTATAGCTTCTTTACTAAATCCTAAAGGGTTACGAGTCCGCCGCGAGCGGGCGCGAGAGTACTATAGAGCGATTATTATACCCGGCCCTAGTTACGCAATATTAATAGATACTTACTATAAATTCGAGTATTAGGGGATATAGATCTACGTAGCGATTAATATTTACTCGCGTTATATTGTCTAGATCTATATAGGCATTACTAGCCGGACAGCTGTCTCTATACTAGCTTAATACCTTATAACGATCCGGAATAGTAGTATAATACTATAGATTATTCGATTAGACTATAGGGTAGAGACGATTCTAGCCGCGGATACTTACTATAAGACTCGCCTTACGACTCGTAGTAATCCGGAACAACCGCTAGCCTTCGAGGACTGCTTTAAATACGGTACGAGTAAGATAAACTAGCGGATTAAGGCATAGTAGCGTTAGCAAGTACCTATACTAAATAGCTAGAGGGGCTATTTCTACGAGTTACTACGCGAGTTACTATACGATGCTAAACTGCTAGCGGATCGGATTGCCTTCCTTATAATCTATATACTAATTATACGTTATAAAGTCCTCGAATTTGTTTACCTCTAGAATAGCTATCGTATCCGGAAGCAGGCTAATCGACTATACGTTATGCTAGGTATTCCGCATATTCTATACTATTATCTAGAGCTTAGCGGGCATTCTTATTAAGGTATTCCTGTACCTAACGGCGCACTTAATAATATAGAGCAAGACCTTTAAGGATTCGGTATATATTAGATTCTATAGTATAGACTCGCTATAGACTCGCTAATAGACTCGCTAATTCCTAGATCTTAAAGCCTACCTGCCCGAGGCTACGCTTTCTTAGTATAAGACAGCATTATAGATTCATAGCTTCTCGTATCTAGTAAGTAGTAGCGAGAATAGCGATAATATAGAGCGCCTTTACCGCTCTACCTACTTGCTTCTTCGAGGGCTAGCTAGGGAGTATATAGCTATAGGGTTAGAGCCGGAACTAATAGAGTTAGATAAGCTATTAGCAGCACGTAGTTAGTTAGCGGCGGCTCGGAATTAGGAAGCTAGGTTAATTAAGTTTGCAAATAATGTATACTAATCTCCGATCTACGAGCCGGCCGCAAGTATATAGCGAGTCGCTTTTTCTAGTTCGATTTTATCTATAACCTTCTTAAACCTCTGCTATTTCTACCTCTATTTATCTAATAATACCTACTAATTAGGGCACCTATTGTACTAAATTAGGCGTCGACTATGCAAAGATATATAGTAAATACCGATACTATTTACAATGCGGCCTTCTTAATCCCGATCTACTAAGCGAGCAATTTGTTCGCGAGCAATTAGTAGCCGCCGCTACGAGTAGCTCCGCGAGTACGGTACGAGGCTTTAATACGTTCCCCTCTATACCTAAGGCAGCTAATGCTATACGCAATGCTGCTAGTTAGTTTTACAAGCTAATAACTCGAATACTAAATGCTAGATCTCGGAGCCTCTCGCAACGTCTACTAATACCTACTTTAGCTTTAGCTTTAGCTTTATTAGACCTTAAAGCACAGGTATACTATTGCCGCTATTTAATCTATACTTAGTATATAGAAGTTAAGCTTACGAGTACAACTGAGATATAGTTCTATAGTAAACCTAACCTATATACTACTATTACGGATACCTAGTCTAACTAAGAATTCCTCGAAGCCGAGATAATATTTATAGACTAGATTGTCGACCGGATTAACGCCTACGAGCTACTAGATAGTAGTATCGATCGGACCTAGGACTATTATAACTACTTCCTCTATACAGACTTTAATAATATAACTAATTAACTAGAGAAGCTAGTAAGTAAGGCGCTTCGATTACTTAGACAGGCTTTAACGGTCTATAAACTAGTAACAAAGTTATTATTAGTCTACGAGATTAAGCTCTATATCTAGACTAAGTAGGAGAAGTAGTAATAACAAAAGCGGAAACATCGGTTAAGTACTATTACTACGAGTACTAGTGCGAGTAATATAGCGAGTTAGCAAAAGGTAGTTAATAGCATTAAGATTAAGAAAGAAAAGCTATAGACTAAGAAGGTTATCGATACGAATTAGCCGCCCGAGATTATTAACTTAAGCAGCGATACTACCGCGAGTATACCGCGAGGTACGCCTACTCCGAAAGGGTCGAGCGATTAGCAACCTACTAATAGATAGGCTAATAGTAGCGGATAGGCTAATAGCGGTAGATAGGCTAATAGCGGTAGATAGGCTAATAGCGGCGGAGAGGCTAATAGCGGCAGAGAGGCTAATAGCGGCGGACAGGCTAAGAAGATAAAGCGCAGTTAACGACTAAAGAAGAAGAGATAGAATAGTAGACTCGTAGTAGACTCGTAGTAGACTCGCACTTCTTCTTTACTATCTCTAAGACCTCGACCTCTAACTTAAACATCTTCTACTAGCGGCTAGCGAGTCGTATTTAGCTACAGCTCCTTCTAAATAGTATATACATCGCGAGACCTAATAATAGCCTTATTCTTAAGCCATTTAAACTACAAGAGGTAGTATCCTTCTAACTTATTAAACCTAGCTTCTAGTGCCTTAATCTTTGCCTCTAGTTTAGTATTCTTTGCCTCTAGTATAGTATTCTTTGCCTCTATAGCCTCGACTCGCGCCTATATCGTAGCTAGCTCGCTGTTTCTATCGTCTTCTTTAACCTCTATACTAGCCGTATAGCTAGACTTACCCTTATACTTATAATAAGCGTAGATACGCTCGCCCTTAGTATTAAGTATACGATACTTAAAGTTATTAGAGCGTATGCAGTAGTAGTATAGCGCTAGTATAAGCTTGCTAGAGTCCGTTTCTATAATAAGTCTAGTAGCCTTGTGTTTCCGTAGTCTGTTTAGTACCGCCTTCTTCTTATCTAGTATCGCTATTTAATCGAGTAGCTCTTACTATATCTACGCGCTATAATACTAGAAATCGTAGGTATTTATAGTCGTAGGGCGTCGAAGCCTAGAGCGAGTTAGTAGCGAGTCTATAGCGATACGCCTTACGACTTATAATAAATATTCTCCTCCTCCTACTAGTAAGTATGCTACTAAAGTTAAAGCTAAAGCTACTAAAGCTACGCTAAGAATAAGGTTGCGCGGAATACTAGTTATAGCGGCTACTACTATCGGTATCGCTATCGGTATCGCTATCGCTATCGGTATCGATAGAAGAAGAATATTATAAGGTAAGGCGCGAAAGTATAGTATATCTAAGTAAGGTTTGTCGCGATAATAGGCATAGTAAGGTTAGTAAGGAAGATACAGGAAGAATAGGAAGCGACAATAGGCTCAAGTGAAGCCATTGAGCCTCTGGTATGTATGGAGCTCCGTCCCTATTAGACTTTGTCCTCAGGCTCACTAGCGGCTCACCACTACGTGCGAAGAAGGCTTCATCAATGCAAGGATGGCACAAGCCGGCCTGGCCGAACTCCAGGCCTGGGTCCAAAGCCTTTAGTTCGCAGCTTATCGTGAGCACGCCATGCAAGGCCAACCGCATCTTGCCCATACCATCACTTGCAGTAGAAGATTTATCAGGAACCATGATCCGTAGTTGGAGTTGACAGAAAGCACCGGTCGGCCTCCTTCGATCAACCTGGACAAGTTGCACACCTCTCGAGGTCGACACTACCCTCGATACAATGGCAACCACCACCCGCGGTGATGCGAAATACGACGAGGAGAAGACCACTCGCGTAGCTACGCACGACTTGGACCACACGACCTACGATGGCGACAGCGCAGACGTCTCCATCACAGCACTCGTTGAAGAGGACCACAAACATGAGATCGCTCTGCGAACAATGTCATGGCAAAAAGCCGCTTGGCTTCTCGCTGGTGACCAGGTCTGCTTGGCCATCATGGCGCAGACATGGTCTCTGTCCGTTCTCGGCTGGGTTCCAGGACTCATCACCATGGCTCTCGCTGGTGTACTCTTCTACATCACATCCTTGACAATGCACAAGTTCATCATGAAACACCCCCAGATCAAGGACATCTGCGATTTCGGCTACTATGTTTTCGGAAAGAGCAAGATTGCTTACTGGTTTACGTCTTTCATGCTGTTGTGCAACAATATCATGCTCATTGGCTTCCATGTTCTCACCGGCGCCAAGGTCCTGAACACCCTCTCCGATCACTCCTTGTGTACTGTCATCTTCAGCGTTATCGCGACAATTATGGGTATCGTTATGAGCATGCCACGCACGCTGAAGCATGTCTCATTCATGTCCATGTTCAGCGCTTCATGCATGGCCATTGCTATTCTGCTCTTCCTCGTCTTCGCTGGCATTGAAGATGCTCCATACTATGGGTACAATGGCAATTACCCAGAGCTCGGCGAAGTCTTTACATACGCCTTCCCACAGGACGCTGTCACCTGGGTCGCTTGCATGAATGCAGTCCTCAACATTACCTTCCTCTGGGTAAGTCATTTTGTTGTAGTCGTACAATTCGTTCGCATCTCACTGACTTCCACGTTGCAGGTCCCTCAAATTCTCTTCCCAACCTTCATCGCCGAGATGGAGCGCCCACAAGACTTTCCCAAAGCCCTCGCTGTCCTCGCCGGTCTCTCCGCCTTCCTCTTCATCGTCCCACCAGCCATAGGTTTCCACTATCTCGGCCAGTACTCGACCGCACCGGCTTTCGGCAGCTTGGGCGTGACCGCCTACAAGAAGGCATCCTTCGCCTTCGTCATCGTCCCAACTCTGGTCATCGGTGTCATCTACGCCAATGTTTCTGCCAAGTTCATCTACCACAAGCTCATCATGGGCAAGTCCCGCCACCAACACAGCAACACCGTCATCGGCTGGGGTGTCTGGGCTCTTGTTATGATCGTTGTCTGGCTGGTCGCCTTTGTCTTCGCTGAAGTCATTCCATCGATGGGTGACTTCCTCTCCCTGCTTGGTGCTGCATTCGACTCCTTCTTCGGCTTCATATTCTTTGCCGTTGCTTACTACCAGCTTTACAAGGGCAACTTCTTTGGTGGAGCTCGCCGATCAGTCATGACTGTCATCCACATCTTTGTGATGGTCGTTGGTCTGTTCCTGCTTGGTCCAGGACTTTATGCTGCTGTTAAAGCTATCATTGCAGATTACTCGAGCGCTGTCAAGCCGGCTTTCAGCTGTGCTAACGTGTCCATCTAAGTCGCGAGAGATGGGGAAAGGGCGTTCTTGAGCTTTGGGATGATAACTATGATCCCACATTATACGCGAAATGAATGAGATATGAAAATCAACTCCCACTTTCCGCTCAGCTGGGTCTTGTAGCTGTTCTACATCTTGTCCGCTCTGGTCGTGAATTCGTGTCATTCTGGGCAGCGGAAGATTTGAAGAGGACTATGATGCTCCGAACGCGCTCATATATCCAACCAGTCTTCACTTTTCTCATCTATTCATAGAATACCAAACATCTGACCTCAATACTCTGTCGTCCAGGCGCATCTTTCGGCGTGTTGGGGTCCACGAATGCAGTGTGTGGTGTCCTCACAGCAATGCCCTTCTTACCCATCGGCTCATCATTGCCATACGAGTCGTAGCACTTGAGCAGCATCACCTCGTCCGGGGTCATATCTTTCTGATAGTAGAACTTATGATTCGTGTTCGCGCGCACACCAAGCGTCTCGCCCTTGACTTCGTACCCAGCTGTACTATCCATAGAATTCGGATCTGGAAGAATCTCCTTTCCTCGATCATCGTCATCCGTAACGCTGTCTGCGCGCTTTGGATACATCAGGTCGACCGGGATGAAATCTGCAGGCTCTGTACTGCGCCAGTCAACAACCGCGAGTGGGAAGTCAGATGCTGGATGCGAGATTGGTCTCCAAACATTTATGATCTGATAGCGACCTCTCAGAAGTTCTTCCGCCTCATCGCCCAAATGCCGTCTGACGCGCACGTCTGCTGCGCCGGGAGTCTGATCGACGTGGACCTGCTGCACTGGCTGACGTGGTGACGCCTTCTCCCGTCTTCGAATCGTGTGGTCGAAAATGTGGACTTTTTTTATCCCGGGCAGCTTCTCGCGGAGCAGTTTCTCGACTTCTTTGTAGTAGCCTTCGCGTATTGCCTCGTCGTCTGTGAATGCCTTCTCTTTTGCTGGGTAGTTGTATACCGCGAACCCCGAGTTGTTCGTGTCGAACTCGCTCTCATGACCTCGAATGTTGTGCACAGGCCGTTCGACCCACTCCATCTTGAACGACTTGCCGTCGCCGTCGACTTTGCCCCATGGCTTGCCGGTGTAGGAATTTGTGTCGATGTGTCTGAACGTCGTGGTCGTCATGTTTGCGCTTCCGATTCGTGAGAGACGTGGGACGTTCCTAGCTGTCGACAGTCTTGATGACAGAGTACTTGTAATTTTCGCAATTGCCCTCGCGCTCATTCACAGAGGATATATGTCAATGTATAGAACTCTACCCCTCCTACGCCTTACTTACTATCGCCCGCGTAAGGTTATACTAAAGGCGTCATGAGATGGACGTCATGCCTTACAAATGCCATTGCCATTGTGCCCCAATCAGAGCTATTCCGGACCTGGAAGAGCGCCTTCGCCTGCGCCCCACATGACAGTTTTCAGTGGAAAGTGGTGAGAAAGTGCGAGACTCGCCCGACTGGACTCGACGGGATGACAAAGCCTCGGTTTACCTTCCCTCTGTGCGAGCTCGCCTCTACGGAGATGATACACATGATACACATACTACAACTTGTCTTGTTATATTCAATCACTAGCAACAGCCTTGCCGTCATCCTCTGCCTCATCTCTTTGCTCGGCACCATTCTCGTTGGCTACAGCACTGTCCTCATCCTTCTCACCCCCTTTCAGCTTTCCACCCTTCCGCTTCGGAATGACTTTCACAAACGCTTCTCCCCAATCACCGCACTCCAACCATTTAATCATAATCTCATTGACGTGATTCGTGGCCAGGACTTTCCGACTCTGCATCTCCATGAATTCGCCAATGGGAAGCTTTGCAGTCCTGATGCCAGCTTTTCTCGCTCGTTTGTAGCATATACCCTTTTCGCGATTCTTGTCAACCAGCCCGCCGATGATATAAGTGCTGTATGGCTTGAGCTCCATAAGATCCTCGTCAGCCTCGGAAGACAGATAGACAACTTCTCCCTCGTCCTTTAGTCTCTGCTTCGCTTCATCATCGATGTCTGCATACTTCTCGAAGACACCAGCCATCTTGTTGCCTTGATCCTCAGCGCTCATCCATTCCTTGGCCTTCTCGGCTACGTCAGAAAAGTTGGTGTCGAAAGTGCGGACTCCTCTCCAGCCTTTATAGTTCTGCGTCAAAACCGTGTCGAATCGTTCCCTCAATTTTCCCGTGAAAGAACAAATCGTCAGATGCGCGCGGTACGGAGCATGCCTGTTGTCAGAATAACACCTCGTGACTTGTGATGCTAACGAGATACGCTCGCCGTCTCGCATTAGGTCATCAAAATCACAGTCGATCAAGAATGTGACTGGCAGCTGAACAGCTCGTTGGTGGGTTTGCTGCTTGGGAACTTGAATGGGTCGTCCTTCTGCTAGGGCCTGTTCTTTGGCTTCGCGTTTGCGTTCACGCTTGGCTTGGACTTTCTCCTTTCGAATGACTTTGCGATCTTCGCGCTTCGCTTCCCATTCAGCTTTCTTTCGAAGCCTCTTTTGCTGGGATTTTGACAATGGGACCTCGCGGTCATCGACCTCTCCTGCCTCTGCCGGGATGACTTCACTTGGGATGGGAAGAGACTTTTGATCAGAGCCTTCGACAGCAGCAGGTTCCGAATTCAAACCGTCTTGATCTAGGTCGTCGCGTTCCGCTGACCCGTTCATCTGGACATCTGTGCCATCCGGCTCTGCCTTGGCTCCGTTGGTCACTTCTCCAACAACAACGTCGCTAATAAGTTTTCCTCGGTTGCGATTTGGCTCTGCCTGGATTGCATCTTCCGACACGTCTGGAGACAGCTTTCGCATCTTTCGGGGTCGATCTTCCGACTCCATCTTGTGGTTTGTTCCTCGGTGGTTTACGGTGAGTCGATATTCGATATTTGAACGGAAGGCGAGATATCTGAGTGGAGACAAAAGAGTGGAGACTTGATCACGTGCAGGCGCGTTCCAGGCAAGAACATCAAACGCGCTCGGAGCCTCCGCCGCGGCAACATCACTTCCACCACCACCAACACGAATAACGATACTCCAATGCGCGCTGCTGGAACGCCTGTTGACCATGGTCGCCACAGATGACGCGCAACAACCTGAACGAGCATCTGCTGTGGTTGTTGTTCGACAAACCGTCTCTCCCGCCCGAAAACCTCGACTTGCCGCCGGCGACGATATCATTCACATCTGCAGTTGAGCCGCCGCCTGCAAGCGAGCCTGATCAGGAAATTACGTCCTCCAGAGGCTCCGGATCACGACCAGCAGGCGCGAGACCAAATCCTCCTGAAGTTGTTCCTAGTGAAAGCCACCAGCAGCGGTCACAGCAGCCAAGAGAGGTGAATGCCGCACTGGCACATGTCAATGAAAATTCGGACGACATGGTCCGCATGAGAACAGCGCCTACATCGGCCAGCAAGCAGCACAGTGCCGCGTCCGTGCCAGGCCATCTCGATGGAACGCCCTCCAAGAACTGGCGGTCCGCTTCAGAGCTGGCAGGTGCTTCTACGTCTCGGGGAAAGATGATTGGACCGACGCCAATGCAGAAGAAGCTTCAGAGTTTTGACGACATTGAGGAAATGGATTTGACTGAGGACTTTGCCTCGATATGCAGTCCTCCAGCGAAGAGAAGTTTGCCGGATGTGGCTGGCAAGAAGAGAACCAGCGATGAGTTTGAGCTTGCCATTCGTAGTCCGTCTGGCTCTTCTAAGCGTCCCGCTGATAAGCCGAGGAAAGCACCACGTCTCTCGCAGGAGTTCACGGCAATTGATGATATCGTCCTGGACAGCCCTGCTAAGACCGGTGCTGCACCGAGTGATCCTCCTCCCCCATATTCAACTTTGGCGCCACTCAAGCGAGCAACACCTGTCCGACAGCCAGAAGTTCCATATCATGTTGCTCCAAGATCTGCCAAGAAGGAAACTTTTGTGGACGACTCTGAGGACGATGACGACCTTCTCAACTTGTCTGGGCACAAGATGAACCTTTCAGGCAAGAAGCTGAATCCTGCGTCCAATGTCGAGGCAACTCCTAGCAAGAAGCCTTCGGCCAAGACACGCAGTCCGACCAAGGAAATCTCGATGTCCGATGCTGCTCCTGCCACCAAATCGTCGCTACAGCCTACCGTTCGATATCCCGATCTGACTGTTACGCCTGTCCAAAGCAATGTCACGACGCCAGTGCCGCCAGCGAGTGTTTTGACTCAGGTCATAGCACCGGAAATGGCAGAATCACAAGCGCAGCTCATACAGATTTTTGAGCTGCCAGATTTTGCATATGAAGAAGCGCTTCAGGGTATTGAGATCCTTCGTGATGCTGTGTGCAATGAGATGACAGAGGCATTGGATGAGGGTCAGGACGACGTCACCAGCTTTGAGACCCAACTGGACGCTCTTGACTCCCGACGTGATGCACTGGCTTCTCTTCAGACCAAACGTAGCACCCACCGCAAGCTTGTCGAAGAGAAAGAAAGCCTCAAGCAAGCTCTTGGCCTCGCAGTCAGGCAGCGCAGCAAGGACTTGAGCGCCCACACAGCAGCTAACAAGGAAGGCAAAGAACGTTTGACCCGCTTTGAAGTTGACTGCGTGTCACTTCTGCAATCCTGCAGCGAGGATGTCAAGACCATGTTGAGTCGAAGAGAAGCACGTTCTCAAGCTACAAAGAGCCAGAAGGTGGCAGTTCAGTCCACACAAGTCCCAACACTTCGCCAGCCCTCGGACCATGCGCCAGCTATGTCAAGCTCAAGTCGAGTCGTACAGACGCAGATCCAGAATTTCATGCCGCCACCACCTCGAAATAATCATTCTGAGTGCAGTACGATCCGCCACGAAGATGTTTATGACGACGACCTAGACGATAACGACATGATTGATGCTGACACGAGCCATTTCGGCCACCGAATGGGCACTCCACCTGCGCAGTATGACAACGACGATGATTATGGAATGGAAGACGATGAGGAGATGCTTGACTTCGTGGAAGGATACGAGAATACATCCTTGTCAAAGGCACCTGTGTATCGCCAGCCTTTTGCAGAGACATCTGGCAATAGTCAGATGCGACCGCCTTCCGCCATGAAAGCAAAGAAGGCTCCTGCCAAGAAGTCTCAGGCCGAGGAAGATGAGCTGCAGCGACAGAAGATGAGTTTTCGCTGGTCGCCAGATGTCGGCCGAGTGTTGAGACATGTCTTCAAACTCAAAGGATTTCGCAAGAACCAGCTCGAAGCTATCAATGCTACATTGGAAGGCCAAGATGTTTTCGTACTTATGCCGACTGGAGGTGGCAAGTCTTTGACTTATCAGCTTCCGGCACTCGTACCAACAGGGAAGACCCAAGGTGTAACGATTGTGATCTCACCGCTCTTGAGCTTGATGCAAGACCAAGTCGAACACCTACGCAAGCTTGGTGTACAGGCAACGTTGATCAATTCCGAGACCAGTCGAGAAGAGAGAGATCTGATCATGGATGCTTTGTGGGACAGAGAGCCCGAGAGAATGGTGCAGCTGTTATATGTGACGCCGGAAATGCTTGGCAAGAGCGAGAAGATGCTGCGAACATTCGAAGGACTCCATCGCAAGCGCAAATTGGCCAGAATCGTGATCGATGAAGCTCACTGCGTGAGTCAATGGGGTCACGACTTCCGACCCGACTACAAGAACCTTGGCGAGGTGCGGCAAAGATTTCCTGGTGTCCCGGTCATGGCACTGACTGCCACTGCGACGGAGATCGTCAAATCCGATACGATCCACAATCTCAGCATGGATGGTTGCGCAGTCTTTACTTCAAGTTTCAACCGCACCAACCTGTCATATAGCGTATTACCAAAACCGAAAGGAAAGCAGGATGTTCAGAGCATGGCGGAGGTGATCAAAAAGGATCATGCCAAGGACACTGGCATCATCTACTGCCTCTCGAGAAAGAACTGCGAGGATATTGCTGCCGCTTTGGTGAACGAGCATCGTATCAAAGCCAAGCATTACCACGCAGGCATGGACTCGATCGCGAAGGCTGATGTGCAAAAAGAATGGCAGGCTGGACATGTCCATGTCATTGTCGCAACGATCGCCTTCGGTATGGGTATCGATAAAAGCAACGTTCGCTTCGTAATTCATCACAGCATTCCTAAATCTTTGGAGGGCTACTACCAAGAGACTGGCAGGGCGGGCCGAGACGGCAAGCCATCTGCGTGCTATTTATACTATGGCTACGGAGATGCGGGCAAGCTTCGCAAGATGATCGATGACGGCGAAGGCAATTGGGACCAGAAGGACCGCCAGCATCAGATGCTGTCTAAGATGGTGCAGTATTGCGAGAACAAGAGCGACTGCAGACGTGTTCAGGTTCTGGGCTACTTTGGGGAAGCTTTCGAGCCTGAAGATTGTCTTGGCGGATGCGACAATTGCACTTCAGGATCAACTTTCGAGGAAGTGGACTATACTCAGCACGCTCGCGACGCTATCAGTCTCGTGAGAGAGCTTCGAGATCAGAAAGTCACGATTCTGCACTGCATCGACATGTTCCGCGGGGCCAATACCAAGAAGGGACGAGATGCTAAACACGAGAAAGTTGCCCATTTCGGTAAAGGCGAAGACCTCGATCGTGGCGATGTAGAACGACTGTTCTACCGCCTGGTGAACGAACAAGCAATCGTCGAAGAGAGTCACAAGAACAAGAGAGGATTTGTCCTATCGTACGTCAACCTTGGCCGCCGATGCAATGACTTTGCTCCGGGCAAGGCAAGACTGAAAATGCTGATTCGAAGCTCACCGCGCGCTACGAAGATTGTCAAGAAACCGATGAAGAGGAGGGGCGATGATACGACAGTGAAAGCACTTCCAATGTCGACCAATGTATCGTCACCAGTGCAGGCTGTGTCCAAGCGCAAGAAGGCTGCTGCTCAGTCAAATGTCAGACAGAGCCGGCAGGCCAATGACTACGAGCGTGATGGCTTCGTTGTCGACGATCCAAGCGAAGACAGCTTTGGCGAAGATGCTGAGACTGAAACTGATGATGAGTACTACGCACCTGCCCCACAGCCCATCAAACCACAGCGTAAAAGAATCGCACCACAACCGCGTGGAAGGACTATCACGATCGACGACACCATGAGCAATCTCTCTGAGCTCCACAAGGATTTCGTAGCACAATTTGAGCAAGAAGCTGAGGAGAAGTGCAAGACTCTGATGAACCAGAACTTCCACCTGAAAAGCCAACCGTTCACCAATACGATATTACGACAAATGGCAATACGCTGGACAGAGACGCCAGAACAAATGCTTCGTATCCCGAACATCGATCGAGAACGAGTCGATCGATGGGGTGAGCTCTTCTGCAAACTCGTCAAGAAGTATCATGACCATTATCGGGAGATTATGGGCGCGCAAGCAGAGCTGGAAGACGATGGCGATGACGATGAACAGCCGCTCGATCCCAACCATCAGAATGTCATCGACCTCGTGAGCGAAGACGAGGACGAGGGAGGAAAAGAATTCGAAGACTTCGTAGATGACGAGGAAGAGGGTGTGGAGAGTCAATACTTTTCCGTTGCTCAGTACAAGGCACCAGATGTTGAAGACTTCAACAATCGGCTCGCAGGAATGTCACAATCGGCGAATAAAGCGAGAGCGGAGTCACAAGCTGCGGAGAAGTCGACCTCTAGGAAAGGCAAGAACTACAGCATTCGAGCCGCCAACAAAGCCAATGACGAAAATACATATCGTCGCAAGTTCTCTGGCGGCAGTCGTGGCGGTCGCTATGCACCAGGCTCTGGCTCTGGATCTGGGACAGGCAGAAAGAGGACATCTGCGTCTAGCAAGAGCGGCGGCGCTTCTGCAAAAAATTCGCGCGCACCATCTCGAGCGCAGGGCGGCGGCTTTGGTACGGGCTCAGTCAGAGCGATGCCGACTTGATGCTTTCCGCTCTTAGAAATAGCTCTCGTTCTCTCCATCCCTGGCAAAGACGATGCTGTGAGCAATGCGACTTGGCATCCGAAGCAGCGTTTCTATTGCAGATCCTCCTTCGTTTTCGCAGCGCAGGGCTTTCCTCTCCTAAGTTCGCTTCAACAGCACTCCATTATAGATTCACGCCCTGAATGTATAAATCTTCATCCTTGCAGAGAATGTGCACGAAAAGACCGGATCTCGTGTTCCTGATCCTAAACAACCTTTCCTCTTCAGGCCTTCGCGTTCGAGCCCCACTTAGGTTTCCGGCCGACAATGGACGTGTGTGAAGACTGAGACACCTGTATCGCTGTGGTATTTGAGGTAATAGTTCTATTGTGGGAGGGAACAGGCTGGCTCGTTGGCTCTCTCTTGGAACACTACAGCTATCCCCACTCAAACGCAGCAACAATATCGTGATCGAATTCTGGATTAACCCAGCTCGGCTTGCCATTCTTCGCTCTGATTGCGCCGCCGAATTTGTGCAAGAACGCAAACACCGGAATGCAGAGGAACACAGTGATAATAGCATGCCCTGCGAATGTCCATGTATACCCAACTCCATCGACCCAGTACGCGATGAAGAATGGATCCACGAATGCCGAGAGGTTGAGTGATACTGCGTAGAAGACGACGACCGACATGCTTTGCAGAGGGTATGCATCGACGACATAAGCGCAGACTGCGGTGTTGCCCATTTGGATTCCGGCACCCACTGTGAAGAGTCAGCATGAAAGAATGGATAAAATGAGATGGACAGGAAGGCTTACACAAAGCGAAGGAGACCTGGCCGACGATCCAGTGGTAGTTGCGATCAATGGAGATGCCCCAGATGATAAGTCCCACTGCAGACAGAATTGCAGCTGGGTACACAAGCCAGATTCGCATCTCCGGATTTCTGCTTGCGCCAGGACGTTTGGAGAGCTTGACAAGCAGCCAGTCGCTCAGGCTGCCGGAACAGAAGGCCTCGGAGAATAGTGTGCCCACGATCAAGCCAATGAAGAAGAGCCCCTGCGTCTGCGGCGAGTAGGACGCATATGCCACCGGAATCATTGTGATGACCGATAGGATCCACCAGTACCAGCCGAAAGAGTAGCAAATGACTGCGATCGGAACAACAACGTATTTGAACGTCTTCCCAAATCGAACCAGAGTGTCCCAAACTTTGGGGTGCTTCATTCCTGGCAGTGGTGTGATATTAACATATGCCAAGCTCTTCGTTCGCTTCACTGCAGCCTCAGTAACAGAATCTTTCTCTGACATCGCTCTTGCGCTGCTCTGTCTTGACAACATCAAGTCGCGAGGGTATAACGTCTCCGGCAGGAACAACACCTCAGCTACGAGAATGACACCAAGCAGTATGAGAGTCACCCATTGTATCCATGTTGACCCTGCTAAATCAACAAATCCTCCTATGAGCGGACCGAGCAGCAGACCTAGATCAATTGCCAATACCCAAAGCCCAACCTTCTGACCGCGTTCGTGTTCGAAAAAGAGGTCATTGATGATGGCGAGACCAACGGTTGAGGCTGGAGACAGCCCAAGACCTTGGAAGAACCGAGCAGCCATGTATCCCGAATACCCATCCGCCAATGCCGCGCCGATAGTCGCAGCGATTGCCATGGTCGTGCCGATGATGAAGATCGGCCGTCTTCCGATGATGTCGGCGGGCGAAGACCATATTAGAGGTCCGACCGAGAGCCCGAGAGCTGGAATCGCGACAGTCCAATTGATCTCGCCCAAAGAGGCATTGTATCGTGTCTGCAATTCGGGAAACGAAGGGACAGTGGTCGTTGTGATGTAGGTGAACATGAAGTACAGCGCCATGACTATGCCGAGTATAGCATTTTTCCGAAGCCATGTCCAATTCAACGGATCCAATGCGTCTCCCTCTACAGGTTGAGGACACAGCTTGTGCCCATTCTTGTCCAAGAGTACTTCTGCGGCAATGAAACCTGATTCGACTTCAGCACCATTAGTTGGTTCAATGGACGTCAACTTCTTCTCGGACTTCATATCTGCCATGGTAGGCAAAAAGAGAGAAGGAAACTGAACTGAACTGAACGAACGAGAGCATAGAGGAAACACGAAACTCTGAGCCACCTTCCTATTGATATCAACATTACTACGACAAGACTTGACAAGACAAGTATAAAAGAAATTTTTACGAGAGTGCTTGCGTGCACGATAACGATATCGCTTATAGTAGCTGATCGTGCAAGAGACAAGCCACATCCTGGGAGATGCGAGGCGACCTGCATATCAATCCGGACATTGAGCCTTCCTCTTGCACGGATCAGGAGTCGAAATTCTGCTAGGAGCGTGTCGCCCGCGTGGCTGTGGGACCAAGGTATTATTCCTTATCTCATGGACTTTACACATAGATTGTGTTGCCTGATAAGGGAAGCTGGAGAGCCAAGCGTGAACGTCAGACTCTGCGTTGCGTACTGTATCCGAATTTCTGGATTCTTTCCTGTGGTAGATACGATACGACTGATGACTTTTTTCTTGTTCTTTGACCTCACGAGGTTTTTGAAGATCGTCGCTTGTTGATATATCGGGCACTTCCTGCGCGAGTGCCTAAGGTGCTATTATAGAGACTTTACGAGGACGACAATGCTTGCAAAATTCTTCTCTGGACTTGAAGAAGTGATTCTGGTGGGGCGAGTGTGAGTGTATTGGAGCGAGGATGTGTTTCTAGCCCTAGTGCCTCTCAGCCATGCGGGTCAAAAGAAAGGATCATCCGAAGTGCTGGTTGGTTGGTATGTCATTTGAAACCTATATATTTAAAGACCTTCGAATGTGTTCGGCTTTACTGTGAGAACTACCGTATTCTCTTCAATTAGATCAGAGACTTTTGCGGGAGTTGGATTCCCTTTGATTATAGTTCTATATCGCGCACCGATGCCGTCAAACTCGCCAACGATTGCCAGACATCACCAACACAGGTCAGTTGCATTCTATAATAAAGTCGGAACTCCTCACTAGATCCCATCCCATCGACAATGAGTGAACCACCTCCCCCGTCTACCCCAATATAACACTAACCTCTTTCCAGATCCCTCCATTCACATACAAGTGCGCTGCGCAACCGTGTGCGATTCAAACCAAGTCTACGCATGGATATTTCAAGCTTGCTTGCCAGGGAATTGGCGGCTCTTCACTCACAGCTGAATCTCTTCCAAAGGATATGTATAACGAAGTCGTGGGCGCCTGTGTGTGTGTGTGCTCATGGACAGACCGATCCGCACACTTGACACGATTTCCGGTGACTTAGGTATCCTCCGGGCACGGCGGAACTGATCTTCGGCCTCGGACAGCCGTATGGTTGTCCAAGTAATGGTAAATGGTTTTGAGCATGGCGTGCGATCGAGATTCTGCTGCGTAAGAGGTGAAGGGTTCGGGATGCTGCGGATGGGGGGAATCTTCCTCTTCGCAGAAGACGATAGTAAAGGTTCACAGAATGTTGAGAGAGAAGTCCTGTGCATCATGTCAACATGGTCTCATTTCAAGCTCTATCTCTACGTCGTGCGTGAAGGATTTTGCAGCGCGCTCAAGTTATTTGGGAGTTCTCGACTGCCAGACAAAATAAAGGCTTGTCACTACGCCTGCAGCGCCGAAAGCAACGCCGAGCCACCACACGTTGTGATAGCCGTGCAAGGGTGTGTAGCCGTGACTCGTGTATCGATCTATCGAGCCCCCAATGCCTAGGCCTGTGGCTATTGAGTAGTTCACCATCTAATCATCATTTAGCATTTGGTGGCAAATCGAGGGCAGCAATACATACCGTGCTAATCAACGACGCGCCGATGCCCTGATGCTCTTTCGGTAGGGCGTTGGACATCAAGATTGTGCCTGATGGAAAGCTCCAGTTCATCGCCAGCGGCGCGACGAGAATCGATATGATCATCGGGACCGGAAACGGGTCTGCTGGGTCGGCAAAGATCAGCAGACCTGGACTGATTACGAAGACCAGCATGGCACTGGTCATGAGCTGGCAAAAAGATTAGTATGAGAACTACGCAATGACCAGTGTCGAGCTTACCCAGGGCACTTTGAGCTTCTTCAGCAGATATGGCACTGCAATGGCAGCACAAAAGCCAATGGGCGCGACCGGCCATGACTTTGATGCGGCGTTCAGAGGTGGATAGCCTTGAATAACCATAATGAACAGGTAGAGATAATA
This sequence comes from Pseudocercospora fijiensis CIRAD86, assembly GCF_000340215.1. Lineage (NCBI taxonomy): Eukaryota > Fungi > Ascomycota > Dothideomycetes > Mycosphaerellales > Mycosphaerellaceae > Pseudocercospora > Pseudocercospora fijiensis. The sequence goes on from NW_006921541.1 coordinate 2,336,677, forward strand.
AGCCCAGATGCCATGCGATGCCCACCCAAACCCGATGCAAGCCATCGTCAGTACCGCTTTGCGATCCAAGGCTTGTAGAGGTACGATTGGCGCCTTTGCTACTTTTAGTTCCACATAGGCGAAAATCCCGAGCAAGACGAGACTGAGAATCAGGGTGACTGGGATATATGCCGTGTCCCAGCCGTCGATTGGAGCTTGATTGAGAACGAAGTTGAGCAGCATCAAGCCGCTTACGCCTGTCAGAGATCCCCAGAAGTCGAACTCGGTCATACTCGCTGGCTTTTGCCAAGCTTCACTTGATGGTATGATCGACCAAGACAACCCGAAAGCGAATACACAAGCAATTGCCATAGTCCAGAAACATGCAGGCCACCACGAAACTTCCGCTATTAGAGAGGAGAAGACGACTCCCAGCGTCATGCCAACTGGACCGCAGCCGCCAAAGAGGGCGATTGCTCGAGCACGTTCAGGTCCCATGGGGAAGGTTCGTCCAATCAGAGCAATTCCGTTAGGCACAAGCAGTGCAGGAGCGATTCCTTGCAGTCCACGACAGGTACTCAGCATGATGTGTCCACCTACGAGGCCAGAGAAACCAGCAATTGCGGATGAGACGGCGAACCAGATCCAGCCGATTAGGTACATCTTCTTGTGCCCATACATGTCTCCAAGTCTTCCTGCTGGAAGGATGAAAGAGCCCAGTGTCATGCTGTAAGATGCTGTAAACCAGGCCATTTGTCCAGGATTGGTGACGCCAAAGTCTTTGGCGATCAGGAGCAAAGGTGCGAACGACTGCGCTAGCGCTGCCAGAGAGAAGAGCTGGGAGAGGCAGATGGTGAAGATGAACCCTCTTTCGTGCCAAGGCGACATTCGGGTGTCTTGTTTCGGAGGCGCTATAAGCTTGGGCACAGGCGGCTGCCGCACAGATGCATTTTTGTGTGACATGCTCTGGCCGGGGCTGGCATTTTGGTGAGCTGGCTGCAAGCTTGGATATCCTGTGCTTGGGAAGAGATTCAGAGAGACGACTCTTTCCGGCGGTGGGGGACGGGAGCCACTCTCCAGCTGCTTGTCGATGTTCGTGTCTTGATAGTCGATGTAGGTCGTGCTTGTGGAGCGTGAATGGTTGTAAATGGCATGTCGATTGCCAAGATCGAATGAGGCTGCAGACCGCAAGCTTGCTGATGCCGGTGTTTCCTGTGCATCGTGGAGTCGAGAAACTCTGGAGTTGGTTCGCAGAGTTTGAAAGTCACCGGCGCCAGCTGTTGAGCGATTGGATCGATGTTTGAAGATATTCGAGCGCATAATGAACGCGACCGAGTTGGACGAAAGAGTGACTTGTTTGAGTTCGTCAAGCGATGGCTATCGCATAGCGTAGATTGCCCCGAAGAGCTTCAACAGGACGTCGAGAGGATGCAGAGTGAGGGCAGGTGGGTCGTTATAGTAGTCCTGGCTGTCGAGCACTGTGAATGTAGATTCATTCATTCTTGCCATACGAGTAGGAAGAATGGAGAGGTCAAAAGGAGGCTAGCTAGCACAAGGCGGTCTGGCTTGGCAGTGTGATGCGACTCGACAGTCGTTGTTGAGCAGAAACGGTATGCGGTGGAGATCGTTCTCTCGGGATAATTCTCGTAAGTTAGGCGATGGACAGCTGTTGGAGGCATGATGATGCAGAATGCTTGTTTTCAAATAATAATGCAGGTAATGAGCGCAGATCATGGATAGCAGGTACAAAGATTCACATGACCAAGTGGTTGACATTACTTTCGGTTTCCCGAGTGATTAATATTCTTGCAGGTAGAGGCTCTCAGTGCGGGGCGTACCCTTATTATTTATAGCAGTCGTTGACTCGTTGGCCTGATGACACTCACTGCAACGGGCATCGTACATTCCGAATACGACTCCTGTGGTGATCGTCATTTCTGGCGTTGGCGAATCTGAAACCTGCTGCTGTGAAGAGTCAGGAAACTCGCCGGTCGCTCAAACCAAGGATATATATATATATATATATGTCGCTCCGCGGATAACATGTCTCGGACCCATACGCCGTACAGCGACACCATCTACAAAACACAAGCTGCAGAGGCACCGGGCAGAGTGAAAGGAAAGGGAAAACACTCTCCCTGATCCCTGCCATCCGCCCGCCGACGCCCCAGGCGGACTTCAACAACACACTAGAGGGATTTCGCCACGCCTTTTGATGCCGCTCTAGGTGCCGCTCCAGCTCCTGATTATAGCCGCCAAGGTCTCGAATAAGCCTAGTATTCGGTCTCTTTCCGCTTCTTATGAATGGCCCGACGTCAGCACCTGCGGCTACTTCCACTACGCTAAGCTATATTCACTCACTTACGACCTAATCCGGCGCTAGAGCGGCCGCTCCAGCGCTGGAGCGGCAGCTGAAGGTGACACGTGCACGCGCACTGTTCACTTCCTTATTAGGCCGCCCTAGTCTACATTAGGGGCTGGAGCGGCACCTAGAGCGGCATCAAAAGGCGTGGCGAAATCCCTCTACTGGGCAGCACCTGTACTTCCTGCACTCCATTCATCCGCTCCGCTCGACTTCTGGACCTCCTCCTCGAAGAACGCGCTTTGCGGTGCTCAACCCTGTACTCTGCATGCACCTGATACCGATCAATGGATTCCATCTGCTCCACTGCTGCCCTCAAAGAGACGTGCATTGCTGACCTGTCCTGTCTGTGGCAGAAAGATCGATCGGCTTCGACCATCCGAGCGCTAGAATAGGAAGAGAACTTTCTCCGAGCCTCGCCGACGGCATGCCGCAATCAGGAAACCCTCAAACATTCATCTACTCTGTATATCTGTGCAACATATCGGCGTGTGAAATCCATCGCTGACGTCGCAATATGCACGTCGCGTGAGCAGAAGCCGACAACGACTGCAACGTGACTGCACCCTAATCTCAAAACAGTGGGTATAGAGGACGTAACTTTTTCTCCGGAGCGGAGGTGGAGACGTACTCTGGGGAGAAACGTTGCTCCTAGATGAAAGCTATCCATTTTTGTGGCAACTTCTATGGGTATCACTCTGCTTCCTACGAAGAAACGCCGTCATGACCCGATGTCTTCGGCGACTGCCATCGATTGCAAGTAAGTACGAGCATTGATCTGAAGATAGCATGAAAAGCGCTCGAGAAGCGTCGAGCGATCCTGCGGACATCGTCGCGTGACACCAGCGACATCGAAAAAGCAATTACAGACGACTTGAAACTGCACTGGATCCACAAAAATCGCTGTAGAAATTGATCAAACATCCTCCGACTCCGAAAAAGCGACCAAACAGAGTCATCACAGTATCGCACACTCTTCAACCGTTGTTCCGGACAGAAAACCCGCACCGACTCCAAAATTCTCACAGCACTCAGCCCTTCGACTTCCAACATGGCGACCACGATTTCACATGACGAACCCCAAAAACCTGACCGACAAGACAGCCAAGACGCAACCCTCAAAGAAATCCGAACCACGGGCGGCCTCCCACATCTCGAAACTCGAGAAACATACTGCCATCCAGGTTTCCGCGGTCTCTTCACAAGCTACTACGTCGCACTGTGCGCGGCTTTCTCAGCAATCGGAGGTCTACTTTTCGGCTACGATCAAGGCGTCGTCTCCGTAATTCTGGTCGAACAACAATTCCTACAACGCTTCACACGAATCGCCGAAGGCTCTGGGTCGGCGGGATTCTGGAAGGGTTTGTTGACGGCGATGATCGAGTTGGGTGCTTTGATCGGAGCGTTGAATCAGGGTTGGATCGCGGATAAGTATTCGAGAAAGTATTCGATTGTGATTGCTGTGGTGGTATTCACGGTTGGGAGTGTTTTGCAGACTGCGGCTATGGATTATGCTATGCTTGTTGTGGCGAGGTTTATTGGTGGTCTTGGGATTGGTAAGTATACGAGTATACGAAGCGAGCATATGCTGACTGAGCTTACCAGGTATGCTCTCCATGGTTGCGCCACTTTACATTTCTGAGATCAGTCCACCTGAGATCAGAGGATCTTTGCTTGTGCTCGAGGAGTTCTCGATTGTGACTGGGATTGTCATCGCTTTTTGGATTACTTATGGTACTTACTACATGGCCGGAGAATGGGCCTGGAGACTGCCATTCCTCCTTCAGCTTATTCCCGGATTCGTTCTCGGCATAGGAATCTTATTTCTACCATTCTCGCCACGCTGGCTCGCATCTAAAGGAAGAGACGAAGAAGCCCTTCTCAATCTTGCTAAGCTACGTCAGCTGCCACCAACGGACCGTCGTGTCCAGCTAGAATGGTTCGATATTCGTGCCGAGGTCGCACTTCATAAAGAGATCAGTACTGAGAGGCATCCAAAGCTGCAAGATGGATCCAAGACGAGTCGCTTCAAGCTTGAAATCGCTTCTTGGCTGGATTGCTTCAAGCGAGGTTGCTATAGACGTACACATGTTGGTGTTGGAATCATGTTCTTCCAGCAGTTCGTAAGTGGTCCTAAAGCATACTACTATGTTAACTGTACCTGAACGGACCTCTGATGCAATACAGGTTGGCATAAATGCCTTGATCTACTACAGCCCAACGCTCTTCGAAACCATGGGTCTAGACTACAACATGCGCCTCATCATGTCCGGTGTCCTCAATTGCCTCCAACTAGTGGGCGTGACTTCCTCGCTCTGGACCATGGACCGTTTTGGACGAAGACCTTTGCTCATGGCAGGCAGCGCAGCAATGTTCGTCGCTCACCTCATCATCTCCATCCTCGTCGGCAAATTCTCCGGAAATTGGCCTGCGCACCGCGCAGAAGGCTGGGCTAGCGTTGCAATGCTCTTTTTCTACATGATCGCTTTCGGAGCTTCTTGGGGTCCGGTACCTTGGGCCATGCCTGCTGAGATCTTCCCCTCGAGTCTCCGGGCCAAAGGAGTGGCGCTCTCGACGTGCTCTAACTGGTTTAACAACTTTATCATCGGGCTCATTACACCGCCTCTGGTGCAGAATACTGGGTATGGAGCTTATGTGTTCTTCGCGGTGTTCTGTTTGTTGAGCGGTGTGTGGACGTTCTTTTTCGTTCCGGAGACGAATGGCAAGAGCTTGGAGGATATGGACAGAGTCTTTAAGGATATTAGTTCCGAAGCTGAAGAGCACAGACGTGAGAGGATCGAGAGGGAAATTGTGGCTAGGACGGAGGTTTCTGCTGCACCTAAGGTCTAGATTGATTTCTATAATCAGTATGAGGAATGAGAAACGATCTTCTAGTGAGAGTACTAATTGTTCCAGGGGTTTTGAAGTTCTCTCTCTAGGGAACTTTGCGTATGGCAAGGTCCATGTCTGGCATTCCACTGTTGTGTGAACCACAGATCGCGAATGCCAAGACATGGGACTAAGGTTTGATATTCTATCGCTGGGATCGACTTCTCGCACGACAACAACACAATATCAACATCTTCCAACGCCGCCTAGAAGAACAGTTCCCCCGCCGTCTACCATCGCGAATGTAATTCACAAGAGCGAAACTACTGCAAGCGAGATGCGATGCGATGCGTGCTACGGTAGAGGTCGCTCGTTGTGGTTCATAAGAGAAGCAAGTCCGGCAAGAGCTAGGAGTAGACAAGAGCATGAGTAATAGCAGCGCAGTGTTTACATATCTCAGGAACGGAGAGAACATCGTAAATGGATATTCCAGATCTAGTCAGCCCTTCCTATCTTGACCGCCACTTGAAGCCGTCTGCATTCTGGACCCGCAGCGCGTTTGGAAAGCTGCAAATACCCGCGAGCAAGCTGCTCTGAACCACCTATATGACTGTATGCTGTACTCGTCTGCCTGATCGGAGGCAGTCGTGGACGCGGCTTGTGGACATGAGGTTCTCATGCGCTGCGTTCACTGCATGCCGCCGGCAGCAGTGTTTGTATCACGGGGGCATGGCATTTAGTGAGCTGCGAACGACGATGCATGTCTCAAGCCTACTGCAGTCATGCTTCATACTGATACGTTGTCATTGGCTTTCGTGGTCGGCGTACTATGCAGAAATTGGGAATTCATTCAAGCTGTACATCGATGCGCAAAGACAGTGCTACTGACTTCTTCCCAGGCCTATATCTGCAAAAGTTCTCGACGTGAAGGGTTTCAGCACACCGATGCGCAATATGCACCCGGCTACTGTCCTGTTTCATGGAACCATCCGTGGGCACTGAATTCGAAAGGTTCACGGTCGCTGATCGCGTCTGGGAGGAGGTAGTGGAGATTTACGGGCACAATCCTCGCATCAACCACACCCGCTTCATAGACCTGAGTAGTTCAGGCCGTGACGAGCGCGCTGAGGCCCTGAGCAAGATCTTGGAAATCGTGCCCCGAGAGAAGCTTGTTGGCTTTATTCCCATTGCACTGTGGCCAGACCTTGACAGAGCTCAGGGCAATTGGGATACTGTCCTTCTGAAGATCCTACTGAGGTGTCTGAAGCAATCAACATCGGAATCGCGAAGGAAGAGTTATCCCAGCACACTACCAACGAACGTGGAAGTGCCCGCATTTGGTCAGCTCAGCTCCATAGCGGCATTGCTTCATCAAAGGTCTCAGGTCAAAGATACCGGCGTAGCCTTCAGTGGAGGTGCTAAAGCACGAGACGAGATGTCAGGGAATCACCGACCGAAGAGCGAATCGAGGCTCCAACAACTTCCACCTTCCTCTTCGCCACCTGTCGCCACGAAAGACAATTCGACCAAAGCAAGAACGTCGGCCGGCAAGGCACCGTCACCACTGCCTCCACCTCCACCTCCAGACGCCGACGAAGAACTGAAACACCAAATAGCGATTGCGCGGGCAAAGCGCAACTACCGAAAAATCCTTGCGGAAGAGAGCACAGAGCAAGAGCGTACGTCGCTGGAAGGGAAGAAGTGTCTTCTGGAGGAAGTCGAGTTCGACCTGGAAGCACTGAGAGCCGAAGAAGAACTTGAGGATGTCTACCACGAGACTCCCTTCGAGAAGGATTTCTCGAGAGATCCAGGGATTTCGAGAAAACGGAGGATTGGGGCGCTGGAGATTGAACGTGCTGAGCGGAGGTATGGTGTGGCTAAGGCTGTGAAGCTTGATGGGAAGGTGTGAAGCTTACGCAGTAGGTCGGGGATGATTCTGCTTTTTCGAGCGTTTGAGATGCATGTCGATCGAGACGGTCTAAATATTCTCCATGAATTGGGTGGGCATGGCAAAGTGGGACGTTTGATGGGAATTGAACAAGCTTTGGTGAGCAGACCTGTGCACTCCCTACTGGGGCCAGGTCATGGTCTGTGGTAGAAGGCAAGGTATCATAGCGGTGCGAGAAAATCAGCAATCGCAGCGACCATACCATCGCGGAAAAGCCACGATGTCGCGAACGCTGCCGACGCCGCTGAGATAGCATAACAGTCGATCAAAGCCTAGTCCGAAGCCTCCGTGAGGCACACTTCCATATTTTCGCAGATCTTGATACCATTCAAGGTTCTCTCCTGCAACTCCTTTCCTTCTCATGGCAGCAAGTAGATGTTCTGATCGATGTTCACGCATCGAACCACCCACGAGCTCACACAAATCTGGCACGAGCAAATCGAAACATGCTGCTGTTTCGGAAGTGCCCTTGCTGTTTGCAGTGGTCGTTGAGGGTGGCATGTAGAAGGGTTTCTGGTGGATTGGGTAATCCGTCACGAAGACAGGTGTGCCTTGGCCGATGGATTGTGCTAGGTAGCGTTCGTGTTCTGCTTGCAAGCCGTCTTCGATGGTCGGCTTGAATGCAAATGCGATCTTGTTTTCGCTCGCAGCTGTTTGAAGATGCTGAATGGCATGGTGATAGGTGATGCGCGGCCAGTTCTCGGCGGCCATACCTTTCCATCGCTTTTGCAGAAGATCTTGGTCCGAGCTGCGCGGGACATGTTCTGCTGCAGGCATATCAAGCCAGTGCTTGCTTTGTGCCAATTCTCTGCCAAGGGAGGAGGATGACAAATTGATGGCGACTGTACGAAGCATTCTTTCGACAAGGTGCATGACTGATGCCATGTCTTCAACGAAGCACAGCTCAGCTTCCAGCATGTAGAACTCGCTCAAGTGCCGCGGCGTGTCACTATGCTCTGCTCGGAAAGCTGGAGAAAGCGTCCACACCTTCTCCACGGCTTGGGCAAGTGCTTCCAGGTGGAGTTGGGCGGACACGGTCAGATACTTTGGGTTTCGGAAGAAGTGCTCTACCTGAGCTTCCGTGTGCGGGTTCGACTTCTGGCCAGACTGCTTGGAGGCATTGGAGGAAACAGTGAAGACCTGACCGGCGCCCTCACAGTCTGAGGAGGTGATGATAGGCGTATGTGTCTGCACGAAGCCTTCCTCGTTGAAGAATGCCGTGATCGTGGCTATGACTTGCGAACGGAGCCTAAGCAGCAGAGAATTGGTGGGTATGCGCGGGCGCAGATGCGGGATGGTGCGCAGATACTCTGCAGTCTGATACTTTGGTTGCAGCGGATTGCTCTCAGCATTGTTTTCGCCCAGCACGCGAATACTGGAGACTTGCAGTTCATGGCGTTGCTTGCCTCCCGTCGAGGCTTGCCAGAGACCTTTCAAGCTGATTGCCGAGCCGTATGAGAGACTGAGGAGTGTCAGCAGCATCAGAAGTAGGATTGGGCTGACCTCACCTACTCTGCCGCGTGCACAGGCTTCAGCACAGCCTGCAGGGGCTCAGTCGTGGATCCATCTCCAAGATGCACGAATGCGACTCGCTTCTGCGTCCGCACCGAGCGCACCCATCCGGTCACCTCGATTTCATCTTGCTGTGCATTACTCCGCAAGACATGTGCGATGGAAGCCTGTCGCTGAAGTGCACGTGAGCTGGTGAAGGGTCGCCTGCAAGCGGTGTCAGATGAGGGCGCGGCGCATGGTGCTGGTCGCCGTCGCCAGGCTCTCATTGCCTGCGACTTCAGTTCGACACTCTCCTTCACAATCCACCTCCACTGTATCTGTCCCAGGCTGAGATAGATGGATGTCGCGTTTTGATGTGGTGATGCGTCTGCTGGGCCTTGCCTTGGCTGAATCACGACGTGGCGTGGAGAGTGGCTTGTCTCGTCTCGTGGCTTGTCCTTGCCAGAGCCCAAAGCTGCGTCATTGTTGGCTGTAGCACTGCACAGTACTCCTTCTACCAACACTCGGAGGCTGGTCCTTTGATGCAGCATTTCTCTCTCGTTACTGCCAGCCTTTCCCCTGCCGGCCGTTCACGACGTGACCATGATGAGAAAGGCGCCGTCGAGTTCCATGCAGAAGACTTATGACGAGTGCTATCTGATCTGTTCCACCGCAATCTACTTCGAGGGCCAGGTACGGGATAGAACTATGCCCTTGCGAGGCTGTGCTGGCAAGATTGAGGACATAACATACTGACTAGCGGTACTGCTACAGAATAATGAAGACGAAGCTCTGCGATCATGGCGCAATGCGCTGGACCACATCTACTACCACAATGCCTACAAGATGCCCTCCAACTACGTCCCTCGAACCGAAACGGAAAAGGCACTGCAGGATTCGCTGCGAGCCATGGAGTTGCAGTGTAAAGAGCGCGTAGATCTGCTGGATGCACTGAAGAAGAGTAGGTTGGAGGCAGAGAAGGAAGCGAAAGAGGCCAAAGCAGCTGCTGCTGTGAACGGGGATGCGCTTTCCAACAAGAGTCGCGAGTCCCTGGCTTCCTTGTCCTTGCAATCAGCGCCCGCGCTCACGCAAATGCCCACTCTCCCAAATTCAAATGGCCAAGGCACGACTTGGCTGGGAGCAAACACTGTTCCCCAGAGAACATACTCAGATATCCCGCGACCCCAGGCCATGACCGATTCGCGAAGACCGCCACCACAGCCGCCGCGACCTTCCCTCATCAGCAAGAAGAGCAGTTCAGGCACAGTGGACTCACCACGGACTAGAAGTCTGCAGTCCAATGCGAGCCCGAGTCCTCGTCTGACCCCACCCATTCCTGGAGAACGCCAGAGAGGCAGGACGCCAAGTCCTGAGAAGAAGAGTGGAGGCATGCTGAAGACTCTGAGATCAAACCAAAAGTCGGGCAAAATGGCTTCGAGTATGCGAAACAAGCCGCAGCCAGCTGCAGCGAAAGCGGCATCCTCAGTGTGGAGCGGACCTCCTCCGATCGGTGAGAGCTCTGCGGCACCAGCAACAACAACGACATGGGATCCGCTACGGAGAACGCTAGTGCGGCAAGACTCTTCACAGCAAGATGTGCGAAGGATGTCTGATATACCTGCTGTGCGACCTCCAAGTCCCTCCGATTATAGGCCTCGTGGAAGCAGAAGCTCGTTTGAGGATATCAGCCATACAAGGAACCATCCGCTGCCTTATCCAGACTATCCACTTCTTAACCCATACGCGCAGCAGTCGTTCAGCCAGAGCGACGATTCGGTAGAAACAGCCAGGCCTCCTCCGCCTCCGCCACCGCACAAAGTTACTCCTCCGACCCCAACCGAACAGCCGTCTCAGCCCACCAGTCTCGCCCAAATGCCACCGACCTCACTTTCGTACATGAAGGAATATCCAAACAATCCTCCTTTGAATCCTGCAAAACTCAAAAAGGCCGCCCCACCAGTACCAGGCAAGATGGTAAGGCGAAGTTCTGACTCAGCTGGACCTTCATCCAAAGCAGGAAGGATTATTCAGGCCAGCACAAGTCCGCAACCAGGCATCCCTCGCAAAGCGGTTGGCAGAGCAGCTGGCGTTGTTAGTGCCACCGCCGAGCGCCAGAAACTAGACAACATGCAAGCACACCTCACAAGCCGCACTCGAGGACAAGTACAGCCTGATTATCTCAGCAGCAGTCCCGATGCCATACCGCGAAAGCAGACTACGAAGAAGAAGATTGAAGGCAAACCTGTGCCCGCTCGCGCAATGACCCCGCCATCGACGGATGAGAATGGCGATTCTGATAATGCGGAGAGTCCGAGTGAAAAGGATCAATGGGAAAAGCGCGTCAAGAAAATCATGAAGAAGCTGCCGAAAGGCGTTGATGAGTGGTCAGCGAAACAGATTTTCAACGAGATCGTCATTCAAGGAGATGAAGTACACTGGGACGACGTAGCTGGGCTCGAAATTGCCAAGTCCGCCCTCAAGGAAACTGTCGTATATCCCTTTCTGCGACCCGATTTATTCATGGGCCTTCGCGAACCTGCACGAGGCATGCTGCTCTTCGGGCCACCAGGAACAGGCAAAACCATGCTTGCCCGTGCTGTTGCCACAGAAAGTAAATCAGTCTTCTTCGCCATCTCAGCCAGCAGTCTGACGAGCAAGTACCTCGGAGAAAGCGAAAAGCTCGTGCGAGCTCTCTTCGTCCTAGCTAAAGAACTCGCGCCTAGCATCATATTCGTCGACGAGATCGACTCTCTCCTAGGCTCAAGAGGCGGAAGTAGCGAACACGAAGCCACCCGCCGCATCAAAACCGAATTCCTGATTCAATGGTCCGATCTCCAAAAAGCTGCAGCAGGCCGGGAATCATCCGAAGGCGATGCCTCGCGTGTCCTCGTCCTAGCAGCCACAAATACCCCATGGGCAATCGACGAAGCCGCCCGACGACGTTTCGTCAGACGTCAATACATTCCACTACCCGAGGATTGGGTTCGCGAACAACAATTGCGAACTCTACTCGCTGCCCAAAAGCACAGTTTGAAGGACCGCGAACTGAAACAACTCGTCGCTCTGACCGATGGCTTTAGTGGAAGCGATATCACAGCTCTGGCCAAAGACGCTGCTATGGGTCCACTTCGAAGTCTCGGCGAGAGATTACTGCACATGAGACCTGATGAAATCCGACCGATTGGGTTGCAAGATTTCGAGGCGAGTTTGGGAAATATTCGACCGAGTGTGAGTAAGGCGGGGTTAAAGGAATTTGAGGATTGGGCTAGGGAGTTTGGTGAGAGGGGAGGGTGAGAGTAAGAAGAAGCTCTGAAGATGGGAGGAAGGGAGTTGTTGGTTGGATACGATACTACTTACTTTACGACCGTGATGCACAGGAAGCACGAAGCGTGGAGTGACAGGACTACGATTATAGCGCATAGGATTTTATGAATTGCATTCTCGACATACATGTATACCCGCCACAAACTAAGAGATGAGTGGCGGAAGGTGCAGAGCGTATCATAGAGCGTACAGTGTAATTCATGGCGTTGGTTTGGCTGAAAGCCATTGATGCACGAGAGAAGTGACTGTGTCCCATACACGGCTCTATTCTAGACTAGATACTTTCCTTCTTTCCCCCGGATTCTTCTTCGTCCTGCTTTCAATTTCTTGTGCCTATGAAAGAAAGACTTCTCTGTTTTGAAGCTTTGACGGCTGGTACCCGACGAGAATGAGTTCATGACCTTCTTTTTCGCTACTTTCCTTGCAATCATCCTCCTCGGTCTGTCTGTCCACGGTGAAGGTGGGAGGCTGTTGGGTCTTGGTTCTTCGTTCACGGAACATGTATGTACTTCTGCGCTGTGCAATGATACTGTAATGAAAGCTTGGCATAAGCCGAAACATTTTTCCGGATTGAGTTCAAATGTTCTGTCTGAGTTCAACACCAACATCGGATTGCTTTCCATTTCAATCTGAGTCTGTCCTCCTGGTGCTGGCTTGCTATTATCTCTGTGCGAGATATTCGTGCAACTGATCCGGTGGTCAAGAGTTACACGACTTGCGACTTGTCCCATCTTGGCAAACGGGCTTGGGTCTGACGTTGCACGTGTCACTACGCGCATTGGCATTGACATTCCAGCAAAGCGCGTGTGCATGCTGCCCGGGTAGCGTACCCCTGGGCTTGTGTTCATGACTGCTACGGTATTTTATTGTTGATGCTGTGGCCTCTTCCTGCTTCGCCATTTCCCGACGTCGTGGTTGCTGGCGTTGGAACGAACTTTCGACTCCGGATCTCCAGTCCGGCCCGGATTTGCAGCTGCTCCCTCCTTCACGACAGCATCGAGCTTGTCTGCATCTCACATATCAACAGACCTAGATCGAACACGATCAAGTGTGCAGATATCTGGTTCCAGTCCTACATCAGTTTTCGAAATCATCCTTCACCAACAAGATGCGCATGCATATTTTCGAGCTCATCCTGAGCAGTTTCCTACTTGCCACAGCGTATGCGAAATCACTTATTCCTTCGAGGCTGCAACCTAGTATTGCAGAAGCGTACGACAAGCTTGGCCCCAAACAGCAACGGCTTGCAGTGCCAAAAGCACCGGTATTCTCGCAAGCGACTTCGCACTACTATGATGCAGCGCAGAACTCTGTTGGAGTGCTGTTCACCACAGCGGGTACAGATGTCGAAGTTGTCCATTTTTGGTTGCCGCTAGGAAGGAAAGTCTTTACTCGTGAGTGATTTCGGGCGTCGCATGGGGCTCATGTCTGCGTGCTAATGACTCCCAAGGCGATTCACCTCTGCTGCCACTACATCCGCATACAGCGAGGATCACGACCCTGATACATACGACTCCTTCACTTGCAGCGCCGGAAGAGCTTGACCGGATCTGGTGTGAAATATGGACAGCACCGAACAGGACACGGGGTCGAAACCGTGGCAATTCGGAGCAGCGGAAGATCTCTTTCTCCAAAACCGATGGGCTTGTAAAGTTTAGCGATGAGCATGATCGATTCTGGTTGGGTGGCAAGGAAGTCGAAAGCTATCAGTGCCACTCATAGAGAGGGGCCCGTTGCCAAAGCTTGTCGTCGTGCTATGGGTGAAGCATGAGTGCCGGCATTTTCGTGCCGCATTGTAGTGTCTCGTAGCCGAACATGCATGATCGCCTCATCCAGCTTCTCTGTTCGGCATTTCAACCATTTCGTAGTTTCCGGCGCCATCTCGTCCTCCGTCGCAACGACTTCCCATCTCATATCCTTCGCCTTCTTCTGGCGCGTGTCTGTTCTCTGCTGCTGCTACGTCTTTCGGCTTTCCCCCAAAAGCCATAGGTCTGAGTTCGCGCCACTGACAAGCCCACATGCCCAGCGAGATCATAAGTGCAGATGACGCGATCTGCACAAGCCACCAGGTGATATTCGAAGGTATCGCGCGTGTGTATAGCGAGGTGATTATGAGATTGATAAAATGGATAGTAAGCACAAAGTCCGGAACCAGTTTTGAGCGCGCAATCAGGAGGAGAATAGGAATCACGCTGTACACATCATCAGCATCGTGTGAGCCTCATTTTACAGCTCTTTTCTTATTGTCATACGTTACCAGACTGTCCAGCATCCAGCACAGTCCAAGAGTCCATCCAGTAGTCACATCTCCTCTCACATTTCTCCAGTCAAAGACATATCCCGGATCCATGTGACGCCCCGCGACGAAGGTGGTGAATACAATCAGCACGATGCCCGACATATAATAGAACATCTGCAAAAGCACGATCTGGGTGAGGATGCGCAAAGGGGCCAGATCCGCGAGTGCGCCCGGCCTCGGTGGTCGTCGTCGCCGGATTGGCATGATGTGTGCGATGTAAAGGTAGTGTTATGAAGTTCGTATCATGGTTATGGCGAAGTCTCTTGTCGATGCAAGAGAAGTTGCAGTCGTGTTTTCTTTGATGATCAGACGGATACACAGCAGCCTCGAGTTGAAGCCAGAGAGCGCTTTGAGTTCAAGCCACCACGCTCGGCTTGCAGGGGTCGCTAGCCGATCAGCCCTAACTCATCGACGGTAAGCAACTTCATCCGCGAGAGCAGCATTGGGCTCCGCGACGACAGCGACATTCTCGACACTCTCCTCTCTCACACGCCTGTTCTGCTATTGTTTACCACCGCAATGGCAGAGCAAGAAGAACACCAATATCATCCCAAGGATGCGATAGGCGAGACGATCCGTGCGACCCTGGCGACCGGCGGTGCAGGTCTGTTCGTGTCGTCCATCCAGAACACCCTCAAAAAGCAGAATGTCGGCGCATTGGGTGTCTTTACACGGACGGGAGGCACAATCGCAGCTTTTGGTAAGGACGAGGTGAAAAGAGCTACCTCTTGGCGCGAATCGAAGAGCTGATGACGGTGCAGCTGGTATTGGAGGAGCATACGCATTCGCCAAGACAGCATCAGCAAACCTGAGACAGAAGGACGATAGCTGGAATAATGCTATCGGTGGCTTCTTCGGTGGAAGTGTGCTTGGTCTGGGATGTACGTGAGAGCCATGGTCAATTCAGAAGGCAAACTCCCTAACATATGATGACTAGCCCGCTCCTTGGCAGCGTCTCTGGGTTACGGCGCAGGCTTCGCAGTCATTCTAGCTGCTTTCAACTATACAGGTGGGCGATTTATGGGAACAAGACTTGACGATGGAGTAGATGAGGTCAGCCGGAAAGAGTACATGCGGAAAAACAGGAGACGGCCGATTGAGGAGACCATAAATGAGCTGGGAGAGGGAAGAGGTGCGTACACTGATGAGACTGCGGACAGGATGCGGCGATGCAGATCGTAGCAGGAATCTCCATCGACTCCAAAGTAGTACTGACATTTCTGCAGGCATTTACGGACCAGGCTATGAGCAGCGAAGAGCAGAGCGCATCAAGGAGCGATATGGAATTGATGTGCCGGTGCAGTCGACCGCATAAACGAATACCAGGGCATGGTAGGCGTAGCTTGGGACGTGTACATATATACTTACAAACAGAGATTCCCATATATGATAGTACGGCATTTTACGGGCGGCCGCAATGCGAACACTGACGTTCACAGCTTTTGAAGGGGATGAAAGAATGCGTTTACTGCAGCCCAGCTCTTTTGCTGTTGGTCGGCTTGCAAGATACACCGATGCTCGTAAGAAGTACTGTGGCAGGAAATCGAACAGGCTGCTGGAGTTACTCCTTGGGGAATATCTTGCTACCATTCCCGACAGAACAACCTCGCATTACAGCGTCCTCTCCTGGTATCACGAGACTTAGCAGACGTGCAACCCAGCCTGGAAGAGCTTCACTGGAGCCACAGGCGCCTACTCGAGATAACAACCTTCATTCGCTGCCCCGGAAACGCACCAATTACGATCGCCAATAACCTTGACGGGCTCGAGTTCAAAGGCTATGTCCGGTCCCAACAATGGCATTTGCTGCGGCATCTCCAAGTCTGGAGGGAAGTGAACAGTTGCAGCCATCACTGGACTCACGGCTGATTTGGTATTTAATCTTTCTGGCTGCTTAGTATTCGCTTCTTCCTCTACAGACTTTCAAAGAGAGCCTACCCAGGTCACACCTTATAAGTCACTACCACCCTCGAAGATCAAGCATCCTGAGACTTGTCTCGCAAACCAACAGATCACTGCCTCGACCTCACTACCTGTCTCATCATGAAGCTGAAAAATCAAGGCCCAGTGGGCGTCCGCAGCCAGCATGTGCAAATCATTAAAGAGATCGCCCGCAACCTTGGCACTCCCGGTGGTCCCTTGGATCTCATTCCCCCGTGTCTCCGATCGATTCGAAAATACGTCAATGAGCCTTACTTCGATGAGGACTCCAAGAATTGGGCGCTGATCATACTCAGACTTCTTAAGCAGATCTCGGCATTGCTAAGCAGCAATATCACCATTCGTGACATTCAGAGCCATATTCAAGCAGCCTATGAGGCACACAATCTGGACAGAGAAACACGTGTTTTCGAATACGAAATTTTGCTTCAGGCTTACGGGAGTCTAAGTGTTTTGGCCGCGGCCTCTCTTTCTTTCGATGATTCCCGCTCCCTCGAAAGTCTCCTCGATGCACCCTTCGTGGAGCTACTCAAACAAACGGTTGGTAACAACTTCCGGTTCATCAATAGAGGCTATGTGGTCACAAAAGAGTCCCCTTCGTACGCTCAACTCCACGCCTGGGCTCTCAAGATTCGCGAGCTTCTCCAGGAGACTGACTGGAATGTCGAACGTGCTCGAGAGCTCATTCAGCGCACAATTCAAGAATCTGGGCAGGCTGCATTGTCTATCTCGCTTCTTGAACGTGCTAAGATCATTGCTGTTGAAGAAAAGACCAGGAGGGATCTCATTTTCTCAGCTCGACTCTGGCACGAATTGGAGTCGCCCGATCCTGATAATGCCACATGGCTAAACCATCTCGAGGGCGAAGAACTCGACGCCAACACTACACAAAATGCCGAATCTGGAAATGATGCAATCGACGTACGCTCACCGCCAACGGAAGATATCATGATGGCAGCTGGTAGCGACGAAACCGCGCCCACTCAAGATTTCGTTGAGCAATCCGCACCATCCACAAGAGGGACCAAGCGGAGTAACGAATATGATACAGAGGACACGTCGCAAGAAGACCGTATGCCCAAGAGGCAACGTCTAGCACCCACATCTTCCCGTAGAGAGCGCAGGAAAGGTCGTCGTTGATCCAAGCGACAGCTTTCGAGACTTGGGCGCTTGAGCTCAGATGAGCTATCAGACCAGGAACGTAAGCACTTCTACTGGAGCATATTTCTTCCTATGCTCCAGGCAGGAACTGCTATAGCGTTCTTGAAGGATATCATCTCAAGAATGAGGACATATTGCGCATTGCACGAGCCCGGTTTCCGGAGCTCCAAACCCCCATCATTTATTAGTTATTTGGCAGACATTAGCTTCGCTACGAGAATAAAGCAGAGCTTTTCTAGGGAAATCTGGCAGGCACATGTCGCCCCTACTCAGTTTTCCATGATACCTAGCAGCGCAAGTTACGCACTCTCTGACTCTTCCGCCACCTACTCTTAACTTGGTCAATCTGAAAAAGTCGAAGGACCAAATGTATAGAAAGATCTTACGATCGAGATCAGGTGCGAAATGGACTCGCGGTAGGTATCAAGTGTCTCCCTTCTTCTCTAGAATCAGGCCGAAGCAATAACGCCGCAGGAAGTTGTGACAATCTCCATCGCCTCTTTCCCAGAATCACAAACACTTTGTTACCTTGCCGTCGGAAGACCTGCAATGCCTTCACTCAATTTGGTAAACGTGGCAGCGTGGTGAAGGGGCGCGCTTCACAAGCACTACGCATGAACAGTCACAGGCACGCTGGCCCTTGTCGTGGCTCTCATATCTTCTTTAAAATCATTTATTACCTTTCAACTGCTAAATCTGCATCGACACCTCGACCTACATCGACCGACAACGTCCAAAGCATCTTGGTCTAAGACATATCTCTCAACGCATATCTGAACCATCTCGACCTAAGTCATATTACCTGAGACATCTCACCCAAGACATATTTCAACCACAATGCAGGACCAACACTATGCATATCAGTATCATGAGGACCCCACAACTACGATAAATCGTGCTCTACGGCATGCGACCGGATACACACAACGTCAGTGGGACCAGAACATCATGCCAGCATCAAACCCTCGTAGCATCGGCGACATCATGATCTATAACTTCGTACCACCACGAGAACGGAACATGAGAGACAACGAGATCACCCGATTCAGAAATCTTTCCGGCCTTGACATCCACGACATCATCCCATTCTCCACCAAACCTAGCGACTTTCCCCCCAACCCACAGAATCTCTCTAGCTCTTGGCTAGAAAATTGTCGGAAGCTGGTGGAGAAGACTGGAAACGACGACCAGAAGGCTCGGAGACTCGTTCGTCAGGCTGTGTATGAGCGTACAGGAGTTGCGGGCGATGTCATGGTTCGCAAAGATCTGCTTGCTGCGAGAGATCTGGCGATCAAGGAGGAAGGCTTCCAGCTAGGCCATGCTCAGGGATATACTAATGGACATGCCGATGGACATGCTGCAGGACTTACAGATCAGGGTTATGCGGTGGGATTCAAGGACGGTCGTCGCCAGGCGTGGGCTGAGAGGGAGAAGATTGCAGCCAATCCAGACGACCTGATGGATCTTACGCAGGAGGATTGAGTTTTGTTATTGGAGCATGCATGAATTACCACGAGCACAAACGAGTTGAAATCGGCTGCAGCTTCTAGAAGCTAGAAGAGTTGGCGCCACCGTATTCCCAAGCATTATCTTTTCTTTCTTTCGAGTTTTCGGAGTGTGTGTAGGTGAGGTCGAAGACGCTATCGCCAACTTCACCTCAGGTGAGTCCTCGCTCTAGTCCTTACACATCACTTTACGTATGAGGCTCCAGGTCGGAGCGTAGAAAAGTAAGATTGAATCTGCTCTCGCCAACTTCACTACAGGTCAGTCCTCGCACGCTCACTCCGATTATTGAGGGAAGCTTTGCGCTCGACTGCAAGCTTAACGAATCTTGTGTGCGTTAAAAGCTAGAAGCGTTGCAGGTGAAGTATCGGGTCAACTGAATTCACCCATCTCCGAATCGCTATGATTGTACGATATGGGCTGTAGATTCCACAAGTCAGCAGAACTGGCACTAATGCCTAGGCAAGCAACGTAATTCGGTTGTTCGCAGTGTCCGGAGCGTGTATAAATGAAGGTGAGGATGCATATGCTAACCTCACCTTGTACTTTAGACTCGCTCGGAATATTGACGATGGCTTTGCGCTCGCCTTCGGACCTGTTGCATATTGTGGTTGTGTAGTGACTCGAAGCTCTCGGAGTTAAGTGTTGCGATCCCCTATCATTTTAATTCCAACCGTGTTTGCAATCTACCTTGGCCAAAAATTGGCACCGGCGCGAGATCCTAATCAGACAGCAGATACGACTTCGTGAAACCGGACGGCTTTTGAGCATACCAGCTATGGCTTAAAGGTCCAGTTCGGCAAGTGGTCAGCACAATCAGCATGTATCTCCGGCCCCAAATATGATGGGCAAGGACTGTTGATGTAGAGCAACGAAGTCAATGATGCGTGGGACTACAAGACGTGAAGTCGATGAAAGTTTGAGTTGAGGCGGGAAGATCCAGGCCACCGCCAGACTTGGCAAACCTCATGCATCACTTGGTCGTCTCGACCGTCATTCACGGCTCGATGGCGTAGTCTGCACGTCCTCAGTCCTGGCCCATGCATAATCGAAAACCATTCGATGAATACGGCGGTGGACATGCATTTTGATCGCGTCTTGCATGAGTTCTAGTGAATATCATATTAACTCTCAAATATGTTCAGAATGAAACCATACAGACAGACGCTACGCTTCAACTTCGCTCCGCCCATCTGCCCAACGGCATGACGAAAAGGGTATCTTCGATTCGGATCTTTTGCACACATGCTGATGTTTCGCGCCAAAGCGTCTTACTGTCGTCTTCTTCATCCACCCGAACTCTTCCAACATCACTTCATGCACCTTCGGGTATCATACACCTCTGACATCCACCTTTGACCACATTGCCAATGATGTGCGCATGAGCGACCTTTGCGCCGACACTTCGACCACTGTATCCTCCTTCCTCGCCTTCGTCAGCAGCACGGTGCATTTGTCGGATGATATCTTCCGCTTCGTCGGTTCCGCGCGTATCTGGATTCGCGTCAAGGAGGCAAGAGAGGTGGTAAACGTGACCGCATGCGAAGCCGATGAGGGTTTCTTTTTCTACGAAGGAAGTCAGCAAGCGTTCTCGATGTGCTGATACTGCGAACTTACCATTCTCAATGAAGGCCTCACCACAGCCGACACAGCATCCGAGCTCGGCAGGTCTATGCGCATCACTCTTCCTCCTCGGCTT
This sequence comes from Pseudocercospora fijiensis CIRAD86, assembly GCF_000340215.1. Classification (NCBI taxonomy): domain Eukaryota; kingdom Fungi; phylum Ascomycota; class Dothideomycetes; order Mycosphaerellales; family Mycosphaerellaceae; genus Pseudocercospora; species Pseudocercospora fijiensis. The sequence goes on from NW_006921541.1 coordinate 2,357,213, forward strand.
GGGCACAGGCAGTGCATCTCCATCAGGAACTTTGGTCGGCACATCGTGCACTTTCAGCTCCACCTTCGTTGGTGCCAAGTCGTGGATGACCTCGAATCTCACGCCCTTCTTACGACCGGCTCGGAGTGTGTCCATGCCTGTGCTCACTTCGCCTCGCAGCACTTTGGCAACGCCTTCAGAGATGGAAAGCTGAATCTCAAATTCTCGCACCAGACGCTGGATACCATGCTTGAGACCCTCAATTTCCAGACCTTCGGGTATCCTTCTCACGACATCAATAGGGTTGAATGCAGCAGCAGCGCCGACCTCTTCGAGTAGACCTCGAATGAAAGTCGGCTTGCCCATGCTGTACTCGAGCAGGTCTTCCCACAGATCTGGATTTTCCTTCGCAAATTCGATAGCCTGCCTGACGTCGCCAAGCTCTCCAATGATGAGGTTAAGTGCGCGCCTAGTCTGACCAGTCTTGCTATAGATGTGGACAAGTTCGGGTATGTAGTGTCGTCTCTCGCATATTTCTGCGGCCTTATCGAAGCTATAGACCTCGCTGCGTTTCAGAAATGTCAGCAGCAAGTCGCGATCGTATTCGGCGAAGAGACGAATGGCAAGGTCGGCATTGTCCTCAACCAACATTCGACCTTCTTCTCCTCTCTGATTAGCCTTTCCTCGTGGCAAGGGTGTCGCTGTGCTACTACTAGCATTCCAAAGCGCCCGGAAGTAGAAGAAGAGGAAAGGCTGAAAACCGTCGCCTTTGCGCTGGAGCTGCCGAATGACTTCAGGCGCAGGTATCGTGCCTCGGATTGCTTCATCGACAAGCAACTGGACGGCTTCAGAGCTGGCCTCTTCCAATTCCGAGAGCGGTGCAGAGCGCATCTGCTCTTTCGTCACCCGAAGCATGAGCAGGCCAGGTACATCATCGGCCACGGCATCAATCAACTTATCTTCTTTGATCAGTGTAAATGCTCTTTCGGCATCCTGAAGAGCAACGAAGCAGCGGAGGGCGTCCTTTGCTCTGCCATCCGCCAGGTAGAGCTTACCCAACGATTCCATCAGGAGTCGCCAATCCCGGCCCTTGACGCCACCCTCTACGCTGTCTTCAGCAACTTCTCCGGACTCCAGTCGATCTTCAATTGCGGAAATTACACTTCGTACGTCGAAGAGCTCTGGGTCCCATTGATCCAGCAGGCCGACCAATCGCGTCGCATCTTTGACGATGTAGTGGCCGAGAATGACCTCATATACCAAGCTTGGCAACGGCGGCCTGAGAGAGGTTGAGGGAATGTAGGGTGTAATCTCATCAAATCTGTTCGCCTGAGCGAAAGTCCACACCCAGTGCTCCCACCTTGCACTCGTGCCAAGCACCACCCCGGCGACCTGACCGGCTTTTTCCCAGTCTTCTAATGCAACGAGTTGTGAGAGCCAGAGATCACCAATCCGCCGCTTCTCCTTCTGTGCGGATGAGTTGTGCGCTCGCAGTGCTGTCGTGCCTGTCGCTTGTGAGTCCGAGTCCGATGCGAAAAAGTCAGCCAAGCTACCATTGCTGTTCACGCCCTTGGTCGGCGACGTTGGATCTGATGCAGAAGCCTGCGTATCTAATGTGTCCACGGCTTCAGGATGCTCGTCGATGAGGTGCCAAGCTTCTCCGTACTGATGATGCTCAAGCAGCCGTTCGAGGTGGTCGGAGAGCTCTCGCTTGACGGCCATGACACAGTCGTAAGGACTGTGAATGAAGACTTTGAGTCCTGGTTCTAGTGCGTACGGATGTGCGTCAACTCGTCTTCGTTCAGGCGTTACTGTCGCATCTCGTGCAGAGCCTGGGCGGCCACTGGAGGTGAATGACATTGTTCTACCATCCGTCTCCTTCCCATCGCTGCCGGAGCTGAAAACGCTTGCGCTGGAAGAGAAAATTCGGGTGGCGTAGCCTCCGCTCGTGACTGCAGCATTGACAGTCATATCTCGAGTAGCATCCCAGATTCCTTCTAACTTGCCTCTCTGCTCACGAGCAGCTTTTTCTGGTAATGGCGGTGGCATGTATGATGTGCCAAGATGGTAGTCTTGGGCCGTGAGTGTCTCATATCGCGACATGGAAAGCTCGTCAAGCTCGACTTCTTCGCCATTTGCCACTGTAACCAGCCGCAGATGAGGCGCGAGTCCAGTGTGTCGATGCTGCCGTCCTCTCCGTTCAGGCTTCGAGTCTTTATCGCCCGGCAGCTGAATCGGTCTGTCGTCATCGTCTCGTGTCCGGTAGGCCAGGATTGCGAGCAAAGATGGCGTGTACAGGCTGATGCCGGAGATAATACAGTCTCGGAATTGCAGTTTGTGGATGATGTCTGCACTGCCAACCTGGCGCTTGGAAATTGGACCTGCAGGCGTGGAACTCCCAGATTGGACGTGTAGTATCCAAGCAGTGTCGCCCCATCCAACCACGAGCTTCTCTATCTTCTTCTTGCCCTTGCTTGGCGTGTTATGTGCTGCACTGCTACCATTGATGCCGTTTGTGCCTTCGTCATGGCCGCCTCCAGTGGCAAGCTCATCACTCTCCAAGCTCTGCTCGTCGATCCACTCACATCGGGCCTTCCATACTGTCGCCATGTCTTCCCAGACTCTCCGATTGGGCTTCGCAGCGTGTGCGATCCTTTTCCATGCGTCTTCCTGGTGCTCACTGCCAAGGTGTAGATGTGTTCGCATGATCTTGATGCCCTCCTCATTGACCCAGACCACCCACTTTCCGCTCAGACTCCACTTAATGTTGCTGATCGCACCTTCCCCAGAATGAAGACTGGTGTCCGTCCCAGTACCGCCGCCCAAACCAATTGCACCAAGCCATCCTGAAGCTGCAGCTGCAGCACTGTTGGTGTTGGCCTCTGTTGTCACTCCTGCCTTGCCTCCCGCTGTGAGAATAAGTTTGCCTGCCAAGCCTCCAGAAAGATACATCCGATCAGTCCTGTACTCTGGCGACATTGCGATGGCATTGACTGGTCTGGCGAAGTTGCGTAACTGTACATCCTGAGGATCCACGAGATTCTGTATACAGACATGGCCATCTTGAGAACTGGTTGCAATGTAGATTTGATTATTCGGCGTATTCGGTACGGCAGTCTGTTGGGGTCGTTGCGATGCTTTCGGGCTGTTCATCCGCGTACTCGTCCTTGACAGCGGTGGTGGTTTCGGTTGCGATCCAGGCGTGCCAAAAAGTGTCGCATTGCCAGTCTCTGATCTTACCAGTACAGGTTTCGGCGGCCTCGGACTGACATCAACAGCTGTTACCATTGCTGAATGTGCCCTATACGTCCTCAAGCTCTCCATGGTCGGCACGGCAAATACGTGTATGCTACCATTATGCGTGCCTACGACCATCTTGTCTCCTGTCACCAGGAAGGCGCTCGTAGAGTCCGCGCGGTATACATTTGCCAGATTCCCAGTCAGCTTTGCGTATTTCAGCTTGGGCTCCTCATCGTCCTCGTCTTCCTCCTCCGCTTCCTCATCGTCGCCATCGTCGTTGGCGGGAGCCGCGGAGGACTCATCGCGTTTCGTTCTGTCCCGGTCCTCTTTCTTCTCCGTCTGTGGGAGCTGCGCAGACATGCTGCATTACGCATCGAGGCGATCGTATCCGCGCCTCTCGTGTGATTCTATCGCATAGTCGTATTGCCTGGGAAGGACGTGTTTGTGTAGGATCAAAGCTATGCCTGCTTCAAGGTTGGCGATGATGTCGCTTGCCGAGCCCGACACGAGACGCGGTCGATCCGCCGTTTCCAGAGACACTTTGGTACTGAACCCCAATCAGCATTAAATACTTTGATTTGATGTGAAAGAGTCGACGATGAATAAGGCTGCTACCTTCATCGCCTTCAGATCCATCGTCAAAAGATCCCTTACAACTCTGCCTGCGACGCGATCATCGCCATACCGAAACCTTCAGCAAGCTCCACACCAGGGCCTCACTTCCACCGCGACTGCACATGGTCGCAAGCTCCCGCGAAACCACTTTACCACCAACCGCACATTGAAACAGCAGAATCAAGATGCTGCAGCAGAGAAAGAGAACAGGAAGCGAAAAGCCGGCCCGAAGCGGAATACCAACAATTCGCTTAGAAAGGTCGCCGTAGAGGCTCAGAGAAGCAGGAAGCTGATCACGGGCACTGGGACGAAGCAATGGGTGAATCCAGAAATCGAGACGAAAGATGTAACTGCCTATTGCGCAGCCGAGAAATACAACCTCAGCCGAGCACGGTGGGAGCTGGATCGAGAAGGCTATAAAGCAGACCCGTTTGGAACCAACCTCTTTCCCCAGGTGCTGCATGTTCAGACACCGAACTATGTCAGCAAAGAAGGGAGCACGAGTGAAGAGAAAGCGCAAGGTGCAGGCGACGTCTTCGTCTTCCCATCTGGCTGCGTAGTGGCATGGAACGTGCCAGATCGGCTGGCGCACAACATCGTCGAACGCTTTCTGCCTCCTGCTGCTGCCGATACAGGACATTTGGATCGGATGGAAGTGGAAGACCTGGAATATATCGAAGATGAGACGAAAGAGTCAAGTCGTATCGTCGGCGACACCATCATCTTGGGCACAAAAGCGACCGAGCCCGAGAACTCGTCATCAGATGGCGAGAATCAACGAACGCCAGAGGTCGACACTGTCCTGGCCAAGATTGCCTTCTCATCTGCTTTGGCAAGAAGCACTAAGCTTGCCGTGCTCGAAAATAGCCTCTCGCATTACTTCAGCACCACAATGGCCATCCCGCAAACCCTGTCAACAGGGAAGCCGCTCAAATATACACGCTCTCAAATTTTGCGGAAGACAGGCGAGCTGCTCTTGATCCGAGCTCAACTCAACCTCTACTCTGAGCTCACGGATAGCTTACCTGATCTCTTCTGGGATTCTCCTCATGAGCTCGGCTTAGAGGGTTACTACGAAATGGTCGGCAAGGCACTGGACGTTGGCGTGAGAATCAAGGTTTTGAATGAGAAAATGGACTATGCTGGTGAAATCGCCACTGTCTTGAGAGAGAGGTTGTCTGAGAAGCACGGTACCATGCTCGAGTGGATGATCATCGGTCTCATCTGCATTGAGGTCGCGTTTGGTATCATTCACCTGTGGCGAGAAAGCGATGCTATTGCCGAGAAGGAAGAGGATAAGAGAACAAGGGAGTTGCTCGAAGTTTGGCTCGAAAGGGAGTTGAGGAAGCAGCAATGAGATCTATGCTGAGCTGAACGACGAGCGCGTTACTCAGCCGACGGCGAATATGGAGATGAGCTGCTTGTAGATAAGTTCTGGAGAAGTGCTCCTGCTTCAAGAGAAGAGCTTGGAAAAGACGATCGCTTCTCTGAGCCGTCTTTTAGACTTTCCAAGAAACACCCACAGCTACAGAGTGTTGAAACACATCTGAATCGACTCACTGCATGCTATTAGGGATGAGGATGGTTTCCGTGATTGGAGGAGACGCGTAGGTAATTGTTTCGACTGCGATCAGAGGGTCTTTGAGAAGCAGTTTCGAGCAAGTACTTTATCGAATCACCAGGGCTCAGGTGGCAGGGAGCGAAGTCAAATTTCACCGGGAGGACTCCTCGCAGTTCTATGCTCGCAGAGGAGATGCTGAATGGGGAGTACTGAATGGTGACGAGATGGACACGGAAGGTCCTGCTCTCCCTTTCAACCTTGCACATGACATCCATCTTCTATATCCTGAGCACAGCTGTTGACTGTTGATTAATCACAATCACCTGACCGTCACTATAATCACAATCTTAGGTGAGTGATTAATCGTTAATCACAATCGCTATAATCATATAATCACTATAGTAGTAAGCGTTATAGTTAAGAAGGGTGCTATTTCAAAGACTGTAGTCGTTATTAGCAGTTATTAATATATTATCTTCGTGCTCTGCGCCTTCTAGTAAATATAGCCCTTCTAATAGTATATAAGTAAGGCCTATAGACTACTAACTCTTTGAACACTCACTTATCCGGATAGACTATAGTGTTACTACTAAGTAATAACTACTCCTATAATATCGTACGCCGGCTCTTACTAAAGGTCCGCTCGGACTCTACGGATATAGCGAATGCGGACAATAGGTCGATAGCAAGCCGTACGAGTGCTAGATTAGCCGATTGTTGCTATATCTACTACTTAATTAGTATTATAGAAATAGGCCTATTATTATAGTCTTTACCGACGATTAGAAGGCTAATCGGTAGTCTATAGATAAAGGCTTCGAAGGCATCCTCGTCGCTAGCAACAAGGTCGGCTTATAACTGTATTTGCTACCGTTCTAGGTTAGTAAGACCTTCGAGGTTGCGCTTAGAAGTTAAGTAAGGAGTGCTATATCTATAGCGTTATTTGTAGTCTTGCTATAGACCTCTAGCTTCTAATAAGGCGGCGTCTATATTAATTGCTAAGCACTTATTTAACTACGCGAGCCTTCGAGTTAGATATAGAAGGACTGCCGCGGTATAGACGCAGGTCTATTAGTTAAGTCGATAGTATTTATCGAATAGCTATCTTACTAGCTAAATTGAACGGACAAGAGGTTAACGCCGAGTATTGTCTTCCGCTAACCGAGTAAGGTAGCTTCTTATATACTCTATAGCTTCTTAGTACTAATCTAGTGTTACTACGTAGCCTTATAGCTTAAGAGTAACCTCTTTAAATAGTATAAGGAAGTTATAAGTATACTATAGAATAGACTATTCTTCGGTAGTAAGCTAAGCGTCCCTTAAGTGCGGCATTCTATCGAAGAAGCTATTTAATATTAGCCTCGTTTGTAGTGCCTCCTTAATTATAAGGAGCTATCTATTCTAGCGTGTTTTACCTAGAATCTTAGGTGTTGTAGTAGGCAGTGAAGGCTATGCCTTATACACCTCCTTAAATACGTTAAAGTTGTCGTTCTAGCGTAGAAGCTTAGCGAATAAGAATAGCCGTTATAATAGACCTTGCTTAGCAAAGGAGTCTACGTCTATATCTAGCTACTTCGAGATAGATACTATATCGCTATCCGAGTCTATTATAGACAGTTTAAACTCCTCGCTCTCGGTAGACTCTTTATTCTTAGCGAATATAAATGCCTGCGTTATCCGGTTGATAATGTAGCTAATATAGCGTAGATAGCGCTTCCGGAAGTAGCTATAGCCTTCTGCTTAAATAAAGGTCTCTACGGCTATATAGAGGGTCTTGTTATTAGAGCTATTATTAGCCGTTATCTAGCCGATCTTGTCTATTATATTAAAGACCTTAAAGCTATTAATAAGTAGTAGCGCGAGGAAGTCGCCTATATAAGAACCGACTAGAAGCGGTAGAAAATCTAGTAGTACTTAAACCAACTTGCCCTTATTGTTAACATACTAGCAATTAATAGCCTAGAAGTGCTTCCTGCTATACTAAGCCTTCTATGTATTAGTACTAACGTAGATACAGCTTAAGGCGCCTAATAAGGCTTGTTTAACGCGCTCTCGCTAATACTCGAAGTTATAAAGAATATAGCTAAAGAGGGTCGTATATAAGCGTAGAAGTACGTGTTTAGCTTATAGGTTAACTGCTAGTATTAGGTTATTGAACTCCTTCGTTACAATAGTACTATATAAGACACTAAGTACTATAACAAAGCGAGTAAGAGCGTATCTAAAGGTCTTCTTATCCGCTACGTTCTTTAGTATATTAACGGTCTTCTATGCCTTAATATCTACGTTCTTCCTAATAGTAGCTAAGAAGTCGATTACGCTCTGTTTCTTGCTATTATCCTTCTCTTTTATACGACTAACGATAATTTAATGCTTATAGAACTGTTACGGGGTAACCCTCCCATTCCTAGTTGTAGATGCCTTAGGCATCAATTCTTAGCGTTGCTTTTACGCTTCCTTTAGCGTTGTACGCTTCTCTCGTAGATAGCTATCTTCGAGAACTCGTTTTAAACTACTTAGTTGCCGCCTATAACATTTCTCGAAGATCCCTAAATAGATCGAGACACGACTATTATTAGGTACTTAATAGTGTCGTATCTTAGTCCTACTCGTACGTAGACCTAACGCCTAGAGCGCGTCAATTACTATATAAACGGTATAGTATTACAAACGTAAGCATAGTCGAATAGACTCTTTATAGATAGAAGATACATTCGCCTACCTTAGCAACAATAACAATAAGTTATTAGGTAAGGACAATAGTATATCCTAGTAGCGGACGGCTAGCATGCCTCTACCGCTAGTTCTATAGCATAGCAGTAACAACTAGTAGTCTACTTAGTCTAAGACTCTACGAGAGCAATTAAACCTAAATCTAGATCCTCCTAACGATAGATCTCTCGACTTTAGTAGCGATCCTTACGACGACCTATCGGATAAGGAAGAGGAAGGTAGTAACGACGCGCCTATCGGTAAACCTAAGCTAGGTTAATATATATAGGAAGAGCTTAAGGAAATTATAGGTGCTAGCTATACCGGCCGTACCGATCTAGATATCGATAATGCGCGCTTCTTAGAGGACGAGGACGACTTTCTCGCTAAGAAGCTAGTAAGAGGCAAGCGCGTGCCGCGCCTCGATACTAGTAGAGAAGACAACGCTCTACCGCGTCGTAGTAGGGAGAGCCGGCGTAAGCGTAAATCTTACGGTTCTTAGCTCCTATCTCTACTATACTCTCTACGCTTAGTTAAGTCGTTAAGAAACAAGTCTAAGCTACGCGGTACCTACTTAGGCTTAGGCGACGGCTCTAGTCGTATTATTCTAAATAAGGAACAAGGCACTAGAGCTCGTCTAGGTCTATACCTCGATTTCTTAGAGTTTATACCCGACGACTATACCTAAGCTAGTAAAGCAGTCCTTCGTTATAATCCGAAGCACTTCCGCGGCATTATAGATACTAATAACCTATCTGTACGTATATAGCAATACCTAGACAAGTAGCTTAACGTGCTAGATAATACTGTCCTTCTGTTCGCTAATTAGCTAGCTATTCTATAAGACGCTATCGATAAGATCGAGCGGACTAAGAAGAAACGAGATAGCGCTATTACCCGCAATAGCTACCTTAAGAACGCTAACAACGCCCTTGCTGTTTAGGTAAAAGAGCTAACTAAGAAGAACAAGCGATACGAGCCGGCTCTTAAGACTGCCTAAGACCGTATCGCTAGATATCGGTACATCCGAGACGAAGACAAAGCTAATATTAACAAGCTTCAAACTAAAGTTAAGGGTTTGCAAGCACTGCTAGCAACTGCTAATACTAATGCTGCTCGTACTAACGCCGGGCATACGCCTACCGAGCGCTATAAGAAGTAGAAGCTATAGACAGATAACGAAGACCTCCTCGCCTAATTCGAACGAGACTCTAATAACGATAAGGCTATTTACTTTATAGCGCGCTAGAACAAAGCCGCTAGTAGTACCGGCCGTATATAGAAGGTTGCAACGAAGAGCTCTCGCAATACGCCGCTCTAGACGCGTCTCGATCGCGAGCGTATAGCCCGTAAGCAACTTAAAGACGCCTATACCGTAACCGAAGAGGACAACGACGATCCCGTATTAAGCCCTAATAGCAGCTCGTCCTTAGAAGACGATCGTCGAGGCCGCCGCCGCTACGACAGTCGTAACCGGAGGTACAGACGCAAAGATAAGTCTACTAAGCTGCTAGCAATCTACGCTGCCGACGACAAGGCTAAGGATAAGGATATACCTTTCCGCGAATAGAAGAGCAAGATACTATTTACCCTTAGAGAGAGCAAGAAATCCGAGAGAAAGAAGATTCGGGCAGTGCTAGATAATACTACCTCTAATGCTTTTAATTACCTCGAGCTAGTAATTGATTTATTCTCTACCTATTAAGAGGCCCTTTAGTTTATAGAAGAACGCTAAGGCGATTAATACTAGAAGTATACGAAGCGTACTAAATTTACGAACCTCTAGTAAGGCAAGGAAGAGTCCTTTTCGAACTTCTAGCTACGCTTTATCTACTATTAACTATTCCTTAGTTTCGGTAACAACGACGAGGAGATAATAGACAACTTATACGACAAGCTTAATAAAAACTTCGAGCATTCAATCCGATCGAAGTTCTTTACCTTACTCCTTATAATACGGGATAAGCTACGCATCTACGATGTTAACACAATCCGCTAGAAGCTTTAGAAGAAGTTAGCAGCCGCTAGCGGTAGCAGTAAGAGCAACAACGCCTCGAAGGATAAGGATAAAAACAAAGACGATAAGAACGCTCGCCTAAAGAAGATACTTTACTAGACTAACGAAGATATGCGCGATAATTACGATTAGCCTATAACGGTTAATAGCAAGAAGTATAAGTACAAGCCTGTTACCGAGCCCTTATTTAAGTCTAGAGAGACCTACTTTGCCTACCGCGATAGCAAGCATATACGAATATAGAAGGAATGCCCGCTATTTCCCTTCCGTAAGTACGTTAAGGGAAAGGGTAGAGTTATAATAGCCGCGGCTTTAGTCGAGAACCCGCCTACGTACGAAGATTAGTTAAAAGAGTAAGCTCTAAGTGCAAGCATACTACTTAGAGTAACTCTTAACCGATACGTGTACCCGGTAAAGATCTACCTACACTAATACGCGGCATATTACCGAAATCGCAAGCGCTTACTTCTCTAAACGAATTACCCGCAATTATCGACTCTTCGTCTATTTACGTTAATGCGAGCCTTCTTCCGAAGGTAGGTAAGCATATCGTAGTAACCGGCCTCGCAGACAACAGACTCGCTAGAATACTTATAGATCTAGGCTATATATCTACCTACTCGCATCCGCGCTAGGCTAAGCTATCGTTAAACCGTACTCGACTTCCTCGACTACTCGGTATTAACGACTACAAATAGAATAGTAGCGGGTAGATCGAACAAGTCCTATATACTAAGCTCGATCTTAATAGAATAAAGGAAAACATTAATGCATAGATTACCGATATTAGTTAGTACGACTTTATCCTTAGCATCGACTAGTAGACAAGATATAGACCTAGCGATATCGATTAAGCTATAGGGATCGTTACTCTACGTTCTAGTTATTAGTTTAAGTGCGAAATAGTAGACTATAACTCTGCTTTTACAACTCCTTCCTTCCCTTCCGAGCTATCTAACCCGACTCCTACGATGCCTATAGCTCTATAGATCGCTACTATAACTATCGGCGAGGCTTACTTCGAAGACAAGGATAACTCCGCTTACCTTATATAGGATTTTACGGACACCTCCTACGACGAGGCCGACGCGCTAACGGCTATTACAATATACGCCTGCTCTATATTACTAGAAGATATAGAGATCTATATAAAGGGCAAAGCTCTAGCTAACGAGGAAGTAACGAAAGCAATGCTACCTCTAGAATTTCAAGAGTACTAGGATTGCTTCTAATAAGAACGAGCTAAGCGGTTACCGCTATACCGCGAAGGGTTAGACCTCGCTATTAAGTTCTAGGATAGAGCGAAGCTGCCGTACTCTCGCTCTCGACTAGTAAGTGTATAGGACAATATAGTTATTAAGAAACACGTCGACGACCTTAAAGCTAATAGCACTATCTGCGAAGCGTTACCTCGTATTGCCTTACTAGTTCTTATTATAAAGAAGCCTAGTAGCGGCCTACGAGTATGTATAGACTATCGTGCTATTAACGAGATTACGCTTAAAGATCGATACCCGATTCTATAAATACGCGAAACGATAGCTCGCATAGCTCGCGCTAAATAGTTTACTATATTAGACATTATCGCCGCTTTTAATATGCTCCGCATTAAGGCCGGAGACGAGTAGAAAACAGCTTTTACGACTCGCTATAGGACGTACGAGTATCTAGTAGTACTATTCGGGTTATGCAATATACTAGCAGCGTTCTAAAGGTATATTAACAAGGCCCTTTTCGAATACCTCGACGACTTCTACTCTACCTACCTCGACGACACCGTTATATTTATAGACGGAGAAAGAGACCTTTATATATAGCACGTTAAAGCAGTCCTATAGCGTTTCCGCGAATACGAGTTACTAATCGACATCTTTAAAAGCAAGTTCTTCGCAAAGGAGGTTAAGTACCTAGGACTTATTATCGGCTCTAAAGGTATTAAAATAGATTCTAACAAGGTTAAAGCTATTATCGAATAGGCAACACTACGCAATGTAAAAGACGTCTTAGCATTTCTCGGAATAGCTAACTTCTATAGACGCTTTATCGCTAACTTCTCTACCGTCGCTCTCCCTATAATAGCGTTAACAAAGGGTATAAATGCTAAAGACCCGAAGCAACGAGCTCTATTCGTATAGACTACCGTATGCTAAGACGCCTTTGTAGCCCTTAAGAATGCCTTTACAAAGGCTCTAGTACTAGTACACTATAATTACGAGAAGCTATATACCGTCGAAACCGATTCTTCCGATAGAGTAATAGCTAGTATACTGTCCTAACTAAGTAGTAAAGACGGCGCACTTAAACTAGTTGCGTTCTACTCTAAGAAGATGTCTCCAGCGGAATGCAACTACGAGATCTACGACAAGGAGCTTATAGCTATTATTAAGGCTTTTAAGGAATAGAGACTAGAGCTAATAGGCTCGGAACAAGTTATTAAAGTCCTTACTAACTATCGCACTCTATAGTACTTTATAACGACAAAGCAACTTAACTAGCGCTAAGCTAGATAGAGTGAATTCCTTTTAGCCTTTTGTTTTAAGATAGACTATCGTCCTAGTAAGCAAAACGCTAAAGTAGACTCCCTTACCCGTCGCGCTTAAGATTAAGATGCTACCGACGACGTCCGTAACCGGTAGCAAGCTATCCTTAAGCCGTATAACGTCTCTGAAGGCATAATACTATAAGTCGCCTACCTAACGATAGACGAATCCGAAGCCGCCGACCTCGCGTACGATTAGTATTATCTCGCCCTTATAGTACTAGAGGTAATTAATATAGGCAATAATAAATCCTCCGAAGAACTTATTAAAGCCGTATACGATAACGACCCGCTTGCAACTGCTATTCGCGAGGCCCTAGCTGCGGACAAGGACCGTATTAGTCCTACGGTTCTCGCTAAACTAAACGCCGGCATCTCGATAGTCGATTGCCGCATTAATAACGAAGGTTATATACGCATTCGCAACAAGATTTACGTTCCTAATAGCGACCTCCGCTAAGAAGTTATACGCGTATGCTATAATAAACCTACCGTAGGACACCTAGGCCGCGAGAAGATATACGAGCTAGTATTACGAGACTTCTACTAGCCTAGTATATACGACTACGTCCGTAGGTATATATACGCTTACGCTACGTGTCGTCGCATTAAAGCTTAGTATAATCAATTCTAAGGCAACCTTCGCTAGCTCCCTCTTCTAAACGGCGTCTAGACCTAAGTTACGCTCGATTACATTGTAGAGCTTCTTACTAGTCTTAATCGACTCGATAACAACACCTACGAGAACATACTTACTACTACTTGCTACCTATCTAAACGCAAGAAGTTTATGCCTGCTCTAAACATAACGGGAGAACATACTAGAGACCTCTAGTACTAGTATATATAGCGCGACGTAGGCTATATAGACATCTTCTATACGGACAGAGGCACTTAATAGACTTCGTCGTTCTTTAAGCGACTAATAAAGAACGTCGGCATAGAATAACGCATATTAATAGCCTTCTATCCGATAACTAACGGCTAATCTAAGAACACTAATAAAAAGCTTAAGCAATACCTGCGAGTATACGTTAACTATACCTAAGACGATTAGGTTAACTAGATTCTAAACGCCGAGTTTGCAGCAAATAGTATCTAGTCGTCTATTATAGGAGTTAGCCCCTTCTTCGCTACGACTAGCCGCAATATACGTACGAAGTCCGCTAAGCCTATAAAACTAGACCTACCTACGGCCGGGCCCGTACGTACGTCCGAGCTTAAAGCTAATAAATTTGCGAAGCAAATAGAATTGCTATACGAATACCTTATTACCTAAATGCGATATATATAAGCACGTACCGCCGCCGCCGATAACAAGGCTCGCCGATACGGACCTGCTCGAAGCTATAAGATTAGAGATAAGGTATAGCTTAATATATGTAATATTTAGACTAAACGCCTAGCGAAGAAGCTCGACTATAAGTATATCGGTCCCTTCGAGATTACTCGAGTAATCGCTCCTAACGTCTATTAATTAGCACTTCTAAATACGATGCGTATCTACGACTATTTCTATACCTCGCTACTTCGACTCGACGACGGTAAGCTATATCCTAACTAGACTAATACCGAACCTCTACTCGAAGCGGACGAATAAGGACAAGAGCGTTAGGAGGTTAACAAGATTATAGCAAGCCGTTAGAAGAACAGCCGTAGCAAGAAGGAAGTTGTTTATACTATATAATAGGTCGGTAGAGCGCTAACGGACAATAAATACACTAAGGATCTTAAAGGAATAGCTAAGGATGCTATCGCCGACTAGTATTACGATAACCCTCGAGCTACTAGACCGCTACCTAGATAGAAGAAGCTATTAGACTAGGTACTATACGAGCCTATAGAGAAGCTACTAGTACCTATAGCACCTCGCCGCTTAGTACGCAATGCGCCTTCTACCTAACCCGTCCGCCGAAGTATTAAATACCTTACCGGTATAGCTCTCCGGTATAGCTCTTCGGACCCTAGCTAAGGCCCTAACTATAAGGGACTATACTATACCTCTCGTATCGTCCGTAGGATATAGCGTCGCGCTGCACTTACTTACTGCCGAGTAGTAGGTCTATTAGCTTGCGGCACGCTTCTTATACTCTGTAACGATTTGTATACTATATTAATGCTTTAAACAAGCGTCGCAATACCTCCGCTTAAGGGGGGGGTAGTATTACGGGGTAACCCTCCTATTCCTAGTTATAGATGCCTTAGGTATTAATTCTTAGCGTTGCTTTTACGCTTCCTTCGGCGTTGTACGCTTCTCTCGTAGATAGCTATCTTCGAGAACTCGTTTTGAACTACTTAGTTGCCGCCTATAATAAGAACAGGTACTCGGCGGCGTTGCTAGATTAAGACTAAAAGCGCTCTATATCGTTATTACTATAGTATCTATAGTAGAATACTCGGTGCCGGCTGTTCTTAACCCTCTTAGGCTCGCTATTCTTTAGAGGTCTCGAATAAGACTACAACTCCGGATTACGCCTATTGCTAGCTTTCTTTCGCTTCTTAGATAGTATAGATATCGGTGTCGGTTGCATAGGTATTACTAAGGACGAGGAGGACTATATAGGAAGGAATAATAGGTTAGGTGTTAGCTAAGGAGGTTGTATAGGTTGATTTAGTAGCAGTAGTATAGGATTTAGTACCTCTCCGGCTTCGCTATCTTCGAGGTCGCTTAGATCGCTCGAATCTTAGGTAAATAGTATCTGTTGCCTATCCTACGTTTCCCGTTATATTTCTTAGCCTTTACGGAAGTTTTCTAAGAGCCGTTATAAAGGCTTAGGGTTTTTGCATGTCTCTACTATAGTAAGGAAATAGTAGAAGTTATAAAAGGATAGAGGTTTAGAAAATTTAAGTTTAATAGGGCTTACTAAGGTTTAAGGCGCGAGCCGAGGCCGCTCGGTTAGTCGACTCCGGAGGTTCCTATTAGGCTTTAAAGACCCTAAATAATGTAATTAATAGGAACAGGTAGGCGCGTAAGCAACTAGAATGCTAACAACTCCTACTATTCTATATTCTAATCCTTTACAATACTACTAATATACTCCTTTACGGCAGCCTCGATATATAAGGCGTTACGAGTACGCTATATAGCGAGCTCGACCTTTAATTTACACTCCTCGCCTATATATAGTAGACAAGGGTCGTAGGCGTAGGGGTTAAGAAACCTAAAGTGCTTCGCCCTCTCTTCTATCCTTAGTATACGCTTGCTATACACCTTATAGCGACAGTCCCCTAGATATACGGCTATATAGTTGCCCTTCTTGCGGATATAATCCTCGAAAGCCTCCTACTTCTTAGTAAAGACGTCGAGCTCGGTATTCTTCGCAATTAGTCGGTATTCTATACCTTTGTATTTCTTTAGTATACGGCGAGACTCTTGTAACAACCCTTCTATAACAGCCTACTAAGCCTCTATTTCCTTATACTATTAATTAAGCCAATCCTAACCTTTTACTGTCTTCTTAGAGTTCTTACGAAGCCTCTTAGCAACTAGTTCTTCTTTTTCTTCTTCTTCCTTAGAAGCGCTAGATATACTATTAGCGATAGACTTCTTATTGCTAGGCTTCTTGTCGATAGGCTGAGTCTAAGTCTATAGCGGCGGTAGCGGTAGTAGCGATAGTAAGGTATCGATAAGAACCTCTACCTCCGATTCTAACTCGCTATCTAATAGCTATACGATTAGCTATAGTAATAGATAGTATTCGCTATTAACCTACCTCGATTACTTCTACGCGCTTCTAACCTATTCTTAATACGATTTTGTATAAGGAAGAGGTAGAAATACGACGAAATTAAGGGATACTTATACGCTATAGTATCGCCTTCGATTGCCTAAGAAATACCGACTAATTATAATTATAATTATATAATTACATATATAACAATCACATCTACAATCACAGTGATTGTAAGTGATTAGGTGATTATAACAATCAACAATCAACAGCTATGATCCTGAGTCAGCATGAGCCGCAGAACACGTGAGGCCGATAACTAAGCCTGGTGAAATGATTCGCTGTTGATTGGTTACTTCTCCCGTCACGACCACCCAACCCAACACCGTCCAGCTGCGTTGGTACAGGAAGCAGGCGTACATTGCATTGCGCCGCCGCCCTCGTTCGCATCTCATCATACCACACGCGGCCGAGCCCGGCCACGCAGAGATTGATTGGCACTGGCACGGGCACGGGCACGGGCACGCTCTCGCTCTCGCTCTCGCTCTCCACATCCAGCTTTCGGCCGTAACGCAGCGCAAAGGCGTCGGATCAACTGCGCTCCATCGACTCGCAAACATGGATTCGTGGATGTATGCGCCTGCCAATAATGGCTCGGCGCCGGCGAAGATACGCAGCACAAGTCCACGAAACTCCACAGAAGCTGGCAGTGCGACCGCCCACTACTCTGCAATTGAGTCTCACAAGGCCGCATCTGCACCGCGAATCCGAAGGCGAAACCGTCAGATCACATCCTGTCTCGAGTGCAGACGCAGAAAGCTGAAGTGTGACAAGTCAGCGCCATGCACCAATTGTACCCGCTTCCGGAGGGACTGCCTCTACTTGGCTCCCGCCAACGATGCACAGGCACAGCAGAAACTGGCGGAGATCAAGGAGAAAATGGGCGCTCTGGAGAAGAATCTCGAGCGTGAAGTAGCATCTCGTGCCCAAAACGCTCGTCTGGGTGGCGGCAATGTCAAGCGACTGACCGACGAGGAAATTCGTGCCCACGAGGAAGCAGCCGAGGAAGAAGAGGAGCCTATCGAAGAAGAAGACAGGCTCGAGCCCACGCCTTTCACAACTCTGGACAATGTATATGAAGACAATAATGACGACGAACTAATGGATCTGGGCGTGCAGATGGGTAAAATGCGAATCTCAGAGCGCATCGGTGGCTGGATCAGACCCAAGCTAGTTGACGAGATCAATGATACCCTTGAAGATGTCAAAGCTGACAAATCACGATACTTAGCATCTCCTCTACAGAATGACCATCACAGCCTGCGGCCAGGAGCAGGACCCAAGCTTCAAGCTGCACCCAAGAGCTATATTGGTCCTGGGCCTGACTACATCGCACCCGCATCAAGCTTCTTTTTCCCGGGTACAAACATGAGCACGAGCTTGATCGACTACCTCCCAAGTAAAACTGCTTCAGACCAGCTTGTGCAGCAGTACTGGCTGGCAGTCCACTACATGTGCCGAACTGTTCATAGACCAACCCTTGAAGCACAATACGCTGTCTTCTGGGGCCAAATAGCAACTGGATCTGAACCCTCACCGAGTATACAAGCAATCATGTTTGCCGCCATGTTCTCGGCCGCCGTAAGCATGAGTAATGATGCAGTGATGCAGCGCTTTGGTACGACGAAGAACGCTTTAGTCGACAGTCTCAGATCAGGCACCGAGATGGCATTGGCCAAAGCCAACTTCCTCCGCACGATCAAAGTCGATACTATGCAAGCTTTCATCATGTACTTGATACCTCTTGTGCGAGCAGAGGTCTCGAGAGCACATTCAGCCCTTGTCGGTACCGCTATCCGCCTAGCAGAATGTATGGGCTTGCATCGCGATGGCTCCCATTACAACATGACACCAGTTGAAGTTCAGGTCCGCCGAATGATTTGGCATCAACTCTGCTTCCTCGATATGAGAACTTGCGAAGCCACTGGACCACGACCACAAATTCGAGCGGAAGACTACGACACAAAGATTCCGTGGAATGTAGACGATGTGGACCTTTTGGCAGACAACGCCGTGCCTGAAGATAAAATGCACTGGACCGACATGACTTTCATGTGCATCCGAGCTGAATGTCAGGAGATGCGTCGGAAAGTCTGGTACGACATCCTCCAGATCGATAAGAAAAAGAAGTCCCTTACTTCCGTTCTGGTCAAGATTCAGAAATTCATCACTTCAATGCATGAGAAATACAAGCGCATGATCGATCCTACAATTCCAATCCAAAAACTCGGCGACCTGATGCTGGAGACACTGACCAAAGCTCTTCATCTTCAATGCTTACACCGCTACCTATTCAGCACGGCTCAGCGAATGCCAGACCGTCTCCGTCAAGTGCTGATCGAAGCTGGCCTATCACAGATGGAGACCTCCATAGCCCTCGAGACCACACCTTCCATGTCGCACTGGGTCTGGTACCGCGGCGCCTTCAACCAATACCACGCCGCCCTGCTCCTCTTGGCGGAAGTCTACGCATACCCCATGCGAAAAGAAGCGGCGCGAATCTGGAAATGTCTGGACTACATCTTCGAAATCCCAGCTCATCTCGCGCCCAAGCAAAAAGCCGAACTCGTCCTCACCGATCTCAGAGATCGCATGGAATTTTATCACCAGATGCGAAAAATGAAGGTCTCAAATCAAATGGAACAACGGCTGGGACTCGGTAGCAAGTCTTTGTATGTGCGTCCGGATATGCTTGAGGCCATGGCTATGGGGCATTTGCGGCAGCAAGATAAAGCGGCGCAAGGAATTACCGTCACGAATCATTCCCCCATATCTCCTGCACAGTTTGGTCCGCCGGCTCTGGGGAGTTTGGATTCGAATTCGAATAGTCATACGAGTGATAGTCGACAGGGTAGTGTTGTGAACCCTGGAGGTAATCCTCAGGATATACAGATGGGTGATGATATGGCTGATATTGATTGGGTCAGTTCCGTCTTTCCTCATCTCACAGACCAACATATATCGTATATTTCGTATGCTGATATTGATGCGTTCATTCAGGCCGAATGGGAAACAGCTTTCGACGTCTCGCACTACACCGGAGACTTAGACCTTCCAGATTTCAACATGGCCGACTTCACCGGCACCACCACCACAACATCGTCTTCCTCTTCGTCTTCATATCCTACGCAACAACCGGCTTATTCACAACAACAACAACAACAACAATCTTACACTTCATCTACTCCTACTACTACTACCACCACCTCTTCCCTCGCCGATCAATGGGCCGGAACCGCTGCCGCCAACATTCATGGTATCAGTCACATGAATTTCACAGCGAATTTGCCTACTGCGGCGGACCTGGCTGATGTGGATTTTGGTCCTAGTACCTTGATACC
This sequence comes from Pseudocercospora fijiensis CIRAD86, assembly GCF_000340215.1. Classification (NCBI taxonomy): domain Eukaryota; kingdom Fungi; phylum Ascomycota; class Dothideomycetes; order Mycosphaerellales; family Mycosphaerellaceae; genus Pseudocercospora; species Pseudocercospora fijiensis. The sequence continues at coordinate 2,376,948 of NW_006921541.1, forward strand.
TGCGGCGCCGGTGGGTGGATATGGGGTTTATGCTCAGCAAGAGCAGAATCAGGATCAGAATCAACAACAAGGGATTTAGTGGTTGGCGGATATGGTGGGACTGAGGATATGACATGACTCGGTGGGTGATATCTTTAGTATCAAGCAAGCAAGCAAGCAAGCAAGCAAGCAAGCAAGCAAGCAAGCAAGCAAGCAAGCTCTTCACTGGTCTGTTTCACATCTCTTTCGGATCATCAAACTGAATGGGAGATTTCTACCGATGAGCTGAGCCTGTCGAGTCACGTTCATAAATCCTAAGGCTCCTTTTCCGCATCTTCCGGTCACTGATATCCATCGAGTGACGAGTCACTACTGTGCAGCCAAGACCGAGCTTTTCGTAAAAAAAGGCAAAAGCAAAAATCTAGACTTCAAGCCTCCACTTGATCCAACTCATTAAAATACAAACCCCGACACCTCACCTCCTCAACCCAAAGCCCCCAAGGCCTAGCAGCCTGCTCTCCAATCGCCTTCCAACTATCCCCACACTCCCTCTCACTCAGATACCGAATCCCTTCCGGTCTCGCATCGCCGCCCTCTTTCCCCCCGACCCTTTCCGCCACGAGCCCGACATGATACGTCCCTTGCAGTAGCAAAGCTTGCATCTGAACCCTCGCATTCGCACACGTATAAATCGCACGATACACTGCTTCTTCGATCGACGTGCCTACACATGTGAATCCGTGTCCTCGCATTAGCACCGTCGTGATGGGTGGGTAAGGGACGGGTTCCGGGGTGGAGGCTGTGATGTAGTTTTTTATCATTCCGGTGAGTTTTTGCGTCGTGGTGCCCGGGTTGAAGCCCGCGGCGAGAGCTGCGCCGAGGTGGGAGGTTGTTATGAGGAGGGAGTGGAGCGGGTCGGAGGATTTGTAGTGGTTTTGGATGTCGTAGATGGGGATTTGGGGGCCTGGGAGAGAGAGAGAGAGGTTAGGAATTAGTGGGATGGAGAAAGGAAGGCTGGCGAAAAGAAAAGGCTGACCTACCTATGGCTCCGGCCATGTGGAATACGGGTTTCAATGGCACGCTACCAATGGAGAAAGGTAGGACGCTTTCATTGTGTGCGTGAATCACGCTTTTGACGTCTTGGTATTTTTTGTAGATTTCACTGTGGATGAAGCGTTCGGCAAAGCCTCTGGGGGCTTCAGGGTCAATGGGTTCGGAGTCTTCGACTCGGTATTCGATTATGTCGGATCTACTCTTGACTAAGGCTGGGGCGAGATTGCGGGAGAGGAAGAATGTGTTTGGGTTTTGGGGATTTCGGACGGAGATGTGGCCGAATGCGTCGACGACATTGTGGTGGTGGAGGATGTGGTTCGCTGTGATTAAAGTGCTGAACAGCTCTTTGGTTGGGGGTTTGCTTGCCCGAAGGAGGGCGCCTCTGATATCTTCTGCCATGGTGTGAGGTCAGGATGTGGTCGGGCATTCCGCACGATGCACAGCATAAAGCTGTCGGGTGTGATCATAGCGGGGCATGGTGTTTGCTCCAGAAATCACACGCAGTATGATGATGATGCTGCGGGGTTGTGCCTTTGCTGCCGTAGTTCTATGCAGTCCAGGTTTCTGTTGACTGACCAAGTTAGCACTCCTTTCGTCCAAGAGTTCCTGCTCTCCCCTTTCAGCTCGTTTCGTTGCCAGTTTCAGTTCCCAACCATAACAAGGAACTTTTCCTGACTTGATAAACGCGATTGCCTCAACGAGAACCGAAACCCTTTCGAACGCCACTCACGACTCAAGCGCAGGATGCCGACCACGGAGATCCTCGTTGCACCTTTGACTGCCGGAAGTGACATTGGCGATCCAGACAATGCAGCGGCAGTGGTGATGAAGGAAGTTGGTGACAGGCTAGCTGCGACGGCTGGTGTGCAGCAAATCTACTTTGGCACGTGGGTGGAAAGTCCAGACACCTTTCAGCTACTAGTCAGTGAGTGTTGAAGCTTTGAGTGTCAGCAGTCTCATCATGCACCATTTGTTGGCTGATATTGCGCCGCTCTAGACTGGGATAAGATGGATTCGCACAAAGCATTTATAGCGACGGAAGTTTACCAACCGTTCCTGCAGCGTTTCCTGACGATGACCGCCGGGGCGCCACGGATGATTCACGCCGACATGCAGCCAGAAAGCGAATTCAGCAGAGCAGTGGCAGCTCCAGTGACTGAGGTGGCCACGTTCTATTTTGATGGTGAAGCTCCAGCAGATTACTTGGAAGGAGTGGAGAAATTCCGGCAAGTCATCGAGAAGGACGGTGCTGATGGATACCTCGGAGCATGCGTAGGAAGCACATATGAGGATGATAATGAGAGGGAAGGCGTCAAGGGTCAGGCGGCAGTGGTGTTGATCGGGTGGGAGAGTGTGGACAAGCACATGGCTTTCCGCGAGACGTCCAGCTTCAAGGACAACATCAAATGGCTGCGAAACGGAGCACAGAAGATCGAAATGCATCATGTGCAGTTCATGGAGTTCGTGGCAGGGTAAGTGTGTTGGAGTGCACAGCTGGAAGATATGGCAAGGCTGTAAGTGGAGGATGAGGCAATCTTGGGAGCGTTCATCAAAATCTCCTCGACTCGCGGCTGCGCCAAGAAATGCCATCTCGGCGTGGGCCTTGCCTTGGATCAATGGCCGCGCCGCGCCACGGGCGTAATCATGGACAGAGTCAGACCACGGACAGCGAGCATGGGCTGTCACTGCCTCTCAGTAGTGAAGAGGTGTCGCGCTTGGTGAGAATAATGGAGCGGATGCCGTGCATACGGTGGTTGTGCGGAGTCGCATTTGTTTCAGTACATAGTATCCGCAGCTGAATTGGAGGCAAACGCCGCTTACTCCGTAAGCAGTCCACACCCATCTGCAAAACCAGCCCTAGAACCAACACCTATCTGCAAAATGCCTATAGGTCGTGTAGGCAGTTATTTTATATAGTTATCTTAGTGTCTGACCGATCCTAGGTTATTCTAACGGTAGTAGAGCGTTCTATAATTATATATAGTAAGGGGGTTGTTATATAGTAGTATAAAGTCGCCTTATATTCGGCTTTATAGCCTACCTAGTCGATACTTTACTACCTATTTATAATATAACTACCCGTCGTATATATATGATTTTTATATTATATAAAAGCCCGGAGTAAATAGATTAAGACTATATATTATATTTAAATATATAGTATTAATATAGCTAGTATTTAGTAGATACGTAGAAATTCGGTATATATAGCTTTAGCGGGCGTAAATCTACTACTTTCTACTTCCTATACTAATACGAGAGGTTAGCTCGGTCTAGTAGTATATCTATATATTAAGAAGCATTAAATAACGTAGTTATAAGGCCTATTAATTATTGTCTAACACTTCCGGTAGCTCTATATTCTCCTCGAGTAATAGGTCGAGTACCTAACCTAACCCTATTTCCCCTTCTATTTTATATAGCTATAGCTAAGAGCTAGGACCTATAGACTATATATACAACACCTTATTGTCGCTATTAGACTCTTCTTTAACAATGTCTTTAGCCGTATATTGTAAGAAGGGTATATTAGTAGGTAGATAGGGTAGTAGTAGGTACGAGTAGTATTCGATAGAAATCTAAGAGGAGAGGGAGGAAGGCAGGCTAGTTAGCCTAACGCTAAGCGCTAAGCCCTGCCTAAGGCATTAAGACCCTAGCTTCACTCGAGCCTAGTTATATACTAATTACGTATAACCTCTTTAGTCCTAATATACGCTTCCCTTCTAAAGGCCGCGCCCTCGTAGCCGGTCTATATTCTATTCTTAACCTCTGTCGCGGCTAACTTAGTAGGTCTAGTAAGCTTCTTAGTCCGCGCTAAATTGAATATATAATTACCGATTATATAACTATATCAAACCTTACCTCTAATACAATACAATATCTAACTCTAACTACGCTATCCTTATATATAATAAAGTAATATATAACTACGAGAATTAAGGACCTTCGACTAATTATAATACGAGCGCGTCTTCCCTACTATAATAGGTAGACGTACGAGGTATTACAGCCCTGCCTCCGCTCTAAGTAATATCGTATCGAGTTCTTTACGTCTACTCTTAAAAGACCTAGCAATGTCCGCTTCCGAGGGTTGTCCGTTCCGAGGGATTGTTCTTATTATTACGAGGGCTATTATTTACTATCGTAGTTTTACTAGCCTAAATTAGTTAGGTTTAGCAGCCTTTAAGTGTTAACTAATTATATCTTTTCAAAAAACTCAGTTCTTCTAGTTTCTATAGGTAAAGGCTATTATAAGTATAGTAGTAGAGGTTCGCCTCGCTTAAAGGGTTAGATAGATCGAGGAGTAACCTATTGTCTGCAAGATCGACCCTAGCTAGCTTAGCTCTATAGTTTTGCCCTTAGTTAGTCTATTAGTCGCTTAATTTTTTAACTTAGTTAAAGTTTTGACTTAGCCTCAAAGTTTTAATCAAACCTTTAATATACTTAAAGCTTTTAATTAAAGTTTTAATTAAAGGTGCCTTAGGCTCGTAGTATAGGTAAGGTTGCCTTCGTAAGTATAGCGACAATAGCAAGTAATGTTAACAATAGCGGCGCTAGTCGTCTTAGCGCTAACTTTACCTCGCTTCTAATCTCCTTCTTCTACTAATAATATACTCCGCAACACTGTTACTAATATAGCCGCGCCGGCCGTGCTGCCTTTTAGTATAGGCGAGACGCCGTCGTTATTATTATTATTACTATTCTACGCGCGCACGCGCCGCCCTCGCCGATCGCCTAGGCCTCGAGGCCTCGATAGAAGGAAGGAATAAGAGGGGGCGTTAAAAGGAGAGTCTTATAGGGTACGCTAGTAAAGAGGTAGATTCCTTAAAAGGGTAGGGGATTAGTCGGCAGTTATAGCGCGCTCGTTGACACTTAGTACGCGTCCGCTATAGTAGTATAGTTTTATTGTCCTTCGTTGCTAACAATTGCCCGCTTCTAATTAGTTAGCTAATAGTACCCCGGGGGTAGCATTATTCCTAGGCGACATTATAGGCATTATAAGCTCTTAGCCTTCTTCGTGTTCTTTACGCTAGTCTAATACTTATCTAACAACTTAGTTATATCCTTAAACGAGTCTTTAGCCTCCTATAAGTCCTATTTAGGTAAATAGCCTTACTATCTTAACAGGTACTCCTTCTTGCCTTACCTAGTCCGGTGCTTTAGAATACGTTCTATAGACTATAGCTCTTTACTATCCGCTAGTATGTCTTCGTGTTTAGTAGGGGCTTCATCCCCCTCGCGTAGGTAATATAGCTTAAGGAGGGATATATAGAAGGTATTATAGATAGTATAATAAGGAGGAAGCTACAACTAATAGGCCTGTGCGGAGGAGCCCTTAACTTCTCGAATGCGGAATAGACTAATATATCTTAGTACGAGCTTAGGCCTTGTTTTGCTATTAGGTAATAGATGTTTGCGGATACGGAGGTTCTTCGTACTAAGTATAACTATGTCGCCTTGTTTAAAGGTTATTAGCGTATAGTGTTTGTTATAGTAGGCCTTCTAATAGGCCTAGGCCTTTGCTAGTTTGTTAGCTATTATAGCGTAAATTTCTCGCATCTTTTAAACCCTCTCTATAGCCGCTAGTGTTTTAGGGGCTTAACGCGCTTCCCTTTCCTTACGCTCGGCCTCGAGCGAGGTAAATAGATCTTATAGTAAAGTAGCGTTTTGGCCTATTATAGCTATATACGGCGACACCTTAGTTAATAAGTAGACACTATTATTATACACGAATTCAGCTAGTTATAGGAGGTTAACCTAGTCGT